>NC_069500.1:970505231-971232731 GCF_027579735.1 Bombina bombina | reverse complement strand
AGGGGGAGAGAGAGCGCAAAAGAGAGGGGGGAGAGAGAGAGAAAGCAAAAGAGAGTGGGAGGGAGAGAACGCAAGGGGTGGGACCACTGTACTGCAAAAAATGGCCTGTGTAAACGGGCTTTAGGACTAGTATACCATAATTGGGAACTTTCCCTTTGCAGATAAACCTAATGGCTAATCCAAAGCCCCACTACCAAAATCAGTAACCATGACCTGGCCCAACTAAAACAATATGGCTGACCAGGATTCCCACAATACCTCCCCTCACTAGGTATCCCTCTAACATCTTATTAACTCCAAACATGATCCCCCAATTGCAAATAACCACCCGTTTGCCTAATTACCCTTATATCTACCAGTATAATATTGACGTGTACAAAAATAAAACAATAAATAGACCCCCAAACCAGAAATACAGTTAAAGAATCTTCATTTTTTTAGCCTCTTTAAGCCATCTAACAACAGGTCTTCCATCTTCTTTAATATCACTTTCTAATTATGTTTGGGTTTTAGTCTTATAAATAGAAAAGATTGATAAACTCTAAATTATGATGATCATTAACCAATTTGAATGGTTAACTCACTGGTAAACTAATCAGAAGAGTGAGAAGGTTCAATTTTGAAAAATTGTTGCTGGGTGGTTAGAAGAGCTGAATAAAGATAATTATTCAAGTCAACTTCAGGTAAATGCTTCACAGATTTATTTAGATTTTGGAGTATGGGTAACCAATACTATGGGGGGTATTTATCAAAGCCTCAACTATGCTGCATTCGCCGGCACCAATAGGCTCGCCTAACATCGGAGCAGCGGCCCTGAATACGCTCTCCATATTTATAAAAAAAGCCGGCAAAAAGCTGCGCACCAAGTACGGGGCGATGAGCATCGGACTGTTGTTAACTAACAGTCATCGATCTCGCTGCTATTCGGATTTTTCCCAACTTTATTTATATCCTGTCACTAAACGCCGCTACTATACTAAAATGTTTAACCCCTATTCCGCCGCTCTCTGACCCCTCCGCAACTTTAATAAAGTTATTAACCTCTATCCCTCCGCTCCCTAACCCAGCCGCAACTTTAATAAAGTTATTAACCCTATCCCGCTGCTCCCGGACCCCGCAGTCACTAAATAAATGTATTAACCCCTAAACCCCTGGCCTCCCACATCACTACCATTAACTAAACCTATTAACCCCTAAACCGCCAGCCCCCCACATCGCCATAAACTATATTAAGCTATTAACCCCTAGCCCTAACAACCCGCTAACTTTACATTAAAATTACCACATCCCTATCTTATAATAAATTAAAACTTACCTTTAGAATTAAAATAAACTATATTAAACTATTAATTAACCTACCCTAACTATTATACTAGAATTACATTAAACTAGCAATTAAATTAACTACATTACATATTAAAAAACCCTAACCCTACTCAAATTATTTAAATCTACTAAAAATTACTAAATTACAAAAATAAATTAACGCTGTTACAAAAATAAACACTAAGTTACAAAAACAAACAAACACTAAGTTACAAAAAAAAAAAACAGTATCAAAAATAAAAACGAATTACACCTAATCTAATAGCCCTATCAAAATAAAAAAAGCCCCCTCAAAAGAAAAAATCCTAGCCTACAATAAACTACCAACACCCCCCCAACAGTTAAACCCGCCACCCAACCCCCCTAAATAAAACGCCTATCTAAAAAAACTAAGCTCCCCATTGCCCTGAAAGGGCATTTGTATGGGCATTGCCCTTAAAAGGGCATTTAGCACTTTTACCTGCCCAGACCCTACTCTAAAAATAAAACCCACATAAAAAACCCTTAAATAAACCTAACACTAACCCCCGACAATCCACTTACAGTTTTTGAAGTTCCTACTAAAAAGAGTATTACTTTTAATAAGAATACACAACTTAGCACTCAAGGTTTATAACTTGCAGTTCAAGTATAGTGAGAACAGCGTGTGAGAACAGCGTGTGATAACAGACTTGTGAAACTAAATTAAAATATAACTTTTATTAAATATATTGTAAAAATAGGAGATAAATTAAAAGCACACTTAAGTACCCTTCTGTCAAAGTCTTTATATAAAGCTTAAATATTGTGTCAAGTTTGAAATATAGGCTGGAGCTCCGTGAGATTATTTGTTGATATATCTGAAATCAAGCCTCTAAGTATTGTACAGGCCTCATAAGGTTTAGTACAGTAGTAATTTAGCAATACCTGTCAGACTAAAGGTTATTCCTAGTTTTATAAAGTACTGTATTCACAATACTTATTATTGAGTAAAAGATAACCTTATAATGTCCGACAGAGTAATAAGGGTATATATCACTAGGCACAATAATTACAACTGAATCTGGTTAATCTCTGTTCTTGGTTTCATAGGTCCAGGCTATGTATAATATACAGGCTAAATGTGGTGTTGTTCGATAGTGGTTCAATCATACAACGTCAAAATAATGGTCAGTTATGAGTTTATAAAGTGCTGTATAATCAGCGCTTCTAAGTTTACAAAGTACTGTATTCTCAGTACTTCTATTTCCTTAATAGATACCCTTAATAATGTTTGACAGAGTAGCACACGTCTCTATCATTTATCACAGTTGTTGAATTTGGCTATAGTTATTATTCTATTCTTAGTGTTAATAGTCCAAAAAGAATTAACACTTTGTTTAATACAAGCCTTAGTTAAATTATGTAACACAATAACTGCAGTCTGATCGTATTGTGCACGGTAGGTTTAATATGAATACAGTGATATTAACATCTTAGAGTCATTAGTTGTTTAATCAGTCTCTTATACATGTATCATCGTTAGTAGGAGACACATCCTTCTGGGATACCTCAGCAGTCGTTTTATTAAGTATTAGGTATCTTTCATGGTACCTTGTGGTTTTTAGTCACAGACAATCATTCAGTGTGTATTAAACCTTATAAACGGCTTGTATCAGTTATTTTGTGCTTCGGTGCTATATATCACAGTTTCCATACAATACAAAGAGATTATCACTTTGTATTATACCAGCCTTTACTCCTGGGACAACTTAACAGTAGTTATTTTAGGTGTTGATCGCTTTGATAGTATCTTATGTATTTACGTTACAAACACTCATGCAGTATAGATTCAGTCTTATAAACGGCTTATAGTGATTGTAGTTTATATATATGCTATATATCACTGTTTCCGTATAGTCTCTATATCAGTTTTACAGAATGAACCAGCCGACTCACGTCGGTATATTTATCTGTCGTGTATTGAACTGTTGGAATGATACATATTTTAGCCCCAACTTTACTTAGTAGTAGTAGTGATAGAGTTAATCACCCAGTCCTATCTAGCAGCTATTGGGTTAGAAAATCAACTTCTTAAGTTATAAATAAGAGTTGGTATTGTCCCAATCGCGGCTCACATTAGTTACCACGATATATAGCACATATATTGATATATATGTGCCGGTATCTACTGTTCACCATGGATGTCAGGAGTTTATATACCTCCATTAACCATGAAACTGGAATATCCATCATAAGGTAGACACTCATGGTGAGCGGTAGGTACACGGCTGGTCAATGTGAATTTGTGGAAAGATTGTTATGCCTTGTCATATTGGAATTATTTCCTCTTCCAGGATGACTGGTTTATCCAGGTCAAGGGCACAGCAATGGGCTCCAACGTCGCCCCAACATACGCCAACCTGTTTATGAATGAATTCGAGGAAAGAAGAGTCTATGAAAACCATCTATTTAAGAACTATGGAGCAGTCTGGTGGCGTTACATAGACGACGTGTTTGGCATGTGGTGGGGCGACGTTGGAACCCTGGAGAGGTTTGTCAGAGAGCTCAATGAGGAGGTAAGAGATTTATATTTCACCATTACGTACAGCGAGGAATCTGTAACTTTCCTAGATACAAGAATAAGTAAATCTATTGATGGATTAAAATTTGATTTGTATATAAAATAGACAGATAAAAACACCTTGTTGAAATATGATAGTTTCCATCCTAGGAGACTTGTAGATTCCTTGCCTAAAAGCCAGCTCCTACGGGTACAAAGAATAGTAAGCAATGAAAGAACAGATAGACTGGAACAAATGAAAAACAAGTTTCTAGATAGAGGGTATCCACCTAATCTCATTGAAAGCAAGTTAAACGAGATACGGCATCCCAAATCTAAAACAAAGAATCAAGATTGTAAAAAAGAGAGGATAATATTCGTGTCCCAGTATAACCCTTACAGTGAGAAGATCAGTAAGATAATTAGAAAGAATTGGCATATCTTAAGAAACTGCAACCCTGGTATACCACAACTACAAGACCAACCCCTTATGGCCTACAGACGTGTAAAAAACATAAGGGATCATTTGGTGAGGTCAGATGTTGGCCCAAGCAAAGTTTCAAGACAAACATATATAGGCAGTAAAAAGAAAGGGAGTTACCCCTGCCTAGGTTGCATGTCTTGTAGCTCCATCATTAAAGGTCCCCATTTCTTCCACCCACAGAGTGGGAAAAAATTTACAATTGAAGGTTTTTTCACATGCGAGAGCACCTATGTCATTTACCTGATCAAATGCCCATGTTCCTTAATCTACTTGGGCGAAACTACCCAAAAAGTCAGGGAGCGATTGAATCAGCATCGTAGCAACATCAGAAGAAAAAATTTGAGGCACCCTTGGCAAAACACTTTATAGAAAAAGGGCATAGTATTATCCAGTTACGCTGGCAGGTCATAGAACAGGTACAGGTACCTAGAAATGGGTCTGACCGAGAACAGTTACTCAAACAAAGAGAAATGTGGTGGATTTTTAAAATGGAATCCATGGCACCAAAAGGGTTAAATAGGGATTTTGACCTATCATGTTTCTTGTAATCTACTCCAAATTTTCTCTAAAAAAAACTTTTTTCCAAAAAAACTTTAGTAAAATTCTGATAGATCTAGTTATCCTTAACTAATAAATGTAAAAATGGTTGTTTCACTATGCAGAGCCCCATAGACCTAGGATATATAATATCTATTGCTGCTTAAAATGTGCACATTCAGTGATACTTTGTTTTTAATGTTGCATAGGTTGTTATAATAAGTATTATAAGATGTTGCTTAAAGAATATACCAGCAGATGGCGCTGAGAGCCCACTGTTGGAAGAGTTTGGCGCGAGAAATTGAATGCTTAAAAGGAACAACTTGTCAATATGTAACACAGAACATGATTAAGTGACATATGGTCACGAAACGTTGCTATTTTTAAAGTATCTTCAATAAAAGATGAATGTTTTATCCTAACAGTGCTGGTGAACTTCCTGTATAGGGATATAGATTGCTGATAGATGGCAAGAGTGAGTCTCCGCCCATCGGATTATCCTTGATACCTCTATCATCGCTAGACAACTCCTTGTTCCCCCTGAGGATTGATATATGCCACAGTCGTGATATTGTCTGACTGGAATCTTATGAATTTGGCCAGAGCCAACTGAGGCCACGCCTGAAGCGTGTTGAATATTGCTCTCAGTTCCAGAATATTGATTGGTAATTGAGACTCCATCGGAGTCCAAGTACCCTGAGCCTTCAGGGAATTCCAGACTGCAACCCAGCCCAAGAGGCTGGCGTCCATTGTCACTATAACCCATGATGGCCTGCGGAAGCACATTCCCTGAGACAGATAATCCTGTGATAACCACCAAAGAAGAGAGTCTCTGGTCTCCTGATCCAGATTTATCTGAGGAGATAAATTCGCATAATCCCCATTCCACTGCCTGAGCATGCACAGCTGCAGTGGCCTGAGATGAAAGCGAGCAAATGGGACAATGTCCATTGCTGCTACCATTAATCCAATGACCTCCATACATTGAGCCACTGATGGCCGAGGAATGGACTGAAGAGCTCGGCAAGTATTTAGAATCTTTGATTTTCTGACCTCTGTCAGAAATATTTTCATGTCTACCGAGTCTATCAGAGTTCCCAAGAATGGAACTCTTGTTTGTGGAACAAGTGAACTCTTTTCTACATTCACTTTCCAACCGTGAGTTCTTAGGAAAGACAACACAATATCCGTGTGAGATTTAGTCAGATGATAAGTTGACGCCTGAATCAAGATATCGTCCAGATAGGGCACCACTGCTATGCCCAGTGGCCTGAGAACCGCTAGAAGGGACCCTAGCACCTTTGTGAAGATTCTGGGAGCTGTGGCCAACCCTAAGGGAAGGGCCACGAACTGATAACGCTTGTCCAAAAAGGTAAACCTTAGAAACTGATGATGATCCTTGTGGGTAGGAATGTGAAGATACGCATCCTTTAGGTCCACAGTGGTAATGTATTGACCCTCCTGGATCATTGGTAATAATGTTCGTAAAGTCTCCATCTTGAACGATGGGACTCTGAGAAATTTGTTTAGACATTTTAGATCTAAAATGGGTCTGAAAGTTCCCTCTTTTTTGGGAACCACGAAAAGGTTTGAGTAAAACCCCTGTCCCTGTTCCAACTTTGGAACTGGACAAATTACTTCCATGGTATAGAGGTCTTTTACACAGTGTAAGAATGCCTCTCTTTTTGTCTGGTCTACAGACAAACGTGAAAGATGAAATCTCCCCCTTGGGAGAAATTCTTTGAATTCCAACTGATACTCCTGGGTCACAATTTCCAATGCCCAGGGATCCTGAACATCCCTTGCCAAGCCTGAGCAAAGAGAGAAAGTCTGCCCCCTACTAGATCTGGTCCCGGATCGGGGCTGCCCCTTCATGCTGTCTTGGTAGCAGCAGCGGGCTTCTTGGCTTGTTTACCCTTATTCCAGGCCTGGTTAGGTCTCCAGACAGACTTGGTTTGAGCAAAATTCCCTTCCTGTTTAGTGGAGGAAGGGGAAGCAGAGGGTACTCCTTTGAAGTTTCGAAAGGAACGAAAATTATTTTGTTTACCCCTCATCTTAAGAGGTTTGTCTTGAGGTAGGGCATGACCTTTACCTCCAGTAATGTCGGAAATGATTTCCTTCAATTCAGGGCCAAATAGGGTCTTACCCTTGAACGGAATAGCTAAAAGTTTAGATGTTGATGATACATCAGCAGACCACGATGTTAACCATAGCACTCTGCGTGCCAAAATGGCAAAGCCTGCATTTTTCGCCGCTAATTTAGCAATCTGAAAAGCAGCATCTGTGATAAAGGAATTAGCTAGCTTGAGTGCTCTAATTCAGTCCAAAATGTCCTCTAAGGGCGGCTCTACCTTCAGAGACTCCTCAAGGGCATCAAACCAGAAAGCCGCCGCCGTAGTTACTGGAACAATGCAGGCAGTAGGCTGTAACAAGAAACCCTGGTGAATAAATAATTTCTTTAGAAGACCCTCTAACTTTTTATCCATAGGGTCTTTGAAAGAACAACTGTCCTCAATAGGTATAGTTGTACGCTTAGCTAGAGTAGATATTGCTCCCTCCACCTTAGGGACCATTTGCCAAGAGTCCCTGATGGTGTCTGATATAGGAAACATTTTCTTAAAATTATTAGGGGGAGAGAACGGTATCCCTGCTCTATCCCATTCCTTTTTAACAATTTCCGAAATTCTTTTGGGAACCGTAAAAACATCAGTATAAGTAGGTACTTCTAGATATTTATCCATCTTACACAATTTTTCTGGAGGAATTGTAATAGGTTCACAATCATCCAGAGTTGCTAGGACCTCCCTGAGCAACAGGTGAAGGTGTTCAAGTTTAAATTTAAAGGACGCTAAGTTTGATTCTGTCTGAGGTAACACATGCCCTGATTCTGAAAGTTCTCCCTCAGACAATAATTCCCTGACCCCCAATTCAGAGCACTGTGAGGTTACATTGGAAATGGCTAATAAAGCATCAGAGGGTTCAGTATTTACATTAATACCTGGCCTAATGCGTTTACCTTGCAAAACTGGCAGTTTAGATAATACCTCAGTGAGGGTAGTTGACATAACTGCAGCCATATCTTGCAGAGTAAAAGAATTAGACGCACTAGAAGTACTAGGTGTCGCTTGTGTGGGTGTTAAAGATTGTGACACTTGGGGAGAATTGGATGGCATATCCTGATTCTCTTCAGACTGAGAATCATCCTTAGACACACTTTCATTTCCTAAAATATGTTCTTTACAGTGTAAGGCTCTATCAGTACAAGAGGTACACAATGTAAGTGGGGGTTCCACAATTGCTTCTAAACACATAGAGCAATTAGTTTCCTCAATGTCAGACATGTTAAACAAAGTAGTAATAACCACAACAGTTGCTAAACACTTTATTTTTTGTAAAAAAACGGGGTACTGCGCCTTTAAGAAATAAAAGCGCACAATCTTTTTCTACACACAATTAAAAACGCTTATAAATGCTCAAAAACTATGTATGTCTATACAGAGTTGCCAAAAATTATTGCATCCCACATGTAAGAGCAGAAATTACCCTCTACAGGAACATTAAAGCAAAAAAACTCAATTTGCTAAATAACGACCCCTGCACCTCGCCACAGCTCTACTGTGGCGCCTACCTGCCCCCAGAGAACTGTCAAACAAATCGACACCAATCCGGATAGTGTAAAACATAGATAGGGCCCAACCGGAGCTAATGTCTGCTGTCTCCTTCAGAGTAAACTGCGCGTCTGAGGCGCGAACATAGGCCCTGCCCACAATTGACATTGCACTAATAATTTAAACTACCGCATGGGAAGCGGTTATAAACAGCCAAGTGGTCCCCAAGAAATAAATACACAAAACGATATAAGTCCTTCTTTTCTCAGCAATAAAAAAACGACTTATCCTCTATGATAAATAGTAAAAATGCCCCAGTGTCTGAGTTCCATGCTGCGTATCTACTTGAGCTGCATATGTCAGAAAAAACACCCAGGAGAAACAGTAACACCCTTATTGATTACAGGACTACTGCTTACCCTGTTTCCATTATAAGGAACCAAATCAGCCAGTTCTGATATATTAAATTTCCTCAGAAGTAAGGTGCTGAAACATACCTCAAATGCTGCTTGTTGCATGAGACTGTCCTCCACACTGAAGAATTTTCTCATATTACCTTCAGATCTGTGGGAACTATAATTGATCTTAGTAACTGCTGCTAAAATCATCAATTTTCAGGGGGAAATCTTCTGCCATATCCTCCCTGAGAAAAATAGTACTCACCGGTACTATTTAAAATAAAAAAAACATATTGATTGAAGGAATTAAAACTATCATTTTATCACCACTATCACTTTACCCTTCCTATTACTAGCATAGGCAAAGAGAATGACTGGGGGGTGGAGTCAAGGGAGGAGCTATATTGAAAGCCCTGCTGTGGTGCTCTTTGCCACTTCCTGTTAGCAGGAGGATAATATCCCACAAGTAAGGATGAATCCGTGGACTCGTCGTATCTTGTAGAAGAAATATATACATGTCAAGGGATATTCAGGGATTCCTGGCAGATATCAGTGTTCTTCTAATGTAACTATAGCTAATGTTGAAAAAAAAAAGTTTGGAAATAGCAAAGTGCTACTTGTATTTATTGCCCTATAACCTGCATAAAAAGCAAAGAACATGTAAACATTCGGTATTTCTAAACTCAGGACAAAATTTAGAAACTATTTAGCATGGGTGTTTTTTGGTGGTTGTAGATGTGTAACAGATTTTGGGGGTCAAAGTGTGTTTTTTTTTTCCATTTTTTCACCATATTTTATATTATCTTTATAGTAAATTATAAGATATGATGAAAATAATGTTATCTTAAGAAAGTCCATTTAATGGCAAGAAAAATGGTATATAATATGTGTGGGTACAGTAAATGAGTAAGAGGAAAATTACAGCTAAACACAAACACCACAAAAATGTAAAAATAGCCCTGGTCCTTAAGGGAAAGAAATTGAAAAATGGCCTTGTCCTTAAGGGGTTCAGTTGTCCCAGGAGTAAAGGCTGGTATAATACAAGGTGATCATCTCTTTGTATTGTAAGGAAGCTGTGATATATAGCACCAAAGCATGAAATAACTGATACAAGCCGTTTATAAGGTTTAATACACACTGAATGATTGTCTGTGACTAAAAACCACAAGGTACTATGAAAGATACCTAATACTTAATAAAACGACCGCTGAGGTATCCCAGAAGGATGTGTCTCCTACTAACAATGATACATGTATAAGAGACTGATTAAACAACTAATGACTCTAAGATGTTAATATCAGTGTATTCGTATTAAACCTACCATACACAATACGATCAGACTGCAGTTATTGTGTTACATATTCTAATTAAGGCTTGTATTATACAAAGTGTTAATGTTTTTTTTACTATTAGCACTAAGAATAGAATAATAACTATAGCCAAATTAAAAATCCAAAAAATCTTGGATGACGTCACTTGCATTCAAGTTCCAGTTTACGGCCGCAACCCTATTAAAAAGGAGCTCCACACCAGATGTCTTCAGGATGGACTCGCTCCGCGCCGGATGGATGAAGATAGAAGAGGCCACATGGATGAAGACTTCATGCCAGCTGGATGGATCCTTCTTAGCGGAACTTCAAAAACTGTAAGTGGATCGTCGGGGGTTAGTGTTAGGTTTATTTAATGTTTTTATGGGTGGGTCTGGGCAGGTAAAAGAGCTAAATGCACTTTTAAGGGCAATGCCCATACAAATGCCCTTTTCAGGGCAATGTGGAGCTTAGGTTGTCTTAGATAGGCTTTTTATTTGCGGGGTTGGATGGGTGGTGGGTTTAACTGTTGGGGGGTGTTTGTATTTTTTTTCAGGTAAAAGAAGCTTTGGGGCAATGCCCCGCAAAAGGCCCTTTTAAGGGCCATTGTGTTATGATCCTGTCCCTTTAACTCCTGATGATCAGGTTCTGACATCCCTATTTAAGGCCCGTCCTTCTGTCTACCTATGCTTGGTAATTTGTACTCACTTAGCTGTATGCTGAGCACTAACGAAGACACCTTGCTGATATTCCTGTCCAAGGAATTTCTACATTCTTTGCTATACCTTTTATCCTGGTTTCCCTGTTGCTGCAAGCATCCACCCTAAATTCGTCTTTTACCAGGACTTGCTATTACTGTCTGGATCTCTGCTGTACCTGTTACTTGTTGTTGAGACGCATCCGGCTATTCACACTGAAGCCGTGAGCAGCGTCTGACGTCATCACAAGTCTCCGGATCCTCGCACTCTCTGGCAGCAAACAAACAGCTCGAGTGCATAACCGCACCTCTCCCTGAAGCTGTGGCAACAACTACCATTTACTATTCTCTGAAGTTGGTAACGTATTGAACTTTATTCCACTTACCAGTTGAAGAAATACTCTGCTTGATTAATAAGTGACCGCATCTGCATTTTCCACTATAACGTTTGCTACTCGATTGCTTGTCACTTCCTTTCATATTCAGCTCTATGTATTCACCTATACTGCAACCTCGAATTTGCTTTTCTGTTGTCTAACAAAAGATTGCCTGTAACATCTAACAACTCTGATTGATGAACTGTGCTTACTTATTCTTATGCTTACAAATGAAGTGATAACACTGTGTTGTCTAACTAACACTGCCAGTAGTATTTTTCAACAATGATTGAGGAGCTGTGCTTTCTTATTCTCTTGCTTACAAATTGTGTGAGAACACTCACAGGTTGCAACCTGATTTACTTAGAGGCTGACATTCACCTAGTTATTATATTACCTGTAATTACCAACTTCTACCAATCATTATTCAGTAATATCAACTACTTCTAAACTGTATATTTATCTATTTATTGCACCCTAGTATTGCAATAGTGATAATATCTCTTTGCATTTCAATATATCTTTCACTCTGTATCCATGCAGCAGTGACCCTCAGATCTATGAGCAAAAACAAGGTTCTTGATTACATCTTATGAGCCTAAGGTTTGGTGTGAGACTGAGTGGTCCTGTAAATAAGGATATACATCACTTCCTAGCATAACATATTACCAAGCCTACAACATATATCCTACAGCATGGATATCACTGAACTTACAAATCATGTGGGATCCCTAGCACAAAGCATGGGCCATATATTGCAAGGTCTCAGAGAAATCAAAATTGAAAATGATCACATAAGAAAATTCATTAATGAGCACTTAGCTAACAAACCTGTTTCTGTTGACTTAACACCTGAACCAACTGTTTCCCCATCTGAAAAATTCTTTGGTGACAGGACTCAGTTTAGGGAGTTTAAGAACTCCTGCACCCTTTATTTTTCTTTGAAACCCAGAACCTACTTATCTGATAGGGTCAAGGTTTTAATGGTCATTTCATACCTCAGAGGAGAGGCTAAATCATGGGCAAACACCTTCTATGAGAACAATGACCCCATATTGGACTCTCTGGATGCCTTCTTCTCTGCCATGTCCCTTTTATATGAAGACCACCATAAGCCGAATACTGCTGAGACCGCTCTTAGGAATCTGCGGCAAGGGAAAAGAGCAGTAGAAGAATATATCACTGACTTTAAAAGATGGGCACCAGACACCCAATGGAATGACCCTGATCTAAAAAATCAGTTCAGAACAGGTCTTTCTGAAACACTAAAGGATGAGTTAGCCCGTGGTGCAGTTCCTGTGGATTTGGAGACCCTCATGACCTTACGTATCACTATTGACAGAAGGATAAGAGAACGCAGATCTGAAAGGGCAGTGTCTGATCCCAAAGTTAAGAAAATCCCGGTATACCACCCCATGGTTCCTGTGTCATCCAAATCAAATGAAGAACCTATGGAAGTTGCTGTTATGAGAGGTCCTTTAAAGCCAGAAGAAAAGGCTAGAAGGAAGTTACACAGCTTGTGCTTATATTGTGCAGCAAAGGACCATGGCGTTAGAGACTGTCCTGCTCTCATCAGACAAAAGAGGGGTAAGAACCTTCATGTTCAAAATTGCCTTAACAAATTGTCTACTCCCACAACTCATTTGCCAATTTCTGTCTCCTTACAGTGGCGACTTCAGAAGACCAAGACCCAGGCCGTTATTGACTCTGGTGCTTCTGGGAATTTCATTGACCTAGCTTTTGTTTCAAAACATAATATACCCACAATAAAGAAAGATAGTGCACTAGCCATAAGACTGGTTGATGTTTTTTTTATGAATACTGATCCTATCACGCATCACACTACCCCATTGCAAATAACCACACAGTCAGGCCATACTGAGACATGTATTTTTGACGTTTTACCATCAAGCTTATACCCGTTAATATTTGGTATCAATTGGTTGGTGAAACATGACCCTGATATATCTTGGAAGCAAGCTGTTGTGAATTTTAATTCCACATTCTGTAAGGAATCCTGTTTTCCCAATGTTTCTGTGTGTAATATCACTGATCATGCTTTACCTCATTGCTATCAGGAATATTTTGAATTATTCAACAAGATAGAAGCTCAGAATTTACCCCCCATAGGTCTTATGACTGTCCGATTGATTTGATACCAGGCAGTTCCATTCCTTTTGGTCACATATATCCTATGTCACAACCTGAATTAGTACACTTGAAACAGTATATAGAGGAAAATCTTAAGAAGGGTTTTATAAGACCTTCCACTTCGTCAGCTGGCGCTGCAATGTTTTTTCGTTAAAAATAAGGACGGAACTCTTTGCCCTATTATTCACTACAGACAACTTAATAAGTGTACCAAGAAAAACAGGTACCCACTCCCACTCATCCCTGAGCTTATAGAACGGTTGCAAGGAGCTAACATCTATACTAAACTAGATCTTAGAGGAGCGTATAATTTGATAAGAATGAGAAAAGGGGATGAGTGGTTAACAGCTTTTCACGCACGTTATGGCCTGTATGAATATACAGTAATGCCTTTCGGACTGTGCAACACTCCTGCACTCCAGTGTTTTATAAATGACATATTCCATGACTTACTTGATGTCTGTATAGTCATTTATTTAGACGACATTTAGACAACATTTTGATCTATTCTGACAATATAACAAACCATTACACCCATGTCAAGCTTGTTTTGTCCCGTCTACGCATAGATCTTCTCTATGCTAAATTAGAGAAATGCATTTTCAATACTACCACTATTTCCTTCCTAGGATACCATATTTCCCCTTCTGGTATTGCTATGGAAGCAAATAAAGTGGAAGCTATTACAAATTGGGCCATCCCCAGCACTAAAAAAGATGTCCAGAGATTCCTTGGGTTCGCAAACTTTTACAGAAAGTTCATCAAGGGCTTTTCTGAGATCGCTAGACCTTTGACTAAAATTACTTAGAAAAAACCTGGTTTCTCTTGGAATCATCTGGCTGAGAAAGCCTTTAATACTCTAAAGGAGAGGTTTGTAACAGCACCGATACTCAAATTCCAAGATCCCAGTTTGCAGTATACTCTTGAGGTCGATGCTTCTGAGTACGCTCTTGGAGCTGTTCTGTCACAAAGATCTTCACCCAAGGAACCACTTCATCCAATTTCATACTACTCTAGGGTAATGAGCTCAGCAGAGCTAAATTATGCAATTGGTGAAAAAGAGCTTCTTGCAATAAAATCAGCACAGAGTTCTGGAGGCACCTCCTTGAGGGGACCATGCATACCATTCTTATACTCACCGAGCATAGGAACCTTGAGTATCTAAAAACTAGCAAGACGTTAACTTCCCGACAGGTTCGTTGGAGTCTTTTCTTTTCAAGATTTGACTTTACCATCACTTACCGCCCGGGTTCCAAGAATTCAAAGGCAGATTCGCTTTCAAGGAAAGATCCTAAATTTCAGCACTAGGAACCCCCAGTTTCTATCATTCCACAAAGCAAGTTCATTGGATTAACAGCAATTACTAAAACCTCTATAAAAGAATATCAGGAATCTGATCCAGCAATTCCATTTGCTGATCTACACAAACACCATAATAATTTGTACTACCATGGTAATCAGATATATATACCAGAAGCTCTACGTGATAAATTGTTGCACTGTGCACATGACTCTCTTTTATCAGGACATCCAGGTCTCCATAAGACTCTATGTATACTTCAAAGAGACTACTGGTGGCCTAATATGAAAAGTTCGGTTTTGTCTTATATCAGATCCTGCTCTGTTTGTGCTACCTGTAAACATGCTCAAACTCACCCTTATGGGCTACTTCTCTCTATTTTTAAAGTCAAATATAGGCACAGTATCAATGAGTAAAGATAGGATAAAGGAGGTAATGTGTATAGCCTCGGTGCTGCCCCTTTAAATTAATATAAAAAAATAGGAAAAGGAAATGGGAGAGTATAGAGGGGATATTAAGCACTCTTACACCTATCACTTGTAATAAGCTTTAAAATTACAGCATGAAATATCTGATAGTGAATAATAAATGTATATACTGGTATTAAAACCTATATCTTTATTAAGGAATTTATTTAAAAATTAATGACTAAGGTGATAAACATCACCTATCATTACCCACACAGATATATTACCTAAAGGTACACCACAATTACTGCACTGCTGCTATCATGTAACCCCCCTGTATTCCTGGCCGATATCAGGAACCGTCGGCTTCAGGTGTCAGGGGTAGCATGAGGCATCAGTTAATGCAGCAAAAATAATTATAAGTGGTATAAGTTGAGTAATAAAAGTAGTTTAAAAACAAGTTGAACTACACAAACATGTTTCAGCTGTGGCACAGCCTTTCTCAATGTGATTCAGCAAGTGAACTGACAAACCTGATTCTCTGCCAGGTGCTGCCTTTTAAACCCCTAGGTAAGGAGATGATAAACCAATAAACCAATAACCAATTTTTGTAGTGTATGCCCACATATGATAAAAAAGAAGTTTATATTTGACAGATTCCATAAAAAATGGATAATCAACAGTCATATTAACTGCAAAAGCACCAATGTTATATACTGTGTATCGTGCGAATGTAATTTAATTTACGTAGGAATGACAACCAGATGCCTCAGCACAAGAATGATAGAGCACATGAGCAATATCAGATCTGCCAGTAAGACTCTAGAGAGAGGCAAGAAATTAACCAGTGTAGCGAGACACTTCCTACAACACCATAATGGCAACACTAAGTCTTTCAAATGCTGGAGATTAGAAACTGCTAAACCTGGGATTAGAGGAGGGAACATCGAACAAATATTACTCAAAAAAGAAGCCAGATGGATTTTTAAATTAAACTCTGTGATGCCCCACGGCATGAATTAAAATAATAATTTCTGGGTTTATTTGTAAACTACTAATCTAAGATACTTATTACATAGTGGATTTATACAAGAACTTATTACTATATATGTGGGCAAATATTCATTTCCATATGCGAGTAATATGGGTGAATTATACACAGGGGACCCACTATGATATAAACATTACTACATTGGTGGATGAACAGCTACGCCCATCTGACATTAATATGGGATTGTATATATTAATCCAGAATGATAGTTGTCTTCCACTGTATATTGTATCAATGCATCATCTGATTATTATTTTTTAATCCGTAATTGAGAATATGCAATTAGGATAACTCTGGGAAGAGTAATTTATGATGATATGCATATCATGATTTAGTAGATAGTAAACCCTTAATATAGGGTATGCACCCTGAATTGACTTTCCATTATGCCATGAAAAGTGTACAATGCTTAGAATTGACAAGATTAAGAAAGTCCCTATCTGAGCGTGTTAAACACATAATAAATTTGACTGTGAGAGCCACTTCATGGAGCTATAATAATGTAGAGTGAATTGAATAAGATAACTTGTGCACACTGAACACACATATTTCATATCACTTTAGCTCATGAAGCTATAAATTCATATGGTGCATACTTCCTATATATTTATATTTATAATTATTATTTATTCAAATATTCATGCGTATCCCCAGGATGATTAAAATTATACAGATCTGACTATATCACATAATCAACACACCGACCCAATTTGGAAAGATATGAAGCCCTCTATGATTTCAATAACTGACAAATACATAAGTAAGGATAATATATCCATAATGCATTCATTGGTATTAGTAGCTGAAATGGTGTATTCTATACTAACAGCAGTTTTTCAGATGCCATGGAATATATGTCAACAAATAGTAAATGTTATGATTACATAGGAGTACATATCATTGAAAGAAGACTTATACAATAATATAATAGTCCGTTGTTTTTTGGGGGGGGGGTTTCAGAGGTGTGTACTGAATAGTAATTTATGAGAGGAATAGACTGTGACGATTTTCATCCAATTAGGAGACTGCTACCAACCACAACTAGGACTCAGATAAACTGAGGACACTGATAGGTTATCCTAGAGGCGTGCACTACAGCCTTCATCTGATTGGTTTAGCATCTCCTTACCTAGGGGTTTAAAAGGCAGCACCTGGCAGAGAATCAGGTTTGTCAGTTCACTTGCTGAATCAAATTGAGAAAGGCTGTGCAACAGCTGAAACATTTTTGTGTAGTTCAACTTGTTTTTAAACTACTTTTATTACTCAACTTATACCACTTATAATTATTTTTGCTGCATTAACTGTTGCCTCATGCTACCCCTGACACCTGAAGCCGACGGTTCCTGATATCGGCCAGGAATACAGGGTGGTTACATGATAGCAGCAGTGCAGTAATTGTGGTCTACATTTAGGTTATATATCTGTGTGGGCAATGATAGGTGATGTTTATCACCTTAGTCATTCATTTTAAAATAAATTCCTTAATAAAGATATAGGTTTTAATACCAGTATATACATTTATTATTCGCTATCAGATATTTCATGCTGTAATTTTACAGCTTATTACAAGCGATAGGTGTAAGAGTGCTTAATATCCCCTCTATACTCTCCCATTTCCTTTTCCTATTTTTTGATACTACTTCTCTCTTTACCAGTTCCTGATAAACACTGGAGGGACATAGCAATGGACTATGTAGTGGAACTACCTCCATCCTCTAACCATAATACAATCCTAGTCATTGTTGATCTGTTTTCTAAGATGGCTCATTTCATTCCTCATATCGGTTTACCAACTGTCTCTGAAACTGCCTCCTTATTTCTAAACCATGTAGTAAGATTGCATGGTCTACCTGATTCTATCACGTCTGATGGAGGTTCTCAATTCACCTCTAAGTTCTGGACTCAGTTATGTTCTATCCTCAAGATCACTAGGAGATTAAGTACTGACTACCATCCCCAGACAAACAGTCAATACGAAAGGACTAACCAGTCCCTTGAACAGTATTTGAGATGCTATTGTACCGACCAACAAGATAACGACAAGTTAACCATAGCACTCTGCGTGCCAAAATGGCAAAGCCTGCATTTTTCGCCGCTAATTTAGCAATCTGAAAAGCAGCATCTGTGATAAAGGAATTAGCTAGATTGAGTGCTCTAATTCAGTCCAAAATGTCCTCTAAGGGCGGCTCTACCTTCAGAGACTCCTCAAGGGCATCAAACCAGAAAGCCGCCGCCGTAGTTACTGGAACAATGCAGGCAGTAGGCTGTAACAAGAAACCCTGGTGAATAAATAATTTCTTTAGAAGACCCTCTAACTTTTTATCCATAGGGTCTTTGAAAGAACAACTGTCCTCAATAGGTATAGTTGTACGCTTAGCTAGAGTAGATATTGCTCCTTCCACCTTAGGGACCATTTGCCAAGAGTCCCTGATGGTGTCTGATATAGGAAACATTTTCTTAAAATTATTAGGGGGAGAGAACGGTATCCCTGCTCTATCCCATTCCTTTTTAACAATTTCCGAAATTCTTTTGGGAACCGTAAAAACATCAGTATAAGTAGGTACTTCTAGATATTTATCCATCTTACACAATTTTTCTGGAGGAATTGTAATAGGTTCACAATCATCCAGAGTTGCTAGGACCTCCCTGAGCAACAGGTGAAGGTGTTCAAGTTTAAATTTAAAGGACGCTAAGTTTGATTCTGTCTGAGGTAACACATTCCCTGATTCTGAAAGTTCTCCCTCAGACAATAATTCCCTGACCCCCAATTCAGAGCACTGTGAGGTTACATTGGAAATGGCTAATAAAGCATCAGAGGGTTCAGTATTTACATTAATACCTGGCCTAATGCGTTTACCTTGCAAAACTGGCAGTTTAGATAATACCTCAGTGAGGGTAGTTGACATAACTGCAGCCATATCTTGCAGAGTAAAAGAATTAGACGCACTAGAAGTACTAGGTGTCGCTTGTGTGGGTGTTAAAGATTGTGACACTTGGGGAGAATTGGATGGCATATCCTGATTCTCTTCAGACTGAGAATCATCCTTAGACACACTTTCATTTCCTAAAATATGTTCTTTACAGTGTAAGGCTCTATCAGTACAAGAGGTACACAATGTAAGTGGGGGTTCCACAATTGCTTCTAAACACATAGAGCAATTAGTTTCCTCAATGTCAGACATGTTAAACAAAGTAGTAATAACCACAACAGTTGCTAAACACTTTATTTTTTGTAAAAAAACGGGTACTGCGCCTTTAAGAAATAAAAGCGCACAATCTTTTTCTACACACAATTAAAAACGCTTATAAATGCTCAAAAACTATGTATGTCTATACAGAGTTGCCAAAAATTATTGCATCCCACATGTAAGAGCAGAAATTACCCTCTACAGGAACATTAAAGCAAAAAAACTCAATTTGCTAAATAACGACCCCTGCACCTTGCCACAGCTCTACTGTGGCGCCTACCTGCCCCCAGAGAACTGTCAAACAAATCGACACCAATCCGGATAGTGTAAAACATAGATAGGGCCCAACCGGAGCTAATGTCTGCTGTCTCCTTCAGAGTAAACTGCGCGTCTGAGGCGCGAAAATAGGCCCTGCCCACAATTGACATTGCACTAATAATTTAAACTACCGCATGGGAAGCGGTTATAAACAGCCAAGTGGTCCCCAAGAAATAAATACACAAAACGATATAAGTCCTTCTTTTCTCAGCAATAAAAAAACGACTTATCCTCTATGATAAATAGTAAAAATGCCCCAGTGTCTGAGTTCCATGCTGCGTATCTACTTGAGCTGCATATGTCAGAAAAAACACCCAGGAGAAACAGTAACACCCTTATTGATTACAGGACTACTGCTTACCCTGTTTCCATTATAAGGAACCAAATCAGCCAGTTCTGATATATTAAATTTCCTCAGAAGTAAGGTGCTGAAACATACCTCAAATGCTGCTTGTTGCATGAGACTGTCCTCCACACTGAAGAATTTTCTCATATTACCTTCAGATCTGTGGGAACTATAATTGATCTTAGTAACTGCTGCTAAAATCATCAATTTTCAGGGGGAAATCTTCTGCCATATCCTCCCTGAGAAAAATAGTACTCACCGGTACTATTTAAAATAAAAAAAACATATTGATTGAAGGAATTAAAACTATCATTTTATCACCACTATCACTTTACCCTTCCTATTACTAGCATAGGCAAAGAGAATGACTGGGGGGTGGAGTCAAGGGAGGAGCTATATTGACAGCCCTGCTGTGGTGCTCTTTGCCACTTCCTGTTAGCAGGAGGATAATATCCCACAAGTAAGGATGAATCCGTGGACTCGTCGTATCTTGTAGAAGAAATATATACATGTCAAGGGATATTCAGGGATTCCTGGCAGATATCAGTGTTCTTCTAATGTAACTATAGCTAATGTTGAAAAAAAAAAGTTTGGAAATAGCAAAGTGCTACTTGTATTTATTGCCCTATAACCTGCATAAAAAGCAAAGAACATGTAAACATTCGGTATTTCTAAACTCAGGACAAAATTTAGAAACTATTTAGCATGGGTGTTTTTTGGTGGTTGTAGATGTGTAACAGATTTTGGGGGTCAAAGTGTGTTTTTTTTTCCATTTTTTCACCATATTTTATATTATCTTTATAGTAAATTATAAGATATGATGAAAATAATGTTATCTTAAGAAAGTCCATTTAATGGCAAGAAAAATGGTATATAATATGTGTGGGTACAGTAAATGAGTAAGAGGAAAATTACAGCTAAACACAAACACCACAAAAATGTAAAAATAGCCCTGGTCCTTAAGGGAAAGAAATTGAAAAATGGCCTTGTCCTTAAGGGGTTCAGTTGTCCCAGGAGTAAAGGCTGGTATAATACAAGGTGATCATCTCTTTGTATTGTAAGGAAGCTGTGATATATAGCACCAAAGCATGAAATAACTGATACAAGCCGTTTATAAGGTTTAATACACACTGAATGATTGTCTGTGACTAAAAACCACAAGGTACTATGAAAGATACCTAATACTTAATAAAACGACCGCTGAGGTATCCCAGAAGGATGTGTCTCCTACTAACAATGATACATGTATAAGAGACTGATTAAACAACTAATGACTCTAAGATGTTAATATCAGTGTATTCGTATTAAACCTACCATACACAATACGATCAGACTGCAGTTATTGTGTTACATATTCTAATTAAGGCTTGTATTATACAAAGTGTTAATGTTTTTTTACTATTAGCACTAAGAATAGAATAATAACTATAGCCAAATTAAAAATCCAAAAAATCTTGGATGACGTCACTTGCATTCAAGTTCCAGTTTACGGCCGCAACCCTATTAAAAAGGAGCTCCACACCAGATGTCTTCAGGATGGACTCGCTCCGCGCCGGATGGATGAAGATAGAAGAGGCCACATGGATGAAGACTTCATGCCAGCTGGATGGATCCTTCAAGCGGAACTTCAAAAACTGTAAGTGGATCGTCGGGGGTTAGTGTTAGGTTTATTTAATGTTTTTATGGGTGGGTCTGGGCAGGTAAAAGAGCTAAATGCACTTTTAAGGGCAATGCCCATACAAATGCCCTTTTCAGGGCAATGTGGAGCTTAGGTTGTCTTAGATAGGCTTTTTATTTGCGGGGTTGGATGGGTGGTGGGTTTAACTGTTGGGGGGTGTTTGTATTTTTTTTCAGGTAAAAGAAGCTTTGGGGCAATGCCCCGCAAAAGGCCCTTTTAAGGGCCATTGTGTTATGATCCTGTCCCTTTAACTCCTGATGATCAGGTTCTGACATCCCTATTTAAGGCCCGTCCTTCTGTCTACCTATGCTTGGTAATTTGTACTCACTTAGCTGTATGCTGAGCACTAACGAAGACACCTTGCTGATATTCCTGTCCAAGGAATTTCTACATTCTTTGCTATACCTTTTTTCCTGGTTTCCCTGTTGCTGCAAGCATCCACCCTAAATTCGTCTTTTACCAGGACTTGCTATTACTGTCTGGATCTCTGCTGTACCTGTTACTTGTTGTTGAGACGCATCCGGCTATTCACACTGAAGCCGTGAGCAGCGTCTGACGTCATCACAAGTCTCCGGATCCTCGCACTCTCTGGCAGCAAACAGCTCGAGTGCATAACCGCACCTCTCCCTGAAGCTGTGGCAACAACTACCATTTACTATTCTCTGAAGTTGGTAACGTATTGAACTTTATTCCACTTACCAGTTGAAGAAATACTCTGCTTGATTAATAAGTGACCGCATCTGCATTTTCCACTATAACGTTTGCTACTCGATTGCTTGTCACTTCCTTTCATATTCAGCTCTATGTATTCACCTATACTGCAACCTCGAATTTGCTTTTCTGTTGTCTAACAAAAGATTGCCTGTAACATCTAACAACTCTGATTGATGAACTGTGCTTACTTATTCTTATGCTTACAAATGAAGTGATAACACTGTGTTGTCTAACTAACACTGCCAGTAGTATTTTTCAACAATGATTGAGGAGCTGTGCTTTCTTATTCTCTTGCTTACAAATTGTGTGAGAACACTCACAGGTTGCAACCTGATTTACTTAGAGGCTGACATTCACCTAGTTATTATATTACCTGTAATTACCAACTTCTACCAATCATTATTCAGTAATATCAACTACTTCTAAACTGTATATTTATCTATTTATTGCACCCTAGTATTGCAATAGTGATAATATCTCTTTGCATTTCAATATATCTTTCACTCTGTATCCATGCAGCAGTGACCCTCAGATCTATGAGCAAAAACAAGGTTCTTGATTACATCTTATGAGCCTAAGGTTTGGTGTGAGACTGAGTGGTCCTGTAAATAAGGATATACATCACTTCCTAGCATAACATATTACCAAGCCTACAACATATATCCTACAGCATGGATATCACTGAACTTACAAATCATGTGGGATCCCTAGCACAAAGCATGGGCCATATATTGCAAGGTCTCAGAGAAATCAAAATTGAAAATGATCACATAAGAAAATTCATTAATGAGCACTTAGCTAACAAACCTGTTTCTGTTGACTTAACACCTGAACCAACTGTTTCCCCATCTGAAAAATTCTTTGGTGACAGGACTCAGTTTAGGGAGTTTAAGAACTCCTGCACCCTTTATTTTTCTTTGAAACCCAGAACCTACTTATCTGATAGGGTCAAGGTTTTAATGGTCATTTCATACCTCAGAGGAGAGGCTAAATCATGGGCAAACACCTTCTATGAGAACAATGACCCCATATTGGACTCTCTGGATGCCTTCTTCTCTGCCATGTCCCTTTTATATGAAGACCACCATAAGCCGAATACTGCTGAGACCGCTCTTAGGAATCTGCGGCAAGGGAAAAGAGCAGTAGAAGAATATATCACTGACTTTAAAAGATGGGCACCAGACACCCAATGGAATGACCCTGATCTAAAAAATCAGTTCAGAACAGGTCTTTCTGAAACACTAAAGGATGAGTTAGCCCGTGGTGCAGTTCCTGTGGATTTGGAGACCCTCATGACCTTACGTATCACTATTGACAGAAGGATAAGAGAACGCAGATCTGAAAGGGCAGTGTCTGATCCCAAAGTTAAGAAAATCCCGGTATACCACCCCATGGTTCCTGTGTCATCCAAATCAAATGAAGAACCTATGGAAGTTGCTGTTATGAGAGGTCCTTTAAAGCCAGAAGAAAAGGCTAGAAGGAAGTTACACAGCTTGTGCTTATATTGTGCAGCAAAGGACCATGGCGTTAGAGACTGTCCTGCTCTCATCAGACAAAAGAGGGGTAAGAACCTTCATGTTCAAAATTGCCTTAACAAATTTTCTACTCCCACAACTCATTTGCCAATTTCTGTCTCCTTACAGTGGCGATTTCAGAAGACCAAGACCCAGGCCGTTATTGACTCTGGTGCTTCTGGGAATTTCATTGACCTAGCTTTTGTTTCAAAACATAATATACCCACAATAAAGAAAGATAGTGCACTAGCCATAAGACTGGTTGATGTTTTTTTATGAATACTGATCCTATCACGCATCACACTACCCCATTGCAAATAACCACACAGTCAGGCCATACTGAGACATGTATTTTTGACGTTTTACCATCAAGCTTATACCCGTTAATATTTGGTATCAATTGGTTGGTGAAACATGACCCTGATATATCTTGGAAGCAAGCTGTTGTGAATTTTAATTCCACATTCTGTAAGGAATCCTGTTTTCCCAATGTTTCTGTGTGTAATATCACTGATCATGCTTTACCTCATTGCTATCAGGAATATTTTGAATTATTCAACAAGATAGAAGCTCAGAATTTACCCCCCATAGGTCTTATGACTGTCCGATTGATTTGATACCAGGCAGTTCCATTCCTTTTGGTCACATATATCCTATGTCACAACCTGAATTAGTACACTTGAAACAGTATATAGAGGAAAATCTTAAGAAGGGTTTTATAAGACCTTCCACTTCGTCAGCTGGCGCTGCAATGTTTTTTCGTTAAAAATAAGGACGGAACTCTTTGCCCTATTATTCACTACAGACAACTTAATAAGTGTACCAAGAAAAACAGGTACCCACTCCCACTCATCCCTGAGCTTATAGAACGGTTGCAAGGAGCTAACATCTATACTAAACTAGATCTTAGAGGAGCGTATAATTTGATAAGAATGAGAAAAGGGGATGAGTGGTTAACAGCTTTTCACACACGTTATGGCCTGTATGAATATACAGTAATGCCTTTCGGACTGTGCAACACTCCTGCACTCCAGTGTTTTATAAATGACATATTCCATGACTTACTTGATGTCTGTATAGTCATTTATTTAGACGACATTTAGACAACATTTTGATCTATTCTGACAATATAACAAACCATTACACCCATGTCAAGCTTGTTTTGTCCCGTCTACGCATAGATCTTCTCTATGCTAAATTAGAGAAATGCATTTTCAATACTACCACTATTTCCTTCCTAGGATACCATATTTCCCCTTCTGGTATTGCTATGGAAGCAAATAAAGTGGAAGCTATTACAAATTGGGCCATCCCCAGCACTAAAAAAGATGTCCAGAGATTCCTTGGGTTCGCAAACTTTTACAGAAAGTTCATCAAGGGCTTTTCTGAGATCGCTAGACCTTTGACTAAAATTACTCAGAAAAAAAATGGTTTCTCTTGGAATCATCTGGCTGAGAAAGCCTTTAATACTCTAAAGGAGAGGTTTGTAACAGCACCGATACTCAAATTCCAAGATCCCAGTTTGCAGTATACTCTTGAGGTCGATGCTTCTGAGTACGCTCTTGGAGCTGTTCTGTCACAAAGATCTTCACCCAAGGAACCACTTCATCCAATTTCATACTACTCTAGGGTAATGAGCTCAGCAGAGCTAAATTATGCAATTGGTGAAAAAGAGCTTCTTGCAATAAAATCAGCACAGAGTTCTGGAGGCACCTCCTTGAGGGGACCATGCATACCATTCTTATACTCACCGAGCATAGGAACCTTGAGTATCTAAAAACTAGCAAGACGTTAACTTCCCGACAGGTTCGTTGGAGTCTTTTCTTTTCAAGATTTGACTTTACCATCACTTACCGCCCGGGTTCCAAGAATTCAAAGGCAGATTCGCTTTCAAGGAAAGATCCTAAATTTCAGCACTAGGAACCCCCAGTTTCTATCATTCCACAAAGCAAGTTCATTGGATTAACAGCAATTACTAAAACCTCTATAAAAGAATATCAGGAATCTGATCCAGCAATTCCATTTGCTGATCTACACAAACACCATAATAATTTGTACTACCATGGTAATCAGATATATATACCAGAAGCTCTACGTGATAAATTGTTGCACTGTGCACATGACTCTCTTTTATCAGGACATCCAGGTCTCCATAAGACTCTATGTATACTTCAAAGAGACTACTGGTGGCCTAATATGAAAAGTTCGGTTTTGTCGTATATCAGATCCTGCTCTGTTTGTGCTACCTGTAAACATGCTCGAACTCACCCTTATGGGCTACTTCTCTCTTTTTTTAAAGTCAAATATAGGCACAGTATCAATGAGTAAAGATAGGATAAAGGAGGTAATGTGTATAGCCTCGGTGCTGCCCCTTTAAATTAATATAAAAAAATAGGAAAAGGAAATGGGAGAGTATAGAGGGGATATTAAGCACTCTTACACCTATCACTTGTAATAAGCTTTAAAATTACAGCATGAAATATCTGATAGTGAATAATAAATGTATATACTGGTATTAAAACCTATATCTTTATTAAGGAATTTATTTAAAAATTAATGACTAAGGTGATAAACATCACCTATCATTACCCACACAGATATATTACCTAAAGGTACACCACAATTACTGCACTGCTGCTATCATGTAACCCCCCTGTATTCCTGGCCGATATCAGGAACCGTCGGCTTCAGGTGTCAGGGGTAGCATGAGGCATCAGTTAATGCAGCAAAAATAATTATAAGTGGTATAAGTTGAGTAATAAAAGTAGTTTAAAAACAAGTTGAACTACACAAACATGTTTCAGCTGTGGCACAGCCTTTCTCAATGTGATTCAGCAAGTGAACTGACAAACCTGATTCTCTGCCAGGTGCTGCCTTTTAAACCCCTAGGTAAGGAGATGATAAACCAATAAACCAATAACCAATTTTTGTAGTGTATGCCCACATATGATAAAAAAGAAGTTTATATTTGACAGATTCCATAAAAAATGGATAATCAACAGTCATATTAACTGCAAAAGCACCAATGTTATATACTGTGTATCGTGCGAATGTAATTTAATTTACGTAGGAATGACAACCAGATGCCTCAGCACAAGAATGATAGAGCACATGAGCAATATCAGATCTGCCAGTAAGACTCTAGAGAGAGGCAAGAAATTAACCAGTGTAGCGAGACACTTCCTACAACACCATAATGGCAACACTAAGTCTTTCAAATGCTGGAGATTAGAAACTGCTAAACCTGGGATTAGAGGAGGGAACATCGAACAAATATTACTCAAAAAAGAAGCCAGATGGATTTTTAAATTAAACTCTGTGATGCCCCACGGCATGAATTAAAATAATAATTTCTGGGTTTATTTGTAAACTACTAATCTAAGATACTTATTACATAGTGGATTTATACAAGAACTTATTACTATATATGTGGGCAAATATTCATTTCCATATGCGAGTAATATGGGTGAATTATACACAGGGGACCCACTATGATATAAACATTACTACATTGGTGGATGAACAGCTACGCCCATCTGACATTAATATGGGATTGTATATATTAATCCAGAATGATAGTTGTCTTCCACTGTATATTGTATCAATGCATCATCTGATTATTATTTTTTAATCCGTAATTGAGAATATGCAATTAGGATAACTCTGGGAAGAGTAATTTATGATGATATGCATATCATGATTTAGTAGATAGTAAACCCTTAATATAGGGTATGCACCCTGAATTGACTTTCCATTATGCCATGAAAAGTGTACAATGCTTAGAATTGACAAGATTAAGAAAGTCCCTATCTGAGCGTGTTAAACACATAATAAATTTGACTGTGAGAGCCACTTCATGGAGCTATAATAATGTAGAGTGAATTGAATAAGATAACTTGTGCACACTGAACACACATATTTCATATCACTTTAGCTCATGAAGCTATAAATTCATATGGTGCATACTTCCTATATATTTATATTTATAATTATTATTTATTCAAATATTCATGCGTATCCCCAGGATGATTAAAATTATACAGATCTGACTATATCACATAATCAACACACCGACCCAATTTGGAAAGATATGAAGCCCTCTATGATTTCAATAACTGACAAATACATAAGTAAGGATAATATATCCATAATGCATTCATTGGTATTAGTAGCTGAAATGGTGTATTCTATACTAACAGCAGTTTTTCAGATGCCATGGAATATATGTCAACAAATAGTAAATGTTATGATTACATAGGAGTATATATCATTGAAAGAAGACTTATACAATAATATAATAGTCCGTTGTTTTTTTGGGGGGGGTTTCAGAGGTGTGTACTGAATAGTAATTTATGAGAGGAATAGACTGTGACGATTTTCATCCAATTAGGAGACTGCTACCAACCACAACTAGGACTCAGATAAACTGAGGACACTGATAGGTTATCCTAGAGGCGTGCACTACAGCCTTCATCTGATTGGTTTAGCATCTCCTTACCTAGGGGTTTAAAAGGCAGCACCTGGCAGAGAATCAGGTTTGTCAGTTCACTTGCTGAATCAAATTGAGAAAGGCTGTGCAACAGCTGAAACATTTTTGTGTAGTTCAACTTGTTTTTAAACTACTTTTATTACTCAACTTATACCACTTATAATTATTTTTGCTGCATTAACTGTTGCCTCATGCTACCCCTGACACCTGAAGCCGACGGTTCCTGATATCGGCCAGGAATACAGGGTGGTTACATGATAGCAGCAGTGCAGTAATTGTGGTCTACATTTAGGTTATATATCTGTGTGGGCAATGATAGGTGATGTTTATCACCTTAGTCATTCATTTTAAAATAAATTCCTTAATAAAGATATAGGTTTTAATACCAGTATATACATTTATTATTCGCTATCAGATATTTCATGCTGTAATTTTACAGCTTATTACAAGCGATAGGTGTAAGAGTGCTTAATATCCCCTCTATACTCTCCCATTTCCTTTTCCTATTTTTTGATACTACTTCTCTTTACCAGTTCCTGATAGACACTGGAGGGACATAGCAATGGACTATGTAGTGGAACTACCTCCATCCTCTAACCATAATACAATCCTAGTCATTGTTGATCTGTTTTCTAAGATGGCTCATTTCATTCCTCATATCGGTTTACCAACTGTCTCTGAAACTGCCTCCTTATTTCTAAACCATGTAGTAAGATTGCATGGTCTATGGTCTACCTGATTCTATCACGTCTGATAGAGGTTCTCAATTCACCTCTAAGTTCTGGACTCAGTTATGTTCTATCCTCAAGATCACTAGGAGATTAAGTACTGACTACCATCCCCAGACAAACAGTCAATACGAAAGGACTAACCAGTCCCTTGAACAGTATTTGAGATGCTATTGTACCGACCAACAAGATAACTGGCTCGCTCTGCTGCCTACAGCAGAATTCGCACATAACAACATGACCAACGTATCCACAAAGACATCGCCATTCTATATCAACTATGGATTTCACCCTTCATATCATCTTTCCACAGAACTGACTCTTTACTACCAACTGTTGATCAGACCGTTAATACTATCGCTGAGGGTTTTTCTATTCTCAAAACAACTTTACAAGAGGCCCAAGCCTCACAGAAACGCCATTATGATTTGAGGCGCTCCAAACCCCCTGAATATAAACCTGATGATAAAGTATGGCTCAGTACTAGACACTTGAAACTTCGTATTCCAAGTAAAAAGCTTGGAAGTCTTTTCATAGGTCCTTACGAAATAGTTAAGGTTGTCAACATGAAAGCGGTGACTCTTCAGCTGCCCCCTTCTCTTAGGATACACCCTACGTTCCATGTGTCCCTCCTGAAACCTTACTCTCCAACAAGAGATCATCTTCATCCTTCACTGGCTACCCCTCCAATTGTGGATGATGTGGATTATGAGGTGGATTCTAAATTGGACTCTCGATTGTATCGTAACCAGCTTCAGTACCTGGTACGATGGAAAGGTTTTGGGGCTGATGACGACTCTTGGGAGCCGTATTCTAATTTGTCTGCACCTCGTCTTCTTTCCATTTTTCACCGGAGACATCCGGATAGACCCAAGCCTTGATCCCTGTAGCGGCTCCTTGAGGGGGGCGTCCTGTTATGATTCTGTCCCTTTAACTCCTGATGATCAGGTTCTGACATCCCTATTTAAGGCCCCTCCTCCTGTCTACCTATGCTTGGTAATTTGTACTCACTTAGCTGTATGCTGAGCACTAACGAAGACACCTTGCTGATATTCCTGTCCAAGGAATTTCTACATTCTATGCTATACATTTTATCCTGGTTTCCCTGTTGCTGCAAGCATCCACCCTAAATTCGCCTTTTACCAGGACTTGCTATTACTGTCTGGATCTCTGCTGTACCTGTTACTTGTTGTTAAGACGCATCCGGCTATTCACGCTGAAGCCGTGAGCAGCGTCTGACGTCATCGCAAGTCTCCGAATCCTCGCACTCTCTGGCAGCAAACAAACAGCTCGAGTGCATAACCGCACCTCTCCCTGAAGCTGTGGCAACAACTACCATTTACTATTCTCTGAAGTTGGTAACGTATTGAACTTTATTCCACTTACCAGTTGAAGAAATACTCTGCTTGATTAATAAGTGACCGCATCTGCATTTTCCACTATAACGTTTGCTACTCGATTGCTTGTCACTTCCTTTCATACTCAGCTCTATGTATTCACCTATACTGCAACCTCAAATTTGCTTTTCTGTTGTCTAACAAAAGATTGCCTGTAACATCTAACAACTCTGATTGATGAACTGTGCTTACTTATTCTTATGCTTACAAATGAAGTGATAACACTGTGTTGTCTAACTAAGACTGCCTGTAGTATTTTTCAACACTGATTGAGGAGCTGTGCTTTCTTATTCTCTTGCTTACAAATTGTGTGAGAACATTCACATGTTGCAACCTGATTTACTTAGAGGCTGACATTCACCTAGTTATTATATTACCTGTAATTACCAACTTCTACCAATCATTATTCAGTAATATCAACTACTTCTAAACTGTATATTTATCTATTTTTTGCACCCTAGTATTGCAATAGTGATAATATCTCTTTGCATTTCAATATATCTTTCACTCTGTATCCATGCAGCAGTGACCCTCAGATCTATGAGCAAAAACAAGGTTCTTGATTACATCTAATGAGCCTAAGTTTTGGTGTGAGACTGAGTGGTCCTGTAAATAAGGATATACATCACTTCCTAACATAACACATTGCTAGTTTATTGTAGGCTAGGGGGGGGTTATTTTGGGGGGGCTTTTTATTTTGATAGGGCTATTAGATTCGGTGTAATTCATTTTTATATTTGATACTATGTTTTGTTTTTTTTTGTAGCTTAGTGTTTGTTTGTTTTTGTAACTTAGTGGTGGGGTTTTGTAACAGCGTTAATTTATTTTTGTAATTTAGTAATTTTTAAAAGTAGATTTAAATAATTAAAGTAGGGTTAGGATTTTTTAATATGTAATGTAGTTAATTTAATTGCTAGTTTAATATAATTGTATTATAATAGTTAGGGTAGGTTAATTAATTAGTTTATTTTAATTCTAAAGGTAAGTTTTAATTTATTATAAGATAGGGATGTGGTAATTTTAATGTAAAGTTAGCTGGGTGTTAGGTTTAGGGGTTAATAGCTTAATTAAGTTTATGGTGATGTGGGGGGCTGTCGGTTTAGGGGTTAATAGGTTTAGTTAATGGTAGTGATGTGGGAGGCCAGGGGCTTAAGGGTTAATACATTTATTTAGTGGTGGCAGGGTCCAGGAGCAGTGGGATAGGGGTTAATAACTTTATTTAGGTTGCGGCGATGTCGGGGTCAGCAGATTAGGGGTGTTTAGACTCTGGGTTTATGTTAAGGTGTTAGGTGTAAACGTAACTGGTTTTCTACCATATAAATCAATGGGATATCTGGCAGCATCGAACATAAGCTTTCGCTGCTTTCAGACTCCCATTAATTCATATGTCTTCTGCTGCCTCCAGGGTGGCGGATTGAAAACCAGGTACGCTGGACCGGAATAGCCATGAGCGTACCGATTAACTATTTGATAACTTTGAAAAAGTGTCAAATAGTGCCGAATGTGTATTCAGAACATCTGTAATGACGTGTCAAGGTGCCAGGAATCAGACTGAGACGAGAAGTGCAAAAATAATCACACCTTTATTAATAGCAAAAAATAATAAAAAGTCCACAAGTCAAATAACAAGCCAGGAGTTAAAACCAGAGCTGGTAGTCAGACGAGCCGAGTCAGGAGCCAAAGCGAATAGTCAGACGAGCCGGAATCAGGAACAAGGAAACAGCAGAGTCAGGAACAAGCCAGGGATCAGGAACCAGGAAGGACGTCAGGCAGCCAGGTAATACACAGGAACTCTAACAAACAGGTCTGAGACAACGCAAAGGCAAAGCATACTGAACTGCGGCCCTTTAAATAATAAGTGATGACATCACAATTCTGAGACTGCATCCTGTCTCACATGGATGATGCACACCAGTCTGGCCATAAAAGGAAGTGCAGTAAATGAACAGCATCCCCACAATGCACCATAGTCCGGAAGAGAGGTGAGTAAAATGGCTGCCAGCAGAACATGGCAAACACAACAGGGAGAAAACCCTGACAGTACCCTCCCCTCAACAACCCTCCCCTGCGGGAAGACAAAAGTCTTATTGGGGAAACGGGCATTGAAGGCATGGAGGAGGGTGGGAGCATAAACATCAGAGGAGGGAACCCAAGAACGATCCTCCGGACCGTAGCCCCTCCAGTGAACCAAATACTGTACACGGCCCCTGGACATAAGAGAGTCAATAATGTTGCTGACCTCATACTCCTCATGGTTGTCAACAAAGATAGGACGGGGACGAGGCAACACAGTGGTAAACCGATTACAAACCAATGGTTTCAAAAGGGAGACATGAAAAACATTGGATATGCGCATAGCAGGAGGAAGGTCAAGAGCATAGGCCACAGGATTAACCCGTCGGAGTATTCGAAAAGGATCAACATAACGGGGAGCCAATTTATTGGAAGGCACACGAAGGTTCAAGTTGCTGGAGGACAGCTAAACTCTCTCACCAATCTCGTAGGAAGGTGCGGGCAGATGCCTACGATCAGCCTGGAACTTTTGGCGCTGCATAGAACGATGAAGGCAATCCTGAATCTGCACCCACGTGGAACGGAGTTGCCGGAGATGCTCCTCCAAAGCCGGAATACCCTGAGACATGAATGAATCGGGCAGCGAGGATGGTGAAACCCATAATTCGCCATGAATGGGGATAACTTGGAGGAAGCATTAATAGCACTATTATGAGCAAACTCTGCCCAAGGTAACAGTTCAGACCAATTATTGTGGTGATCTGAGACATAGCAATGGAGGAACTGTTCCAGAGCTTGATTAGACCGTTCCGCAGCCCCATTGGATTGAGGGTGATATGCCGAGGAGAAGGAAAGCTGGATCCCCATTTGAGCACAAAAGGAACGCCAAAATCTGGAGACAAACTGGCTACCCCGGTCCAACACTATCTCCTTGGGTAACCCATGTAAACGGAAGACCTCCCGGGCAAAAATTTAAGCAAGCTCCTGAACGGTAGGCAGCTTCATCAAGGGAAAGCAATGTGACATTTTAGAAAAACGGTCAACCACCATAAGGATAACAGTATTGCCATTGGAAACAGGGAGCTTGACAATGAAGTCCATGGAAACATGTGTCCAAGGACGATCACCATTAGCAATAGGTTGAAGAAGACCCACAGGAAGACGTTGAGGAGTCTTATTCTGTGCACAAACTGAGCAGGAGGCAACATACGCAGCAACATCAGAACGAAGACCTGGCCACCAGAATTGTCGAGTGACAGACCAAATCATTTGGTTTTTGCCTGGGTGACCTGCGGCTTTAGGATAGTGGTAAGTGTGAAAAAGTTTAGTTAGAAGATTCTCAGGAACAAAACACTTACCACTGTGGAGGTGCATTGGTTTGTTCAGCCAGGATCTCCTCCCCCAAGGGAGAAGTCAAATTAGTACGTATGGTAGCCAAAATATGATCAGGAGGTATAACAGGAGTAGGTACAGACTCCTCTTTGGACAGAGGCGAAAATTGTTGAGAGAGGGCATCAGCCCTAACATTCTTACTACCAGGCAGGTAGGAGACCACATAATTAAACCGAGACAAAAATAGCGCCCATCTGGCCAAAACGTTTTGCTTCAGATAGATAAGTTAAATTCTTGTGGTCAGTAAGAATGAGCACTGGCACGCTAATACTCTCGAGAAGATGCCTCTATTCCTTTAGTGCCAAAATTATGGCCAGTAATTCCTTGTCACCAATTTCATAATTGCACTCCGCTGGAGACAATTTCTTAGAGAAGAAACCACACGGAAGGAACCGTCAGGCGTAGGACGTTGAGACAAGAGGGCACCTACTCCAGTCTCAGACCCATCGACCTCAAGAACGAAAGGCAGGACAGGGTTAGGATGAGCCAGAACTGGAGCGGCAGCAAAGGCATTCTTAAGACTATCAAATGACTTAATGGCAGTAGGTGACCAATGGAGTGGATCATTCTCTTTACGGGTCATGTCTGTGATAGGTTTGACCAAGGAAGAAAAGTTTTTAATAAACTTTCTATAGTAATTGGCGAACCCCAAAAAACGTTGAATAGACCGAAGACCAACTGGGCGAGGCCACTGCAGAACTGCAGATAACTTGTCAGGATCCATGGAGAACCCTGCAACGGAGATAACATAACCTAGGAAGGTTACTTGAGTCTGATGGAACTCACATTTCTCAAGTTTACAAAACAGGCCGTTCTGGCGTAGTCTCTGAAGAACACGTGTAACATCAGAACGATGAGCCTCAAGTGTGGGTGAGTGTATGAGGATGTCGTCTAAGTACACCACAACACACTGTTGCAACATATCTCATAGGACATCATTAATAAATTCCTGAAAAACAGCTGGAGCATTACATAGGCCAAAGGGCATTACAAGATACTCATAATGCCCGCTCCTGGTGTTAAATGCTGTTTTCCATTCGTGACCCTCCTTAATCCTAACAAGATTGTACGCTCCTCTCAAATCAAGCTTAGTAAAGACAGTAGCTCCCTTGAAGCGGTCAAAGAGTTCCGTAATAAGCGGAATAGGGTAAGCATTGTTAATGGTAAGACAATTAAGACCCCTATAATCGATACATGGTCTTAACTCACCACCCTTTTTCTTCACAAAGAAGAAGCCAGCCCCTGCAGGAGAGCAGGATTTGCGGATGATCCCCCGCGACAGAGCATCAGCAACATACTCCTCCATAGCACAATTCTCTGCAACAGACAGAGGGTACACCCAGCCCCGAGGAGAAATGGCTCCGGGTTGCAGGTCTATGGCACAATCGTAAGACCAGTGAGGAGGAAACGTACCGGCACGCACATTGTGAAACATGTCTAGGAACTCTCGGTACTCCTCTGGCAATTGAGATACCGAAGAAGTGCACAAGACTTTAACTGGTTTCCGAAGACAAGTGGAAATACATTGTGAGGACCACAACAAAATTTCGGACCTGCGCCAGTCGAGACTGGGATTGTGCTTTTGGAGCCAGTGATAACCCAGAACAACCGGAAAATGTGGAGAGTTTATCACCTGGAACTGGAGGGTTTAAAAGTGGAGATCCCCAACAGCCATGGACAACGGAGCAGTTTCGTGAGTAACGAGTACGGGCTGAAGGGGCCTGCCATTAATGGCCTCAATAGCAAGCAGAACGGACTGAGGCAAAACAGGAATGGAGTGCTTTGATACAAAAGCACTGTCAATGAAATAGCCCGCAGCACCGGAGTCAACAAGAGCCTGAGTGACTATGGAGGAGTCCACCCAAGAAAGGACAACCGTGACCAAATATTTCTCCTTAAGCGGTTCCGGGGACGAGGATAAACCACCCAAGGTCTGCCCCGACAGGACCTTAGGTGTGAGTGTTTCCCGGCCGTGTAGGACAAGACTTCAAAAGGTGGCCCTGTAACCCACAATAAAGGCAGAGCCACTCCCTCCTCCTAAAGGCTCTCTCTGCCACGGAGAGACGCGTGAATCCCAGCTGCATCGGCTCAGCCGTACCTGGTGACTCGGGACCAGGAGGCATGGGAGGAGAGGGAGGCATGGGTGGGAACGGACCCGTAGGAGACAACGGAAAAGGAGACTTCCACAAGCGCTCCTTGAAAGAGGGCCTCTCTCTCTCTCTCTCTCTATTCAAAAAAGACACCAATGCCTCAAGATCCTCTGGTAAATCTCTGGCAGCAACTTCGTCTTTAATCGCATCAGAGAGCCCATGGAAGAAGGCGGCATCAAGGGCTTTATTGTTCCAACCTACCTCTGCGGCAAGCGTATAGAACTCAATAGCATACTTAGCAACAAATCTTGTACCTTGGTGAATGGACATATGTCGTTTAGCAGCAGAGAAGGAGCGAGCCGGAACATCAAATACCCTTCGAAAGGAGGCCACAAATTCAGGGTAATTTGAAATCACAGGTTTATTAGTCTCCCACAAGGGATTAGCTCAGGCAAGAGCTGTGTCAGAGAGTAACGAGATGAGAAATTCCACCTTAGCTCTGTCAGAGGGAAACACCTGAGGTAACATCTCAAAGAAAATGCCCACCTGGTTCAAAAACCTTCTGCACTGAATAGGATCACCTCCATATCGCTGAGGTAGAGGTGCAGACCCGGACATGCTCCTGGTAGGACTAGGTGCAGCAGCGGAAACAGGAGCAGCCCTAACTTGCGGGACACTTTGGTCCAAATGTGCAGTGCAAGTCAGCAGGGTTTGCAGAGCTAGTGCTAATTGATCCAAGCGGTGATCCTGTTAATCCATCCTGGAAATGATGGCAGGTAAAGGTGGATTATTAGCACCATCAGGATTCTTGGCCTTTGCATAATGTCAGGGTGCCAGGAATCAGACTGAGACGAGAAGTGCAAAAATAATCACACCTTTATTAATAGCAAAAAATAATAAAAAGTCCACAAGTCAAATAACAAGCCAGGAGTCAAAACCAGAGCTGGTAGTTAGACGAGCCGAGTCAGGAGCCAAAGCGAATAGTCAGACGAGCCGGAATCAGGAACAAGGAAACAGGAGAGTCAGGAACAAGCCAGGGATCAGGAACCAGGAAGGACGTCAGGCAGCCAGGTAATACACAGGAACTCTCACAAACAGGTCTGAGACAACGTAAAGGCAAAGCATACTGAACAGAGGCCCTTTAAATAATAAGTGATGACATCACAATTCTGAGACTGCATCCTGTCTCACATTGATGATGCACACCAGTCTGGCCATAAAAGGAAGTGCTTTAAATGAGCAGCATCCCCCACAATGCACCATAGTCAGGAAGAGAGGTGAGTAAAATGGCTGCCAGCAACACATGGCAAACACAACAGGGAGAAAACCTTGACATGACGTAAGCATCGATCTGTGTCGGATTCAGACCGGCGGATCGTATGTTACGTCACAGATTTCAAATTTTGCCGGTCTGTAGGCTTTGATAACTAGGTCGAATCAAGCTCGCCACTATTACTCTGCGGAATTCCAGCGTATTTGTGGTTGACGGCTTGATAAATATCCCCCTATGGCTTACTAACAATCATGAGATTAAAAGAAAACAAAATGTCTGTTGAGTTCCACCTTCATAGATCACTTTTGATCCCCTTTTATATTAAAAAAAAAACATTAAATTGCAATACATTTAATAAGCCTACCCATTTAACCTTCAATTCTGTTTTAGGCACAAATATATACAAGATTTTTGCGATGTGATTGGGCCACAGAGAGAAATAGATATGGAGGCCAGGCATTACGTTTATTTGCCTTTGGTGGATCACAGTCAGAATAAAAAGACAATTAAATACAGTACAATTGCATAATCAACCCGCGCATAAAGACAATGCAATAGCACTTGCATTGACTTTTAACTGAGCAATACATTTTTTTTTAAGGATTTCAAAGTTTCCGTTCATATTTCCCTGTTAGGGTTGCCAGCTATGCTCCATAAAAATACACAACGAAATATAGGGCTCACCATGTATACTTTTCAAAGCTGAGCAGTCATTTTATCCCCTTGGTTGCCAGAACACACATGTGTAGTAGAGATTTGACCACCAAGGGTTCAAAGGTGCATTTATGTGTGGATTTGTATGTGTCTATGTATATATGTGTATGTATGTTTATCATTTTATACTGAGAGAAAAACAACACTATTCTATTATTTTTACTCAATTTTGTGACAGTGCACCTTTGGGTTAGTGCTCAAGCAAAAGCCAGGGATTTAGTTTTTTACCACACGGCACGGCCATGCTATCCAACCTCCAGATTTAGCACGCCAGACGCTTTTGCTCGAGCACTACCATTTTACTTTCAAATTGTATTATGAGGACAAGAGTAAGTGTGTTATTGATTTAACTTGAGTAATCTAGGCCTTTTAATATTCTTTTAAAATATTTTATAAAACAGCAGAATTTCAAAATAAATCTAGAGGCTAAAGAAATTATTACAGTGTTAGTAGGGTGCCCATATTTCTGCTTTAAAAGAGCTTTGAAAATGTTCTGCTGCAATAACCCTGACTTGTATTTTTCTTAGGGTCCTCTTTTAAAGTGGCAATATGGCAACCCTACATGTTAGTGATTCTAGAACCCTGTTTGATAGGCTTTGTGATACTAAACAATGTGTATTCCCTTACCTTTTATATTCACTGAAAAAAATACAAGTTTATTCTCTTTGACTCTAAGTACAATTGAAGAAACTCCTTTACTACACAGTAAGATTATGTTTGTCATCATTCCAAAGCTTAAACCAGCTGCTAGATCTTCTATATTTAGTAGACATGAGTGAAAAGCACAGTTGAACAGCATTAACGCAGTAGTATCATGTTTTGCTTTCTTTTGTTGATTTTTTTTTATTTTCTTTATTTCTATTATGAATGTCAGTTTGTAAAGCTTAAGCATTATGGACATTATTTTTCTTGTTTTACATTTTTTACATCTAATATAGTTACAGCAATTGCGTACCATTCACTTGTCGTTACAATTAATCATCTTTTGATGAAGTGAATGGATTTAGTTTCAGCCTGTTGGTTATAGGAGAAGATAACACTTAAATATTTTCAGAGATACACCAGCTGCTCATGAGAAAAAAAAAAAAACATGACCAGGGAACCAATAGCCAGGATATCGTTCCTAATTTAATGTTGACTTAGGACACTATTAAATGTTTTTTTTCAGAAAGGCTCAGCCTTTCTTGTAAAAAGAAAAAAAAAAGTCAAACTTATTACAGTGATTGCTGACCAACAGATTTTCACAGTGAAATAATTATAGGTGAGTACATATTTTTTTCGTTTGTAATATTTTAATAATATACAATTAGAAAATGCTGGTGATGATGGTGAAATACATCTTAACTGAGGATACAAATTGGACATAAATGACTACAATAGTGGTTTTCCAATTTTGGCAGGGAGGTATAAGTGAGAGATTATCTTCTATTGTTCTGGTTTAAGAGTCTCTGGGCAAGGTCAATAAACTATAAGTAAAGTATTATGCTGAAAATATTGTTTACAATTACAAATATTTTATCATTGTTATTTCTAAATTACTAATGTAAAATATCCTATCCTTCTAGTATTCTTCGTCCATTTTTTCTTGTATCTTAAAACATTGTTTTCTAAGGGTAGAAAGAGTTTTCTATTGATATATCACACTCAGATGTTTAAATGTTCTAAATGTTTTTAAATAAATAGTAATGTGAATATATTTTATGCATATGAAAATAAATATGTAGATCTATACATCTGTAGTTTAAGTTCACCAGTGTTCACTGTTAAAACCTGTCTTTCAGGTGTTTGTAATTTTTTTACTGTGTGAAAAAATGGCTTTGAAATTTGGCAGTTTTGTGACAGTGACACATATTTTGGGGTTATGTGTTAAAACAAAAAAAGTTACTTTCCATAGATAGTATTTAAAGCAATTTGCCAACAAAAAAACTGCCCCAATTATTATGAAACTTGGTAGGCAAGTGCAGATATTATTTTGGAATTTCCAAGCTTTTCAACATTTGATTGATAATTTAGGGGAGGGGATGATCCCAATCTTGCTTTATTAATCTAATATTTTGCTATTAATACCCCTTTATTTTTTTTTACTGAAAACAGCACAATATCATTAGATGCATTCCTAATCTTCAGATTTCGTAATCTAAACATCAAGGTCTAGATTATAAGTGGAGCGCAAAATATCGCTTCTGCAAAAGCAATATTTTGGGGCCTATTGTTTTTTTTTTGTTTTTTTTAAACTAACCAAAGGTCTGACCTCTGGTTAATTTTTGAAGCACACTTGTAATGGCTGGTTATTTAAACGAGCTACGAGCATGCAATAAATTAGCGTTCAATTTGTAATATAGGCCCAAATGTGCACCACTAATGACAATCCAAATGGCAATTTTTGGGTTTGAGTAATTACATCACAGGTTGAAAGGCCTGTATGTTGATTGGTTCCTTTAAGAAGTGAGTAGTGATGCTAAAAGATGACATATGTTGTGCTTCAAAACTATAGAGATATGTGTGTATATATTTTTAAGGGATTTCAATAGTTGGGTTATTAATTTGGCTAATTTGTATTAGCTTAGAAGTATATTCAATTGGTTGAGCAAGTAGTATTTGTACTGTTTGTTGACATTGCTCACTAATGTTATCCAATATTGCGAGAGTAATGTCAGTGTGTTTAGCATATAGACAAAACCAATGTTACATTCAACAACCTCATGGGGTATTTGGTAATAAGTGAAAAAGCTTTGTTTGGGGATTTATGATGTCCTTTTAGCTGTGGAATTTGATGATAGTGATGAAAGTGATAAATGGCCTAGTAAAGGTTTTGTCACAAATCAAGAATTTGGATTGTAATCAGCCGAACATGACTAGCACATGTTAAGTAAAGGACCATTTTTACCAAACTGATAGTGAAAAAAAGTGCTGCTGATGAAAATGTCTGATTGTGATTGCATAGATATTGAAAAGGGCTAATCTGCAGCCGTTAAAGGGAAAGCCTACTCCAAAATTTGTATTGTTTAAAAAGATAGATAATCTCTTTATTACCCATTCCCCATTCCCCATTCCCCAGTTTTGCATAACTAACACAGTTATATTAACCCCTTAACAACCGCGGACGACTGCGGACGTACCTAGCACATCCTTAGTAAAAATGAGCGCTGGTCACTAAGGGGTTAATATTCTTTTTACCTCTGTGATTACCTAGTACCTAAGCCTCTGCAGACTGCCCCCTTATTTCCGTTCTTTTGACAGACTTTTTTTTAGCCAATCAATGCCCTCTAATAAGTAACTTCACGGGCATGAGTACAATGTTATTTATATGGCACACATGAACTAAAATCCTCTAGCTGGGAAAAAAGGGTCAAATGCTTTGAGATAAATGGTGGCCTTTAAGGACTTAGAAATTAGCATATGTGCCTACCTAGAATTAGCTTTCAACAAAGAATACCAAGAGAACAAAGAAAACGTGATGATAAAAGTTATTTAAAATTGCATGCCCTATCTGAATCATGAAAGTTTAATTTTGACTAGACTGTCCCTTTAACAAACAGTCATTACCAGATGGTACAAGCACATTAGGCTCTCTGAGTTTAAAATACTGGTGCACGGTGCATACTTAAATACACTTTTGAAACAACTATAGCTTTTATTAGAAGCATTTTTACAAATATATGGATATTACAAAAATGCTTCACTTCAAAAGATTAATGTATCCATGTGGATTCCAATTTTGGCTGGAATGTCCCTTTTAATACCAAAGGGAATAGAGCACGTTGCTGCTGAACTAAATGGTACAGGTACTAGACCAATGCAAGTTAGTGATTATTTATATTTTTATCTTAATAGCTGTCATGATTATTGTAAGGTAAACATTTTATATAATCTTATATTCACAGTCGCTATTAACAGCAAAATCTTTTTCCTGCTATGAAGTTCACATATTTTCTTGTTTTAGAATAACAGACACCATTATTCATTACACTATCCTTCTTCTGGTACAAGTCAAGATAACCACCTCTATATTAAGGTGTAAAACTGTTTTAAGTCATTAATCTAGGAGGCCCATAGGGTAAGTTATACATATGAGTGGAGAGACAGAACGTAAAAAATGTATATCTTATCTTATACGCTGCATCCATAACTTAATCCCATGTGGTCATTCCCTGTTAAAAAATAAGGACATATTTGGGCAGCAGGTGTACATTTCTGCAATGGGGCAAGAACGACACCTAGTGGTTATGAATTTGATAATCATAGAAAATATGAATTTGATATATGCATATTAAAATCAATTCAAATTAGGAGATAGCGATCCTTGAGAGGACCATATCAAAGGTGGAACTAAAATGTACATAAACATTTTACTGCTTAAGAAGAATAGCTCTAGATCCAAAGAGAGACAGACAACGTGATTAAAGGGACACTGTACCCAAAATTTTTCTTTCGTGATTCACATTGAGCATGAAATTTTAAGCAACTTTCTAATTTACTCCTATTATCAAATTTTCTTCATTCTCTTGGTATCTTTATTTGAAATGCGAGAATGTAAGTTTAGATGCCGGCCCATTTTTGTTGAACAACCTGGGTTGTCCTTGCTGATTAATGGATACATTCATCCACCAATAAAAAAGTGCTGTCCAGAGTACTGAAACCAAAAAAAAGCTTAGATGCCTTATTTTTCAAATAATGATAGTAAGAGAACGAAGAAAAATTGATAATAGGAGTAACTTAGAAAGTTGCTTAAATTTGCATGCTCTTTCTGAATTACAAAAGAAAAAATTTGGGTACAGTGTCCCTTTTAAAGTACATCCACCAAACAAGAGTTTATTTAACCTAATGGTACAACCAAAGATATAGATATAGATAGATAGATAGATAGATAGATATAGATGTGTGTGTATTTTTTTTTAAAAAAATATCTTTAAAAAACATGCCTTTATTTTATTATCCAAACACAAACCTCATCACTCTCACACAACATATATATATTATTTTTTTATTATTATTTTTTCTTAAAGGGACAGTCTAGTCCAAGATAAACTTTCATGATTCAGATAGGGCATGTAATTTTAAACAGCTTTCCAATTTACTTCTATCACTAATTGTGCTTTGTTCTCTTGATATTCTTTGTTGAAAGCTAAACCAAGAGGTTTATATGCTAATTTCTTAGACCTTGAAGGCTGTCTCTTATAATTTAATGCATTTTGACAGTTTTTCACCACTAGAGGAGTTACCTAGGAGCCAGCATTGATTGGCTAAAATGCAAGTCTATCAAAAGAACTGAAATAAAGGGAGCAGTTTGCAGAGGTTTAGATACAAGATAATCACAGAGGTAAAAAGTGTATTAATATAACTGTGTTGGTTATGAAAAACTAGGGCGTGGGTAATAAAAGGGATTATTTATCTCTTAAAACAATAAAAATTCTGGTGTAGACTGTCCCGTTAAAAAAAGTGCTTCTAGTTTATTATTCAAAAATCGCATCTTTCTCTGTCATAGTCACATTTAGCTGATGACTAATACATTTTTTGCCATATAATACTCATATGTAAATCATATGCATATCCACATAAAAATAGCTCAGATGTTAATTTAGAGTATTGTTAGATTTATTTATCCAGATGTCTAAAACATTTTTATAATAAATTGTTTGGGGTATAAATGCAATTAAACATGATTTATTTGGATGTTTGTCACACATACTCTGGTATACTAATGTATTAAAGCCCATACTGAGATATCCTACATCTTCAAGAGATTTTCAGCAAATTTTGATAGTGTTTCAAGGACAAATAAATCTCTACAGGAATTGTCACTGATTTAATGCTCATACAAGACAGTTACAGGCCCATTTATCAAGCTCCGTATGGAGCTTGAAGGGCCGTGTTTCTGGCGAGTCTTCAGACTCGCCAGAAACACAACTTATGAAGCAGCGGTCTAAAGACCGCTGCTCCATAACCCTGTCCGCCTGCTCTGAACAGGCGGACAGGAATCGCCAGACATCAACCCGATCGAATACGATCGGGTTGATTGACAGCTCCCTGCTGGCGGCCGATTGGCCGCGAGTCAGCAGGGGGCGGCGTTGCACCAGCAGCTCTTGTGAGCTGCTGGTGCAATGTTAAATGCGGAGAGCGTATTGCTCTCCGCATTTAGCGAGGTCTTGCGGACCTGATCCGCAGTGTCGGATCAGGTCCGCAAGCCCTTTGATAAATGGGCCTGTTAGTGTTTGATTAAGTGTGCCAATGTTTCCTTCTGGATACATATTCTGCGCAGGTATTGCTCTTTTTCTGGAGAAAAAAAAGCCATCCATAGCTTTGTAGTCATGTTTTATAGCTATGACTGAAAAGTCCTGCATTTACAAAACCAATGTATATATAGCTGATTTGACTTACTTGGATTAAGCACAAACAAATGAGCAGTAAACATTATCTACATAAGGTGTTTGACTGGCGAAAATGTTTAAATGTTGTTTACAATTAACTGTTTTTGTCTCTTTGCTAAAGGGACAGTCAACACCAGAATTTTTGTTGTTTAAAAAGATAGATAATCCCTTTATTACCCATTCCCCAGTTTTGCAAAACCAACACTGTTATATTAATACACTTTTTACTTCTGTGACTAACTTGTATCTAAGCATCTTCTGACCGCCCCTAATCACATGACTTTTAGTTATTATCTATTGACTTGCATTTTAGCCAATTAGTGCAGTGTCTGCCACTAGCCATGAGCGTGATCACAATGCTATCTATATGGCCTACATGAGCTAGCTCTCCCCTGCTGTGAAAAGTAAATAAAATAGAGGCGGCCTTCATGGGCTTATAAATTATCATATGTGCCTTCCTAGGTTTGCTTTCAACTAGAATACCAAGAGAACAAAGCAAAAATGTTGATAAAAGTAAATTGGAAAGTTGTTTAAAATTACATGTCCTATTTGAAAAATGAAAGTTTTATTTGGACTTGACTGTCCCTTTAAATTAATACTAAACCCAAATTTTTTTTTCATAATTCGGATAGAGCATGCAATTTTAAGCAACTTTCTAATTTACTCCTATTATCATTTTTTCTTCATTCTCTTGGTAGCTTTATTTGAAAAAACAGGAATGAAAGCTTTGGAGCTGGCCCATTTTAGGTTCAGCACCTGGGTTGCACTTGCTGATTGGATGCATAAATGTAGCCACCAATCAGCATGCACTATCCAGGGTGCTAAACCAAAAATAGGCCAGCTCTAAATCTTTCATTCCTGTTTTTTTAAATAACGATAGAGAATGAAGAAAAAAATGATAATAGGAGTAAATTAGAAAGTTTCTTAAAATTGCATGCTTTATCCGAATAATGAAAGAAAAAATGTGGGTTTACTATCCCTTTAAGGTACTTAATATATTTTATAATAGTATAATTGTCATATATTACAGCTCATAGAAAAATGATCCAAGCTTACATACTCTAAGCTCATGTAGAGTGAGTGTTAGAATGTGTGGTTTATATATAGAAACTTCTTGGCTCAAGTAACTTTAAACATTTGTCTACAACACATTATGTAGAATTGCAGTGCAGCCAAGAAGTTCTGGAAATTTTGGATATATTTATGGAATACAAACTTGCAATATGCTGCAGCCAAGTGGTTAAGACATTTTTATTTATTTATTGTTTTTAAAAGCTAGATAAATAAAACAGAAAAACAACTTTCATTTCACATTGTACAAACCTTTATGTAAAGGGGCATTAAACACGTTGAGATGGTAATATAAAATGATAAATTGTATTTAATGGAAGTGCAGAGCACGGTTATATTCCACACAGCTATTGGTTGACCTATTTATAACTGTCCCTATTTGGCCACAGCAGAGAAGGTAACCTAAGTTATAACATAGCAACTCCCATTGTTTTATAGACACTAAAACTTTACATTTATTTTGTCAATATTTAAACAGCTAATGAAACTTTAAAAAATACATCTACATGTTGTTCTCAGACTAATATTTTCTTTGAATGCATCATTCTGTCTAGCATTTATTTTGGGCCAAATTATGAGTGGCAAGCTAACAATTAAAGGGACACTAAACCCAAATTTTTATTTCATGATTCATATAGAGCATGCAATTTTAAGCAACTTTCTAATTTACTCCTATTATCAATTTTTCTTCGTTCTCTTGCTATCTTTATTTAAAAAGCAGGTATGTGATGCATAGGAGCCGGACCCATTTATGGTTGAGAACCTGGGTTATGCTTGCTTATTGGTGGGTAAATCTAAGCATTCAATAAGCTAGCACTATCCATGGTGCTGAACCTAAAATGGACTGGCTGCTAAGATTTACATTCCTGCTTTTAAAATAAAGATAGCAAGAGAACAAAGAAAAATTGATAATAGGAGTAAATTAGAACGTTGCTTAAAATTTCATGCTCTATCTGAATCATAAAAGAAAAAATGTGGGTTCAGCGTCCCTTTAAGCATGTCGGGTGTACAGGGAGTGCAGAATTATTAGGCAAGTTGTATTTTTGAGGATTAATTTTATTATTGAACAACAACCATGTTCTCAATGAACCCAAAAAACTCATTAATATCAAAGCTGAATAGTTTTGGAAGTAGTTTTTAGTTTGTTTTTAGTTATAGCTATTTTAGGGGGATATCTGTGTGTGCAGGTGACTATTACTGTGCATAATTATTAGGCAACTTAACAAAAAACAAATATATACCCATTTCAATTGTTTATTTTTACCAGTGAAACCAATATAACATCTCAACATTCACAAATATACATTTCTGACATTCAAAAACAAAACAAAAACAAATCAGTGAGCAATATAGCCACCTTTCTTTGCAAGGACACTCAAAAGCCTGCCATCCACGGATTCTGTCAGTGTTTTGATCTGTTCACCATCAACATTGCGTGCAACAGCAACCACAGCCTCCCAGACACTGTTCAGAGAGGTGTACTGTTTTCCCTCCTTGTAAATCTCACATTTGATGATGGACCACAGGTTCTCAATGGGGTTCAGATCAGGTGAACAAGGAGGCCATGTCATTAGATTTTCTTCTTTTATACCCTTTCTTGCCAGCCACGCTGTGGAGTACTTGGACGCGTGTAATGGAGCATTGTCCTGCATGAAAATCATGTTTTTCTTGAAGGATGCAGACTTCTTCCTGTACCACTGCTTGAAGAAGGTGTCTTCCAGAAACTGGCAGTAGGACTGGGAGTTGAGCTTGACTCCATCCTCAACCCGAAAAGGCCCCACAAGCTCATCTTTGATGATACCAGCCCACACCAGTACTCCACCTCCACCTTGCTGGCGTCTGAGTTGGACTGGAGCTCTCTGCCCTTTACCAATCCAGCCACGGGCCCATCCATCTGGCCCATCAAGACTCACTCTCATTTCATCAGTCCATAAAACCTTAGAAAAATCAGTCTTGAGATATTTCTTGGCCCAGTCTTGACGTTTCAGCTTGTGTGTCTTGTTCAGTGGTGGTTGTTTTCAGCCTTTCTTACCTTGGCCATGTCTCTGAGTATTGCACACCTTGTGCTTTAGGGCACTCCAGTAATGTTGCAGCTCTGAAATATGGCCAAACTGGTGGCAAGTGGCATCTTGGCAGCTGCACGCTTGACTTTTCTCAGTTCATGGGCAGTTATTTTGCGCCTTGGTTTTTCCACACGCTTCTTGCGACCCTGTTGACTATTTTGAATGAAACGCTTGATTGTTCGATGATCACGCTTCAGAAGCTTTGCGATTTTAAGAGTGCTGCATCCCTCTGCAAGATATCTCACTATTTTTTACTTTTCTGAGCCTGTCAAGTCCTTCTTTTGACCCATTTTGCCAAAGGAAAGGAAGTTGCCTAATAATTATGCACACCTGATATAGGGTGTTGATGTCATTAGACCACACCCCTTCTCATTACAGAGATGCACATCACCTAATATGCTTAATTGGTAGTAGGCTTTCGAGCCTATACAGCTTGGAGTAAGACAACATGCATAAAGAGGATGATGTGGTCAAAATACTCATTTGCCTAATAATTCTGCACTCCCTGTAGAGCTCGTATTACAAGTTGAAAGTAAACGCAAACACTTGAGCGCATTTGACGTTAACGCTTGTTGGGTTAACATGTCCTCAGAGCTCTGGTTAAAGGGACAGTCAACACCAGAATTTTTGTTTTTTAACCCCTTAACAACTGAGGACGTGCAGGGTACGTCCTTAGAAAAAAGGCAGTTAACGCCTGAGAACGTACCCTGCACGTCCTCAGTGTGGAAAGCAGCTGGAAGCGATCCTGCTCGCTTCCAGATGCTTTCCGGTTATTGCAGTGATGCCTCGATATGGAGGCATCCTGCAATAACCTTTTTAAGCCATCCGATGCAGAGAGAGCCACTCTATGGCCCTCTCTGCAACGGAGATCGGTGGCTTACTGCGTTGGTGGGTGGAAGCCGGACTGGGAGGCGGATGGCGGCCATCGATGGCCCTGTTGATGTGAAGGGGGGCGGGATCGTGGGCGGGGGTGGCTGGGGGCACGCACGGGCGCGCGCGTGCACGGGAGGGTGGGGGCGGGCGCGTGCACGGGGAGGGAACGGGTGGGAAACGCTACACTACAGAAAATGCTGGAAATAAAAAATATTAAAAAAATGTCAAAATTTAAAAAAAAAAAAAAGATCAGCAAGGTGGTGGGGGTTTGTCTGTGTGTGTGTGGGGGGGGGAAGCTACACTACAGAAAAAAACAAACAAACAAAAAAAAGCACTTTTTATTGTAAACTGGGTACTGGCAGACAGCTGCCAGTACCCAAGATGGCCCCCTATAAGGCAGAGGGGAGGGTTAGAGAGCGGTTTTGGGGGGGATCAGGGAGGTTGGGGGCATCCTACACAATAGCATATGTAAATATGCTAAAAAAAAACAATTTCTTTTTTTTTAAAACCCTTTTATTTTAGTACTGGCAGACTTTCTGCCAGTACTTAAGATGGCAGGGACAATTGTGGGGTGGGAGAGGGAACGGAGCTGTTTGGGAGGGATCAGGGGGTGGGATGTGTCAGATGGGAGGCTGATCTCTACACTAAAGCTAAAATTAACCCTGCAAGCTCCCTACAAACTCCCTAATTAACCCCCTCACTGCTAGCCATAATACACGTGTGAGGCGCAACAGGATTTAGCAGCCTTCTAATTACCAGAAAGCAACGCCAAAGTCATATATGTCTGCTATTTCTGAACAAAGGGGATCCCAGACAAGCATTTACAACCATTTGTGCCATAATTGCACAAGCTGTTTGTAAATGATTTCAGTGAGAAACCTAAAATTGTTTTTTTTAATTTGATCGCATTTGGCGGTGAAATGGTGGCATGAAATATACCAAAATGTGCCTAGATCAATACTTGGGGTTGTCTACTACACTACACTAAAGCTAAAATTAACCCTACAAGCTCCCTAAAAGCTCCCTAATTAACCCCTTAACTGCTGGGCATAATACACTTGTGGTGCGCAGTGGCATTTAGCGGCCTTCTAATTACCAAAAAGCAATGCCAAAGCCATATATGTGTGCTATTTCTGAACAAAGGGGATCCCAGAGAAGAATTTACAACCATTTATGCCATAATTGCACAAGTTGTTTGTAAATAATTTCAGTGAGAAATCGAAAGTTTGTTAAAAAATTTGTGAAAAAGTGAACGATTTTTTGTATTTGATCGCATTTGGCGGTGAAATGGTGGTATGAAATATACCAAAATTGGCCTAGATCAATACTTTGGGATGTCTACTAAAAAAATATATATACATGTCAAGGGATATTCAGGGATTCCTGAAAGATATTAGTGTTCTAATGTAACTAGCGCTAATTTTGGAAAAAAATGGTTTGGAAATAGCAGTGCTGTATTTATGGCCCTATAACTTGCAAAAAAAGCAAAGAACATGTAAACATTGGGTATTTCTAAACTCAGGACAAAATTTAGAAACTATTTAGCATGGGTGTTTTTTGGTGGTTTTAGATATGTAACAGATTTTGGGGGTCAAAGTTAGAAAAAGTGTGTTTTTTTCCATTTTTCCCTCATATTTTATCATTTTTTTTATAGTAAATTATAAGATATGATGAAAATAATGGTATCTTTAGAAAGTCCATTTAATGGCGAGAAAAACGGTATATAATATGTGTGGGTACAGTAAATGAGTAAGAAGAAAATTACAGCTAAACACAAACACCGCAAAAATGTAAAAATAGCCTTGGTCCCAAACGGACAGAAAATGGAAAAGTGCTGTGGTCATTAAGGGGTTAAAAAGATAGATAAACCCTTTATTACCCATTCCCCAGTTTCGCATAACAAACACAGTTATAATAATGCACGGTTTACCTTTGTAATTACCTTGTATCTAAGCCTCTGCAGCTGCCCCCCTTACTTCATTTCTTTTGACAGACTCACATTTTAGCTAATCATTGTTTACTCCTAGGTAACTCCACATGTGTGAGCACAGTGTTATCTATATGACTCAGATAAACAAACACCCTCTAGTGGTGAAAAACTGTCAAAATGCATTCAAATTAGAGGTGGCCTACAAGGTCTAAGAAATTAGCATATGAACCTTGTAGGTTTAGCTTAGAACTAAGAATACCAAGAGAACAAAGCAGAATTGGTGATAAACATAAATTGGAAAGTTGTTTAAAATTGCATGCCCTATCTGAATCATGAAAGGTTTTTTTCTGTACTTGACTGTCCCTTTAATAATTGAAAAGTACAGTTACACTCATAATAACATTATCTTATAAAAATTTGTACCAAAAAATTATAAGGACTGAAAAATATGAGGTCTCAGGTGTTGAAATAAAAAGGCTGCAAAGGGCATTAACATAGAGTACATATGTATTTATGTATTTACAAGTGTATATATGTATTTAATGACTATTATATATATATATATATATATATATATATATATATATATATATATATATATACAAACAAGAGATGCACTCACAGGACTTATTCAAAAACCAAATTTAATGTTAGTTTTCATTCACTATTTGCACTATGATATCCCACTTGTATGACGCTATATTAAGCTAACTCGTTTGTTTATCAATGTTATTTGTTTTATTTCACTGTTGCCGAAAACCGGAAGTGATATATTGGAACTTCCGGTTTCGGCTGTTACTGTGGAACGCCATTTGCGTTCCAACCTCGCACCTATTGGCGCACTTTTTGGAGAGCACTAGGTTTGTGTTTGTTTTTACACACTATAAAATAATTGAAGTACTGTATTGCATTGTTATATGCTGATGAAGGGGTTGTGAACCCCGAAAACGTTACATTAAAATTGGTTTTTGAAAAAGTCCTGTGAGTGCATCTCTTGTTTGTATATGCACCTATATCCTTGCACCCAGGCTGTTATCGACTTGGAGGGCTGAACTGGATGTTGTTTGATATATATATATATATATATATATATATATGTATATATACATAAATACATATATATATATATACACAGTATATATATATATATATATATATATATATATCAAACAACATCCAGTTCAGCCCTCCAAGTCGATAACAGCCTGGGTGCAAGGATATAGGTGCATATACAAACAAGAGATACAGCTAAACACAAACACCGCAAAAATGTAAAAATAGCCTTGGTCCCAAACGGACAGAAAATGGAAAAGTGCTGTGGTCATTAAGGGGTTAAAAAGATAGATAATCCCTTTATTACCCATTCCCCAGTTTCGCATAACAAACACAGTTATAATAATGCACGGTTTACCTTTGTAATTACCTTGTATCTAAGCCTCTGCAGCTGCCCCCTTACTTCATTTCTTTTGACAGACTCACATTTTAGCTAATCATTGTTTACTCCTAGGTAACTCCACATGTGTGAGCACAGTGTTATCTATATGACTCAGATAAACAAACACCCTCTAGTGGTGAAAAACTGTCAAAATGCATTCAAATTAGAGGTGGCCTACAAGGTCTAAGAAATTAGCATATGAACCTTGTAGGTTTAGCTTAGAACTAAGAATACCAAGAGAACAAAGCAGAATTGGTGATAAACATAAATTGGAAAGTTGTTTAAAATTGCATGCCCTATCTGAATCATGAAAGGTTTTTTTCTGTACTTGATTGTCCCTTTAATAATTGAAAAGTACAGTTACACTCATAATAAAATTATCTTATAAAAATTTGTACCAAAAAATTATAAGGACTGAAAAATATGAGGTCTCAGGTGTTGAAATAAAAAGGCTGCAAAGGGCATTAACATAGAGTACATATGTGTTTATGTATTTACAAGTGTATATATGTATTTAATGACTATTATATATATATATATATATATATATATATATATATATATATATATACAAACAAGAGATGCACTCACAGGACTTATTCAAAAACCAAATTTAATGTTAGTTTTCATTCACTATTTGCACTATGATATCCCACTTGTATGACGCTATATTAAGCTAACTCGTTTGTTTATCAATGTTATTTGTTTTATTTCACTGTTGCCGAAAACCGGAAGTGATATATTGGAACTTCCGGTTTCGGCTGTTACTGTGGAACGCCATTTGCGTTCCAACCTCGCACCTATTGGCGCACTTTTTGGAGAGCACTAGGTTTGTGTTTGTTTTTACACACTATAAAATAATTGAAGTACTGTATTGCATTGTTATATGCCGATGAAGGGGTTGTGAACCCCGAAAACGTTACATTAAAATTGGTTTTTGAAAAAGTCCTGTGAGTGCATCTCTTGTTTGTATATGCACCTATATCCTTGCACCCAGGCTGTTATCGACTTGGAGGGCTGAACTGGATGTTGTTTGATATATATATATATGTATATATACATAAATACATATATATATATATATATATATACACAGTATATATATATATATATATATATATATATATATATATATATATATATATATATATATATATATGTGTGTGTGTGTGTGTGCGCATTGGACCCTTTGCAGTTAAATAGATGAAAACATGTAAAATCCTATTTATACAATATTAATTTTTAATAAAGTGTTAAACTGTGTATTTAGTGTAAATATTTCACATTCCAATGTTCTACACATAGCAGAATATATTCTATATCTTTCTAAATAGATATTCCTGTGTATATCTGTAGCTATCTATACCTATACATAATTATCTATAGATATAGGTATAGATATATATATAGTACCAAAATACCATCAGATATATGTAGAAATGTATTTATTAATAAATAGAACATGTTCTGTTATGTGAAGAACATTGGAATATGAAATATTCATGTTTTCAAGTCGGGGTAGCACACTTGAGAATATGTGATTGGGTTTGCACGTAACTAGGGTATTAGATTTCCCCCCCACACTTTTTTAGCTCCGTTGACTTCTATGGGGGAAATGGCTTTTTTTGCGTGCATTGGGTTAGCGCGCGAGTAAAAACGTTTTACTTTCAACTACAATGTGCACAAAAAACTTACTTTTAGTGGAGTTAGTGATTAATGTCTCTTTAAAAGCTGCATTCTCCTTGAAATAAATTCATGTCGTGAATAATTTTGTTTCAATTGAACCAGCTCTTTCTTTAAAAAAGTAACATGTTTTTCTTTCAAATGCATAATAGAAAATACTTTTTTTTTTCATCTTTTTTTCTCCATTGACTTCTACGGGGGAATACGTGAACGTGCACGCAATATTCTAACTTTGACTTTTGCGCTCATCGGGTTTACTTTCAACTCATATATACGAGCGCAAACCGACGAGCCAAAATCTTACTTCAAGGGCAATTAACACTTAAGCAGCAGCATCAATTTGCACTCCACTCGTAATCTGGCCCATAATATATAAATGGTTCATTAGCCACAATGGAAAGTAACTACCATTCGGTTCCACGAAAACAAATTATATAAATTCTACAATATCATTAAAATAAATGCATTTTTTAAACTATTATAAAAAAGTTCCCTTTGCTCTGTATATTTTACAAATTTGAAATTAATGATTGGCGTAAAAAAAATATTAATGTAATTTCCCAAAGAATGTAACAAATTAATATGTTGGCATAATATATATACCGAACATTTTAATTCTCCAATAGCATTTTGAGAAATGTATTCTCTGAAAAGTTTCACTGTGAAGTTTTACAAAACAACTATAAGCAATTCCCCAAGGTTTTCTTTCTAATTTAATTGGATTTTTTTATTGAACAAAGCGAGGCAGTGCACACAACTAAATTAAGCATCCATTTTTATGAACAACAGAACTAAAATGAAGACATAAAACATGGGAAATCAACCGGCTGCATTATTATTTAATAGTATTTTCTTTTTATTTAATGTTCTGTTGAACTATTCAGAAATCTCTATAGTTGAGTCATATACTGTAGTGGTGTTATATTGAGAACACTTTTTAAAACTGAAAGTGTCAAAAACTTTATCTAGATTTTTAAACTATAATATATTTATTTAAAGATAAATGTAAATGTTTACGGTGACCCTGGCACATCTGAATTGTTTAATTTTTTTACTGGATGAATTTTGTGTAATAAAAGAAGTATTAATAGATGTATGGGCCGAATTCCTTATATTATAATATTAAGTTGGAAACTTACTTCATCTAGCTTTGTGAATGGCATTTTCTACAGTGGGGAAGAAGATATTAACAATATATACAATCTTTCTGTGTAATATAGAAGTCTATTTGCAAGATTGCACAGAGTATAAACTGGCTTGTCCTAAGTCAATTGAAATAGGCAACTTTTTACAAAAAAAAATCTCCAAGTTATTATTCTTAAAAAGCAGTATAGTTTAATAGTTGTTCTTTACAGCAGACTTAAAGGAACATTAAACACTTTGAGATGGTAATATAAAATTATAAATCGTATATATAAAAAAAACTTTCATTTTTTTATTTTGTCCCTTTTTCCTCTTATTTCATTCTGAAATTGTGATCCAGTTAGAAATGGAAGTGCAGAACACTGTTATATAGACACGTAGTGGCTGAATTATCATGCACCGTATGATGCTAATTCAGCTTTCAGGCTCGCCGGAATCAGGAGTTAAGAAGCAGCGGGTCATAAGACCGCTGCTCCTTAACTCGTTGACAGCATAAGCCTGATCGGGTATGATCGGGTTGATTGACACTCCCTGCTATGCTTGTGCAGGGGGCAGTATTGCACAAGCATTTCATGAGAAATGCTTGTGCAATGATAAATGTCGACAGCGTATGCTGTCAGCATTTATTGATGTGTGGCAGAAATTATCTGCTACAGCGGATCATGTCCACACGCACAATAATAAATCGGCCCCTAAGGGCTAGATTACAAGTGGAGCGCTAAATTATTGCGCTCATGCAAACAGGCAAATTTGCCCGTTTGCGGAAGTGCAATAAATAACCACCCTTTACAAGTGGCTAGTTATTGGTACTGCAACTTTGCGGTAGCAATTAGAACTCTCTGGTTAATTTTCTAAAAGTTCACCAAATGGCCTCAAGATTTTAAAAAATTTAGTATTTATTTTGAATAAAAAAAAACTGCACTAGGCAGTTTTTGGGGGCTAAAGTTGGTGGGAGTGGGGTGTTAGAAAAAAAATGGCACTGAATAGTTCCTTTTAATTGTGGTCTATAGGAACTATGTGTTCCCATAGACCACAATGTATAATATAAATGTATATGATTATATACATATACAGTATATATGTATGTGTTAATATATGTATATGCACATATTAAGACATAAATATATATGTATATGTTCATATACATATATATTTAAAAATGCTGCCCATCGCTGAGCTGCTTAACTCCTTCGCTGTGCGAGGTTCTGATGCCGGGAGCCCAATGCTTCCTAGCAATGCAAACACATGCATTTGCAATGCGATTAACTTGCAATACCAGCACACATTGGGCTCCATGTATGAAGCAGCGAAAGCTGCTCTGGAGCCTTTGCGGGGCAGGTTCGCATATACGAGCCTGCTTCCCGCAATGTAAGAAGCAGCGGTCATTGGACCGCTGCTTCCTACACCCTACGCCACCTCTTAGGTGGCGAGGCAAAATCACAGAGAGCACGCTCGCTCTCGGTAATTGACATCCCCTTCAGTCGCGTGATTGGTCGCGCGATTGAAGGGGCGGGCATTACACACTCCCACGAGTGTGTAATGATACATACGGGCAAGCGGATCAACAGAACCGCTGCCCGTGTGTAGCGAAGGTGGGCGGACAGCTTCGCGAGTTGAGAAGCTGTCCGCCCGCCATTTAGTACATGGAGCCCATTATCGTGACAGCACACATTATCGGGACAGCTTCTAGTCAATATATTTGATAATAATTGCAAAAAAAATGTATTCAAATATATATTTAATTACTGCTATCGTCACCAGAAACTTTTCTGTTCCCTTTAGCTATTTTTTAGATACTTGAAATGTTCTATTTAAATAATTAAATTGTAGAAATGAGTATACGTGCCCAGAATTTTGTGTTTTTGTTGTTTGTATCTCAAATACTGAACTGTTTGAAGTGATACATTAATGGAATCTTTTAAACTATGCAAGAATACATTATTCTCATAACCATTTATTTATGAAAGTACATTTCCTGGGGTTCAAGACCTTGCTTAGTAGTATTTACTGAATTGTGTAATCTGATAAACAATTAATAAGAAAACGTTATTGTTTGTGACATGTTAGTATAAAAGGGACACAAAGTAATTTTTATATAATACCTCTATAGTATATATGAAGTTATTTTATCACTACATTGCAAAATATCTGCATAAAAATAAATGTTTTAAAAGCAATTAAAACTGTAAATTTGTTAGCAAAAATTTTATTATTTTTCAGCCCAGGAACATACACTTAGAAACGACTCTTGAGTATGCTTACCTTATTTCTGATGCTTTAACCAATACAGATCATATGTAAATGAGCTCTGCATTTGCCTAGCAATCGCTTTGTACAATGTTGCAGTGTCAAATTCTGGATTATGCAGGGTACACTCCAGCCTCTCTGGGGACAGAGGGTAAAAACATTTTCAATACATATAATTAAACATTTTTAAGGAAATTAAATGTTGAGCTTAATGTCCCTTTAATGAACTGTGTACTTCTTTACAGGCTTCTACCACATGAACTACTTTGCAATTGAGTCTAATGTCAGCGATGCTTTGTCAGCGGTGAGAGCCTGCCACTTGGTGACAATGTTGGAAGACTGCCTATACAAAGCAAAACACAGCAAACTTTATTGCTCAAAACTTCTCTTGCCTCCAGAACTAACCAGCAAAGTCGCCCAAGAGGCTTCGAGACTGTCTCTAACAGAACCCTGTGGCCTAAGAGGTTGCATTATACATGTAAAGCTGGAAAATGAAAATACACATATAAAATTAGGTACACTGGTTTTTGACTCTTCTGTTATTCCAACTTTTGAGTTGCAGCTGCTTCTAAAACAGGACAGTCAGAGATGGGACTATTTCAGAAATGTTTTCACAAGAACCTGCTTTCCAGTTATGTTCAGAAGTGTATTAAAACTAAGTCCCAAGTTTCTGCTAAGCAAGAGGAAATTATATTTTTCATTAATTGCAACAGAAAATGAAGACTGTTAAGTTATATTAAAGAGGTTAGCTCTGTATAAAGTTTATAAACCACATGCTGTATACTTAAATGGACATTCATCCCTAAGTTTTTCTTTCATGATTCAGATAGAGCATACATGTTTAAAAAAACTTTCCAATTTACTTCTATTAGCATATTTGCTTCATTCTCAGCTGGGATCTAGCTGAATACATTGGTAAGCCAATGACAAGAGGCATATATGTGCAGCTACTAATCATCAGCTAGCTCCAAGCTCCTAAGCCTACCTTTTCAACAAAGGATATCAAGAAAATGAAGCAAATTAGATAACAAAAGTCAATTGGAAAGTTGTTAAAAATTGTATGTTCTATCTGAATCATGAAAGAAAGATTTTGAGTTTCATAACCTTTTAATATATGACCATTATATCATTCTCTCTGGTGCTACAAACTACTGCTTGATTTCTTAGCAAATTCCATGGTTTGTTGCAGAAGCAATAAAATGTTTTGAAAGTAATTAGCTATTTTGCATCTTTTTATTCTCTTTTACATTAATAAATGCTTTCTTAACTGAATTTCATTGCACACTAATTCATTTGATCTGAGTTTAAGCATTCTGGATACCTGACAAAGCCAACTGGGGAGGGAGCACAACCTCCCCACAGCATTCACAGCAGCTTGATCCAGGGGAATGAGCAGTTTAAGAGCTCAATTCTTAGCTCACTTGCTCCCGAGAGGGGCAAACAATGTAAGCTTAATAAAAGGACAATCTCCTGTTTCCAACTATATATCACACAACCCTATAGATATCATAAAGTCAGTGTGAATACTGTTCTTTCTTAAATGGACATTTTAATGTAAAATTGGTTTCCGTAATCTGTTTCAGCTGACTTGTTATACCAGCTGCAGAGTATAAAGCATATAGTACATTTCTCCTTTAGGTTTTTTTGTATATATGAAATATTTGGGGGGTTTCTTTTTCAAAAAACAACTCATTAAAATGGACTGAGTTTCAAGGAAGAGCAGACTTCCTTATTTTATCATTCACTATATACACATAGGTTTCCTTATCTTATCTCATAGCCCAACACATAGGGTCTGATGATCTAAACGTCACCAGATCACATGTGGTTCTTCACTCCAACCCCCCAACCCTCACAGGGGCTGCCCTCATGGAATTATTTTTTAAAAAGTGTCAGTTCCTGCAAGTGCCGAGATGTCTCCTATAGAAAGTAATGGAGCTTACTGGAAAGGGAAACTTCTCTGGGTAGAGCAAAGTTAGCAGTGAGCAGAGGGCACATTTTAAAAATTAAATCCTGCATCAAAAACAAATCACATTAAGCTGCTTTTTGCATATAGCATCTTAAAATCGCCTCTATTTTCCTATGCATGTGTTTTTCTTCTTAGGGTATTAGGTATTTTGCGGATTTTATGTATTTTGTTACAACCTCGCCACCTTTCAGTTTGCAAGAAAAAACAGTGAGAGGGCAGAAATGTTTGGCTACTTACGCTTGGATTTGAGAGACAATTTCATACACGCCCACTGAATGCCCATGTTCAGTCCATTTTATGATAATACAACAATTACGCTTTGTATTTTGTACTTATAAGTGCGAATTTCGATGCCTTTTTTTTTTACATCCAATGTACTTAAATTACAATTTACGATGTGCCTATTTAATATGATTTTTGGTGAACAATTTTATTAAAATTTTTGATGCACTTTGAAAAGTACAATTTTTATTTTTGTGTGAAAGGTTCAATTATTTTTGTATGATTTTTAAAATTACGATTTTCATTGTGCACCTTTTGTAATGTATGCATCTCCTTCCCATACGAAAATGCAGAATGCGTCCTTTGCCGAGACACCATGGGGCTGATTTATCAAGCTCCGTAAACAGAGGCTCGCCAGAAACAGAAGTTATGAAGCAGCGGTCTAAAGACCACTGCTCCATACCTTTTCCGCCTGCTCTGAAGCGGCAGACAGAAATCCCTGCTAGCAGCCGATTGGAAGGGGGCGTATGCTATTGGCATTTATCGATGTGTGGTGGACATTATACGCTACATTGTATCGTGTCCGCTCACACATAAGTAAATATAACCCCATGTTTTCAGGTTAAAAAGTGGCTTCAGATCATAGCAACAGGGAAATAGTACTGGTGAGTATTGTTAAATAATATTACCAGCCCAGGGACCTTTAGATCATTGGGCCATTAGAAAGAACAACTGAAAACTAATATTTCACTGTCTATCTCTCCCAACCCTACTGGGAGTGTAATTTCTTCTGCTGGTTCTTGTTTACATAGCTTTTCTTTAACCATTACTGTAGTATGGACATTTTCAGTATAGGTGGTGTATTCAACCTGCCAAAGCAGGAAAGGGTAAAGGGGCTATTTGTAAACAATGTAATACACTCCAGTAGGTTAAATGGAAAATTTGGAACACATTAAAAGGGATGCATTTAACAGTACACTGTCCCTTTAACAATATAGTCACCATGTTCTGTACCCATTTCATATTTCTTTTTCTCAATCCAAAAAAAATCCTTCACCTATGGACTCACTGATTTAAAAGTAGGAATATTTAAAAGAGTACAATATTACCGTTTAGATTTCATGTGGTTGTGGTAAAAATGATGAATATCTAAACTACTAGATACCAAGTCTAGAGTTATAAAAATGAGTGGTAATGAAGAAAAGGTCACCCTCTTTCAAAACAAAAAAATTAACCAGTACACAATGAAGGTGTCTTGTTATACAATAGGATTTCTTCAAATTAAGGGTCACATGATCTCCAATATATCATCATGTGCCTTATGAACTTTTGTTTTAGAGCTGGGAGTGGAGTTGGTGTCTGTGTGTATAGTTTTGCCCTTTATTGTAATTCATATTCTTAAGGTCATTGATGGTTATTTACTGTCCTTGTAACATTTAAAAATACATTTATAAAATAAAGAGATGTGAGAGGAAAATCTTAGCTGAATGAACTGGCCCTTTATCTAATAACATTTCTAGAGCTGTTTTACAAATGTAACATCATTGTTCAAAAGTTTTTCTGTGTCTCTTTAATGAAAATGTACATTTTTGTATTTAAAAAAAAATAATCCACAACTTTATTGTCTCCATTCTTATTTCACTTCTGTGACTACACAAAGTCCTTTGCAGTACATTTACAACGTTTTATCTCTTTTCTGCTTAGGTTTCTAAAGGAAAGAGAGGATAATGTCTGGATAAATCATCTTTGAATTTTACAGGTGGAACATTTAATCAAACAGGCAAGATGTTATGTGGGTGTTGTACAGATACCAGTGGATTTGTTAAATTCTTTAGACTCCTGAGAAACTTCTGAACATACTCTATATGGGGTATCAATGGAGACATTACTGACAGATATTTAAGGCTGGATTACAAGTGGAGCAGTATTTAACACTCCCGCTCACGTGCTACCTCCGCTAGATGTAGGCTTTTTGCTTGCGTGCTAACCCAATGGGTGTAAAAAGCCGAACTTGGAATATTGCGTGTGCTTTAACATATTCCACCATAGAAGTCAATGGAGCAAAACAATGGATGCAACCCTGATCGCATATTCTCATGTGCGCTAACCTGACATATTAATAATTCACATTCCAATGTTCTTCACATATATTTACTGTATATATACTAGTTGATAAGCCTGCCCAGAGGGCAGTCTATGTGTTAAAAATGTAAACTCCCAAGCTGCAAAAAATAAAAAAGTAAAAATACAGAAAAAAATAAACAAAGCTATCCAAAATAATAAAATTAAACCTAAACTAATACCCCTATAAAAATAAAAAATCCCCCCCAAAATAAAAACCCTAATCTAATACTAAACTAACAATAGCCCTTAAAAGGGCATTTTGTAGGGCCTTGCCCTAAAGAAATCAGCTCTTTTACATTAAAAATAAACAAAGTCCCCCCTAAGAGTAAAACCCCCCCACCCACCAAACCCTCCAAAATAAAAATAACCTAATAAACATAAACTACCGATTGCCCCTAAAGGGGCATTTGTATGGGCATTGCCCTTAAAAGGGCATTCAGCTCTTTTTGAAATTGCCCAATGAAACCTAATCTAAAAAAAAAAAAAAAGTTTAAAAAAGTATCACTAAAGCCCCAAATAGGTACTCATGGTTTCAGAAGTCCGGCAGAGAAGGTCTTCTTCCAGACGGGTCCATCATCTTCATCCACAGCGAAGGCGTCACTGAGCGGAGGTCCGGAGTGGTCTTCCTAGATATGAAGATCCTCGGCGGTGGTCATCTGTGGCGGCTTTGGCGGTCCTTGTGGCGGCAGTGGTCCTTAGCAGCATGGAGGCTCCTCTTCATCCGATGCCTGACGTATACTGAATATTGAATGCAAGGTACCGCACTCAATTTGGGGTACCTTGCATTCCTATTGGCTGAATTTTTAAAAACAGCCAATAGGATTAGAGCTACTGAAATCCTATTGGCTATTCAAATCATCCAATAAGATTTTAGTAGTTCTCATCCTATTGGCTGATTTTGAAAATTTCAGCCAATAGGAATTCAAGGTACCACAATAAATATGGGGTACCTTAAATTCAATCTTCAGTATGCGGCGGACGATCGCATGAAGAGGAACCTCCACGCCTTCACCGTGGACCGCCGTTGCCAAGGACCACCACATCTGGGAAGACCGCTCCGGACCTCCGTTTCATGCAGCCTTCGCTGTGGATAAGGATGATGGTCCCGCCTGGAAGACCTTCTCTGTCAGACTTCTGAAACCATGAGTACCTATTTGGGGCTTTAGTGCTAGTTTTTTTTTTTTTTAATTTTTTTTTTTTTTTTTTTTAGATTAGGGTTTATTGGGCAATGTAGTATTTTTTTAATGTAATTAAGGGGTTAAGGTTAGGGGGCTTAGTCATTAAATTAGTTTTTTGCGTTGTGGAGCTTGGCGGTTTAGAAATTAATAGGTAAATTAGGTTTAATGCGTTGTGGGAGGTTGGCGGATTAGGGGTTAATAGATGTATTAGGTATTTTGTGATGATGTGGTTGGCGGATGTCGATGGTTAGTTTATTTTTTTCTTAATAGTTCGTACTGTGAATTAATTTGGCTGCACGCGCAGCCAACATTCTGTTGGGTGCCTCACACTGCCAACATTCCTTTGAGGATGCGCGCACAACTGCCGACGGCGACGGACGCATTACAAACGCAATTATATTATAGATATAAAAATATCTATTTATAATTACTTAGAACATATTCTGCTATGTGTAGAACATTGGAATGTGAAATATTTACAGTAAATACACAGTATAAGAATTTATTAAATATTAATAATGTATAAATATGCTTTTACATATTTTCATCTACTTGACTGCAAAGGGCACCAATGCCCTTATATATATGTCTATATATGTAAACATTTGTATTTATAAGTGTATATATGTATGTAAATACACACATATATATATATATATATATATATATATATATATATATATATATATATATATATATATATAAAAAATACATATGTACACACATCTAAACATACAAATCCATCTTTAGACCTGTATATTTATGTACAGTATATCTATGTTAAAGCCATTTGCCTGCCTTTTTTTCTAACACCTGAGAACCCATATCTTTGAGCCCTTATAATTTTTTTGTGCAATTTTTTTTAATAATTTTTGTTAGATAGTTATTATGAGAGTAACTGTACTTTGTAATGTATTTTTGAAGTGTTTTGTGACACTTTTTTGTTTTGCAAAATAGTAAACCAGAGCTCTGAGGATGCCGTAATCATTCTAGAGTAAATCGCGATTTTAACTCAAGCAATCGCGTTTACTTTCAACTTGCAATATGAGAAGTGCAAACACCCACAATAAATCCCTGCATAACTGTTAACGCACAACTAGTAATCTGGCCCTTTATGTCCGGAATTTAAAGAAACGCTCGGGTGCCCTAGAGCACTGTTGGTCCCGGAGTGGAAACTGGCACTGACCCAATCACCAGTGATAGCCACATGACCAAGCTGTAATTTCTGTATGAGAACAGCAGAGCTCTGCAGCTCCAGAATGATACCCTATGTGTTTTACTCTTTTGCAGGACTTAAACACATAGGGCTAAATTACAAGTGGCAGGCTAACGTTAGCGTGCGCACAATATGGAAATATTGCACCTTTGCTAACTTTTGCTCATAATACAAATTGAAAGTAACCATGAGCATTTTACCCTCGTAAGGTTAGAGCGACTGAAGATCTTGAGTAAAGGATAAGGAGTTAAATAACGCTGCACCAAACACAACATAAATACATATGTATGATAAAAATTATTCACATAAATATAAAAAAAGTTATAAGGGTTCAAGTGTATATGGTCAAGATATTTGAACAGAAAGGGCTATTATATATATATATATATATATATATATATATATATACATACATATACATGTCTAAATATGTGTATGCATGTATAAAATATGTGTATACATATGTATTTACATGTGTATATATATATATACATATTAACAAATGTATACACACACACATATATATATATATATATATATATATATGAGTATATATATATATATATATATATATATATATATATATAGTCATGGGCCAAAATATTAACACCCCTGCATTCCTGTCAGATAATGCACCACTTTGCACAGAAAATTGTTGCAATTACAAGTGTTTAGGAATTCTCATGTTTATTTATATTGTTTGTATTGGTATGACACAAAAAAATTGAGAAAAAAAGTAAAACCTGACACATTCCACGCAAAACTCCAAAAATAGTCTGGACAAAATTATTTGCACCCTCAAATTAATATTTGGTAGCACACCCCTTGGAAAAAAAACCTGAAATCAATCGCTTCCTGTAACCATCAATGAGTTTCTTACACCTCTCTACTGGAATTTTGGACTACTCTTCTTTCGCCAACTGCTCCAGGTCTCTCAGATTGGAATGGTTCCTTTTCCCAACTGCTGTTTTGAAATCTCATCACAGATGCTCTATGGGATTGAGATCTGGACTCATTGCTGGCCAGTTCAGTACTCTCCAGCGCTTTGTCTTAAACCATTTCTGTGTGCTTTTTGACGTGTGCTTTGGGTCATTGTCCTGCTGTAAGACCCATGACCTGTGAAGGAGACCCATCTTTCTGACACTGGGCCCTGCATTGCACCACAGAATTCTTTTGTAGTCTTTAGATTTGATAATACCATGCACACAGTCAAGGCATCCAGTGCCTGGAGCAGCAAAGCAACCCCAAAACATCAGTGAACCTCCACCAAGTTTGACTGTAGGGACGCTATTCTTTTCTTTAAAACCCTAATTTTTTTTTCTGAAAACAGTAGAATGATGGGCTTTACCAAAAAGCTGTAATTTTGTTTAGTCTGTTCACAGCACATTCTCCAAAAAGGATTTTAGCTTCCTCAGGTAAGGTTTGGCAAACTCCAATCGGGCTTTTTATGTTTCTGTGTCAGCAGTGGGGTCCTCCTGGGTCTTCTACCATAGCATCCCTTTTCATTCAGATGGCAACGTATAGTGTAAGTTGACACAATTGTACTGTGTGCCTGAAGGTCAGCTTGAATTTATCTGGAAGTTGATCGAGGTTCTTTATCGACCATTCGAACTATCCTTTGTTGCAATCTTTGATACATTTTCTCTTTCGTCCATGTCCAGGGAGATTAGCTACTGTGCCATGGGCTGTAAGCATCTTGACAATGTTGTGCACAGTGGACACAAGAACATTAAGATCTCTGGAGATGGACTTGTAACCTTGAGATTGTCCATGCTTTTCCACAATTTCTTTCTCAAATCCTCAGACAATTCTTTGCTGCTCTTTCTATTCTCCATGAACAGAGACACACAACAGAAAGGTTGAGTTAATGTTTCACCATTTTAACTGGTTGCCAGTGTGATTTCTATATTGTCAACAAATGTTAATTGATACAGGTGAGTTTAATTAAAAATTACAGGAGCATCACAAACTTGGAATGCAATTATTTCTTACAATTTTGAGAAGGTATAGCAAGCTGGTGTAGAATACTGGCACTGTGATAAAGTGTCACTTAGGAAATAAAAAGGATATAATAATCCTTGGTGCTGCCCCTTTAAGATATATTGTACAATACAAGGATAGTATGGGGGAGAGAGAGGGGACAAGAAGGGGTTAAATAGCAGTATTTCCTATTCTAAATAGTAATGATACTGAGAAAAACTCAGCTAAGATGTGTACAAGTTAATTAGATAAAAACTAATTTATTATCAATTATTTAAAATAAAGGATGTAATAAACATTACATAATATAATGAAGGATAAACCTAATCATCTCCTCTAATTCCAAACTATATATATGAAAAAGGGGACACACAGTCCAGCCACCCCCCTGTATTCCTTGCTGATAACAGGATACTTTGTATTCAGGTGACAGGGATGGTTAGAGCTGCGCTCCCCACAAACCAGAGACTAATAGACATGGAAAAAGGTTTTTAAAAACACACAATAACACAAACGCGTTTTGACCATGACAATGCGGCCTTTCTCAATGTGAAACTAAACTGACAAGCCGAGTGCCGCTCTTAGCACCCCTTAAATACCCTATACTGCTGCGCACCAACCAATCCTTCTGTGAGAGAGCTACACGCCCCCTTCGAGATGAATCTCAATGCAGTGATGTCACGGAGGACAACACTCAAAGGATATCCTGATTGGTTGCGAGCTAAACCCCTTTAGACTAATCACCAGGCAGTTATATCATGCCTGCATTTAATACGGCCCAATGTGTTGACTATACATGCTGGGATTCAATTTGGGTAAAATTATAGTAGTATTGTATTGGTACAGGCGTAATATATATTGCGGCATATCACTAATTAAACATGCACTCATATTAAACAAACCACTGCCACTTCCGAAAGCGATTTATATCATGGGTAATTTGCTTGCAGTTATAAACATGACACTGTTTAATAACCATTTCCCAAGTAAGGTGGCCAATATGTGGGTACAACTATTGAACAATGTAGTCATTGTTAAATGTATTAAATTGTGATGGTTCAAAATACTGCCGTCTCCATAGAAATGATGTGACTTTACCCCAAACAGAAATTGTGACAAAGTATCCAAGCCACACTCATTTCCAACACTGTGGCAATCTGGCCACACGAAGCAGACCAGTATGCCCACACACAGTAACGTGTCCGTTAACTAAACGTGTTTATTAGATTTTTTAACATACCAGTAAGTTACTTAGTAGCAATTTTTTTTTTATTTATGAATGTTGTGACATATACTCAACATCATTCAGCACTTTATATAAACTTCCAACATGTGGTGTTGTGTTCCATTATTATCTCTTACAATAGATAACAAACCATATTATTTATTGGAGTACTAAAAATTACTGTATATGATGTGAAAAATTCAATTTAAGGATTTACTGGATCCTGAGTTTATCAGTGATATATATTTATAAACACATAAAATAATAATACATCTAACTGTATCTGGGTTCATATTTAAGTAGGAAAGTGATGAGACTATTTACTAAAAGATTACTTATGCAGGATAACAATTCCGCATCTAACCTTCAGTGATCTTATAGGAACACCCAAACATTGTTATTCTCATTCATGCCATTCGGCATAACAGAGTTCAAATTAAAAATCCAACTTGCTTCTTTTTTTAATAAAGCTTGTTCTATATCACCTCCTCTAATGCCTGTTCGTAGTGTTTCCAAGCCCCAACATTTAAAGGCACTAGTTTTGCCGCTATGGTACTGTAGGAAATGTCGTCCAACGCTTGTAATTTGTTTGCCTTTCTCTACATCCCTAGCAGCATTTCTAATATTACTCAAATGTTCAGTCATTCTTTTACCCATATTTCTGGTCGTCATTCCTACATAAATTAGGTCACAACTACAAGATACACAATATATTACATTAGAGGTTTTACATGTGATGTGATTAGGTATGGTCCATTTATTATGGAATCTGTCCATCATAGTTTTCTTTTTTACCAAATGTGTACACACCTTGCAGTTGCAACAGGCTATTGAGCCTTTATACAATGGTGGCTTCTTAGCACCTCTATCGAAATTACTGATCGTCAAACGATCACTAAGGTTACTAGCTCTCCTATATGTAAATAGTGGTTTTGTAGGGATGATAGACTGAAGATGTTCATCAGTTTGTAAAATGTGCCAATCCTTTTGTAAAATATTGGATACTTGGATACTCTGGTTGGTAAATGTAGAGATAAACCTAAGGGGATAAGAATATTCAACAATTTTGGGTGTCAAAAGCTCCTGTCTATTTCTGTTTAAGGTTTTTTGATAAGCTCTCTTAAGAGACTTTTTAGAATAGCCCTGCAGAAGGAATCTATCTCTCAATTCCCTTGCTGCTCTGTTAAATGACTCTAATGATGAACTGTTTCTACAAATCCTTAGGTACTCGCCTATTGGTAGGCTTTTAATTGTATTAGGATGATGGTGGCTATCTGCACTTAAAATATTGTTGGTAGCTGTAGGTTTCCTATAAGTGTCAATCATTGACTTTTTTGATAGTGAAGTCAAGAAATTCCACCTGTGAATCATCATACGCCATTGTCAAATAAAGGCCAAAAGGATTAGTATTTAGCTGAGAAATAAATTCGTTCCACAGTTTTTTAGGGCCCTCCCACACAAATAAAATATTGTCTATATACCTGGACCAGTGGGCAATATGTTGTGTATACTGTTTGAGGGTTTCATGAAACACTACAGTTTCCTCCCACCAGTCCAGGTATATGTTAGCGCACGTTGGGGCACAAGATGTCTCCATAGCTGTTCCACATGTTTGCAAGTAGAATTTACCGTCAAATACAAGGTAGTTATGTCCAAGCACAAATTCTAGTATGTTAATAATAAATTGTTTGGATTAATTGGACATAGATTCATTTTTCTGGAGAAAATGAGAAACTGCTTTGCACCCCCACTGTCTCTCTATGCTGGTGTATAGTGATTCAACATCACAGGTGACTAAAGTTGAATTTGGGGTTACGGTAAGTGTATCTATCTTGTTAAGAACATGCATAATACCTATTGTGTGTGAGGGTAAAGAGTCTACAATGTAGTGAAGTCTAGCATTTGCTCGCCTTTTCAGTCAGGGACCCAATGCCTGATACAATAGGCCTCCCCGGTGGACATACTTGGTTTTTATGAACTTTTGGTAACAAATACAAAGTTGCCAATTTAGGTTGCTTGACTTCTAGGAATTTGAGTTCCTTCTTATCAATTGTGCCTTCAGAAGCTGCAGAATTAATTAAGGAATTGTACTGCTTAAGAAAATCATCAGTGGGATTACCAAAGAGACTTTTGTAATTCCTCTGATTACTGAGTTGTTTTCTGGCTTCATCCACATACATATGTGTAGGCCACAATACAATGTTTCCCCCTTTGTCACTCTGTTTTATCTGAACATCTGTCCATTGAGTAATGATATTTAATACAAGTTTTTCCTCTCTGGACAGATTTACATGTGTATTGTCATATTCTTCAGATAATGCCAGTATATCTTTGCATACAAGATCTAAAAAGGTCAAAGTGTTGTGAGAAGTACTAGGTGGAGGTATAAAATGTGATTTAGTTTTTAACACATTATGCCAGTTAATATCTAAGGTCAAAGGCCTCTAGTTAGTACTTACCTGCATTCGCCGGCCCCAATACGCCCGCCTAAGTTCGCCTAACCTCGCTGCCGCGGACCTGAATACGCTCGCCAAATTTATCAATAAACCTGTCAAAAAACTGTGTACCTAGTACGGAGCGATGAGCAGCGGACTGTGATATTTATCAGTCATCGATCCCGCTGCTCTTCGGCTTTTTCCCAGCTTTATTGATACCCCTGTCACTAAGCACCCACACTATACTATACTGTTATACCCCCTATACTGCCACCCCTGGAGCCCCCCGTAACTAAATAAAGATTTTACCCCCTATACCACCGCCCCTGGAGCCCCCCGCAACTAAATAAAGATTTTACCCCCTATACCGCCGCTCCCGGACCCCGCCGCAACTATAATAAATATGTTAACCCCTAAACCGCCGCTCCCGGACCTGCCGCAACTATAATAAATATATTAACCCCTAAACCGCCGCCCCCGGACCCCGCCGCAACTATAATAAATATATTAACCCCTAAACCGATGCTCCCGGACCCCGCCGCCACCTACATAATACCTATTAACCCCTAATCTGCCGTCCCCTATACCGCCGCCACCTATATTAAATTTATTAACCCCTATCCTGCCCCCCCTATACCGCCACCACCTATATTAAATGTATTAACCCCTATCCTGCCCCCCTACACCGCCGCCACTATATTAAACTTATTAACCCCTAAACCTAAGTCTAACCCTAACCCTAACACCCCCCTAACTTAAATATTATTTAAATAAATCCTGCCCCCCCATACCTCCGCCACCTATATTAAATTTATTAACCCCTATCCTGCCTCCCCTACACCGCCGCCACTATATTAAACTTATTAACCCCTAAACCTAAGTCTAACCCTAACACCCCCCTAACTTAAATATTATTTAAATAAATCTAAATAAAAATTACTATTATTAACTAAATTATTCCTATTTAAAAATAAATACTTACCTATAAAATAAACCCTAATATAGCTACAATATAACTAATAGTTATATTGTAGCTATTTTAGGATTTAATTTTATTTTACAGGCAACTTTGTATTTATTTTAACCAGGTACCATAGTTATTAAATAGTTATTAACTATTTAATAACTACCTAGCTAAAATACTGACAAAATTAACTGTAAAATAAATCCTAACCTAAGTTACAATTAAACCTAACACTACACTATCATTAAATTAATTAAATAAATTAACTACAATTACCTAAAATCAAATTCAATTAAATAAACTAAACTATAGTACAAAAAAACCACACTAAATTACAGAAAATAAAAAAAGAATTACAAGAAAAAAATGCCCTACCCTATTCTAAATTACAAAGTAATCAGCTCTTTTACCAGCCCTTAAAAGGGCTTTTTGCGGGGCATTGCCCCAAAGTAATCAGCTCTTTTACCTGTAAAAAAAAATACAAACCCCCCCAACATTAAAACCCACCACCCACATGCCCCTACTCTAACCCACCCAAACCCCCCTTAAAAAAACCTAACACTAACCCCCTGAAGATCACCCTACCTTGAGCCGTGTTCACCCAGCCGGGCCGAATTCTTCATCCAAGCGGGGCAAGAAGAGGTCCTCCATCCGGTCGAAGTCTTCATCCAAGCGGGGCTAAGTCCACTTTTTACCCCATACAAGAAAAAAGTGAACATATAAAATTATTTGAACAAAATATCAAAAGAGACCTAGATTCACTAGACCAGAATAAGACAATAAAGAAGAATCTAAGTAGGAAAGAAGTAGAGACACTGAAGGAATTACAGAATAACACAGAGATAATAGTGAAACCGGCTGACAAGGGTGGGGGGATTGTCATCATGGATCAAATTTATTATGTAACTGAAGCTAACAGGATATTACAGGATAAAACAACCTACAGCAAACTTAAACTAAACCCTTTAAGGAAACAACAAAATAAATTAGAGGGGATACTTCTAAAAGCGAAAGAAGTGGGAATTATGAACGAGTCTGAATTTAATTTTCTAAATATATTATATCCTAAAACCCCAACTTTCTATTTCCTCCCAAAAATCCATAAGGATTTAAGAAACCCACCCGGTCGTCCCATTATCTCTGGGATAGGGTCCCTAACATCGGGCCTATCTCAATATATAGATTTTTTTCTTACAGAAATAATTGCTCAACCCCAGAAAGCTATCAGGCCCAATCTAAAGTACTAACAGAGAGATTCATAGAAAAAGGCTATGATAATAAACATTTGACTAATACACAACAAGAAGTGGTTAAAATGGACAGGGAAGCTCTACTATTAAATAAACGTAAGAAAAATACAGATAATATTTCTAACTATAATGAGATCTTTGTGCCCTTTATAACCAAATTTAGCTCACAACATCACGAAGTGAAAAAAATCTTAAGGAGACATTGGCACTTGATTAAACAGGACCATGTATTCGGTAACAAAGTGAGGAATCATCCTGATATCATCTTCAAGAAAGCTAGAAATTTAAAATGCTTATTATCCAAAAGTGAATATAAAGAACCTAAACGCAGTGCAACTGATAGAGATTTAAGAGGGGTGGAGCTTAATGGATTCTTTCCATGCAACACTTGCAAATCCTGTAAATATAGCCATAAGAGTAAGGAAATAACGTCACAAAATACTGGTTTTAAATTTAAGATCAATCAATTGATCAGATGCTCTAGTATGAATACAATTTACTGCATCAAATGTTCTTGTGGGCTGCTCTATTTTGGTCAGACAGGTAGAATTTTGAGGGATAGGATCCGAGAACACATTTTGAAAATTGAACATGGATCCACAGAAACAAAATTATACACCAATTTTAAAGACATACATGGTGGCAACCTCAAAGATTTTAAATATTGGGGTATCAAACAAATTATTTTGGGAATTAGAGGAGGTAACATTAACAATATTTTACTTAAGAAAGAGGCAGAATGTATATTTAATTTTAAGACCCTACATCCCCATGGCCTAAATTCAGAATTGGATTTGAATATATTATTTTAAGATTAGAGCCTTCAACTACATTTTATCAATTTTACTAAGTTGCTAATAAAGTTGAGACTTTTAATCCTAACTTATATTCTAAACACAAAAGCTTTATCACATATGATAACATCAGGAAAGACTTTTTGGAGATAATATTAAAGGAGAATTTTCATGAAATTTTTTATTTCATTTTTTATATATATATATTTTTTTATATATATGTATTTATAAAATAATTTTTTTATATATATATATATATTTTTCTATATATTTTTATATTTTTGCATTTCTATTTACATATATATTAGTATAGAGTTCCTTTTAAACAAAACATTTTTATATTTTTTAGGTAATCTAAGACTTTGGAGATTTAAATTAATTCACAACGTTTTATAAAATATTTTGCATAAACAACTATTATTATAATAATTTGGGTCACCACATATAGGAGAGTTAGTTTATAAACAAATTTAATTGTTCTCTATTTACTTAGAATTAATTTGTTAAAAATTATGCTTGTCATGAACAATAGAATACATTTGTAATAATTAAAATCCAAAGACTATGCTAGACTTGCAATGAATAAATGCAAAAAGTAAATGAATAGAGTATTATTTCAATACACTCTCTAGGATGAAGTATTGAAAGAATCATTTTTATTTACTATGGCTTATTTTTTAGGGATTTGCATTAAGTAACAAATCTACGGTATTTACTAATTTTTTAATAAATAAACCGGTATGTTTACTTATCGAAAAATCTGAATGGCTATATAGCAATAAATTGAGTCCGACTTAAGCGGTTTTTAATGAGATCGAAAAAGGTATTGTTACATATTTCTAGCAATAATATACAAACACTGGTTTTAATTGCATGTTTTAATTGTATGAAATGTATAGACATTATCAATATACAAGCACAGACTTTGAATAGTTAAATTTAAGAAACCACACCCATTACAGCAAAAGATCTGATAGGTCCGACTTTGTCCAATGAGGATACAGCGTGGGATATCTAAAAATGGAATTGAGAGCAAACAGGCATCTTGATAAAGGCCCCTGGCGGCTGAAACGCGTAGATTTGCTGATTGCTCCTGTGTACAAGACCAATATAATTGTCAGCAACAGATTGGATACGTAAGTAGATAGGACAGGTACATCGGGCAGCTATTAAAACTTGGTTTGAGCTGGCTCCATATGTGTAATTCCTGTCCCGGGACCTACTCATACTAATCCATCTGTGTAATTAACATCCTGTTGGAACTTCGGTTCTTTACTACACCCTGTGGGATTATCAAAGAGTTACCTACACCGGAACACCCTTTGCACTACAGCCCGGAACTGTTTGTGTGCATACAGGGATCACAGTATCCTCCACCACTTGCAGAGAACGCTGTACTAATTTCAAACACCGAGGAAAGGAGGACACATATAATCCGGAGTTTCTGGTTAAAAGTTTTCACAGAATAGCTATTCTCTGGACATTGTTGCGATATTAACAGGACGATACAGGTTTTAAGAATTCTTATGTATCCCTTTTCTGTTATTATTTGTTCTAGATGAGATCATATGTTTGCATACATTTTACATTGATATTTCTCATTGCTCATATTGTGTTTGTTTTTAGATGCCGGCATCATTATTTTTATCCAATGTTACATATGTAATAAATATTATTTAATTTAAATTTTTTCTATACGTTTAACTGCTTAATACCCTTTTATACCGGAATAGTTTATTGCTATTGGCCTATATTAATTTTATTTTATATTTACTAGTGTACACACATATATATTTAACATTAGAGCCCTTGTACTAAATACATTATATTTTAATCTCTTAGCTCTCCTTTGTTGAGCGCCATCCCAGAATCACTTTTTCCAGCTGATTAAAATGCACAGAGTTTGTTTTACTCCTATCCGTATGCTGGCCACAAAGTACTACTCGCTTGTAAACCACCACAGATACATGAATTATCCTCACAGTTCACAGTTCACAGTATAAATTACTGGTATAACTCACTTACCACATCTGTCCGGTGCTCGGTCCTGGGGGAGACAATTCCAATCCGCTTTCTGCAGAGATCCGGCCGTGCCGCTCGCTCCCCTCGTCAAGTCACTCGCTGCCTGTGGCTACGTCCGTGAGCGTGTTCCTGTGTAGAGCGCATGACGTCACTATCATGTCACTGCTCCGTAATCCTTCCGTGGTGGTCCAAGGGGTACAGGCTGAGAGTTCACACCAGAGACTCCTTGCTGGTTTAGAACAGTTCAAAGGAGAAAGAGTCAGGAGTCCTGGTGTCTTGTAAATCAAATCCAAAGGATTTTTTGGTTAAAACAAATGGCAACAACACTTGGGTTACAGTCCTCAAAAGCTGCAGCACAGGGTAGTGGTCACTACTGCTGACGCGTTTCGGCTTTTCCCGCCGTAGTCTTAGCATAGTTAGTGACCGCTACTCTGTGTTTTAAAATGGCAAAGATCACCTCCTATTGGATAAAATAAAACACACCCATGTAGCTGCTTATTACATTTAAACTTAACCTTAATGGAATAGATCCTGTTCAATCTCGAACAAAGTTTAACCTAGTATGTGACAGAAATAACCAAAGCTACTTATGCCTTGAAGTGTTATATTGAAATTAAAATTCAAACTTTTGCAAAAATGTGAAAATGTGTCAAACATGGATGATATAAATATATATAGTGTTTCCAATGCCACTGTGAAATTTCAAATATTTGATTGCTATCTATAAGGCTAACACACTTTGCAATATATCAGGAATATTTAAAGAATAATTTGGTTATTATAATGATTAGACATTATTTGAGGGTACATTGTAATTAAACATGCTATTGAGTAGATGGATTGGGATAAGGAAAATAGGTTGAAGGTGTAAGATAGAAAATATGTATATAAATACATATATACACACTCAATTAGTTCCTATTCCTATACCATAAATTTGATATGTGGAAAACCTATAACTAAATTCCACATATCAAATTTATGGTATAGGAATAGGAACTAATTGAGTGTGTATATATGTATTTATATACATATTTTCTATCTTACACCTTCAACCTATTTTCCTTATCCCAATCCATCTACTCAATAGCATGTTTAATTACAATGTACCCTCAAATAATGTCTAATCATTATAATAACCAAATTATTATTTAAATATTCCTGATATATCGCAAAGTGTGTTAGCCTTATAGATAGCAATCAAATATTTGAAATTTCACAGTGGCATTGGAAACACTATATATATTTATATCATCCATGTTTGACACATTTTCACATTTTTGCAAAAGTTTTAATTTTAATTAGAAAAGGAGAGTATATCAGGAGCGCTATAGCTAAAGGTGCTAGGAGGTAAGACTATATAAATGAAATTGGCATAGACATTTAGCGTATCTTAAAAAATAGCATCACTTTAATGCACAGCAAATAATACACAATAGTAAATAAAACCGGACGTCTCCGTGATTAAAAGTCCTTAAGTTGCCGCCATATGATAATTGTAATAGCAGAGAAAGTTCGTAGTACAATAAATGACAGTCTGGTGTACACTTACAGTATCCTTAATGTATGTTGGTTTGCTAGCAAACAGGGGCTTACCCCAAACTTTCCACTCAATATCCTCCGTGAGTTGGTTACAGCCGTCAGCGTGGTGACACCGCTAATGTAGGCGCTGTCTCAGATCGGCTCTTCTGATTGGTCCAAATTGGTCCGAGTTTGGACCAATCAGAAGAGCCGATCTGAGACAGCGCCTACATTAGCGGTGTCACCACGCTAACGGCTGTAACCAACTCACGGAGGATATCGAGTGGAAAGTTTGGGGTAAGCCCCTGTTTGCTAGCAAACCAACATACATTAAGGATACTGTAAGTGTACACCAGACTGTCATTTATTGTACTACGAACTTTCTCTGCTATTACAATTATCATATGGCGGCAACTTAAGGACTTTTAATCACGGAGACGTCCGGTTTTATTTACTATTGTGTATTATTTGCTGTGCATTAAATTGATGCTATTTTTTAAGATACGCTAAATGTCTATGCCAATTTCATTTATATAGTCTTACCTCCTAGCACCTTTAGCTATAGCGCTCCTGATATACTCTCCTTTTCTGATTTTCATATTACCTATTTTTGGGAACACATAGGTATTCTCAGGAGTTTGGTGTTTCTCACCCTGCACTCATTAGTTAATTAATTAATATTTTTTTAATTTTAATTTCAATATAACACTTCAAGGCATAAGTAGCTTTGGTTATTTCTGTCACATACTAGGTTAAACTTTGTTCGAGATTGAACAGGATCTATTCCATTAAGGTTAAGTTTAAATGTAATAAGCAGCTACATGGGTGTGTTTTATTTTATCCAATAGGAGGTGATCTTTGCCTTTTTAAAACACAGAGTAGCGGTCACTAACTATGCTATGACTACGGCGGGAAAAGCCGAAACGCGTCAGCAGTAGTGACCACTACCCTGTGCTGCAGCTTTTGTGGACTGTAACCCAAGTGTTGTTGCCATTTGTTTTAACCAATAAAGCCTTTGGATTTGATTTACAAGACACCAGGACTCCTGACTCTTTCTCCTTTAAAAGAGCTGATTACTTTGGGGCAATGCCCTTCAAAAAGCCCTTTTAAGGGCTGGTAAAAGAGCTGATTAATTTGTAATTTAGAATAGGATAGGGCATTTTTTTATTTTGGGGGCTTTATTATTTTATTAGGGGGCTTAGATTAGGTGTAATTAGTTTAAACTTCTTGTAATTCTTTTTTTATTTTCTGTAATTTAGTGGGGGGGTTTTGTACTATAGTTTAGTTTATTTAATTGAATTTAATTTTAGGTAATTGTAGTTAATTTATTTAATTAATTTAATGATAGTGTAGTGTTAGGTTTAATTGTAACTTAGGTTAGGATTTATTTTACAGGTAATTTTGTAAGTATTTTAGCTAGGTAGTTATTAAATAGTTAATAACTATTTAATAACTATTGTACCTGCTTAAAATAAATACAAAGTTGCCTGTAAAATAAAATTAAATCCTAAAATAGCTACAATATAACTATTAGTTATATTGTAGCTATACTAGGGTTTATTTTATAGGTAAGTATTTATTTTTAAATAGGAATAATTTAGTTAATAATAGTAATTTTTATTTAGATTTATTTAAATAATATTTAAGTTAGGGGGGTGTTAGGGTTAGACTTAGGTTTAGGGGTTAATAAGTTTAATATAGTGGCGGCGGTGTAGGGGAGGCAGGATAGGGGTTAATAAATTTAATATAGGTGGCGGAGGTATGGGGGGGCAGGATAGGGGTTAGTAAATTTAATATAGGTGGCGGCGGTATAGGGAGGCAGGATAGGGGTTAATAAATTTAATATAGGTGGCGGCGGTATAGGGGGCGGCAGATTAGGGGTTAATAGGTATTATGTAGGCGGCGGGGTGTCCGGGAGCGGCGGTTTAGGGGTTAATAAGTATAATGTAGGTGGCGGCGGTGTAGGGGAGACAGATTAGGGGTGTTTAGACTCGGGGTACATGTTAGGGTGTTAGGTGCAGACATTCCCATAGGAATCAATGGGATATCGGGCAGCAGCGAACATGAGCTCTCGCTGCTGTCAGACTCCCATTGAGTCCTATGGGATCCGCCGCCTCCAGGGCGGCGGATTGAAAACCAGGTACGCTGGGCCGGAAAAGTGCCGAGCATACCTGCTAGTTCTTTGATAACTAGCAAAAGTAGTCAGATTGTGCCGAACTTGCGTTCGGCACATCTGGAGTGATGTAAGAATCGATCTGTGTCGGACTGAGACCGGCGGATCGTAGCTTACATCACTAGATTCTACTTTTGCCGGGCTGTAGGGCTTGATAACTACAGCGAATCAGCCTCGCCACAAATACGCTGCGGAATTCTAGCGTATTTACGGTTGACGGCTTGATAACTAGAGGCCAAAGTCTCATTAGTTTCACCAGTTGATTCCTCTAAGAGAGTGATTAAATCACCAATAGCTGCAATATCATTTTTATCTAAACCTTCAGTCTCTATATTTGAGGAAAAATATTTCTTAAGCAGTACTTTGCATGCAAATAAATGTACATCTTTTATAGTCTCAAACTTGTCAAGCATGGTGGTGGGTACAAATGACAAAACCTTTTTAAGAACTGAAATGTGTGTGTTAGTCAAGATTTTGTCAGAGAGATTAATTATATTTAAATCTTGGTGACTTGTTTCTTTTTGGTTAGGGATTTTTGATTGAATTTGACCGGTTTTCTGGTTCTGGGTCTGTTTTCCCCTACCCCTCCGGGTTCTCCGCCTAAAGGGACATTCCCATTACCACCGTGAGGTGTTATCCTATTGCATAGGATGGGTTTAAGTCTCAAATCTTCATCAGAATTGTCAGCATCTGTGGTGTCACAGTCTTTGTCTGAAAAGTCAGAATCAGTGTTTATAGTTTTGTTAACATTCCAGTATATACTGATTTATTAGCATAGTCAGTTAAATCTCTTTCTATTTTTTTTCTCTTTTTTATCCGAAATAAACTTGGCAAATCTTTCTACCTCTTCCTTATTTTTTACATAGAATTTTTGGAATTCTTCCTTTAGCTCATATTGTTTTAATTCCCCGCTGATTTTAGTAATTTCATCAGTTATCTCATTAAGCTTATCCATCTCGTGCTCTATAAGATAACCTATAAGTTTAAATAAGCACCCTGAGAGGGCCTCTTCCCACTTAATCTTCAATTCAGATTTTAAGTCTTGAAATGAAGGGAATAATTTGAGTCGTAAGCCTCTGTGTATTACCTTATTGTCAGTATAGAAATTAAACATGCCTATATTCCATTGTCTCTTAATTTGTCTTTTCCAGATTTGTTTGAGATTTTTAAGAGATTTAAGCTATTCCCCAAACTGTGCATTATCTTTGGTATTTTTATTTTTTAAGTCAACTGTTAAATTCTTTATATCCTCTGACCATTGAAGCATTTCAGCCACCAAATTGAAGGTCGCCTTTATAGAAATTGTTAATGTGGTACAATCACGTGCTCAAATATTAGAATGTGGTTTACCCACCGAGTTACTATAGCAAGCTGGTGTAGAATACTGGCACTGTGATAAAGTAGGAAATAAAAAGGATATAATAACCCTTGGTGCTGCCCCTTTAAGATATATTATACAATACAAGAATAGTATGGGGGGAGAGAGAGGGGACAAGAAGAGGTTAAATAGCAGTGTTTCCAATTCTAAATAGTAATGATGCTGAGAAAAACTCAGCTAAGATGTGTACAAGTTAATTAGATAAAAACTAATTTATTAACAATTATTTAAAATAAAGGATGTAATAAACATTACATAATATAATAAAGGATAATCCAAATCATCTCCTCTAATTCCAAACTATAGATATGGAAAAAAGGGGACACACAATCCAGCCAATAATCCTGGCCGATAACAGGATACTTCGGCTTCAGGTGCCAGGGATGGTTAGAGCTGCGCTCCCCACAAACCAGAGACTAATAGAAATGGAAAATTTTAAAAACACACAATAACACAAACGTGTTTCGGCTGTGACAATGCGGCCTTTCTCAATGTGAAACAAAACTGACAAGCCGAGTGCTGCTCTTAGCACGCCTTAAATACCCTATACTGCTGCGCACCAACCAATCATTCTGTGAGAGAGCTACACGCCCCCTTCAAGACGAATCTCAATGCAGTAATGTCACGGAGGACAACACTCAAAGGATATCCTGATTGGTTGCGAGCTAAACCCCTTTAGACTAATCACCAGGCAGTTATATCATGCCCAATGTGTTCACTATACATGCTGGGATTCGATTTGGGTAAAATTATAGTAGTATTGTATTGGTACAGGCGTAAAGTATATTGCGGCATATCACTACTTAAACATGCACTCATATTAAACAAAACATTGCCACCACCGAAGCGATTTATATCATGGGTAATTTGCTTGCAGTTATAAACATGACACTGTTTAATAACCACTTCCCAAGTAAGGTGGACAATATGTGGGTACAACTATTGAACAATATAGTCATCGTTAAATGTATTAAATTGTGATGGTTCAAAATACTGCCGTCTCCATAGAAATGATGTGACTTTACCCCCAACAGAAATCGTGACAAAGTATCCAAGCCACACTCATTTCTAACACTGTGGCAATCTGGCCACACGAAGCAGACCAGTATGCCCACATATAGTAACATGTCCATTAACTAAACGTGTTTATTAGACTTTCTAAGATACCAGTAAGTTACTTAATAACAAAAAAAAAAAAAAAAATTTAATTATGAATAATATGTTGTGATATATACTCAACATCATTCATTCAGCACTTTATATACTGTAGACCTCAAACATGTGGTGTTGTGTTCCATTATTATCTCTTACAATAGATAACCAAACCATATTGTTTATTGGAGTACTAAAAATTACTGTATATGATGTGAAAAATTCAATTTAAGGATTTACTGGATCCTGAGTTTATCAGTGATATATATTTATAAACACATAAAATAATAAATACATCTAACTGTATCTGGGTGCATATTTAAGTAGGAAAGTGATGAGACTATTTACTAAAAGATTACTTATGGAGGATAACAATTCCACATCTAACCTTCAGTGATCTTATAGGAACACCCAAAAATTGTTATTCTCATTCATGCCATTCGGCATGACAGAGTTCAAATTAAAAATCCACCTTGCTTCTTTTTTTAATAAAGCTTGTTCTATATCACCTCCTCTAATGCCTGTTCGTAGTGTTTCCAAGCCCCAACATTTAAAGGCACTAGTTTTGACACTATGGTACTGTAGGAAATGTAGTGCAACGCTTGTAATTTGTTTGCCTTTCTTTACATCCCTAGCGGCATTTCTAATATTACTCAAATGTTCAGTCATTCTTTTACCCATATTTCTGCTCGTCATTCCTTCTAAAAAGTCTCTTAAGAGAGCTTATCAAAAGCCTTAAACAGAAATAGACAGGAGCTTTTGACACCCAAAATTGTTGAATATTCTAATCCCCTTAGGTTTATCTCTACATTTACCAACCTGAGTAACTAAGTATCAAATATTTTGCAAAAACATTGGCACATTTTACAAACTGATAAACAACTTCAGTCTATCATCCCTACAAAACCACTATTTACATATAGGAGAGCTAGTAACCTTAGTGATCGTTTGACGATCAGTCATTTCGATAGAAATGCTAGGAAGCCACCATTGTATAAAGGCTCAATAGCCTGTGGCAACTGCAAGGTTTGTACACATATGGTAAAAAAGAAAACTATGATGGACAGATTCCATAATAAATGGACCATACCTAATCACATCACATGTAAAACCTCTAATGTAATATATTGTGTATCTTGTAGTTGTGACCTAATTTATGTAGAAATGACGACCAGAAATATGAGTAAAAGAATGACTGAACATTTGAGTAATATTAGAAATGCCGCTAGGGATGTAGAGAAAGGCAAACAAATTACAAGCGTTGCACAACATCTCCTACAGTACCATAGTGGCAAAACTAGTGCCTTTAAATATTGGGGCTTGGAAACACTACGAACAGGCATTAGAGGAGGTGATATAGAACAAGCTTTATTAAAAAAAGAAGCAAGATGGATTTTTAATTTGAACTCTGTCATGCCGAATGGCATGAATGAGAATAACAATTTTTGGGTGTTCCTATAAGATCACTGAAGGTTAGATGTGGAATTGTTATCCTGCAAAAGTATTTTTTTAGTAAATAGTCTCATCACTTTCCTACTTAAATATGCACCCAGATACAGTTAGATGTATTAATTATTTCATGTGTTTATAAATATATATCACTGATAAACTCAGGATCCAGTAAATCCTTAAATTGAATTTTTCACATCATATACAGTAATTTTTAGTACTCCAATAAACAATATGGTTTGGTTATCTATTGTAAGAGATAATAATGGAACACAACACCACATGTTGGAAGTCTATATAAAGTGCTGAATGAATGATGTTGAGTATATATCACAGCATATTATTCATAAATAAAAAAAAATAATTATTAAGTAACTTACTGGTATGTTAGAAAATCTAATAAACACGTTTAGTTAATGGACATGTTACTGTGTGTGGGCATACTGGTCTGCTTCGTGTGGTCAGATTGCCACAGTGTTGGAAATGAGTGTGGCTTGGATACTTTGTCATGATTTCTGTTGGGGGTAAAGTCACATCATTTCTATGGAGACGGCAGTATTTTTAACCATCCCAATTTAATACATTTAACGATGACTATATTGTTCAATAGTTGTACCCACATATTGTCCACCTTACTTGGGAAGTGGTTATTAAACAGTGTCATGTTTATAACTGCAAGCAAATTACCCATGAAATAAATCGCTTCGGTGGTGGCAGTGGTTTGTTTAATTTGAGTGCATGTTTAAGTAGTGATATGCCGCAATATACATTACGCCTGTACCAATACAATACTACTATAATTTTCCCCAAATCGAATCCCAGCATGTATAGTCAACACATTGGACCGTATTAAATGCAGGCACGATATGCCTGGTGATTAGTCTAAATGGGTTTAGCTCGCAACCAATCAGGATATCCTTTGAGTGTTGTCCTCCGTGACATTACTGCATTGAGATTCGTCTTGAAGGGGGCGTGTAGCTCTCTCACAGAAGGATTGGTTGGTGCGCAGCAGTATAGGGTATTTAAGGCGTGCTAAGAGCAGCACTCGGCTTGTCAGTTTTGTTTCACATTGAGAAAGGCTGCATTGTCACAGCTGAAACACGTTTGTGTTATTGTGTGTTTTTAAAATTTTCCATTTCTATTAGTCTCTGGTTTGTGGGGAGCGCAGCTCTAACCATCCCTGTCACCTGAATCCAAAGTATCCTGTTATCCGCAAGGAATACAGGGGGGTGGCTGGACTGTGTGTCCCCTTTTTCATATATATAGTTTGGAATTAGAGGAGATGATTAGGTTTATCCTTCATTATATTATGTAATGTTTATTACATCCTTTATTTTAAATAATTGATAATAAATTAGTTTTTATCTAATTAACTTTTACACATCTTAGCTGAGTTTTTCTCAGCATCATTACTATTTAGAATAGGAAAGACTGCTATTTAACCTCTTCTTGTCCCCTCTCTCTCTCCCCCCCCATACTATCCTTGTATTGTACAATTTTGAGAAGGTGGCAATAATTTTGTCAATATTTGAAGTTTTGTGTGGAATACACATTGTAGCCTTTTCCACTCAAATACTTGACAACATGAAATATCTTTTTTATTCAGTATTAATATTTAATAAAGTGTTTTAGTGTTTAATTATTTAAATATTTTACATTCCAATGTTTTTCACATAGAGGAAAACGTTCTTTATATTTTAAATATATATTCCTATATATATATGTATATATCTATACCTGTATATATATATATATAGATATAAATAGGTATTGGCATATATTTTACAAAACAATTATATATATATATATATATATATATATATATATATATATATATATATATATATTTAAAAATAAAAAGAATATTTTCTTAAATGTGAAGAACATTGGAATGTAAATTATTCATAACTCGCATCGGCTATAGTGCACTTGGTTAAACGTGGTGTGGAATTCCAAAATCCAAACTTATACTGAAATCCAAACTTTAAATATTGCCTAAATGACATAAAATATTGTTGTTTACACTTGGTTGCATCCCCTTTCGAAACTGTCCCATTTTACAGATGCAAATATTCCAAAATCCAAACTATTCCGAAATCCAAACCTTTTCTGCTCCGAAATTTTTTGGATAAAGGGTTTTTTACTTGTACTTTCAACTTTAATAGGCATTAAAAATGTACTTCTGGGGGTGTTTGCCTGCGAGCGAAAGTGCTAAATAGCACTCCATTTGTAATCTAGCCCATAGAGTTGGGGTGTATAAAAATGACATGCCCTAATAAATTATAGCATGTGATTTTTTTTCATTATTATGGCTCTTTAATACTTTAATATAAATGTCAGTGTCACTAAAAAACTAGATTGGATTATGGTAGATATATATAAAAAATATGCACTAAACACAAAGAGGGACCAGTAATTCAGCTCTAACTTCATTTGCTGCTGCCCGCTAACTCTGCTACATTTTTTACAAAGGGTGTGAGTCAATGTTAAGAGATATTAAAAATGAAAAATAATTGTTTGTAAATTACAATTTACATACTTATATGTTCCCAGATGCATTTTTTTATGTTTCCTCAAAAACGTGCTTTTGTTTGATCCCCATATGTGATTAATAAAGGGATATTTTACATCATTGGAGACTACTACTTTTTTTTTTCATCTTTTAATGTAGTCTGGATGCAGTTATTGTTTTTCAAATTTAGGAACATTTTAAGAAATGTCTCTTCAAGTTTACCCTCATCAGCAATAGAAATTGACTACTTAATTTTATTTAAAAATACATCAAATAAAATAGTGTAATAAGGTTTTCTTATCAAATCATTATTCTAAGACAAACCTGATTGCTGATTGGTTAATAAAAGATTTGTGATGATTACACTGGGCTTAATTAACAGGATTTAACAGTCAATAAAATATTATGTGGTCAATCACAATCCTTTAGAAAATGTTATCTAATGATATTCTACAAAATGTACTCATGTGCAAAATACACCTATTTTGTAGATAATCCATTTAATAAAGTTTTCTAAAGGATTGTAATTAATGCCTAATTATCTTAACAGCAAATGTTCTCATAATTGAATGCACACTTGTAAGGAATGCTAATTGTACATAACTAGAGCCAATCAAGGGCTAGCACAGAAGTAATTTATCGGTGCAACATTGGCTTTCATTAAATATTGAGCGGAATCTGTCCACCTGTGATCAAGCAGCCAATCACGTGAGAGCAGGCCTGTCAAGCACCCAACTGCTTCTTAAAGGGATACTAAACCCAATTTTTTTCTTTCATGATTCTGAGCATGCAATTTTTAGTAACTTTCTAATTTACTCCTATTATCAATTTTTCTTTGTTTTCTTGCTATCTTTATTTGAAAAGCAAGAATGTAAGCTTAGGAGCCGGTCCGTTTTTAGTTCAGCCCCTGGGTTGCGCTTGCTGATTAGTAGCTAAATGTAGCCACCAGTCAGCAAGCGCTATCCAGAGTGCTGATCCCTTTAAGAGCTTCAAAGCTTGGTAAATGGTGATTACAATTATGCTTTAAAAATATTTGCTGCCACATGTTTTTATTAATATTTAGACAATTGAAACAGTTGTAGAGGTTGCAGTTTTAAATACATAACTGGCTAGTGACCTCATAAAATTATAGAACTCAAACTATTCTACCACATGTAGAGGACTTTAAAACACATTTAGATACAGTATGTGTGCGGGGTTGTCAAGCAATTCAAATTCTAGATATAGATATATTCTCAATTTATACTGCCTTTTTAATCTAATGACTTTGGCCCTTTACCAAATGAGTTCATCATAAATAATAAAATGTAATAATAATTGGATACTTGTATAGCGCACAACCTCAAACTTAATCGACTAGCGGCACTGATAACAGGTATTATTATTACCCAACTTAATGGTACTCATTTTACCAACCTCGGAAGGATGAAATGCTGAGTGGATCTTGCCGGGATCTAACCTGCAACCCTTGGGTTGCTACAGATCTCTGTAAGAGTGCAATAGCACAATTAGCTATCTGCCCGGCTTTTTGTCTAAGTCAAAATTAAAGAGAATTTCTAATACATTTAAGGGTATAGTAAACACCTTGTAATTATAAGACATTACAAGACATTTCTGTAATAGAAAACATATAAACCTAGTCTAACATATTGTGTGCCACAATTGTTTTTCAGCAGCCAAACTCCACCCACCACTTGACTCATTTGGAGCAGCCAATCTGGGCTTTAGTCTGCAGCTAACAAGGCTAGCCATATTCATTAGGGAAAGGTTAGTAGCAAGGTTAGCCGCAACTTGATGCCTGGTTAATAACATCTGGTTAATAAGTCAAAATATGTGTGCTGTATGTCATACCATAAAAAAACAAAGTTTATGAAACATCTTACATTAGATTAGGAGTTAAAAATTAAACTGGAATCCGGAGTTCACATTACACTGCAACCACAAAAGTACTTCACACTACATTTATTTTAATGGCATTAGAAAATAGTTTCTCTGTATTTGAAGTTCACATTTATTTTAATGGTATTAGAAAATTATTTCTGTATATTTGAAGTTCACTGAGCTAAATACATTAAGACAGTGTTTTTCAACCAGTGTGCCGTGGCACACTAGTGTGTCGTGAGAGATCCTCAGGTGTGCCGCGGCAGACTGACAACAGTGTGGGGGTGTCCCTCTTTCAAATTTTGAAATATTGGGAGGTATGTGACAGGGTCATCAGGCATCATTTACAACCATGACATTGACATTCATTTACAGACAATCATTATGATTGTTTGTGAATGAATGTCAATATGTCATGTATAGTTTGTAGGAGGCATTGCATGACAGCACAGTACAGTGTGTGTATGTATATATATATATATATATATATATATATATATATATATATCCTGTATTAGGCTACAATGTGTGATTTTGTAAAATTTTGGGATGGTGGTGTGCCACAAGATTTCTTAATGTAAAAAAGTGTGCCACTGCAAAATAAAAGGATGCAAATCACTGCATTAAGATACAGCATTTAGGGGCATATTTATCAAGCTCCGTATGGAGCTTGAAGTCCCTTGCTTCTGGCGAGCCTTCAGGCTCACCAGAAACACAAGTTATGAAGCAGCGGTCTAAAGACCACTGCTCCATAACCTGTCCGCCTGCTCTGAAGTGGCGGACAGACATAGCTGAAAATTAACCCGATTCAAAAAGATCGGGTTAATTGACACCCCCTGCTAGCAGCCGTGAATCTGCAGGGGGCGGCTTTGCACCAGCAGTTCACCAGTCTAAAGACCACCAGTCTAAAGACCACTGCTCCATAACCTGTCTGCCTGCTCTGAAGTGGCGGACAGACATAGCTGAAAATTAACCCGATTCAAAAAGATCGGGTTGATTGACACCCCCTGCTAGCAGCCGCGAATCTGCAGGGGGCGGCTTTGCACCAGCAGTTCACCAGAACTGATGGTGCAATGATAAATGCTGAGAGCGTATGCTGTCAACATTTATCGATGTGCAGCGGACACGATCCGCAATATCGGATCATGTCCGCTCGCACAATAATAAATAGGCCTCTTAGAATCAGTGACAAATAAGGGTTCTGATACTATGTAGCTCTAAATTCAGTACTTTAACAAGTCCCATCAAACAATGTGGCCAATTGTTTACTTATTATGAAAACATGAAATTAATTAGTACCAAAATTATGCCCCACAGTCCACTTCTGGCTCTCCAAAGATTTGTTTTTTGAGCAGAACACTATCAGTAATTTTTCACTGAAAAAGCAATTCTGCACTTCTCATTAGAGGCCAAACTTACTGAATTCTCTAAGAAAAAGGGTGGTACCTGGAAGTCCCAGAAAGATGAGAGCTGACTCCCATAGAAAGAAATTAAGCTCTCTGGAATAGACAATTTCACAAGGGAGAGTGAAGGTGACAGGGAGCACCTGACTCTGATAGAAAGTCTTACACCTAGATTACGAGTTTTGTGGTAAGAGGGGTGCGTTGCTAACTTGCAGTTTATTCTCACCACTCACTTACCTGCAGCACTGGTATTACAGGTTTTTACAAACCCGGCGTTAACAGGCAAGAAGTGAGCGTAGAGCAAAATTGAGCTCCACACTGCACTCCAATAACAGCGCTGCTTACGTCAGCGGTGAGCTGTTTGTAGTGCTCGTGCACAATTTCCCCATAGACATCAATGACGCTGAGTAGGCGTTGTTCTAGAAGCCTTAAAAGAAGAAGGCTCTTCTGGAGTGACAGGCCAAGTTGAAGGGCGGAGCCCGAAATGCGCTTCGCCTGTTGTGACGTCAGACGCCAGACCGAAAGGGTGCAAGCGTGTTTGCTTGAATTTACTTGCGGGAGTTTCCTGTTTCAAGTGCTTTACCCAGGATCAGCGAGACACACTTTCAAACAACTGTGGATTTCATCAGCAGGATTGCTGTCAAGTAACTCTCGAATCCGGACGGAGTGGGTGAGATCGCTCATAGAGCGCAACTTTAAAGGCATTCCCTGTGTGTTACCGGTGGACTTCGGTCCTGGAGTGCTGGTGCTGTTTAAGTTTCTTCACATACACAGGGGTTAGCTTAACCCTTTCACCACCGGTTTACCTGGGTTTACAAGTTGATTCATAACAGGAACTGTTTATTCATAAGCTTATGTTTCTCCTGCTTATTCCTGCTGTTCAGCATGTTGCCATGGGCAAGAATCATATTGCATTAACTGCTTCATTACTTTCAAGTTGCCATTAATTGCGACATTTGCATGAACTGCTTTGCATTACTGCTTGCATCCTACTTTCTAAATCTTTTGCTTTGCTTACAAGCATATACACTGATTACAGTCTGGACTGGCTCTGAATCTTTTCTCTCTAACTGGGGACACCCAGTATGTGTTATGTTGTATGTTTGTTCTGCATGCATTTGTTCTGATTATGTCCTTTAATTTAGGGTTTTGTGATTTTTGGTATTACATGTGTATATCATGTTTGCATTAAATGTTATATTCACTTTGAAGCTACATCTTTTTGTCATTAGCTTATTTTGACCTATTATTATTCATTTGAGTGCGGAGACATCAATTTATATTTATAATAATTTTCTGACGTTCTGTGGTAGTAGTGTACCTCCGTCTCGGGCACTCCCTTGTTTTACTTTATTGTTTTCATTCCATTACATTGGTGTTTATCTCTTCGAAGTTTTTTTACACACACACACATATATATATATATATATATATATATATACAGTATATATATATATATATATATATATATATATATATATATACCTAGGTTCTTTGCTGCTCTTGAGCTTACCTAGATAAACCTCTTAGCAAAGGGTAACAAGAGAAGGAAGCAAATTTAATAATAGAAGTAAATTGGAAAGTTTAAAATCATATGCTCTGTCATGAATGTCTAATTATTAATTTACTGTCCCTTTAAAGGACAAAAGATGAAATCTAAAGTGATATGAAATACAGTGCTATATTGAGTTGTGCTTGTCTCTCCATCACATCCAGAAATGAAGGGAACACCCTTTAGAGAAGTATAGCAAAATGTACATTTCATGGGATCTTGCAGTGCTGGAGAATTATAGAGCTTTAGATTATCATGCCCTAGGTAATTAGGCATGTGAATTTGTTCCAAATTTTGTCAATTTGAGTAATAAATACACTTATGAATTTAATTCATAGTAACTTATTTTTTATGTAATTATTAACTGAAACATAAAATTATTCCTATTTTATTCTGCGGTGTTATATTTTTTTCAACAAAGTGGAAAACAGCACACTTACAATATTGGGGTACGGAATCACAGACTGTGTAAGGTTCCTGGTAGAATGTGCTAAAATCAGGATTCCCTTATATAAGTAAACTCTTTGCAGGATTTTATCACCATTAACAACAACTTCCAAGTTTGGTGTTGTCACACAAGGGGGACCGAGGTATGATTAGAGGTCACCCTTGTGAGTTTATTATGTGCCTTAGTGAGTTAACAGATATAACTCAAGTTTGATATAAGTAACTCACTAGTGGCAGGTTAAATAGGCAATTGGCAAAACAAATAGGAGCCTTGAGAAATGTGCACTGTTCAGTACAGTGGTTAGTAAATATTCAGAGTAGAATTAAGTACACGGCATTGGCACAAGTTAGTCTGTATAATGGAAAGCTCTCACCTAGACAATAAGACCTGGGGTCTGGCTGCAGAGTGATCCGTGCTGCGGCGTCTGAGAGCAGAAACGCTGTGAGTCACAGAGAGAGCGTGGAGCAGGCGGCGGTAGCTGATGACGTTTCAGCTGCAGAGATCTGTCTGATGTGCTCCGGATGTTATGAGGTAGGAATGCTTCAGATAGCTTCTTACTTAGGTGTCAGCGGATCAGGGCAAAATGGGTGGAAGCCCAAGGAGGAGCAAAAGAGGTTGCGGTAAGTCACTACAGTGACAGTTTGTAGAGCTGTTTCCTGAGACTTGGTAGTTTCTCAATAAACCAGCAATGAAAGCTTGGAGGAGACTACCTATAAAAACAAGCCAATTAAGGAGGCAGGAGGGTTATCCTATCACAGGCAGTTAACCCTTACAGACTGCCAAGTATTAACAAAGAACCATACTAAGACAGATTCCAGTCTCCAACATTTAAAAGGACCTTTATTCTCTTGTTGCAGGGTCCATAGGAAAAGTTAGTGTAGGGCCCAGCTGGGTCTAGAGCAGGCTAAGGGTTAAGGCTGTAGGAAAGTGGGATAGGAGATAGAGAGTTGGCTCTAGTGCAACAATGTTGCAGGTTAGGGAAGGCCCCTCCTTACCAGGTAAAAAGCTGATACTTCCCTTCCAACTTCCTCTTCTCCATCTGATCCAGGCTGAGTCGTGTTTTTTTCCCTCCCTCCCTCCCAACCCCTTTTGTCCATGGCGGCTCACAAGCGAATGGCAGGGCTATGGCTAATCAACCTAGGCCTGGATAAGTCCATAGCATTAAGGTTTAGTATCTCCCATCTCCGACTACTTGGTTCAAGCGGCTTGGTAGCGGAGAATCCTTATATCAGGTGGAGATCAAATTACACCCTGGCGGTGGGAGGTCTCTGCCCTGTTGCGCAGGAAAAGGTTGCTAGGGGTGAGTGATGACCAGAAAGGGGAGGGTAAGCCTCATGTGCACGTGAGGTAACCCCCCTCTCTCCCCTTTGGGGGATGGTCACATGATCTCTGCAACATCTCAGCGTCATTTTCTTTTTTGAGCAGAGACCCCTCTGCTGCTGTTTCCGTTGGGCTGTTGATCTCCTTGCTGTTCTGGGCCTTATTTATCTCTATGCCGCCATTTCGTTTCTGTTGGCTAAAAATAGTAGTTAATAAAGTTAAAAGTTTAATAAAATTTGACATGTGACGGTCAAAATTTTACCCACTACAAAGTTGTCTGTCTTTATTTATTATTGCATGGGTTTAATTTATGGTTAAGTAAGTTAAGTTAAATATGGGTCCCCTTCTCTCCTGGAAACGCCCCGATAAACATTTAATCCCTTAAAAGCTACAACATTTTGGGCCTGCTATAGGCCCTTAGTCATGTGTTATCTTTAGCATGAGTGGGACTACAATGCAATGTGGTGCCTGGCCAACCCCACAATTAGTGACCAGCCCTTCATACAAAAAAGATTGAGCTCTTCTGTCCTAAAATGACATACTGCAACATATCCAGGATGATGCATTTCATGTTGGAGGAAAAAGAGAACAAAACATTGAGCTCCATTTAATTAGCAGCTGAGATGCCTTGGAGCCCTTAAGAAGCAAGCTGCAGGTCAAGAAGCAGTGGTCATACGACTGCTGCTTCTTAACTACTCAGAGATGGTGGAGATGAATCACTCTGAGCTGCCTGCTCACTACAAAGACAGGAAAACAGGTTCCCTAGCTGGGAATCTTGTCCATTTGTCTAATTTCAAATGGGACACACTGTATCAACCATAGATCCTATTACTGTGTGTCTGCTGTAAAGAAAAAAATAGACACTAAAGCATAATTATCCAAGACCTTTTGAAAATGTCCTACAAGGACTAGAGATGCTTATTATGTTAATTCTAGGTTCATAAAATTTATTATTTAAACCCCTTTTAAAATGTATTGATTTCCTAATCTTCAGAGTAAATGTCTGGAATGATGTCATGAGCACAGCAGTCTTAAAGGGACATAAAACACACATTTTTTTTGTTTCATGATTTAGATAGAATATACAATTTTAAACAATTTTCCACTTGACTTCTATTATAAAATTTGTTTAATTCCCTTGGTATTCTTGTTCATGGAGCAGCAGTACACTATTGGCAGCTAGCTGAATACATCTGGTGAGCCAATGACAAGAGGCAAATACTGTATGTGCAGCCACTAGAGATGTGTATTTGTTTCATTACGAATGCAAATATGTAACGAAAAACAAATATTTCTTTCAATTCACAAAATAAAATGAAAAATTACTGATGAAATTCATCACAAATTTTCAGAAGCTAGCTCACAGAAGTGCATTGCTGCTCTCGAGCCTACCTAGGTATGCTATTTAACAAAGTATACCAAGTAAGTTTAATTTTGACTATACAAGTAGTGTAAATTAACAATGTTGTCAAAAGAGAAATAAAAAACAAAAGCACAAACACAGATTTGTCACCTTACATTAGACAAAACTTATTAACTTTTGACTGCTACCCCTCCTGGGGTATAGGCCATCAACCAGAACTCTCCAGCCATCTCTGTCTTGGGCTTTTTTTTTTTTATCTGACTCCAGTTGTAGTCACTCTCCTTGCAGTCAGCCTTGAGATCTCTGTGCCAGGTATTTCTTGGCCTTCCTCTCTTTCTTTTCCCTTGAGGTTTCCATGTCAGGGCTTGCCTGGTGATGTTTGACGTGGGTTTGCGGAGGGTGTAACCTATCAAGACGCAGAGCCAGCGAATATGAAGGATTTTTCTCAGACAGGTATTGATAAATGCCTGGACTATATTGGTGATGGTCGCTATTGTCCTCCATGTTTCTGATCCATACAGAAGTTCCAACTTTACATTGGTGATAAAACCTTATCTTGCAGTGTTAGGTCTTTGGAGCTCCAGATCTCCTTTATCTGGCGATTCTTGCCTTGATGTTGGCTTCTGTGCCACCCTGCTTGTCTATGACACTGCCCAGGTAGGAGAAGGCCTCCACCTCTTCCAGTGCTTCTCCTGCAAGAGTGACCGCAAATGTGCTGGCCATGTTAACCTTTAGGATCTTGGATGTTGAGGCTACGTTGTGCTGATGTGGCTGCAACTTTGTTGGTCATCTCTTTCATCTGTTTATGGGTATGGGAAGTAGGGCCAGGCCATTTGCATAGTCCAGGTCATTGAGCTATGGCCAAGGTATCCACTGGATCACATTTCTTCTACCTGCTGTATGTGTAGTCATAATTCACTCTATGGCCAGCAGGAAAAAAAACAGCAAGAGCAAGCAACCCTGTCCTCACTTGGAAAGCATCAGTGAGTTGCCGTTAATAGACTACCATGCATATGATTCCCTCATAAGAGTTTCTAATGGTTCTTACAAGTTTATCTGGCACACCGTAGTGGCAGGGGAACTTCCAAAAGGTCTTTCTGTCCACGCTATCAAATTCCTTTTCATAGTCGATGAAGTTGATATAGAGGGGGAAGTTTCATTATTTTGACTGCTCGATGATAACGAGCAGTGTTGTGATCTGGTCTTTCCAGGAGCTATCTTTGCAGAAGCCAGCTTGCTGATTTCGCAACTGAACGTTAACTTGTTCTTTACATTCTGTTCAAGATGACTCTGTTGAATATTTTTGCTGGGTTTGAAAGAAGAGTAATCCCTCTGTAGTTTGCGCAGTTACTCATATCAACTTTTTTGGGGATCTTGATGAGGTATCCCTCTCTCCAGTCTGATGGCACCTTTTCCTCTTCCCAGATATTTCTAAACATGGAGTAGAGCATGTCTACTAATGTATCAATGTCTGCCTTTAGTGCCCTTGTAAAAATGTTACCAGGTTCTGCTGCCTGCCCCTTTAATGGCTTGCCTTATTTCTTTCTTAGTTGGTCTGCTGCAGTCAATTGGCAAGTTCCTGTTGGCCAGCTGTATGTCTGGTAGGGATTGCGGCATGTGTGAGTTCAGCAGCTCTTCAAAGTGCTCCACCATCTTCTTTGTTTGCCTCTGTTACCCATGGCTGTCTTACCAGCTTTGTCTTTAACAGGTCTTTCTGGCTTGCTGTAGCTTGTTAAGTTAAGTTCTTTCAAGTTCCCATGACTTGCTGCTTTCTGGGCATCTGCGGCAAGACCATCAATGAATCTTTGCTTTTCTGCTCTTAAAGTGATGGTAAATTCACCTAAGTCACTTTTAATATTTTGAAAGCACATAAAATTTTAAGCATATTGATGTGTTTATTTCTGTCCAAATAAAATTAATCTTTTATAAAACCCTCCTTTACCTGCTTCAATGCAAACTCTGTCACACAATTTCTTATTCTCAATTTGACAGGCAGCTCTTTCAGCCAATAGGAGCTGCACCATATGCCCTATGTAAATTACTGACAGCACTCTTCCGTGCTGGTAACTTGAAGCAGATTCAGCCTTGCTGTTTTAGACAGTGAATCACTATGGTAAAGCCAATTCACTGTTTAAGCTGTGCAAATTACGTAGCGAACTGCACTTGCGTAGTTGTACTTCACGGCTGAGTCGGCTTCAAGTTACCAGCACTGGATTGTGCTGTCACAACTTACATAGGGCGTATGGTGCAGCTCCTATTGGCAGAAAGAGCTGCCTGTCAGATTGAAGAATAAGAAATTGTGTGGCAGAGGCTGCATTGAAGCAGGTAACGGAGCTTCACAAAAAGGTTATTTATAAAGATTAATTTTGTTTGGACATAAATAAGAACATTAATATGCTTATAATTATATGCGCTTTCAAAATATTAAAAGTTACTTAGGGGAATTTGACATCACTTTGATTGAGTATTCATCTTTGATAAGGGTGGTGCTATATTGCTGGCGTCCGGTGTTTCAGTTCCATCCTTGCTTTTTTCAGCTTTAGCTTCAGCCCAGCCACAATAAGGTGATGGTCTGATGCCATATCCACTCCTCTCATAACTTTGACATCCTTAAGGGACCTCCAGACTTTCTTGGCAATGCAGACATTGTCGATCTTGTTCTCAGTTGAATGGTCTGCTGACACCCACGTTACCTTTTGAATTTTTTTGTGTGTGAATACACTGCCACCTATCACCAGACTATTGAGGGAGTAGAGAAGCCTTTCACAATTCTTGCTCATGTTGCAAAGGCCATGGTTGCACATGACTTCTTCGTACCCAGTATTGTAGCTTCCAATCTTGGCATTAAGGTTCCCCCATCAGTAAATTGATGTATCTTTCAGGGCATTTCTCTAGGATGGACTGGAGTCTGTTGTAAAACTGTTCTATTTCCTCTTCTACACTGTCATTTGTAGGTGCATAGCACTATACATAGCTTTCTTGCCTGTCTCATACATGGTCCTCACATTTAATGTCCCGGTGATGATGGTCTTCATCGAAAACAAGTGAAGAAACAAGTGAAGAAATTCCTCTCTCCACAAGGCCCAGGATATCTTTTGATTGACGTTTCTGTAGTTAGGTTTGCTTTTACATGGTAGAGTTATTAGTTATAAGACCGAACAGGACAGAAAAAAGTGTTCTGATATTGAAAAAAACTTTAATAGAATAAACTAAACATATAACTCTGAAATCTGAACAAGTTTTATTTTTAGAATCATATGTTATATTTTTAATGTGTGAAGTGACTAATACACTCTATATGTTGTAATAAATATGTGTATGCTTATATGGAGATATAACATGCAATTTAGCGTTAAAGTCTCATTTCCCTATTTTTCCGCTCGTTCCTCACATGTGTGTTGGCTGTGCACATGTGAGGAGGCCTCAATAACATCGCCACTAGTTTTAAAGCTGTATCAAACTTAAGCTGGTTGTGTTAGAACAGCATTTAAACTGCATCTGAGAACAATTTGTGTTCAATTCAATTTTTTTTTTAATAAAGTTTATTGGGAATAGCAGGTAAATGCAAAAAATCAACATTCGTCAGGAAAGGATAGATACAATTAGTTACATATGGGATAATCTATACACCTAAAAAACAGGACCGCCTGCTAAGTGAATCAGAAATGAATCATGTAAACATATAGTAACAAACAAAAAATAAATTGGGAATGTGGACTAAACATTTGCTATCAAACTTAGCCAAAACTTATAAAGGACAGCAGACAAAAGACCCTCAAAAATGCGTAGAAGAGGGGAAAGAAAGAAATGCACTGAAATATAGAAAAGAAAAAGGAAAAAAAAGAAAGGGAGAGGAAGAGGCAGGAGGCACGGTAATGCTGTGCCAGGAGTATAATGGAGTCTCCCTACACCATATCCAGAGTATGAGAATGTGTAATTAATTCCCTGATGGGATTTTACTTCCACTATCTTCTATATACAGTTGTAAAGATTCCCAATAACATTTAATATCATAAAACATTTTTATTTTGTTCCTCTTAAAGAAACTATATTCCACTAAAGAGAGTAATTTGTTGACTCTGGTTAGACATGATCTTAACAACCAGGTATTTAATGGAGGTGCATTATAGCTTATATGGGCACACTTTTTCAAGCGCTTGAAACTTAATATTAGGCATGTTAACATTTAATACTTCAGATTTTTGGTTGTCAATCAGGAAGTGCAACAAACTACCAAAACTTTAAAACTCTTGAATCAATGCTGTCAAAGAAGTGTTGAGTGATGTAAGAGTCAACAACACATTGTCTGCCTAGAGACTCATTTTGTATGGATTTGGCCCAACTGTTATGCCATAAATAGTAGGGTTGTCTTGTATATGGCAAGCCAGTGTCTCTATCACCAACACAAATAGGATAAGGTAGAGTGGGCAACCTTGCCTGGTGCCATTATGGATATAAAAATTTGGTGATAAAACACCAATTAAGCCAGTCGAAGGCCTCAATTTATTATTTTATTACTTTCCTTGTCAAAAACAAACACCCAGTGGCTCTTTGCCCTGCAATGCTGCAAAAAAATAGCATTTAGTCCAAGTACCTGATGTACTTTACCCTTATATGACGCTCAAATGTATATTTGTCAGAATATACATCCCATAAACTGGGTCAGATGACCTTTGCTGTGTGTGTGTGTGTGTGTTAGTACAGGAGCGGGAGGACATCACCACAAGCAGCTAATCTGTGTTGGAGCATTACAATCTTGACTGTATATGTTTAGGGTCCACAATCTTCAGTAGCAGTGTTTGTGGGGTGGCATTGTAATATTTTAGTTGCTTAGTTGTGGGGCAGGTCTGCTCTTCCCACTTTCTCATCTTATTTCGATAGACGTCCCTGCCTCAGCTCATCAACAATACTAAATGAGTAGCTTCTAGGTACATGTTTTTCAAAGTTTTAGATTACTTTGTTTAATCAATATATGTGCATCTATTTATTTATAGTAGAGTGTATTTGATCTTGTTTTGTTAAAATCTGTGTACACTGTCCATTTCATACAAACACAGAGATTACGAATTTTACGGTAACAGGGGTGCTGTGCTAACGAGCAGTTTTCCCTCACCGCTCACTTAAGACAGCGCTAGTATTACAGGCAAAAAAAGTGAGCGGAGAGCAAAATTTAGCTTCACATCTCACCTCAATACCAGCGTTGCTTACGGTAGCAGTGAGCTGGCAAAACGTGCTCGTGCACGATTTCCCCATAGGAATCAATGGGGCAGAATCGGCTGAAAAAAAACCTAACACCTGCAAAAAAGCAGCGTTCAGCTCCTAACGCAGCCCCATTGATTCCTATGGGGAAAGTAAATTTATGTCTACACCTAACATGAACCCCGAGTCTAAACACCCCTAATCTTACACTTATTAACCCCTAATCTGCTGCCCCCAACATCGCTGAACCCTAAATTATATTTATTAACCCCTAATCTGCCGCCCACAATGTCGCCGACACTATAATAAATATATTAACCCCTAAAGCTAAGCCTAACCCTAACACCCCCCTAACTTAAATATAATTTTAAATAAATCGAAATAAAATTACTTCAATTAAATAAATTATTCCTATTTAAAACTAAATACTTACCTATAAAATAAACCCTAAGATAGCTACAATATAACTAATAGTTTATTTTTATTTTACAGGCAAGTTTGTATTTATTTTAACTAGGAACAATAGTTATTAAATAGTTATTAACTATTTAATAACTACCTAGCTAAAATGAAGAAAATTTACCTGTAAAATAAACCCTAACCTAAGTTACAATTACACCTAACACTACTATAATTAAATTAATTACCTAAACTAACTACAATTAAATACAATTAAATAAACTAAAGTACGGAAAAAGGGCCTTTTGTGGGGCATTGCCCCAAAGAAATCAGCTCTTTTACCTGTAAAAAAAAATACAATACCCCCCAACATTACAACCCACCACCCATACACCCAACCCTACTCTAAAACCCACCCAATCCCCCCTTAAAAAAACTAACACTAACCCCTTGAAGATCACCCTACCTTGAGACGTCTTCACCCAACCGGGCAGAAGTGGTCCTCCAGAGGGGCAGAAGTCTTCATCCGATCTGGGCAGAAGAGGACCTCCAGATGGGCAGAAGTCTTCATACAGACGGCATCTTCTGTCTTCATCCATTCGGAGCGGAGCGGGTCCATCTTCAAGCCAGTCGACGCGGAGCATCCTCTTCCAACGACATCCAACTGAAGAATGAAGGTTCCTTTAAATGACGCCATCTAAGATGGCGTCCCTTGAATTCCGATTCAGCCAATCGGAATTAAGGTAGGAAAAATCCTATTGGCTGATGCAATCAGCCAATAGGATTGAGCTTGCATTCTATTGGCTGATTGGAACAGCCAATAGAATGCGAGCTCAATCCTATTGGCTGATTGGATCAGCCAATAGGATTGAACTTCAATCCTTCAATCAATCGGCTGGCTTGAAGATGGATGAATATAGAAGATGCCGTCTGGATGAAGACTTCTGCCCGTCTGGAGGTTCTCTTCTGCCCGGATCGGATGAAGACTTCTGCCCCTCTGGAGGACCACTTCTGCCCGGTTGGGTGAAGACGTCTCAAGGTAGGGTGATTAGTTTAAAATTCTTGTAATTATTTTATTGTTTTTTGTAATTTAGTGGGGGGGGGGTTTGTACTTTAGTTTATTTAATTTAATTGTATTTAATTGTAGTTAGTTTAGGTAATTCATTTAATTATAGTGTAGTGTTAGGTGTAATTGTAACTTAGGTTAGGGTTTATTTTACAGGTAAATTTGTACTTATTTTAACTAGGAAGTTATTAAATAGTTAATAACTATTTAATAACTATTGTACCTAGTTAAAATAAATACAAACTTGCCTGTAAAATAAAAATAAACCCTGAGATAGCTACAATGTAATTATTAGTTATATTGTAGCTAGCTTAGGGTTTATTTTATTAGTAAGTATTTAGTTTTAAATAGGAATAATTTATTTAATTGTAGTAATTTTATTTCGATTTATTTAAAATTATATTTAAGTTAGAGAAGGGTTAGACTTAGGGTTAGACTTAGGTTTAGGGGTTAATACATTTAATATAGTGGCAGCGACGTTGTGGGTGGCAGATTAGGGGTTAACAAATGTAGGTAGGTGTTGGCGATGTTAGGGACGGCAGATTAGGGGTTAATACAATTTAACTAGTGTTTGCGAGGCGGGAGTGCGGTGGTTTAGGGGTTAATATATTTATTACAGTAGCGGTGATGTCCAGTCGGCAGATTAGGGGTTAAAAAATGTATTTAAGTGTTTGCGATGCGTGGGGGGGCCTCAGTTTAGGGGTTAATAGGTAGTTTATGGGTGTTAGTGTACTTTTTAACACTTTAGTTAAGTTTTATACTTCGGCGTTAGCCCATAAAACTCTTAACTACTGACTTTTAAATGCGGTACCAGGCTTGACAGGAGAAGGTCACTTTTTCCACTACTCGTAATACCAGCGTTATGCAAGTCCCATTGAAAAGATAGAATACGCAATTGACGTAAGTGGATTTTCGGTATGCTCGAGTCGCGGGAAAAAAGTGAGCGGTAGAACTGTACCTGCCAGACTCGTAATACCAGCGGTCGTTAAAAAGCAGCATTGGGACCTTTCAACGCTGCTTTTTAAGGCTAACGCAAGACTCGTAATCTAGCAGAAAATTTCCTATACAAGGTTAATGAATAGTTTACAATGTGCACAGTTGTATCAAACAGATGAACACATGATTGGCTTACCCAGCAACCATCTTGAGGGAAATGACCTACCTCAAACTGTATTGTGTACATATAATGGTCACAAGCTATTTGCATATAATAGAGTGAAAAAAATTACAATTTTTATAACACACCTTATTCTACTAATATGGAATGATATCCTGGACATACTTCCCTGTGAGAAAAAAAAAACACTTGACGATGCCTTCCACTGACAGGTCTCTCTGGACAAAAAAAGAAAATATGCCAAGGTCCTTACCAATTCAGGTTTATACTTCTTAGCTGAAGATATTGGTTCCAAATCATCCTAAACCCTTTCGGATTTCCGGATGTAATATTATGTCACGAAAATACCTGGTCTTAAGGACCCTAGTGATGTAATAGTATGTCTTCCCTTTTGCAACTCATTGTGACAATGTGAGGGGATAACCGACTTCTCCTTCCCACCCTCAGCCCCGGAACATGCCTCGCAACTGAAGCATGTGTCCAGGGTCAATGACAGCCGAGGCAGTCATGTGATTGCTGTGATAGCAAATCCCAGAGATCACAATGTTACTGTATACAAAACAGTAACATTAGAAGTGCAGCATTGCCTCTCTATCTCGTAATGTTCCAAAGAGAGTTGCGAAAGGCAGAGCTGTTGCTACAGTGTTTGGAAAAAGTGTCTCACACACAAAAAGAAAATTAAAAAAATGAATGAACAACTGCCAATGTGGGGCGCGATCCGATATACGCCATAGTTTTCGGCGCAAGCGAGGGAACCCGCGCTGCCCGTAATTTCACCTCACAACTCGACCTATCCAATACACTGCGGCGTCAGATGCTAAACTGGCGTAAGTATGAAAAACCGGCGATCAGCTAAAATGTGCGCAAATACACATTTTAGTCGTCGCAAGTACTTACACCAGTATTTTGTTCACGTAAAGTCTCAATAAAGTGTAGTTTTATGCAAATTAGGCAACGAATCGTAGAAACTAACCACCAGTTCTTAAAGATGCGCCACGTAATTGCATATATTTAGTTAGGTCGGATTTGGTGGATTTGTTAAGCTTGTACATTACTGTCACTTTTTTACATATTGCACACATTTTTTATACACACATATACAAAATACACAACATTTTTTTTATAACACCTTACACATTTTATTTATCTTTTACAGTGTGAAAGGCTGAGTGTTTGGTTGTGATTGTGTGTGATTGAAGTGGGAGTGAGTGTGAGTGTGTGTAGTGTGAGGATGTCAGGGAGAGCTAGGACGGGGGGGAGGAGGGAAGGGGAGTTGCAGGGAGAGGATTATGGTCAGGAAGAGCAGCAGGGTCCCCGTCAGGGAGTCAGTGGGGTGGGGAGAGGGAGACTTAGAAGGGAGGATGGGAGTGGGGTTGCCCAAGGCCAGGCACACTCAGTAGAAGAGGGATAGAGGGTGCACATGGGGATAGAAGGGGGGAGGAGGGAGAGGATAGGGAGGAACCGACACCAGGGACATCCCAGTGAGGGAATCAGGCGGCCGAAGGCCGAGGAGCGTATGAGGTGCCCCAACTTCTCTTTTGCTGAAAACCTTGCTCTAGTCCAGGCCGTCCTGGAGAACCATACTGCCCTCTTTGGCCAAGAGAAGGGCAAGGCGTAAAGATGCCTGGCTGAAGGTGGAGGAGGCAGTTAATGGTGTGTCCCAGCAGAGGAGGACTGTGGATGGCCTAAAGGAAAGGTGGAACGATTGCAAGAGGAGAGTCAAGGAGAAGATGGGCCAAGAAGCAATGTCCCAGAGGGCAACAGGAGGTGGGCCTCACCAGGAGGCAGAATATAACGAGTGGCAGGAGCTGATTCGTAGGTCCCTGAGCATCACAGCAGTCCGTGGACTTCCAGGGGCTCGTGACTCAGGGATTGCAACATCAGCGCAGCATGCTGGTGAGTAACATCCCACACACCAGTATTATATGTATTTGAGATATAACATCCTATATTGTCACACATTGAAGATCACCCTACCTTGAGACGTCTTCACCCAGCCGGGCACAAGTGGACCTCCAGAGGGGCAGAAGTCTTCATCCGATCCGGGCAGAAGAGGACCTCCAGACGGGCAGAAGGCTTCATCCAGAAGGCATCTTCTATCTTCATCCATCCGGAGCGGAGCGGGTCCATCTTCAATCCAGCCGACGTGGTGCATCCTTTTCAAACGAAGTCCAAGCGAAGAATGAAGGTTCCGTTAAATGACGTCACCAAGATGGCGTCCCTTGAATTCGGATTGGCTGATAGGATTCTATCAGCCAATCGGAATTAAGGTAGGAAAAATCCTATTGGCTGATGCAATCAGCCAATAGGATTGAGGTCGCATTCTATTGGCTGATTGGAACAGCCAATAGAATGCGAGCTCAATCCTATTGGCTGATTGGATCAGCCAATAGGATTTAACTTCAATCCTATTGGCTGATAGGATCAGCCAATAGGATTTTTCCTACCTTAATTCCAATTGGCAGATAGAATCCTATCAGCCAATCGAAATTCAAGGGACGCCATCTTGGATGACGTCATTTAAAGGAACCTTCATTCTTCGCTTGGACTTCGTTTGAAGAGGATGCTCCGCGTCGGCTGTATTGAAGATGGACTCGCTTCGCTCCGGATGGATGAAGATAGAAGATGCCGCCTGGATGAAGCCTTCTGCCCGTCTGGAGGTCCTCTTCTGCCCGGATCAGATGAAGACTTCTGCCCCTCTGGAGGTCCACTTATGCCCTCCTGGGTGAAGACGTCTCAAGGTAGGGTGATCTTCAAGGTGGTTAGTGTTAGGTTTTATTAAGGGGGGATTGGGTGGGTTTTAGAGTAGGGTTGGGTGTGTGGGTGGTGGGTTTTAATGTTGGGGGGTATTGTATTTTTTCTTACAGGTAATAGAGCTAATTACTTTGGGGCAATGCCCCGCAAAAAACCCTTTTAAGGGCTATTTGTAATTTAGTATAGGGTAGGTATTTTTATTATTTTGGGGGGCTTTTTTATTTTATTAGGGGGATTAGAGTAGGTGTAATTAGTTTAAAAAAAAATTATTATTTTTTTATTTTCTGTAATTTAGTGTTTGTTGTTTTTCGTACTTTAGTTTATTTAATTTAATTGTAATTAATTGTAGGTAGTTTAGGTAATTAATTTAATTATAGTGTAGTGTTAGGTGTAATTGTAACTTAGGTTAGGATTTATTTTACAGGTATTTAATAACTATTGTACCTAGTTAAAATAAATACAAACTTGCCTGTAAAATAGAAATAAATCCTAAAATAGCTACAATGTAACTATTAGTTATATTGTAGCTAATCTTAGGGTTTATTTTATAGGTAAGTATTTAGTTTTAAATAGGAATAATTTATTTAATTGTAGTTATTTATTTAAATTATATTTAAATTAGGGGGGTGTTAGGGTTAGACTTAGGTTTAGGGGTTAATAACTTTATTATAGAGGCGGCGACGTTGGCGGCGGCAGATTAGGGGTTAATACATTCAATATAGTTGCGGCTATGTTGGGGGCGGCAGATTAGGGGTTAATACATATAATGTAGGTGGAGGCAGTGTCCGGAGCGGCAGAGTAGGGGTTAATAATTATAATGTAGGTGGCGACGATGTCGGGGACGGCAGATTGGGGGTTAATAAGTGTAAGATTAGGGGTGTTTAGACTCGGGGTTCATGTTAGGGTGTTAGGTGTAGACATAAAATTCCTTTCCCCATAGGAATCAATGGGGCTGCGTTAGGAGCTGAACGCTGCTTTTTTTTTTTTCAGTCGGCTCAGCACCATTGTTTCCTATGGGGAAATCGTGCACGAGCACGTTTAGCCAGCTCACCGCTACCGTAAGCAGCGCTGGTATTACAGTGAGATGTGGAGCTAAATTTTGCTCTCCGCTCCCTTTTTTGAGGCTAATGCCGGGTTTAAAAAAACCTGTAATACCAGCGTTGTCTTAAGGGAGCGTTGAAAAAAAAATGCTCGTTAGCAACGCACCCGTTACCGCAAAACTCGTAATCTAGGTGTATGTGAGTTAAATCAAGATATGATCAAATGCATTTGTTTTGAGATATTTTTCCAAATCTGCACTAGTTGTCTATAAATTATTTTAGTTGAAATAGTTGTTTTATTGTGTTCCATTACATCATATTTTACAGTAACAAACAGTATAAGATCAAAAATACATTTGTGCATTCAAAAATAGTTGCTGTTACCACATAATGTCAGGATAGGGATAGGTGAGCAGTAAAAAAAAGTTTCTTTCTGCTGAGGAATAAACAAACAGAAATTCTCTGTAAACATCTCCTTGAAAAATCATTCCCCAAGGTATAACCCTTCAGTTCAACTAAAAAGTCCTCTGCGCAGTAAATAATTTCCTTGTATTTGTCAAAAGGAGAGCAAAGATACTGCAATAGCAGCTACTGTAAACCAAAGTTGGAGATTATTTCCTTGACAGAATGGTATAATTAAACATGGAACTTTTTCTTAATAACAAATAAAATACATACAAACAAACTGATTGTGGTCATTTTCTGTGTTCATTGATTCTGGTCGTCGTTAGGATGGAGACTAACTGATGTAAGCAGCGTGTATAAATTATTTAAGGCCAAACTCTGGAAAATTGTGTTGTTTTTTTGGGGGGGGTTGCCTTTACAGTTTATTCATAGTACATGTTGACATATATATATATATATATATATATATATATATATCCAAGCAGAAGATTCAACCCACCAAGTGCCAACTACCTGGGTGCAGTTATGAAATAGATATCCAATACCAATAAAGTGCACTCACAGGCTTATAGATGAAAGCCTGTACGTGCACTTTATTGGTATTGGAGATATATATATATATATATATATATATGTGTGTGTGTGTTTTATAGGATTACCCGGATAAAACGGACATTACCCAAGCGGCTTTGGATAAAGCCAGATGTATTGTAATTCCCCCAGCTACACTATTTATTTTGCCTCCACCTGGGGGGGGGTTCAAGGAAGGCGCCCCTTCCTTGGGGCATGCACCCCAAGTGAACCTTGAAGAATGAGGTTTAAAAGGGGAGGGGGGTTTTGCTCAAAGAGGAGGCAAAAAAGATAGTGAAGATGGGGAAATTACAGTGCATGCTAAATAAAATGTTTGATGCAGTGCACTCTGTGGGGATTTATGATCACACATCGGGCTTTACCCACAGCCACTTGGGTAATGTCCGTTTTCCCCAGGTAATCATAGGATTAACCAATATCTGACTTTACCCGCAACATATATATATATATATATATATATATATATATAAAATTGGTGTAAATGCACTCTCACCAACGCTTGCAACTTGTCAGGGTGGTATAAGAGTAATTGTAGAAATGTAGAAAAAGAAGCACTCACTGAACTTACTCCAACAGTGACAAAAGTTTAATAGAATATAGTGACGTTTCGGGACAGCAGCAGTCCGAGGAAGGGACTGTTGCTGTCCCGAAACGTCACTATATTATATTAAACTCTTGTCACTGTTGGAGTAAGTTCAGTGAGTGCTTCTTTTTCTACATTTATATATATATATATATATATATATATATATATATATATATATACTGTATATATATATATATATATATATATATATATACTGTATATATATAACAACTATTAAAAGAAAGCCCTATCTGTCCTTAAAAAAAAACAATATATAATATATATGTGCACTAAATATAAAAACAGAGATTCACAGTTGACTATAAGCATGTCAAAAATAGCAAAGGAGACTTGGGTGGGCCAACCTATATATTTCCATTTTTCCACAGTTTCCAGTCTCTCAAGTAGAATCCTTTGATGCAGTTTTAGTGGGGCTCTGGCCTTTACCAGCCATTCATTCTTGGTAGTGTTTTACATCACAATAGATCGCCATTCTGCAGGCATCTACCTTCCTCACACCTCTATCCACTGGATCTGCCACTTTCACAAGCCTGCCTTCTTTAACTCTAATTTGTCTCACAAATTCATTCTCTATCACTGACTGGTATTGACCACTCTCGCTGTCAAAGCCCCAGTGTGAAGCTTCACCACTGTCACTCCTATGATTCTTTAAACTGTAGCTTCTATCACAAAAGTTAATACCCAGCTAGCTTTAGTGAACCTGCTATAAAGACAGTGAACCTGCTATAAAAGTTTCCACTGCTATTACAAACCATCGCCTAGATTACGAGTTTTGCGCTAAACTTAAAAAGCAGCGTTAGCCGGTCCTAACGCTGCTTTTTAATGCCCCCTGGTATTACGAGTCTTGCAGGTACAGGTGTACCGCTCACGCTCACTTTTTTGGCCAGACTTGGAAATACCGCAAATCCACTTACATAAATTGCGTATCCTCTTTTTTCAATGGGACTTGCATAGCGCCGGTATTACGAGTCTGCCAAAAAGTGAGCGGTAGACCCTCTCCTATCAAGACTGGTACCGCATTTTAAAGTCAGTAGTTAAAGGGCCACTAAACCCAAAATCTTTCTTTCATGATTCAGATAGAACATACAAATTTAAACAACATTACAATTTACTTCTATTATTTATTTTGCTTCATTTTTTAGATATCCTTATTTGAAGAAAAAGCAATGCACATGGGTGAGCCAGTCACATGAGGCTTTTATGTGCAGCAACCAATCAGCAGCTACTGAGCATATCTAGATATGCTTTTCAGCAAAGAATATCAAGAGAATAAAACAAATTAGATAATAGAAGTAAATTAGAAAGATGTTTAAAAATGCATTCTCTTTCTAAATCATGAAAGAAAAAATGTGGGTGTCATGGCCCTTTAAGAGTTTTACACTACAAAGCCGTAGCATAAAACTCTTAACTAAAGTTCTAAAAAAGTACACTAACACCCATAAACTACATATTAAACCCTAAACCGAGGCCCTCCCGCATCACAAACACTAAAAGAATAATTTTAACCCCTAATCTGCCGAACCGGACATCGCCGCCACTATAATAAATATATTAACCCCTAAACCGCCGCACTCCCGCCTCGCAAACACTAGTTAAATATTATTAACCCCTAATCTGCCGTCCCTAACATCGCCGCCACCTACCTACATTTATTAACCCCTAATCTGCTGCCCCCAACGTCGCTGCCACTATATTAAAGTTATTAACCCCTAAATCTAAGTCTAATCCTAACCCTAACACCCCCTAACTTAAATATAATTAAATAAAATCTAAATAAAAATTTCTATCCTTAACAAAATTATTCCTATTTAAAACTAAATACTTACCTGTAAAATAAACCCTAAGATAGCTACAATATAACTAATAGTTACATTGTAGCTAGCTTAGGGTTTATTTTTATTTTACAGGCAAGTTTCTATTTATTTTAACTAGGTAATAACTATTTAATAACTACCTAGCTAAAATAAATACAAAAGTAACTGTAAAATAAAACCTAACCTAAGTTACAATTATACCTAACACTACACTACAATTAAATAAATTACCTACATTAAATACATTTAAATGAATTAACTAAATTATATACAATTACCTAAATTAAATTAAATTAGCTAAAGTACAAAAAAAACAAACACTAAATTACAGAAAATAAAAAACAAATTACAGAAATTTAAACTAATTACACCTACTCTAATAGCCCTATTAAAATAAAAAAGCCCCCACAAAATAAAAAAAAAACCCTAGCCTAAACTAAACTACTAATAGCCCTTAAAGGACCAGTAAACACAGTAGATTTGCAGAATCAACAAATGCAAGATAACAAGACAATACAATAGCATTTACTCTGAATTTCAAATGAGTAGTAGATTCTTTTCTAACACATTTCAAAGTTATGTATATTTCCACTCCCCCTGTACCATGTGATAGCAATCAGCCAATCACAAATGCATATACGTATAGTCTGAGTTCTTGCACATGCTCAGTAGGAGCTGGTGACTCAAACGAGTGTAAATATAAAAGACTGTGCACATTTTTTTTAATGGAAGTAAATTGGAAAGTTGTTTAAAATTACATGCTGTATCTGAATCATCACAATTTAATAAAACCTGAGTGTCCCTTTAAAAGGGCCTTTTGCGGGGCATTGACCCAAAGTAATCAGCACTTTTATCTGTAAAAAAAAATACAAACAACCCCCCCAACAGTAAAACCCACCACCCACACAACCAACCCCCCAAATCTAAAAAAATCTAAGCTCCCCATTGCCCTGAAAAGGGCATTTGGATGGGCGTTGCCCTTAAAAGGGCAGTTTGCTCTTTTGTCGCCCAAAGTCCCTAACCTAAAAATAAAACCCACCCAATACACCCTTAAAAAAACCTAACACTAACCCCCTGAAGATCGACTTACCAGGAGAAGTCTTCATCCAAGTCGGGCCGAAGTCCTCAATGAAGCCGGGAGAAGTCTTCATCCAAGCCGGGCGAAGTGGTCCTCCAGACGGGCAGAAGTCTTCATCCAAGCCGGGTAGAAGTGATCCTCCAGATAGGCAGAAGTCTTCATCCAGACGGCATCTTCTATCTTCATCCATCCGGCGCGGGTCCATCTTCAAGACATCCGACGCGGAGCATCCTCTTCATCCGACGACTAACACAGAATGAAGGCACCTTTAAGTGATGTCATCCAAGATGGCATCCCTTAGATTCCGATTGGCTGATAGAATCAGCCAATCGGAATTAAGGTAGAAAAAATCCTATTGGCTGATCAGCCAATCGGAATCTAAGGGACGCCATCTTGGATAACGTCACTTAAAGGTACCTTCATTCTGTGTTAGTCGTCGGATGAAGAGGATGCTCCGCGTCGGATGTCTTGAAGATGCACCCGCTCCGCGGCAGATGGATGAAGATAGAAGATGCCGTCTGGATGAAGACTTCTACCCGTCTGGAGGACCACTTCTGCCCGGCATGGATGAAGACTTCGGCCCGTCTGGAGGACCACTTCTGCCTGGCTTGGATGAAGACTTCTGCCCATCTGGAGGACCACTTCGCCGGGTTGGATGAAGACGTCTCCCGGTAAGTCGATCTTCAGGGGGTTAGTGTTAGGTTTTTTTAAGGGTGTATTGGGTGGGTTTAATTTTTAGGTTAGGGACTTTGGGTGGCAAAAGAGCTAACTGCCCTTTTAAGGGCAATGCCCATCCAAATGCCCTTTTCAGGGCAATGGAGAGCTTAGGTTTTTTTAGATAGTATTTTATTTGGGGGGTTGGTTGTGTAGCTCGTGGGTTTTACTGTTGGGGGGGTTGTTTGTATTTTTTTTTTCAGGTAAAAGAGCTGATTACTTTGGGTCAATGCCCCGCAAAAGGCCCTTTTAAGGGCTATTGGTAGTTTAGTTTAGGCTAGGGTTTTTTTTTATTTTGGGGGGGGCTTTTTTTTATTTAAATAGGGCTATTAGATTAGGTGTAATTAGTTTAAATTTGTGTAATTTGTTTTTTATTTTCTGTAATTTAGTGTTTGTTTGTTTTTGTACTTAATTTAATTTAGGTAATTGTATTTAATTTAGTTAATTTATTTAATTGTATTTAATGTAGGTAATTTATTTAATTGTAGTGTAGTGTTAGGTGTTATTGTAACATAGGTTAGGTTTTATTTTACAGGTACTTTTGTATTTATTTTAGCTAGGTAGTTATTAAATAGTTAATAATTATTTAATAATATTCTACCTAGTTAAAATAAATACAAACTTGCCTGTAAAATCAAAATAAACCCTAAGATAGCTACAATGTAGCTATTAATTATATTGTAGCTAGCTTAGGGTTTATTTTATAGGTAAGTATTTAGTTTTAAATAGGAATAATGTAGTTAATTATAGTCATTTTATTTAGATTTATTGTAATTCTATTTAAGTTAGGGGGTGTTAGGTTTAGGGTTAGACTTAGGTTTAGGGGTTAATAAATTTAGTATTGTGGCGGCAACGTTGGGAGTGGCAGATTAGGGGTTAATAAGTGTAGGTAGGTGGCGGCGACATGGGGCAGCAGATTAGGGGTTAATAAATATAATATAAGTGTCTGCGATGTTGGGGGCAGCAGACTAGGGGTTCATAACTATAATGTAGGTGGCGGCGGTGTCCAGAGCTGCAGATTAGGGGTTAATAATATAATGTAGGTGGCAGCGATGTCGCGGGCGACAGAATAGGGGTTAATAAGTGTAAGATTAGGGGTGTTTAGACTCGGGGTTCATGTTAGGGTGTTAGGTGTAGACATAAATTTTATTTCCCCATAGGAATCAATGGGGCTGTGTTAGGGAGTTTTACGCTGATTTTTGGCAGGTGTTAGACTTTTTTTCAGCCGGCTCTCCCCGTTGATTCCTATTAGGAAATCGTGCACAAGCACTTTACACCAGCTCGCCGCTGACTTAAGCAGCGCTGGTATTGGAGTGAGATTTTGAGCAAAATTTTGCTCAGCGCTCACTTCTGTTCTGAAAACTCGTAATACCAGCGCTGCAGGTAAGTGAGCGGTGAGGGACAACTGCTCGTTAGCACCGCACAGCCTCTAACGCTAAACTCGCAATCTAGGTGCATGTAAACTGGTGATAAACTAGGCCAAATTAACAAAATATCACTACTTATCCATACTTGGTAATTATATTTATTTATAGGGACAGTCTTAAACTTTCATGACACAGATAGGGCATGCAATTTTAAATCACTTTCCAATTTATTTTTATCATCAAATTTGCTTTGTTCTTTTGGTATTCTTTGTTCAAAGCTAAACCTAGGTAGGCTTGTGAGCTAATTTCTAAACCGCCTCAGCCCTTCATCCTTCCGAGGTTGATAAAATGAGTACTATTAAATTGGGAATTAATAACTATAACTATTCAGCTGCCAATTTGGTTAAATATGAGAGCGAGCGATGAAAAATCGTTTTGAGTCCCACTGGGAGAAAGACGTTTATAAATACTAGTTATTATTATTATCTCAGTGCATTTTGACAGTTTTTTACAGCTATACAGTGCTAGTTCATGTGTGTCATATATATATATATATATATATATATATATATCCTATTGTGCTCACTCCCGTGCAGTTATTTATGAGTCAGCACTGATTGGCTAAAATGCAAGTCCGTCAAAAGAACTGAAATAAGGGGGCAGTCTGCAGAGGCTTAGCTAGAAGGTAATCAAAGTGTTGGTTATGCAAAACCGGGTAATGGGTAATAAAGGGATTATCTATCTTTTTAAACAATAAACATTGTCAAGTAGACTGTCCCTTTAAGTATGTTGTAAAACCATGATTATATTATAGAGAAAAAATTAATCAAAAATATAGCATAATACTTTGCTGTAGAGAGAAAGCAGCTCTATATGCATTAATCTGTACGTTTTTCTTTGTTCTAAATGTATTACTGTGTTAATGTATGAGATGGTTCAACTGAATGTTAAAGAAATGAAATGCGTCATAAATGAACATTTTCTGTTTTTCTTTATTCTGAAGTTGGTAATGATTTTTTGTAGCAATTAGCAGGAAATCTTAAAACCTTATGAGGAAAAGCATAAAGCACAAAAAATATCTGCTTTAAAGTAATGAACATGAAAGCATTATTTAGCATTATAATAGTATAAAACAGAACAAACTAATATTTTTGTATTCTGTTATTGCATCTATCACTGGACTATAAAGGTCTTGTTGACTATAAATTGCTTCCTGCTCTAGTGCTTGCTTTTTATTAATTGCATATTTGAATTACAATGGTGTTTTTTTTGTTGATTAGTTAAACAGAAATAAGTCATGAAAAGCAGATGAGGAGATAATATTTATGTGTTTATTCATTATTAAATAAAACAGAGCTCTTCAAGTACACGTAAATGTAGCAAAATTATTTTTGCTTACTGCAGTGTAAATCCAGATTGTGCTGCATATATTTCTAAATTGGATGTGAGTCAAACAGAAACAAAACTGGCATAGAAATGACTTGGAATATACCGTCAGACCATAATACAGAGGGACTATAGTAAACAATTCTATTAATCATATAAAAAGCATAACAGCTGAGAAAAATCATTTTTAAATATTCTCATAAAAAAAAAATGTTCAGCATTTTTTTAAACATCATTTTATTTATGATGATTCTTTGTTGCACCTTAAAGGGACAGTCAACACCAGAATTGTTGTTGTTTAAAAAGAAAGATAATTCCTTTATTACCCATTCCCCAGTTTTGCATAACCAACACAGTTCTAATAATACACATTTTACCTCTGTAATTATCTTGTATCTAAGCTTGTGCTGACTGCCCCCTTATTTCAGTTCTTTTGACAGACTTGCATTTTAGCCAATCAGTGCTCACTCCTAGGTTACTTCATGTGCATGAGCTCAAAGTTATCTATATAAAACACATGAACTAATGCCCTCTAGTGGTCAAAATGCATTCAGATTAGAGGCAGTCTTCAAGGTCTAAGAAATTGGCATATGAACCTCCTAAATTTAGCTTTCAACTAAGAAAACCAAGAGAACAAAGCAAAATTGGTGATAAAAGTAAATTGGGAAGTTGTTTAAAATTACATGCCCTATTTAAATCATGAAAGTTTTTTTTGGACTTGACTGTCCCTTTAAAGAGGACATTCTAAATGTTTTGCAAATGTTTTTGTTTTATGTTAATATTTTTTGGTGTCTGTGGGGTGTGTCATCCACCAAGAAAGCAATGGGAGATTTGCTTAAAAGCTACTAAGCAAACCGTCCTTAAAGGGACGGTACAGTTCAAATTAAACTTTCGTGATTCAGAGTATTCATTCAATTTTTCACAACTTTCTAGTTTATTTCTATTAATGAAATTACTTCATGCTCGTGGTATCTCCTTGTCGAAAAATATACTGAGCTAGGCTCAGGAGCAGCAATGCACTACTGGATGCTAGCTGCTGATTGGTTGCTGCACACATTTATTTAGATTCTTGGTGTGTATTGATGCTACTTCAACAAAGAATACCAAGAGAATGAAGCAAATGTGATAATAAAAGTACATTGGGAAGTTGTTTAGTGGTACCCAAACTTTTTCCATCCAAAGGCCCCTTGGTTCTATAAATGTATTGTCATCCCCCTACCTTACCAGATAACAATATTATTCAGAATAGCCGTGCTTGCCTAAGTATATAGCACACTACAAAACCTTTTTTACCATTGTCTTGAACTAAGAGATTGTGTGCTGTTCTTTGTGTGAGGTCACACTAAGGATAATGCAACTTGCGCTATCAGTTGCATTCCACTTGTAATCTAGCCCAAAAGCGCCAATATTTTTGTGCTCCGCTTGTAATCTCGGTCTTGCCATCATCTTATTGTTCAAAACAGTGTTGATGCAATGGGTATGCTTGATGATGTTTACCAATATCTTATTTCATGTAATTTAGCAGGAGTCTTAAATTGTCATGTTCAGAGATGTTGGGTCAATTTTTTTTAACAGACCACTTTACAAAGCTACTCAGACAATTACTTTAGGCCTTAGCTGTGTTTCTTGCAATGCGGTATTTCTTAAGTGTGCCGTAAATATTAACAATACATTCTAGTCAGAGAGAATGTAAATTGAAGATTAACCTGAACTATCATAAAAAACAAAAGTCATGAAATCAGAAAGTAGTAAAATGTAAAATACAAAGGGGTAGATTTACCAAGCAGCGGATGCTGCAATCTACCCCGTAGTTTCCGGCTCGCTGGAAACTTAAGTTGAGAAGCAACGGTCAAAAACCGCTGCTCCTTAACTTGTCCGCCACCTCAGATACAATCTGGATGACTGACATCCCCCTGCTAGCGGCCGATTGGCCACAAATGTGCAGGGGGCGGCATTGCACAAGCATTTCACTAGAAATGCTTGTGCAATGTTAAATGCCAACAGTGTATGCTGTCAGCATTTAGCGAGGTCGGGCGGACATGATTCGCTACAGCGAATCATGTCTGCCCGCCCGCCATATAATAAATTGGCCCTAAAGTGATGACTTTGATTCACTTTACCCATCTAGCATCCTCTTGCTCACGTTTTCTACTAGAGCCCCCTATGATAACACCAGTGCCCCCCTTCCACTGCTTGTACCTATTAGTGCTACCTTCTGTAATCACACACACTTTGGGAATTACTGCTCTATCTGAATCTATCTGGTTTCATGTTCCTTTATAGGGACAATAAAGTCATATTTATGCACTAGAAAGTATTCACTGCATTTCAAAATCACAATCCTTAAATGCATCTGCTGTTTATTTTCAGAAATGTGCAATGTTTATCTTTTAAAAACAACACCAAATTGGTATCTTCATTGTTAATCTCTTTGATCAGCCATACAGGACTGGCACAAGTTAAAGGGACACTGTACCCAAATTTTTTCTTTAGTAATTCAGAAAGAGCATGCAATTTTAAGCAACTTTCTAATTTACTCCTATTATCAATTTTTCTTCGTTCTCTTGCTATCATTATTTGAAAAAGAAGACATCTAAGCTTTTTTTGGTTTTAGTACTCTGGACAGCACATTTTTATTGGTGGATGAATTTATCCACCAATCAGCAAGGACAACCCAGGTTGTTCACCAAAAATGGGCCGGCATCTAAACTTACATTCTTGCATTTCAAATAAAGATACCAAGAGAGTGAAGAAAATTTGATAATAGGAGTAAATTAGAAAGTTGCTTAAAATGTCACGCTCTATCTGAATCACGAAAGAAATTTTTTGGATACAGTGTCCCTTTAAGTATATTAAAATGTTTCTCCAAACTATTAAAAGGGCTTATCTGCAGCCATTAATATTCTGATAATGATCAAACAACGGATGGTGACTGATAAACCCCAAATGTTTTAAAAGCATTAAAACCTGTGATTTCGATAGAATAGTATTCATTGTCATTTAGTCCCTGGCCAAACCCCATGAAAAGCCTCTTGAATGTTGTTTAGTTTACAGACTCCATAAAAGGTACTTGTTACAAAATCCAAAGTTCTATTATAAAATAGGTACAAAAACTATACCCAAGGAGATATATAAAAAAGAATCTGACATAGTTTCTGTGCTTCAAGTGCATTTCCTCAGAGATATAAAAGAGGTCATACACATATCAACCAAGCAATCTGTAGAATGTAGGAATCTCAGGATTCTACACTCCACAGAATGTACACCCCCCTCTCTGGAAGAGTGGAAACACTACAATTTTCAAAATTTAAATTATGCATCAACATTTCCTAGGGAATGCTTTCATTGAAGTTCCAATTAAATTGAAGTTGTTCTTCTTAAAAACAAAATAAACAGCTTTAACAAAATATTTTTCATACAAAACAACATGTGTGTTTAAATATTGCCCTTTTATATGCATTTTTTAGACTTTACTGTCCATTTAACACAAAACATACTTATTTATTTTAACCCAATATTTTTATTTTCCATCAATCAAACCACAACATATTACAATATGTAACATATGGCCAATTTAGGTATAAAATAATCTAGAAAAACACAATTTGTAACTGCTTAAAATGCAATAGATGAACAGAAATCAATTCTAGAAGACACAAACAATGTGATACAACAATAAACTAAAAAAACATATTTTCAAGTTCTTTTCTCAGTAAATCAGACACGTCACAATACTACATATAAAATTAGGCTCTTGGGAATAGAGGCTATTCTCTTCCAAAAGAGAAAAAAGGCTAAAGGGACAGTCTACCATAGAATTGTTATTGTTTTAAAAGATAGATAATCCCTTTATTACCAGTTTTGCATAACCAACACAGTTATAGTAATATACTTTTTACCTCTGTGATTACCTTGTATCTAGGAACCTTTTTCCAGCCCCCTGATCACATGACTGTGACTGTTTATTATCTATTGTCTTAAATTTAGCATTGTTTTGTGCTAAATCTTAACCCCCTGTGCCTGAACACAGTGTTATCTATATGGCTCACGTGTACTTTCTTTCTCTTTGTGTTTAAAATAGATTTAAAAAGCATGTGATAAGAGGCAGCCCTCAAAGGCTTAGAAATTAGCATATGAGCCTACCTATGTTTAGTTTAAACTAAGAATACCAAGAGAAAAAAGCAAATTTGATGATAAAAGTAAATTGGAAAGTTGATTAAAATTAAAAGTCCTATCTGAATAATGAAAGTTTAATTTATACTAGACTGTCCCTTTAGGTTCATATTATGCCCTGCTTGGAACTTATCAGTGAGGTGTAGCTTATCTCTCTTGGAACAATGAGCCAAAAATCTATGAGATTGATTTATCAAAGTGAGAATGTAGCTTTTTAAATGATTTTACATCATGATTAGTGATGTGCATGGGGAAAAAATGTTGTTTCGTCTGAAATTTTCAGTAAATTTAAATTTTTCATATTCATTTAAAACAAATTTCATTTGAAATTTTTGTTTCCAACTATTTTTTTTTAATCTACAGTACAGATTCTTGCATTTTTTCTTTATCTGAAGCAGTAATCAGCTATATTATCTTTAATTATGTAATTCTTAAAGGGTCAGGAAACCCCAACAATTTCCTTTATAATTTTGATAGAATATACAACTTTAACCCCTTAACGAACAAGTCCTACAAAAAATGTCACTTAATAACCAAGGACATACCCTGTACGTCCTCAGGGTTTTAAAGCACTGGAAGCGATCATGATCATCATCACTCTGTGGCCCTCTCTGCATCGGCCAGCATGGTGCCGATCATTGGTGGGTGGGAGTCTTTGCAGGGAGGCAAGTGGGCGGCCCATCGCTGGTGCTTGTTCCGGATCCGAGTTACCATTGGTCCATGAGCATGCAAGGAGGCGGGGCGGGGCTCGGACATAACTGTTGAGAGAAGGATAGGGAAACTGTTGAGAGAAGGATAGGGAAAGGGATCCGGGAGGGGGAAAAATGGTTTGGAAAGGGAATGGGAGGGGGAGGGGGGAGGGTTTTGAGGGGGGGAGCTACACTACAGAAAATGGTCTGTTTATATTTATTTTATTAAAAAAGGCAAATTTGTTAGTAAACTGTGTACTGGCAGACTGCTGCCAGTACCTAAGATGGCAGCCAATAGGTCGAGGGGGAGGCTTAGAGAGCTGTTTAGGGGGAATCAGGGCGGTTGGGGGATAATGGGGGATCCTACACTTTATATAAAATATGTTTTTAAAAAAATCTTTAAAAAAAACACAAACCCACCTTTATTCTAATATTGGCAGACTTTTTGCCAGTACTTAAGATGGCGGTGACAATTGTGAGGTGGGGAAGGGAAGAGAGCTGTTTGAGGGGGGTCAGGGAGGGATCAGAGGGTGGGATGTGTCAGGTGGGAGACTGATCTCTACAATAAAGCTAAAATTAACCCTACAAGCTACCTTATTAACCCCTTAACTGCTGGGCATAAATACAAGTGTGGTGCGCAGCAGCATTTAGTGGCCTTCTACTTACCAAACAGCAACACCAAAGTCAAATATGTCTCCTATTTCTGAACAAAGGGGATCCCAGAGAAGCATTTACAACCATTTGTGCCATAATTGCACAACCTGTTTGTAAATAATTTCAGTGAGAAACCTAAAATTAGTGAAAAAGTTAACAGTTTTTTTTATTTGATCATTTAGCTGTGAAATGGTGGCATGAAATGGGCCTAGATCAATGTGTTAGGTTGTCTACTACACTACTCTAAAGCTAAAATGTACCTTACAAGCTCCCTACAAGCAACCTAATTAACCCCCTTCACTGATGGGCATAATAAAAGTGTGGTGCACAGCGGCATTTAGCGGCCTTCTAATTACCAAACAGCAACACCAAAGTCAAATATGTCTCCTATTTCTGAACAAAGGGGATCCCAGAGAAGCATTTACAACCATTTGTGTCATAATTGCACAAGCGGTTTGTAAATAATTTCAGTGAGAAACCTAAAATTTGTGAAAAAGTTAGTGAAAAGTTAACAATTGTTTTTATTTGATCCCATTTGGCGGTGAAATGGTGGCATGAAATATACTAAAATGGGCCTAGATCAATACTTTGGGTTGTTTACTAAAAAAAAACTATGTACATGTAAAAGGTTATTCAGGGATTCCCGACAGATATCAGAGTTCCAATGCAACTATCGCTAATTTTGAAAATTGGTTTGGAAGGGATTAAAGGGATATGAAGGGATTACAGGGATATGAAACCCAAATTCTTTTCTTTTCATGATTCAGATAGAGCATGCAATTTTAAGCAACTTTCTAATTTACTCCTATTATCAAATTTTCTTTGTCCTCTTGGTATCTTTATTTGAAAAAGCTGGAATGTAAGCTTAGGAGGTGGCCCATTTTTTGTTCAGCACCCTGGGTAAGCGCTTGTTGATTGGTGGCTACATTTAGACACCAATCATCAAGCGCTACCCAGGTGGTGAACCAAAATGGTCTGGCTCCTAAGCTTACATTCTTGCTATTTCAAATAAAGATACCAAGAGAACAAAGAAAAATCGATAAAAGGAGTAAATTGGAAAGTTGCATGATCTATCTGAATTATGAAAGTTTCATTTTGACTAGACTCTGGGGCATATGTATCAAGCTCCGAATGGAGCTTGATGCCCCGTGTTTCTGGCGAGCCTGCAGGCTCGCCAGAAACAGCAGTTATGAAGCAGCGGTCACAAAGACCGCTGCTCCATAACCTGTCCGCCTGATCTCAGCAGGCGGACAGACATCTCCGGAATGATTAACACCCCCTGCTGGCGGCCCATTGGCTGCGAGTCTGCAGGGGGCGGCGTTGCACCAGCAGCTCTTGTAAGCTCCTGATGAATGCTGAAAACGGTGAGCGTATTGCTTGCCGTATTCAGCGAGGTCTGTCGGACCTGATCCGCACTGTCTGATCAGGTCCGACAGACCTTGATACATATGCCCTATCCCTTTAAGGTTACAAATGATTAAAACAAAGAACAAATAAAACACAGTACACAATCACATACATACATAATTACACACCTATTTTCCATACCACACATACTTGTCATCAGTTGAATTAGCACAATGTGGTTTTACTCAGTATTAATAACAGCACGGTATTGCATCAACCATTTTTAATCACCGCACTCACACTCTCATTGTCACATGTCCACTTTAAATTTTACAATTAATTAACCCTTTTGTTGCATAGCTAAGCAGCTGCTAGCTTTGCACTATAAGTTTTACAAAACACACTGATTAAACAGCGCTAACTTCCAGGGATGATTCAATATTTCTATGATGTAAAGCAATAAACACAGATTCAGAGAAGTAGATAATAATAGTAAAAAATTGATAAAAGATTAATAAAAAGAATTTAGGTGTATTATTTGAGAGTCACTTGTAATCAATGTCTCTTGTAATCAATGTCTACTTGTCTTTGTTAGCAAGCATAGATGAACATATACATACAGCACATATAAAAAATAAGCTAAACAAATTAACAAATAAAAATTCAAATACAAAAAAGTAAAAGCAATAAAAAACACATAAACTCCTGAAGACAAACAAATGTCCTAAACAAAAAACAAAAAACACAAAAAGTGCAAACAAGTGCAACTATATACTAATGTTTATACGAGACCTGCTGCTGCAAAATGACCGAAGGTGTCCTGCGTGCCTCCCGGAGTAAAGTAGAATCCCAAATCTCTGAAACACATAACCGCAAACAGACTCAAGTGTAGGTAAGTACAACAAACACACCACACTTTCTGAATTGCACTTACAAGATTGCAATTTATTCAGGCGGTTGTTAACAAAATATGAGATGACCAAGAAAGATCGCTCATACAGGGTGAATTAAAACATAAGTCTCTCCAAATGGGAATACCGGAACCAGTGTGTCCGTCCTTAACAAATGTCCGTAGTAGTCACTCAGATAGAAAAACGCTGTGTTTGAAAGCGTCAATGTCAAAGCCGGTATCGTCACTGGAACAAAGTACGGATCCTCAAACAGTCCAAAAAGCCTCAACGCGTTTCAACCGCCAACGTGCGGTCTTTCTCAAGAGGTGAAGTCGATGCCTCTTCTCACAGTACAAGCTGATATATAGCCAACCGGCTTATTTCATTGGAGGGGAAGAAACATCTTGTTAAGTAACTAGCCTGTCTGCTATGTCCGCTATGTAAAGCGAACTCAGATCCGTGTACATGATAAATTAAGAAGCTAAAAACACATATTTTTTATTTTATACTAATAAAAACATAATTATATACTATTAAAAACATAATTAAAAACATAATTAATAAACTATTCTAAGAGGTATGAATTAATAGACCGCAAAAAATGTCACTAATAAATTGAAATATACTAATATATTTTCACAGACTTTTTTGCCCATTATTTATGAAATGTTGAAAGACAGTATTAGACAAACGACAAAAGGAGAACAACATTAGTGCAAGAAATCTTTTTAAAATATAAAAGAAAAATAACTCATTACCAATGTTTAATCAAATGTTATTTGATGAACATAAGCATATAATATCATATCATCTACAATAAACTAAATTCGAAAATATATATACACCATATGAGTAAGGTATATATTATTTTATGCATAAATCAATACCTGAAATAATATAATAATTAATTGAAACTCCAATGTATATAATCTATATACACTCATGTTATATGCATATATGAGCAAAAATAAAAATAAAACAAAGTATAACTAAAACTAAGGGAGAAAAAGAGTAATACAATGGGAATATAAAATAGAAGATATACAAAGGGAACAGCCATTGTGTCCTACCTACCTCATAACGGTTAGCACATATAAACTCTACCAATAGAATATATACTAAAACTTATTAAAAATATTGAAATATTCAAGACATTAAAATATTCAAAATATTCAAAATATTTAAAATATTTAAAATATTTAAAACAAGGACATGACATACATAAATTAATTTGATCACATACATATATATGTGTATATATACATATACACACACACATATATATACACCTATCCAAAAAATAATCTCTTAAGGACAGTACAGTACACTAAAAAACCCTATCCTTTACTCCTAGCTAGAGAATGGAAAACTTACATGAAGGCTGCTAAATCTAAGTCAACATTGAGACCACCCGAACACAGACAGTTCAACTTCTGTATCCAGAATGTCTCACGTTTGCGTAATGTAAGAAGTCTGTTAGGGATGGAAGGGGGAATCCAATCAATAACCTGAACCTTAAGTGATCTGGGGTCTCCACCATGAATATCTCTAAAATGAAGGGGAACACTGTGCTTATCCATCTCATTTCTAATATTGTTAAGGTGTTCTGACACTCTACGCCTGATCTTTCTTTTTGTGCGACCCACATACATAAGGCCACACCCACAAGTTAATAGATATACAACATGAGTAAAATCACACGTGCAGCGGCATTGAATCTTAAAATTGCGAGATTTATCACTATTTGCGAAGTTAAGATCTTTGTTCACATGTTTGCACATTCCACAGTTGTGTTTACCACATTTATATGTGCCTTCTTTCAGACTTAACCAGTTACTCTTACTCGCTGTTGTTTTATCTCCTTTCACTGCTTTCAATTTGCTAGGGGCTAACAGATTTCTCAAGTTTCTACCCTTCCTAAAGGTGATTTGGGGATGTTCAGGTATTGATGATGCTAACATGCTATCTGATTTTAATATACCCCAGTGTTTCCTAAAGGCCTCCTTAATGATCGTGTGGCCTTCATTGTAGGTAGTTATAAATCTGATAGAATCCTTATCCTGTCTATTGTGTTTATGATGCCTACCTGTCGAGCTCATATCATCTGTTCTTAACAGAGAATCCGTGGTACGCCCCACAGCCTTAATCCTAGAGTCCTCAATTTTGACCGGATCATATCCTTTGACTGTAAATTTATTCGCCATAATGTCTGCTTCTTTATTGAAATCGCTAATAGAACTACAATTTCTTCTCAGTCTGAGAAACTGGCTATATGGAATGTTATCTTTTGCCCCATCATATGCTAACCTGTATATGCACACCTTCGAAGGCGAATTCATTTGGAAGACACATCAGTTCAGTAAGAATATAGTTAAATATCACAGATATATTGATGACGTGATCATCCTATGGGAGGGGGACCTTAATGTAGAAGATGAATTTGTTAGATATATTAATAATAATAATTACAATCTTAAATTCACTGAAAATCACTCTCGTTCTGAAATTGAATTTCTTGACTTGCGATTATTCGTAAATAGTGATAATAAAATAGCAGTCACCAACTATAGGAAACCCACTGAAAGAAACAGCTTTATTGACTATAAGAGTGCCCATCAACGCCATTGGAAAGATAACATTCCATATAGCCAGTTTCTCAGACTGAGAAGAAATTGTAGTTCTATTAGCGATTTCAATAAAGAAGCAGACATTATGGCGAATAAATTTACAGTCAAAGGATATGATCCGGTCAAAATTGAGGACTCTAGGATTAAGGCTGTGGGGCGTACCAGGGATTCTCTGTTAAGAACAGATGATATGAGCTTGACAGGTAGGCATCATAAACACAATAGACAGGATAAGGATTCTATCAGATTTATAACTACCTACAATGAAGGCCACACGATCATTAAGGAGGCCTTTAGGAAACACTGGGGTATATTAAAATCAGATAGCATGTTAGCATCATCAATACCTGAACATCCCCAAATCACCTTTAGGAAGGGTAGAAACTTGAGAAATCTGTTAGCCCCTAGCAAATTGAAAGCAGTGAAAGGAGATAAAACAACAGTGAGTAAGAGTAACTGGTTAAGTCTGAAAGAAGGCAAATATAAATGTGGTAAACACAACTGTGGAATGTGCAAACATGTGAACAAAGATCTTAACTTCACAAATAGTGATAAATCTCGCAATTTTAAGATTCAATGCCGCTGCACGTGTGATTTTACTCATGTTGTATATCTATTAACTTGTGGGTGTGGCCTTATGTATGTGGGTCGCACGAAAAGAAAGATCAGGTGTAGAGTGTCAGAACACCTTAACAATATTAGAAATTAGATGGATAAGCACAGTGTTACCCTTCATTTTAGAGATATTCATGGTGGAGACCCCAGATCACTTAAGGTGCAGGTTATTGATTGGATTCCCCCTTCCATCCCTAACAGATTTCTTACATTACACAAACGTGAGACATTCTGGATACAGAAGTTGAACTGTCTGTGTCCGGGTGGTCTCAATGTTGACTTAGATTTAGCAGCCTTCATGTAAGTTTTCCATTCTCTAGCTAGGAGTAAAGGATAGGGTTTTTTAGTGTACTGTCCTTAAGAGATTATTTTTTGGATAGGTGTATATATATGTGTGTGTGTATATGTATATATACACGTATATATGTATGTGATCAAATTAATTTATTTATGTATGTCATGTCCTTGTTTTAAATATTTTAAATATTTTAAATATTTTGAATATTTTAATGTCTTGAATATTTCAATATTTTTAATAAGTTTTAGTATATATTCTATTGGTAGAGTTTATATGTGCTAACCGTTATGAGGTAGGTAGGACACAATGGTTGTTCCCTGTGTATATCTTCTATTTTATATTCCCATGGTATTACTCTTTTTCTCCCTTAGTTTTAGTTATACTTTGTTTTATTTTTATTTTTGCTCATATATGCATATAACATGAGTGTATATAGATTATATACATTGGAGTTTCAATTAATTATTATATTATTTCAGGTATTGATTTATGCATAAAATAATATATACCTTACTCATATGGTGTATATATATTTTCGAATTTAGTTTATTGTAGATGATATGATATTATATGCTTATGTTCATCAAATAACATTTGATTAAACATTGGTAATGAGTTATTTTTCTTTTATATTTTAAAAAGATTTCTTGCACTAATGTTGTTCTCCTTTTGTCGTTTGTCTAATACTGTCTTTCAACATTTCATAAATAATGGGCAAAAAACGTCTGTGAAAATATATTAGTATATTTCAATTTATTAGTGACATTTTTTGCGGTCTATTAATTCATACCTCTTAGAATAGTTTATTAATTATGTTTTTGTTTTTAATAGTATATAATTATGTTTTTATTAGTATAAAATAAAAAATATGTGTTTTTAGCTTCTTAATTTATCATGTACACGGATCTGAGTTCGCTTTACATAGCGGACATAGCAGACAGGCTAGTTACTTAACAAGATGTTTCTTCCCCTCCAATGAAATAAGCCGGTTGGCTATATATCAGCTTGTACTGTGAGAAGAGGCATCGACTTCACCTCTTGAGAAAGACCGCACGTTGGCGGTTGAAACGCGTTGAGGCTTTTTGGACTGTTTGAGGATCCGTACTTTGTTCCAGTGACGATACCGGCTTTGACATTGACGCTTTCAAACACAGCGTTTTTCTATCTGAGTGACTACTACGGACATTTGTTAAGGACGGACACACTGGTTCCGGTATTCAAATTTGGAGAGACTTATGTTTTAATTCACCCTGTATGAACGATCTTTCTTGGTCATCTCATATTTTGTTAACAACCGCCTGAATAAATTGCAATCTTGTAAGTACAATGCAGAAAGTGTGGTGTGTTTGTTGTACTTACCTACACTTGAGTCTGTTTGTGCTTATGTGTTTCAGAGATTTGGGGCACTATAAGTTTTATTGTACTTTGCCAGTTGTTTACTTAGTCTGTTTGTTCTGAAGCTGCACTCTTTTTTTTTTTAAATTAAACTATTTTGAAAAAGTTTCTGCCGGCAGCAGTTATTTCTTTTTAAAGGAGCATTAAACTTGAAATTTCAACAATGCATAACATGTTTCATTATTGCAATATACATTCATTATTTATTTTGCAGCCTTTTTCTGTAAAATACATCTTAATATTGTGCTTGATTTCCTTTCTCCCAAGGAGGCATGGGTTAATACTTTTAAGCCATTTATTTGAGCTTTTGTTTACTTTTCCCTCCCTACCTAAGCCTCTATGGTGTTACATGCTTTTTAAAAGGTGGATCATCAGTTTTGCATAAACAGTCATGATAGGAATCATTCTTTGCAATTAAAGGAATTACAAGAGGGCAGGCTACACCAATCTGCACATGGGTAAACAACGTTTGTTCTATATCTGAATATTAGTTTGTGATTGGTTAGCAAGGATTATTTTGTTCTAGGGGACAGGGAAATCAGTGAAATAAAAAATAAAATAAAACAATAAACTAATTTGACAAAATAAATCTGCAGTTTTCATGGCAAAATGATTATTATATATGAAGGTTCATAATCATGTAGTTTACCATTTGTTTTTAATGTCCCTTTAATTTAAACAAAATGCAAAGAAATAACCTCTGAGTTTGTAATTGGTTAGTCATGTTGTTGAGGGCCTGTGATCAGCAGTACGCTACAGTACGCAGCTTGAATACATGTCCCCAAAGATAATTTCTCTACTGCTCATTCTAGATTTACATTTATCTTTTTTGATTTCATTAAAAAGTTCTAAGTCTGCCAAATATGACTTTGTCTGGGGAAAAAAACTCAGCCACACACCCTTTCCTTCCCCAGCTACCACAGGAGCCACAAGAACATCAGTGGTTGTCAGTCTGTCTTACACAAACATTTTGTGTGACTGACACACTTAAGGAAAGTGGAATACCTAATTAGGTATGGAACAGTTTAAGGGGTAATTTTTTGGAAGGAAGGAAAGCAGTTATAGGGTTAAAAGAGGGGAGTGTTCCCTGCAGAGCAGGGAGGGGGGAACTTGAGAGGGTGGAGATTCAGAGCTAATAATTAGAGCTGCAGAACTGAAAGTAAACCACTAACCTGTTTTTTGTCTTGCAGGTGACACCATGGAGAGGTCCAAGCGGTCTGCGAAGGTCCCACGAAGATTGGTGGAAGAAGAGGATGTCCCTGCAAAGAAGAAGAGGAGTGTGGTTACTGATAGTGGTGAAATGTCTCTGCCTGTGTCTGTAATCCCTGTTGTTTCTGCACTTGCTGGTTCTGGGCCTGTGTCTGTGGGCTCTTCTTTTCCTACCCCCTTTAGCCCTGTATATTCTATCTCTCTACCTGTTTCTTCCTCTGCTGTTTTTACAGCTCCTACCCTTTTCCCTAATGTTTCTGTGTCCTCTGCTTCCCCTCTTGCTTCCTCTCATGCTCCGGTTTCTTCTCTCTCCTCTGTTATTTTCTCTGTCCCTAGTGTGGCCACGCTTTCCCTAGCTAGCACTTCTCTGGCCGGGGGGTTGGTGGGGCAGCCGGTTCCTCACCGGAACCCGGCTGTAGCTCCCCAATCTGTGGCTGATGTGTTGTTGTACTCCCCGGAGATGCGTTTTTCCCCGGGGAGCAGGAGCGCATCGCCATCCCCCCCCTTTGTCTCTGGGCAGAGGGGGATGGTGGGTAGGCCTCAGGCGCCATGCGGTGCAGAGCCTCGTGGGGAGTCTGTAGTGCTGGAGCCTCAGTTGCGCGCGCCCGCTCTGGCTCCGCCCACCGCACGTCCGGTCGCCATCTTGGGACCCCCTGCGCAGTCAATTCAGATTGCAGCGATGGAGGGAGCTGGAGCGGTCGCGGGTGGTTCTGTGCCCTTGGGACATCAGGTCCCTGCGGGCAGCTTGGTACAGGTAGGTGGAGCCGCAGGGGGGAACGGGAGGGCCGGGGGGCCAGTCACTCGCGGGGCAAAGGGAAACAAGAAGGGGATGAATGGTGACAACAATAAAGGCAGAAATAAGCCTAATAGGAAATCTGATAGGATTCAGGCGGCAAATAAAGGGCCATTAGGGCCAGTTTGTACTCCGGTACATGTGAGATCTGTTAGAAAAGCGGGGCATATGGATTTAATGGCAAGTTTACGAAAAAGGCTCATATCAAGGCATCTGTCAGGGGGGCAGTCTGCAGGATCAGGGGGGTTAGGAGGTGCGACTGGGGGGCTCCCTGGGCAGCTTGTTTCTCCCTGTGTTGCTCCCACTTTTCATTTTGTACCACAGGTTGCTGTTCGTGAAGCGCAGGAGATTGGAGTTGCTGGTGGCAGTGCGGCGCAAGGCGGACAGAGAGTTGAGGTAGTCTCATCAGCAGGAGAGAAGGTGGTGGAAGGTTCCTCTGGATCCACGCAGGCCGGGACAGTAGCAGCATCAGGAAATGGTGAGCCTGCTATTGCACAACACACAGGGGGGGATGATTCATCTAGCTCAGGGGATTCAGACAGTTCCACGGGGCTAAGAGATGAAGGGCATCGAAAATTGTTTAAAAAAATAAGGAGGTTGGTTGACAGGAAAACTAAAAATGTGGGGGTGCGCGGCGCAGCAACTGGCGATAAGGAGATAGCTGATGCTGGGGCGGTTACAGCCCCTGGGGGAGGTAGAAAAGGGAAGAAAGGCGGCGTAGCGAGTACGGCTGACACTTATCCTTGCATAGTTCGTTCGCTGCATTCGCATTTAAAGCCTAGGATTGCAAAAAAAATCAGGGAAGGGCGCTACGTAAAAATCTTTGAACTGTCTAGGGCTGCGTATCAGGTTAGGGAGATGGCGGAAGATGGTACGGGGGATAAGAAGATACATAGGCCAGAAACATACCAGGAATGGATGAGGTGTTTTAGGGTATTGGCTTCTTGTTACATAGAAGCCAACCCAGATCAGGCTGTTAACATCCTTAAGTATATGGAGGTCATTGATGACATCCATGAAAGGGGTAAAGGTACTGCGTGGCGACAGTACGATACGCAATTTAGAAGAATGTTGGAGGCAAACTCGGTTTTAACTTTCGGGATGAAGGAGATGGACCTATGGTCCAATCTGGATCTCTTGGATAATACAGGGTCTGGGCCGGTGAAATCATTTAGCCCTGGTCAGCAAAACCGTCCCTTTCGGAAGAGAGGGGGCAGGGAATGCTGGCGTTTCCAAGAGAAACTATGTGAAAGGGGTACTCAATGTCTTTTTAGGCATGTGTGTATTTATTGCAGTGGTACCCATCCGGGCAATGATTGCAGTAGGAAGAGAGACAGTTATACGGGAAAACAGCAATTTGGTCAGGGGTCCGCCGGGAAGAATGCTCGGTCAGAGGAACCTCTGGGTATGCCTTTGGGCACTTAGGTGGTCGTGAAAAAAGTAGCAGTAGGAGTTTTACAAGCGAGCTTGAGTTATAGTTGGGAAGTTCTGTGGGCAGTTGTTGTTAGTGCCTAAGTGGGGATCAGTAACGTTTGGACTTGGTCTGGTTCGTCGAGTTCAATAGAGTTGGTAGGGAAGTTGTAGTTGATGAGGTTGATAAGCCAGTGGCTGTCAATTCTTTTAGTTGCCACTTGGCAAAGTTGCAGGGTTGGGGGTCAGTCAAGGTATTGGTGAGGTGTTCGCCGGGTGCTTCTCGGGCGCTACGTTAGTTCTCTGCCGGGGGGAATGTTTTTGCTAGTCGGTTTTTTGGTTTGGGGTTATTGTTAGGCACGTTGCGGTTTTTGTTGGGGTGATAGCTCAAGGGGTTGGATTGAGATGGCTATTGCTTAAGGGCATTTTTAAGGTGGGCTAATTTTGGGTACGGGCAGCAACCGTGGTGGTTTAGGGTAACGGGTGTCCCACATATTTCTGACAGGTGGCGTGTTCTGGGGTGCTGCGTTAAGGCTTCTGAAGGGCTCGCTGGCTCCCAGGACGTGGCAGGCGTACGGCGTGGCTTGGCGTGAGTGGGGTAAATTTTTACAGTCTGTTGGTACCACATGGAGGACACCTTCGGTACAGTTCTTTATTATGTGGTTGGGCTCCTTAGATCGGGCAGGTGTATCTCCTGGCGCTATAGGTGGAAAAGCAGCGGCTGTCGCATTTTTCTCTAAATTGTATGGGGTGGAGGATGTTTCTAGAGAATTTTTGGCTAGGGCTGCGTTGAAAGGGGTTCGCAGGTTAGGGGCTAAGAGAAGAGATGAGAGGGAGCCTATCACCAGGGCGAGGCTTGCGCAGCTGATACAACAGCTTGAGGTGGTGTGTGATTCTAGTTTTGAGGTACTATTGTTTTCATTAGCATTTTCGCTTGCGTACTTTGCTGCTCTCAGGATTAGTGAATTAGTGGCGCGATCCAAAACTAATACGGGTTTGGGTTTATTGGATGTACATGTTAGGTTAGTGGACCAGGCGGTCCTAGTCTTTGTGGCTAGATCAAAAACGGATCAGGTAGGAAAGGGTAGATGGCTCAATTTGCTTTCGCAGGTGGAGCCATCAATATGCCCAGTTTTACTTTGTAAGAAATTTAGGCAAATTAGGCCGAGTGTAGGGGGGCTGTTTTTGGTACATGAGGACGGGTCTTTCTTGTCCCAGTTTCAGTTTAGAGCAGTATTACGGAAGGTAGTTTGTAGTTTGGGGTGGGACCCAGCAGTGGTAGCTCCTCATTCTTTTCGCATTGGGTCTGCCACTGATGCAGCCATGGGGGGTTGTTCTGAGAGGGAGATCAAGGTTCTGGGCCGTTGGTCTTCCGGGCAGTATAAGAAATACATTAGGCCCCTGAAGCAGTAGTAGGTTAAAGTGCAGTAGGTTTGTAGTTCTATGGTTAGTGATGTGTTTTTTGGTGTTTCTTTGAGGAAGCCAGGACCTTATTGTTGGTTGATGTTTTTTCAGGTCAGGACACGGGATGCCGGAGGATTTGGATAGTTGGACATTCTTATGTTCATTGGGCGGCCATACGGGCAGCATCCCGGGCGGGAGGTCAGCAGTTGGGTCTGCCGACTAACAAGGTGTCGATTAGGTGGCTGGGTAGGAGGGGCATGCTGTGGTCCCAGTTGCCCGAGCAGATTGGCGAAGCCAGAAGGAGATGGGGGAGACCTCATGTGATTCTACTTCATTTAGGTGGAAATGACGTAGGAACTATGCCGATGGGAGATCTTGCGGATATTATGGTTTCTGATGTTAGATGGCTGAGAACACAGTTTAAGGGTGTGACCATTATATGGTCAAACATTATATCCAGGAACATATGGAGGCATATGGCTACTAGGAAGGCTGGTTTTCGTGTAAAGAGAAAACTAAATAGGGATGTTGGCAAAGAGGTTTTGGCTTCAGGTGGGAAGGTGGTGTTACATGACAATATTCGTATTGATTATGCAGGTTTGTTTAGGAAGGATCAGGTGCATTTATCTGATGCAGGTAATGATTTGTTCCTGGAAAATATTCGGCAGGTCCTGGCTTCCAGTTATGTTTAGTGGGGCAAGAGTACCTTGTCCTCTTTGGGGTGGTGGAAAGAGGTGTGGCATAACAAGATAATTGGCCGGTAACATCATAGAAGGAAGGTACAGTGGGCGTGTAGGACCCTAGTCGCCGAGGGGCTAGGGATAGGTCGGCTCGCTGGTCGATCTTCCTTGGGCGGAGAAGTAGGCGGAATGAGGGCGTCCTCATTTCCAGGGCGGCCACACCCCTTAGAGGGTTAATTAGGACAAGATCTTCTTGCCAGCTTGGTGGTTAATCAGGTTAGGGTTATTTATTTATTTAATAAAGCAACCCCTCCCCCTGTTGGGGAGGTGGTTTTTTCTCCCAACTTTGTGTGTTGTGTCGTTATTATATAGATAAGATGGTTTTGGGGAGGGTTGGTGTCAGGTTGACTGAATGAAACTAAAAAATTTAACCCCTTAGGAAAGTGGAATACCTAATTAGGTATGGAACAGTTTAAGGGGTAATTTTTTGGAAGGAAGGAAAGCAGTTATAGGGTTAAAAGAGGGGAGTGTTCCCTGCAGAGCAGGGAGGGGGGAACTTGAGAGGGTGGAGATTCAGAGCTAATAATTAGAGCTGCAGAACTGAAAGTAAACCACTAACCTGTTTTTTGTCTTCCCTCCCAGCCCTCCCCGTTTGGCGGTTGTTCGTTGTCTGATTTTTTACAGGTCCAGTAGCAGATGGAGGATCTTCAGTTCGTGACAGCTGGTTTAGTTTCCTTTGGCAGGGGGCTACATAGTCATGTGGACCTTTGTAAGTCCAAAGGATTTAATTCATAGTATGGGGTCTCCCTTCGGGACTAACAGTCTTTTGGCTGGGGGACCGTTGACTATCCAGTATTGGAGACTCCGTTAACCCTGAAACTGATAGGTGGGGGGTTTGCATGGCGGCATGCTTTCCCAAGGGCGGCGGAAAGGGGTGTGGCATAACAAGATAATTGGCCGGTAACATCATAGAAGGAAGGTACAGTGGGCGTGTAGGACCCTAGTCGCCGAGGGGCTAGGGATAGGTCGGCTCGCTGGTCGATCTTCCTTGGGCGGAGAAGTAGGCGGAATGAGGGCGTCCTCATTTCCAGGGCGGCCACACCCCTTAGAGGGTTAATTAGGACAAGATCTTCTTGCCAGCTTGGTGGTTAATCAGGTTAGGGTTATTTATTTATTTAATAAAGCAACCCCTCCCCCTGTTGGGGAGGTGGTTTTTTCTCCCAACTTTGTGTGTTGTGTCGTTATTATATAGATAAGATGGTTTTGGGGAGGGTTGGTGTCAGGTTGACTGAATGAAACAAAAAAATTTAACCCCTTAAAAAGCAGCAGTACCACCAGCATTTCTATGCATAATGCTACTGTGATAAAAACACTGGGCGTGTTTGTCCATAGCCTCCTCCAGTTCCTCAACAGATCTGAGCATCAGAGCAACTCTGCAATAAATTAAAAATCATCCTTTGACTTCCCTCCCCCTGAGAATGCTGGTTGGCTAGAAAACCCCACAGGCTTCCACTGATAGGCTGAGAGAAACTGTCAATCTATCCTGCTGCTACTTCCTGGTTTGAATCCAGTGGATAATGCCTGCTTGCATCATAAAACAGCATCTACTAACCGGAAATATTTTTCTGTTTTCTTTGTGGGTAAAGCATAGAATATAAAGAAAACTTAATTTTAGTTGTTTTCTTTGATTCCTTCTAAAATTAATGCACATGCCTAATCATGATACTCCCTGATACCAGTGTTCAAATTAATGATGCCCATTGTCATTGCCCTGTTCTCCACTAATAATAATGAATGATTCAACTATTTCAGAAGTTGCTGCACATTTTCCACATGCACCTACAAATGTGTAACAATCCTCTAGGAAAAACTCATTCTCATCAAGATTTAAGTCATAAACAGCTGTTTCTTTGCACCACATTTGAAGACAAATACTCCATAAAAATAAACAGGAAGCCACTTCAGAATCTTGGCTGGAACAGCTCAATTCCAGATGCACAGGATAATTATTCACTTGGTTACTATTCCTCAGATGTTCCAATATGCTGCTAGTGAATATGTATTATAATGAATAAACAATACAGTGTGCACAGAAGGAAAAATATTGTATGAATTATTTGAATAGTGTACTTATGGACGTAAAAGAATACTAATAATATATGCTACTTAGCTTTTGCATCAATATGCTCTCTTGGCTGTCTTGTTGTGTATATATATATATATATATATATATATATATATATATATGTATATATATATATATATATATATATATATATGTTTATATATATATATATATATATATATATATATATATATATATAAAAATTAATAGACATGTTTCACCAGTGGTATCTCTAGAAATTAAACGTTGGGGGGGGGGGCACATCTAATCATTTTTAATCATTGTAAGTATTGATTGGACCTGCACACCATTGCAAAAGGTAAATCACCAAAGTTTTTTGCTGCTCATTGGGTGCCAACTTCACAGGTTCTCCCCAGACCTGCAGTAAATTATTAATATTTTTAATATTTCAATAACGTGCCTTAAGATAACTAAGTTTTCATGTGCGCTAACGTGTTAGACCTACATTGCGAAACTCGAAGTGCGTTACGCATATTTTACATTCTTATACTCTTCACATAGAATTTTTTTTTATTATTAAATACATATTTCTATACATATGTGATAATGTTAATGTAAAATATACAGTATATCTATAGGAATAGATATACAGGTATAGCTATATACATATATATAGAAATATGTATTTACAATAATAATAATATTATCCTGTATGTGAAGAACATTGGTATGTGAACTATTAATCACTCCTGTCAGGATAGCACACAAGCAATAAGTGTTCAGTTTTTTTCTTCTATTTTCTCAATTGAAGGCTATGAGCAGAACAAGTTAGCGTGTTCTTAATATCTGAAGTCCTCAAGTTAGTTTGCGTCAGGTTTTGCTTGCACGCAAAAGTTTTACTTTCAACTTGTAATACACGCGCTAACCTGTTGAACACAAAACGATTACTTTTAGCAAAGTTTGCGCTCGAGCAGGAGCGTTACATAGCACGACACTTGTAATCTAGCCCTATGTAAATAGGAAAAGTTAATAACCAGCACTTGTGATGAGTTTTTTTTATACAGCTGTACATAAAACATTTAAAGACAAACGGATATTATACAAATGTTGCATTCTGTCTCCAGGTGAAATCACTATGAACCTTTATAAAAAAATATCTGGCATCAGGCACAAATAGAAGCTATGTGAAAACACTTTGATGCAGATGTGACTTTTAATTCTTAATTCCCACTGACCATATATCTGTCTTTCATTTATATCTCTCTCACCTCCAGTACGCTACTTTATATAAACGGTCATGTGCTTCTTATAGAACAGGGCACTTTTCTCCTTTTTTTCTGTTTATCTATGTATTGCAGTGCATTTTTTCTACTCTAATAAATGTAGCATACACTTGCATAGCTTGCTAGTGTAAGAAATGCAATGTATACTCATGAATGTCATGTATCTTCCTACAATGCTGAAAATTTTTTAGGAGCTTTATAAAGAACCAATGAAAAGTAGAAGGCTTAACAATGGAAATACATATTCCATCTCCACCAGATTTTCAACAGCATACTCTGTGTACAAACTAGGCCAAGGAAGCATAGCATGTATACACATAAAGACCCTAAAGAGAAATATGCCGTGTAGGCGTAAGGTACCGAAGTTGGCGACAGTTAAAAGTAGTTTCGCTCCATTTTAGTACCAGGTTTCCATTTAAATATTTTGCACAGTGCATGCAGTCACTCTTTTTGTGTATGTAAACACTTCCATCCAACGCTGGATTCGTTCAATAAGAAGTTTGTTGCTATGGTAACCCGATCTTACATTATAAAAGCGATGTTTAATGTCTGTACTCCTTACCTGTGATTGGGAGTTATGTAAGAAACAGAAACAGAGATACATTGAATTTATGAGAAAAATAAATATTTAAGGAAAAGCATTTTTTTGGTTTTATTCATTTTTAAAATTTATTGATATAAGTAATATTTAGTGCTGCCCTACGCATTGGCCTAGTTGGAATTTTAGAGATATGTGCTTGATTATATTTTATATAAAAATACATATTGATATTTAAATAGGAACATAACTCCAACTAGTCCTATACCTGGGCCAGCAATAAATATTAAACATTTCAATAAATTAATAAAGTATAACAATTCCATTGTTTGCAAACTTTAATGCCTTAATGGGAAAAAGGCCTCAAAAAGCTTATTTTTATTATTTTATACCTAGTTAAGCATTCCCTAATGTTTGAGACTTTATTGACAGCTTTCAACAGTGTTTTACCTGTTTGCGCATTCAATGGAAACCAGGTATAATTTTGCGCTTTTCAGCTTGTAGTATTTTATATGGGACGCGTAATTTATTTTTGGAAGCCAGTAATAATGAAAAATGTGTCAGAAACTAACAATAAAAGTAATGGCTTCAGACAATGGTTTTTTTTTTTTCATTTTGCAAGCTCACGCGAAACCATTTATGGCTCAATGGAAATGAGCCCATAGTATGCACCTGAAAGCATTGCAAAGATCAGCATACAAACAAATATTTTAAAATATTTTTGTCATTTTGTTTAAAAAAAAAAAAAAGCATTGTTTTGTATCCCTATAAAAGCTTCTTCCAAGATTTTATCTTACTTCTTTTGCTGTGGTAAAGTAGAGATGAATAAAAGCTAGTTCCTGCAAATATTAAGTAATCACTGTGCAACATGTTTTATGGTTCTGCATTCCACAGAATGCACACCGGCCTCTCTGGGGAAGTGGAAACACTACTTTGTTCAAATTTAAATTACAGGAAAAGCTGTCAAAATGTAAAGCATTTGAGCATGGCTGTAGCCAAGCCATACTTACTGGTGGTTCGTTGCAGCACGGTCGGAACCGCACTGTGTGTGGTAACATTTGGAAATTAAACCGCTGACTATAGTAGCAGGGTTAATACTCACCATACAATTGTTTTTCCCCCTGTACCTACAGCTCTCTTTAAAGCCATTCTCTCAGAAATAATATAGTGAAATGCACCCACTGAAAAAATTGACTTTATTGTGCAAACTAAACTGAAGTGCATGATTGGGTTTATCATGAAGACAATAATATCACTGGTCTGTGAATGTGCTTCATTTCTGTCACAAGGTACAATATAACTTAAATTCCAAGATGGCAGTGCCCAGTGTGTAGATGCAGAACTTCACTAGCCGGCACTTTTGAAAATAATAATAGTATAGTAACTTATAACTATGCAATTGTAGTTGTACCCAGCAGTTTAATGTCCCTTTAATCTGATTGCCCTGTAATATACAGAAAATTGCTTTTTTAGTTTTTTGTATTTGAAAAAGCTGTTTTTGCTAATTGAAACCTCAACCCATGGGGGTAGATTTATCAATGTGCGGACGGACATAATCCGCTGTAGCGGATCATGTCTGCCGCACATCAATAAATGCTGACAGCATATTTATCATTGCACAAGCATTTCTAGTGAAATGCTTGAGCAATGCCGACCTCTGCACATTCTCGGCCAATTGGCCACTAGCAGGGGGTATCAATCAACCCAATCGTATATTATGACCGCTGCTTCTAAACTTACATTTCCAGCGAGCCGGAAATACGGGGGTAGATAGCAGCATTAGCTGCTTGATAAATCTACCCCATTGTCTCTAACAATATGGCCATTTATGAGCTGAGTCTGAAGGAAGAGGAGATTTCTCTGTAAAGAGGTGTAACAAAACTAAATGTGCAATTTCCAATACATCTAATGCAATGCTGGTATAACAAACATTAAAGGAAAATCTACTAAGGCATAGCTGATAAAGATTCACTATACCCCAAGGACTGTGAAAAGGTTAATTTATGCCTCTTGTTTGTATATTTTATATATAGAGGACACTACAGTATTTATCATTTCAGTATGGGTGCCAGTTTCAACAGGCAAAATCAGCTTTTTAAAATGGCAAAATAAAAGTAATGAAGATACACAAACTAGTAATGAACACATTGAAGGTGGGGGGGGGGGGAATGACAGTACAATGTGCCTTTAACGTCTGGGGATGCTGCAGTTATGAATGATGTTGAATGAGTTTAGAACACACATGTACTTCTCTAGAACTGCCACATATTTTATAGCTGGTCAAAATTCATAAGCAGAAAACAAGATGTTAAAAATATCCACACTAGTTTAATGTAGAACCTCTCAATATAAAAAGCTCAGTAAAGGTGTTTAGGACTAATATGGTAAGTGGAACACTAAACTGTATTTTTGCAGAGCCATGGCAAATGTTTATCATTAGGGATTCATTTAATTTGCTGTGTTGCTGTAATTTGTACAGCAGTTTTTCATGCCCCTGATACTGGCTCTGTAATGTTGGCAACCAGCTATGCATTATTAATTACATACAAGTGCTGCCAGAGGATTGGTGAGAAAGATTTCAGTCTAAGCATTTAACACATCAGAAAAAAAAAAGATAACATATATTTGACAACCAAAAATTATATTTGTTTTAAAACAAATCCACAAAGTTTTCAACCAGATTATTTTATATCAAAATATACATTATATAACTCTATTGGGAGATTTTAATGGACAGCATTTATTTCTTCTTTTTTTTTTCTTTACAGAAACTGATATATTAAAATGCTACATATCCGCTTGAAAGGTGTATAGTGACATCTAGTGTTCGCATGTCAGAATACATACGATTCTGCCTAAAGGAACACTATTCCGTAAAAGTAAATTGTTCTATTTCATGTGAACATTTAATAATTGAATAAATTCCCTTTTTTATTTTGTGATCAAGTCATATGTATTTGAAGCTGTATTAGATTGGTTTCAGTTTGGATTCAGAAAAAGCATGCAATATGAAACAACTTTCCGATTTACGTATATTATGACATTTGCTGTTCTCTTGATATCCTTTGTTGAATAGTAAACCTAGGCAGACTCAGGAGTAGTAATTCACTACTGGAACCTAGCTGAAAACAGTGGGTAAACCAATGATAAAAGGCATATGTGTTTAGCACCAATCAACAACTAGTCTACCTAAGTATGCTTTTAAAGAAAGGATACTAAAAGAACAAATCAAATTTGGTAAGATAATTAAATTGGAAAGTGGTTTAAAATTGATTGCTCTATCTGAATCATGATAGTTCAAATGTTGACTTTAATGTCCCTTTAAAGGTATAATACATGCATATTCAGAGGAACCAGCTTCTCCAGGTTTATGTTATTTTAGACAGCTGATTCACCAGAGAACAGACTCATAAATGAGCTGCAAATAATAACAGAAAGGATGGAGAAACCAGTGAAGCTGAAGATACAAAGGTTTTGTCTGATGTGACGATGTAGTGTTGGCCAATGTAATGCACAGCCAATATGTTTATGCTATTTCCTGTGTTGACGCATGGCTTCTATGTACAGTGAATGTAAGAAATAAAGATAATGTGACAATGCATGATCTTATTGTGATGTTTCAGGATATGCACTATGTTATGTTATCACTGGCATCAGTGATGTGTGCTTTTTGTTAAATAGAGAAATCTAATCAGTCTCCAATATTGCAGGACTGCCCCTCTCACTTCCTGTAAAAAATTAGAATAGAGTCCAGCATACAGCATAAATCCTCAAAGAGGTGAGTGTAATCCTTTAAAGTGACTGCCACACTCCAACATGATAATGCAGAAATATAGAAATAGAAGGATAACTCCTCAGAGATTGTAGTCCAAAATACTTTTAATAGATACAGGTTCAGACAACAAAACCACAACGTTTAGGGGTCAATACCCCTTAGTCATGACTAAGGGGTATTGACCCCGAAACGTTGTGGTTTGTTGTCTGAACCTGTATCTATTAAAAGTATTTTGGACTACAATCTCTGAGGAGTTATCCTTCTATTTCTATATTTCTCCTCTTACTTCCTGTCCCAGAGAAACTTCTGGGAAATATTGGGTCGGGAATGTTAATGTAATGTCATCAGTAATTACAGATGATGCCATATAGGATACTGTAAGTACATCTCAATATGTAGAACTATAAGCCACCATTTCTTTATTGGAATTTAAATAAGAAAATAAAAATGAAAGAAAATGTACTTTGTTTATCACTTAACGACCGCGATGTTAACCCCTTAATGTCGCCGGTCATTAATGGTTTGCCTGGTTGCTATTAGACCCTCCCTCCCGCAGGCTTGTTAAAAAAGCATGGTCACACCCCCATAGAAAGACCAGCAACATACAGGGTATGTCGCTGGTCTTTAAGGGGTTAAATATAGAAATAAGTTATAGTGCAGCTCAAATATGTATGCTGTAAGTAATGTTTTGGTACTATGAGCTTAACTATTTACTATACTGAACATTAAAATGGACAACACATTACTTAGCTGAGCATAAAATAAAATATTACAATAACAATTATCATACATAGTTGTGACACAATTATTTTAACATTGCAGGGTTTTAATATGATTTTGAATTTTTGAGGATGTGTGTTAGGACGTAACCCAAATTGTCCTGTTTTATAGAGAATAAAAAAATATGGGTAAACCAAATTTGTGATGTGAAAGAGTGTGGGAAAATAGTGCGCTGGTAAAATAAAGTATCAGACCCCTTACAGTGTTTTAGATCCTTCAATCTAAAAGTAGTATATCGTGGAAAAAAAGAGGTTTTGTAAGGGCGCTAATAGCTGAAGATACTTATGTGATAATTATTTATACTATCTGTGATAGATATCCGTGATAAATGTTAGAAGTGTTAATAAAATCAGATCAGTAAAGCTTCTAAAAAACAAATGATTTATTTGGTTACAGTATATTTAAAAAATTTTAGAGACGTCTCTAGTACAATTCAGTCAGAAAAAATATTAAAAAATAAATAAACATGAAAATAAAAGTAGTACTGGTTAGTACTTCATGAGAAATATTAGTTTACTGCTTATTTTATTAGTCACAGGGAAAATATCTATTGGTATGTGACTAAGCAATTTGCCAAGATTTCTCGTGAATTATTCGGAGTTCATTGACATCTATTTAAAATGAAATTCACATACCGGCTTGATAAAATTTGTGCAAAAAAATGGAGCTTAAAATGGAGCTGTGCATAAGAAGGAAAATTATATAGAGTTATGTCTCTGTACCAGATTTGATTACACAGTTTATTGGTAATTGTATTACTAGTAGTAGTAGTATAGCAGCTTGCTACATATCAATTTCATGGCCCCCCAAGTGTCCCTATTTGAGAGGGACAGTCCCTGATTCTGAGCTCTGTCCCATTGTCCCTGCTCGAAATTACAGATTCAAAAAGAAATACTGATAAAAAAATCCATCAACAATAAACCATAAATGAACAACCATACAAAAGGCTGCACTCTCCCTTCTCCTTCAACAGGTAGCAGCTCTAAAATGGAATCCAAAAAACAGAGAGGCGCCAACATGTGTACATCAGTAGGTCATAAGTAGGAATATCGCACAGGTAAGCACAGGTTACTCACATTTGTGAGGAGCACACCAAAAACAGAATAAAAGATACCATAGAACCTGATGAAACGGCTTTTAGTGCCGAGAAACGCGTTGCAAGTTTAATACATGCTTTTAAATTGCTCATTTGAGTAGAAAAGTTCTATGGTATCTTTTATTTTGTCTTTGTCTTTTACAATAAATATTTTATATGATACCGCTGCGTGAACTTTCTATTTTGAACACTTTACAATCATATTAGACGGACCGTCCATCTGCCTACAAGACACCATCTGGTTCCAGTATCAAGGAACAGCCAGCTGGTTAGCTGTGATAACCAGCCTGTGTCCACAAGCACATTGGTGTGCTCCTCGCAAATAGCTGCTACCTGTTAAAGGAGAAGGGAGAGTGCAGCCTGTGCCGTATTCCATACGCCTTGACTCAGAAACCTGCAGTATTACAGCCTGTTTTGAGACAATCAAACAGACTTTTGTATGGTTGTTCATTTATGGTTTATTTTTGATGGATTTTTTTATCAGTATTTCTTTATGAATCTGTAATTTTGATGGCTTACTGATAGTTCACTGAGAGCCCTTGGTCCATTTGGATTAGCAATTTTGAAATACTGGTTTGATACATACAAGTTTTTATTTACAGTCATCATTGTTTAAGCGCCCCCTAGTGATCTAGTTATCACATTTCTTATAGCCATTTGATAAAACGGCTTTAGTGCCGAGAAACGCGTTGCAAGTTTAATACATGCTTTTAAATTGCTCATTTGAGTATAAAAGTTCTATGGTATCTTTTATTCTGTTTTTGTCTTTTACAATAAATATTTTATATGATACCGCTGCCTGAACTTTCTATTTTGAGCACTTTGCTACCATATTAGACGGACCGTCCATCTGCCTACAAGACACAATCTGGTTCCAGTATCGAGGAACAGCCAGCTAGTTAGCTGTGATAACTAGCCTGTGTCCACAGGCACATTGGTGTGCTCCTCGCAAATGTGAGTACCCTGTGTTTACCTGTGTGATATTCCTACTTATGACCTACTGATGTACACATGTTAGTGCCTCTCTGTTTTTTTAATTCCAAATTAAAAAAACAAAGTTTAAACTAACAATTAAACTAATATAATTATTAAACTAAAATTAAACTAACTACCAATGAAATACAACTAAACTACACATTTAAAAAATCCTTATACTACTCTAAAAATTACAAAGCATCTAATTACAAAAAAAAATACTAAATTACAAAAAATAACAAACGAAATGATCAAAAATAAAAAAAGAATTACACCTAATCTAATAGCCCTATCAAAATATAAAAAGCCCACTCAAAATAAAAAAAAAACCCTAGCCTACAATAAACTACAAATAGCTCTTAAAAGGGCTTTTGTGGGGCATTGCCCCAAATATATCAGCTCTTTTACCTGTTAAAAATATACAAAGACCCCCCAACAGTAAAACCCACCACCCAACCAACCCTCCAAAATAAAAAAAACCTAACTCTAAAAAAACCTAAGCTACCCATTGCCCTGAAAAGGGCATTTGTATGGGCATTGCCCTTAAAAAAAACCTATTACTAACCCCCAAAGATCCACTTACAGTTTTTGAAGTCCCGCTTGAACAATCTTCATCCAGGCGGCGAGAAGTCTTCATCCAGGCGACCTCTTCAATCTTCATCCCGGCGGCAAAGTTCTCATCCAAGCGGCGAGAAGTCTTCATCCAGGCGGCCTCTTCAATCTTCATCCAGGCGGCATCTTCTATCTTGATCCCGGCGGCGCAGAGCGGGTCCATCCTGAAGACATCTGGCACGGATCATCCTCTTCATACGGTCGCCGCCGTACACTGAATCTTCAATGCAATGTACGCGATTCAAGATGGCGTCCCTTGCATTCCTATTGGCTGACAAATTTAAATCAGTTAAGCAAAATCACAGTTGCAGTTAGATGGAGTGAAACACAGCACTTCAGTTATTTGCGGACAGAGGCATCGGTGTACTCCAAGCACAAACATCTCTCTTCACCTGCCACACCGCTAGAAAACCCCCTCACAGTGTTACCTGATCTCAGCAGTGAATCACCGTATTCTCTCTTCTGGGGCGGCTTCCTTCGGTTTAGCAGAGATGGCGACCACGATGCAAGCGCGATCATCAACCTCTTTCCATTAACCGGCGTTGCCAATAGCGGGTGCAGGACTTACTTCCGGCAGTGACGTAGGTGTCTCCGGTCTCCGTTAAAGCTCCGCTCTTTCCTGGATATCCAATCCGGGCTATGTAGGTGAGTATAATGAAAATGTTCAAACTTGCATACTAGGACCAAAGAGCAGGGGCTCCTCACAACTCTCGATAATAGCAATGAACAAAAAGAAAAAAGCGGTCCCAAAAACGTATGCTTAGTATAAAAAGCAAATACTTTATTTCATAATTTAAAACAGCATAGAATTCAAAGTTAAAAGTGTAAGAAAAGGTCTAACGCGTTTTGGCTAGCTGTTGCCGTATTCATAGACCATAACTTATGACCGCTCTGTCTGCTTTATATAGATCTTTAATCAACCTGTTAATTATCTCTACCTGTTAGATTTAACCTGTTAACTCCTGACATCAGAAATAACACTGAGGTTTGCTTAGCTGAAACTACTTATCACTTTATGAGTTATAGGATTCAAATGCACAGACTATTTAACTCCTACATAATGTGAAACCATCTTAATACATATTGCATGAATACAAATAAATAATAGATGAAAAACATATACAAATTTACAGCATAGTATGTAAAAGCCTTTCCTAGCCACAAATACATATACAAACAAATCTCATATATACACTGTAGGGAAACCCCCAAACGTAATCTAAGTAATACTAACATAGTGCTACTATTTAGCTTGATCTCTAATTTCATCAAATGATACAGATAATTCAGATAATGATTTTTACACTTTGTGAAAACTTCCTCCAATAGTAAAAATACAGAAATATCTAGTACAATATACTATATTAACGATTATTTGCATACTTCTCCTTGTAGATACAGTGACACTTAAGCAATATTATTAGTATCACCAATGTACACATAGCCTGGCAGATATCTATAAATAATACAATTCAGTTATTCCCAAAAATTAACAAGGTCATATTCAGAATTATACCCCATAGGGACCTGTGTTCTCAATTTAAATATCCAATAGACCTCCTGTCTACCTAAAATCTGGGATTTATCTCCACCACTGTTGGGGGTCTTAACAGCTTCTATTATATTCCAACTAAAGGATTTAACTGATTGATTATGCTCATAAATCAAATGTCTGCTTAACTCTGAGCAGGGGACTTTATTTCTAATATCACCCAAATGCTCTCTTATACGGGTTCTCACATCACGTGTCGTGAGACCCACGTATTGACCTTTGCAAAGTTTGCATTCAGCTAGGTAAATTACAAAGCATGAACTGCAATTAACACACCCCTGTATATCAAATGTCTCCCGTTACATGTGACGTAAAGGTACTAGTTACATTGTGATACTCGCATGCTTTACAGCGACTACGGCCGCATTTAAAGCTGCCACTGTGTTTCAACCATGAACTGTCATTTCTACTTTGTGTCTTGCTTCTTAACATGCTAGGTGATAAAACATTAGCCAATGTATTATTTTTAGAATAAACAAATTTACAGCCATCACTTATTATATCTTTCAGTATTTCATCCCCATATAAAATAGGGAGATATTTTTTCACAATACTGCAGATCTCATTATATTGATTTGAATATTTAGTGATGAATAAAGGTCTAGTGTCTATACTTTTTACTTTTTTTGATTGTAACAAATCCTCTCTCTTATAGTTGTCAACCTCTTTTTTAATTCTTAGAACTTCGCTTTTCTGGTAGCCCCTTTCCATCAGGCGCTAAGCTAGATTCTCACTTTCCTTTTGATAGTCTACTTCCCTTGAACAATTTCTTTTTACACGCATCATTTGACCTTTAATGATGCCCTTAAATACGTGTTTAGGGTGGCTACTGGTGGCATATAATAAAGCATTTCCGGCAATGGGTTTGCGATATAAGGTAGTATTAACACAGTTGTTAACTATTTCCCCACTTAATATAATATCCAGGAAGTTTATCTGTTCTCTATGCCACTCTTTGGTAAATTTCAGACCCATATTGTTGGTATTAAGGAAGTCTACAAATTTGTCAGCTCTGTTTTCATCACCTTCCCATACCAATATAATATTGTCAATAAATCTTTTATATTGAATTATATGCTTTTTGAAGGGATTCTTGTCATTATAAATGTATGTTTCCTCAAACCATCCCATTACAAGGTTTGCATATGAGGGCGCAAAGCGCGCCCCCATAGCAGTCCCTTGCAGTTGTACATAATGATCATTCTCAAAAATAAAACTATTATGTTGAAGAAGAAACTCAATTACTTTCAACACATATAGTTTGAAAACATCATTCACTTTAGTGTCACCATCCATATAGTACTGTACAGCCTGCAGGCCTGTAAGTGTGAGGAATTGATGAATACAATGAGATGGCATCTATAGTTAACCAACTATACTTTTCATTCCATCTTTGATCTCGAAAAATATTCAAGACATGAGTAGTATCTCTTATATAGCTACTTAAACCAAGGACATACGGTTGTAAGATATCATCCACACATTCTGACAAATGTTCCAGTAGGGAACCATTACCTGATACAATTGGTCTTCCCTTTATGTCATTCAATCCTTTATGTGTCTTGGGTAGATAGATAAAATACAGCCGTTCTAGGGTACTCTACATACAGATAGTCAAAAGTGGGTTTATCAATAGTGATGTCCTGAACTGTTCGCCCGCGAACGGTTCCCATCGAACATAGCTTGTTCGCGTTCGCGGCTGCGGGCCCCCTTTGTGTCATCATTGAGGAAACTTTGACCCTGTATGTCACAGCCGTCTGACACATTAGAGCCAATCAACATCAGACACTCCCTCACAGACCCTCCCAGCTACTCGGAAGCCGCCATTTTAGACTCATAACGACCTTGCTTTCTTAGTGAGAGGATGTGTTGTGTTTGTGCTCCTGACATTATAGGGAAATACATAGCTAGGCTAGTGTATTTAGTGTCCACTACAGTCCAGAAGGACTCCACTCATCTCTGCTGCAAGGACAGCATCCCAAAAAGCCATTTTTAGGGCTATATTTCGTGCCGGTTTTTTTTTTCCCCCCGTATTTTTATTAGCATTTGCCTGGCTTTCAGCCTGTGTGTTTAAGGCTCACAGCATATGCTGTGATTACTGCCACCACTGATATCTCCCTAACAACATTAGTTTAAATTTAACTAACCAAAAATTTTAATTATTTTGCTAGTGTAATTTTTTTTCATTTTCTATCAGGCCTGTGTCACACAGCATATACTCTGGTTCATTGCTCTGTGCCAGCCACCAGTGTTAATATCCGTTTATAACATTATTTTAAATTTAAAAAAAAATAAATAATAATTTTGCTAGTGTAATCTAATTACATTTTCTATCAGGCCTGTGTCTGTCAGGCTCACTCAGCATTAATATACCTCATTTTTTTTTCAGTCTTTTGGTTAATTGGTCTGTGCCAGGCAGCCACCACTCATATCTTCTTCACCTTAATTTAAATATATAAAAAAAAAAAAAAGTTTAAATTTTTTTGATAGTGTAATCTAATATCATTTTCTATCAGGCCTGTGTGTTTTGCTGACATACAGAGCCTACTTTGTTTACTTGCTGCCCTCCCTAGTCTATGAGCCACGACTCATATGTGTTTAACCTTTTTTTAATTTCCCCCCAAAAAAAATAATTTAAATAATTTTTCTAGTGTAATCTAATAGTATTTTCTATCAGGCGTGTGTGTATCTGACTTACAGAGCCTACTGTTTTTAATAGCTGCCCTTCCAAGGCTATCAGCCACGACTCATATGTATGTGCTTAACCTTTTTCTTTAAATTCCCCAAAAAAAGTCTTTAAATCATTATGCTAGTGTAAACTAATTTTATTTTCTATCAGGCCTGTGTCTAACTGTGTATCTGACTTACACAGCAACTAGCCAATTAGTGGCACCAATCATAATTCTTGTAACAGTATCAAAAAAATAAAAAATCATAATTTTTTGTACTGCAAATATTCAGTCTACTAGTGCCAGTTTCCTCCTGCCTGGCAGCCTGTGTGCCAGACACAAACTAGCCAATTAGTGCCACCAATCCTAGTTGTTGTAAAAGTATTGTTAATCTTTAAAATTCCAAATTGATCGCTTGTGATTCATCAGTTTGCTCGTGCCATTGAATTGCACTTTTCTCCTGCCTGCCAGCGTGTTTTCCAGGCCCAACTAGCCAATTAGTGGAACCAATCATAATTCTTGTAACAGTATATAAAAAAATAAAAATCATAATTTTTTGGACTGCAAATATTCAGTCTCCTAGTGCCATTGAATTGCATTTTCCTCCTGCCTGCCAGCCTGTGTGCCAGGCCGACTTTCAAAATATTTACACCAATCATATTTGTTGTCACAGTATTCTTAATAATTAAAAATTAAAATTTTTGGTAATTGTTCTGAATCCTCAGTTTGCTCGTGCCATTGAATTGCACTTTCCTCCTGCCTTGCAGCCTGTGTGCCAGGCCCACCTAGCCAATTATTCCCAGCAATCATATTTCTTTTAACAGTATTGCAAAAATTGTCAATCATCACTGTTTTGACTGTCAGTATTCAGTCTCCTAGTGTGCTTGAATTGCATTTACCTCCTGCCAGCCTGTGTGCCAGGCCGTCTGGTCTGTGTCCCAGACCAGATGTTTTTTTATTATACTTTGTCAGGCTAATCATGCAGGCCATATAGAACTCCAACAAAAGGGTGGGTAAGAGGGATTCAAGTGATAAGAAAAGTTTTACTTAACACAACAAAATTACCATGGGTCCCAGAACGCGTGTCTTGTTGTTATACTTTGTCAGGGTAATCATAACCGCCATATAGACTTCCACCAATAGGGGGAGTTACAGGGCTGAAAGTGCGAAGAATAGTACTACATAACACAACCTAGTTGGGTCCAAGACCGCATGTTTAATTATTAGACTTTATCAGGGTAATTATATATCTAAAAAATCTATCTATTTTTCTTCTATCGATTCTATCTAACTATCAATCTATGTATATCTATCTATCCTATCGATTGATCTATCTTCTGTCCGGACTGTTTTGAGACAGCCACTTGTGTTTCTGACAAATTTGAAGTAGGAGGACAGAACAATCATCTTCTTCCATCTCCCGGTTCCAAAAATGAAGGCCATATAGACCTCAACCGATAGGGGGAGTAACAGGTTGTAGTAAAATGTTAAGAATAGTACTACTTTACACACCACGGGTCACAGACCACATGTCTTATTGTTATACTCTGTCAGGGAAATTATATATATTTCAAATCCATTTATTTATATATCAAATCGATCGAACTATCAAACGTATCAATCAAATGTAGATTGCATCTTTTGATCAATGTAATTCGTATCTATAAAATGTATATTACATATTTTGGTTGATGTCATTCGTATCTATAAAATGTATATTGCATCTTTGATTCGATAACATTCGTATCTATTAAATGTATATTGCATCTATTGATCGATGTAATTCGTATCTATCAAATCTATATTGCATCTATTGAGCTATGTACAGTGTATCGATCGTATGTATATTGCATTGATTGAGCTATGTAATCTATGTATCTATCTATCAAATCTACCTATCTCGTGGTTCTGCAAGTGGACTGTTTGCGGTTGATTGCGGTGCGTTACACTTGGAGTTTGCTCTGTCACTGTGATGCGGCCGTAACCCTTACACTACCTGATAGATACGACATCATTACTGATGTTTTAAAGCACGTTATTGCAAACAATTTGGGAATGTTAGGTGATTTAGGCCCTTTATGGGTTAAAAGCAGACTCTGCATAAACTATGTAATTTTACATGGGAGTTTTGCCAGGGATCCCCCTCCAGCATGCCACAGTCCAGGTGCTAGTAACCTTGAAACAACTTTTACATCACTATTGTGGCCAGAAAAGGTCCTTGTAGGTTTTAAAATTCGCCTGCCTATTGAATTCAATGGCGGTTCGCGCGGTTCCGAAAATTTTAAGTTCGCGACATCACTATTAATAAAACCATATCTTTTACCTTCATTAAGGAGTTTAAGTAGTTGTTTCTGAAAGTTAAAGCGTGGGTTAGAGGAGACTTTTTTTATAGACATTAGTGTCTTCCAATTGCCTCTTAGCTTCTGCTATATACCATGACTTATCACAAACAACTACACTACTGCCCTAATCTGCTCTCTTGATAACAATGTTCTCATTTAGTTCTAGAGGTCTAAGGGCATTCCTTTCTTTTTTAGTTAGATTATTAGTTGTACTTTTCTTGGTTTTATTAAGTATAGTTAGATCCTCAACCACTCTCTTCTGGAATAGCTCCAGTTGCTTTCCCCTAGATTGCAGGGGGTAAAAACTGGATCTACATTTATAACCATCATGCTTGTTTATTTGGTTCTCATCCTCTATATGACTTTCCCCTTCTGTTAATAGCTGTTCTAAATCTTTGTGTGAACACACATCCTGAAAATTCATATTGTTAATTGTGTCACTAACTCTACTGTTGATTTGAGTCTCATTAGTTCCGATACACTCATTCTCCTGAAAAAAGTGTTTTCTTAGAGTCAAAGATCGTACAAATTTGTTTATATCCAAGATCGTCTGAAAGAGACCGAAATCTTTAGATGGACAAAAATTAAGCCCATAACTTAGAACTTTTTTTTCAGTCTCGCTCAGACGATATGAAGATATGTTAATCACAGTATTCAGACATACTTTCGATTGTGTTTGTTTTCCCTTAGGGGATATCTTTCTTGTTTTCTCTCCATATTTCTTTGCTCTTTCAAAATTGTTTGTGGACCCCCTCCCTTTGTAGTCTTGGGCATCTCTTGAAAAACCTCAACCTGTCCTTTATCCTTAGGCCTAGCACCTTGTACTGCAAAGCTTGCTTGGGTTCCCTCTAAGCTGGTATTTGCAGTGGGTATTTCTGTATCAGTTACTGATTCCTGCTCTCTAATATTATATTTTTCAGATCTGGTTTCCCAGTCTGAAGCTGAACTGCCATCTGAGACTGAGAAATCAGTACCTGAAGCAGAACCCTCCTCATCAGTAAACTCCTGTCTATCAGTAGCAAAGCTAACTTATAATGTGTTTTCCTGAAGCACTGACTTCACTCTTAGTTTGATTCACCTTGTTATCTGATATTGAGGTTGAGGAGATATTATTCTGTGTTGTTCGCATAATCCTCCTAAACCTTCTACGCCATATATAGACAGTTTCATTTGCATAATCCTTGCTATCTCTTTGGTACTTAATATATTTAGTATTCATAATATTCTGTTTAGTGGCTTCTATAGTCTCATGGAGTATGGTGTCATACTTTGCATATTTTCCATCATCTTTATATTTACTCATTTCATTTTGTAAAGTACAGATTTAATCTTTTAACTTCTGTAATTGGACAGACTTATACTTAATCAGAAGTCCCATTAGTCTAATGGAGCACTCAGTCAAGATGTCATTCCATTCAATAATGAATTCTTGATTGTCCATTTCAAATATGGGGAACTTGTGCAGTCTTAGACCACGTGGTATCATCCCTTTATTTATATATCTAGTGAGTGTCCAATTGTCCATGCGCAATCTTAATTCTTTTAATTTATAGTCCTCCAACATGGCAAACAAATCCCCTAGTTTTGCTCTCTTAATACAGACTTTAGAAAGGTCTTCCAATTCAATATTATCTAAGTCCCAGTCATCCTCTGTACACAGTGAATAGTAGTGTTTGTCAGTAGCAGCCTCCATTTCAGCACAGGAAGAAAAAATCTTTTAATGAATTTCTATATGATTTATTTGTTTGAGCATTTTATATATCATATAAATCTTTCTTATTTAATCAGTTTCATCATTCTTTTCACCCAATAAGCACTCCAAAAACTGCAGAATATGTATGAGGAACAAGGAAAAAATACTAATTGATGACTGATTTTTTAATGTTTTTTGACTGATTTTTTATTTTATTTTCACTGCTGTTGCACTATTATATGGATTATCACATTGTTATTTGGATTACCACATTGAATTTTGGAAGACTTTGAACTAGTGACAATCACATATTTTTGGATAGTGACATTCACGTTGTTTGTTTCACTCTGCTAAGATAGTTTCCTGTATTGTTTTTTGTTCTTTTGCTTCTATCACCATTATCTAAGAAATTAGAATTATTATCATTTTTTCACTCCCCAATTCATTTGAACTGTAAACTATTTATTGTACTATTTTTGTTCACTTGCTAAGGTGATTATCTTGTCTGATTATTTTTGTGGATAAGTTTATTGGATTGTTACACTTAGTTTCACATATTTCACAATCGACTCTACACAACACTATTTTCACACAGAGACTTCTCATCTGTACAATATTATTTGCACAAAGATACTTTTCAATTACGATAGATATATGCTAAATACATAGTAGCATACAAATTAGAACAACATCTCATCATCATCACCACCTGCAGGAAGTTTCCAACATATAGCGAGAGGCTAACATGACCCCAAATAGTAAGAGCATTTTAAAAGGTAGAAGCTGGGGCACCAGTACATTTCGGCTCATTACACTAGTAACTTGGAAGACGACAGTGTTTGTGATTTTAATAATCATTTGAGTATTTAATTGTTTAATTGTTTTTATTACTGATCACAAAAGTTTTTAATTGTCTGTTTGTTACATGGATCCATGCATGTTTGAAAATAAAGTGTAATTTTATTTTTACTTTTAACAAGTTTAAATTGACTGCAGTTCATATTGTTCAGACCCAGCCTTTTTGGAGCTTTGGTATCAACACTTTATCTGATCATTTGAATCCTATAACTCATAAAGTGATAAGTAGTTTCAGCTAAGCAAACCTCAGTGTTATTTCTGATGTCAGGAATTAACAGGAGTTAACAGGTAGAGATAATTAACAGGCTGATTAAAGATCAATATAAAGCAGACAGAGTGGTCATAAGTTATGGTCTATGAATACGGCAACAGCTAGCTGAAACGCGTTAGACCTTTTCTTACACTTTTAACTTTGAATTCTATGCTGTTTTAAATTATGAAATAAAGTATATGCTTTTTATACTAAGCATACGTTTTTGGGACCGCTTTTTTCTTTTTGTTCAAATTTAAATCAGCCAATAGGAATTAGAGCTGCTAAAATCCTATTGGCTGTTCAAATCAGCCAATAGGATTTAAGCAGCTCTCATTCTATTGGCTGATAGACTTCACCGCCGGGATGAAGATCGTTCAAGCGGGACTTCAAAAACTGTAAGTGGATCTTCGGGGGTTAGTGATTGTTAGTGATTAGTGTTTTTTTGTGTGGGTTTTTTTTTAGATTAGGGTTTTGGCATGTAAAAGAGCTAAATGCCCTTTTAAACGCAATGCCCATCCAACTTCCCTTTTCCGGGCAATGGTTAGCTTAGGTTTTTTAGATAGTTTTTTTTTATTTTGCCGGTTTGGGGGGTTTGTGGGTCTTTGTATTTATTTTTTTTTCAGCTAAAAGAGCTGTTTAACTTAGGGCAATGCCCTACAAAAGGCCCATTTAAGGGTCATTGGTAGTTTATTCTAGATTAGGTTTTTTAGTTTGGGGTGTTTTATTATTAAATGGGTATTAGAATAGGCATACTTTTTATTATTTTTGATAATTAGTTATTTTGTGTAATGTTTTTTTTTTTTCGTTTTGGGGTAGGTTTTTTTTTTAGGGCTTGGGCAGCAAAAGAGCTAAATGCCCTTTTAAGGGCAATGCCCATACAAATGCCCTTTTCAGGGCAATGGGTAGATTAGGTTTTACTATATTTTTATTTTGTGGGTTTGGGGAGTGGGGGTTTGTATACTGTTAAGGGGTGTTTGTTTTTTGTTTTTTGCAAAAGAGCTGTTAACTTTAGGGCAATGCCCTACAAAAGGCCCTTTTAAGGGTCCGAAAAAGGCCCTTTTAAGGGCCCTTGGTTGATAGTTTGGGGGGGTGGGGGTTTGTAACTGTTGTGTTTTATTTTCTTTTGTAGCAAAAGAGCTGTTTAACTTAGGGCAGTGCCCTACAAAAGGCCCTTTTAAGGGTCCCCAAAAGGGTCCCCTTGGTAGTATATTATAGATTAGGGTTTTTATTTTGGGGTGTTTTATTTTTATTTTTAAAAGGGTATTAGAATAGGATTATTTTTATTGTTCTGGATAAAGTTTGTTATTTTTTGTAATGGTAGGTTTTTTTTATTTTTTGTAATTTTAGTGTTTGTTATTTTTTGTAATGTTAGGTTTTAGTGTAAGGCAGGTTAGGTTTTATTTAACAGGTAAGTTTGTATTTATTTAAACTAGGTAGTTAGTAAATAAAAAATAAGCTAGCTACAATATAACAGTTATATTGTAGCTAGCTTAGGTTTTATTTCACAGGTAAGTATGTATTTAGTTTTAAATAGGAATTATTTAGTTAATATTTGTAACTTTAGTTTAGCTCTATTTAAATTATGTTAAAGTTAGCGGGTGTTAGGGTTAGGTTAGGGTTACATTAGGTTTAGGGTTAGGCTTAGGGTTACGTTAGGGTTAGGTTTAGGGGTTAATATAGTTTAATTTAGTTTGTTGCGATGTGGGTGGCTGGCGGTTTAGGGGTTAATAGGTTTACTTAGTGGTAGTGATGTGGGAGGCCAGAGGTTTAGAGGTTAATAACTTTGTTTAGTTGCAGCAATGTCGGGGAGCGGCGTAATAGGGGTTAATAACTTTAATATAGTGACAGCGTTGTTGGGATGTGGCAGAATAGGGGTTAATAACTTTAGTATAGTGGCAGCAATATCAGGAGTGGCAGATTAGGGGTTAATAGTTTTATTTAGGTGGCGCGATATCGGGGGCGGCAGATTAGGGGTTAATAAAATTATGTAGGTGCCCAGCGATGCTGCAGATTAGGGGTGTTTAGACGTGGGGTTTATGTCAGGGTGTTAGGTTTAAACGTAACTTTTCTTTTCCCCATAGACTTTAATGGGGCTGTGTTATGGAGCTTTTCTTTCCGCGATCACAGGTGTTAGACTTTTTTCAGACACCTTCTCCCCATTGATGTCTATGGGGAAAACGTGCATGAGCACGTCAAAACAGCTCTTGTTTTGTGTGCGGTAGGTATGGAGCTTAAAAACCCTATATCGCACGAACAAGCCTGGTTTTGAAAAACTTGTAATGACTGCGCTATAGGGGGTTAAATAACGCAACTTTTCTTGCGTTCGTTAATTTCCCTATAGCGTGCATAACTCGTAATCTAGGTGATAGTGTCACAAACAGAACCACATAGAACTGCTGGTTCAGAGGAGGAAAAAGCCAGTGAGCCGATCGGCACAAAGTCGCCAATCAGTACAAAGTCGCCAATACCTAACTGTGTCCAGCTCGGCAGCTACAGTGGCACCTAGCAGGACTTTGTTTATATATATATATATATATATATACTGTATATATATATATATATATGTGTGTGTGTGTGTGTGTGTGTGTGTGTGTATAGAATTTCCTGGGAAAATCCCTGACAAGCCCTACAAGCGCTCTTAGAGGGGTGTAATAAATCAAATCAACACTAATCTAATCCAGATTGGGATATTCAGGTGTTTGCGAGACATCAAATGAATATTGCCTATTGGCTCTAAGGAGCGGACATTTACCCTGTATATACCTCACAGTTTGGGGATAACTAGATTTATTTTTGTTGTTATAATAAACAGTGTAACGCTATGAGATCTTTTTTGCATTTGCATCTGCTTTCCTTGATGCGAAATATACCCCTAACTACGGAGGGGTGTTTTTGGGACGTGGATTCTGAAACCAGGAGGTTTTTACATAACGGGTCACAGAGATCAAGGGACATACACCTTTGGATACAGTAACCATACTCTGAGAAGTATCAGACCAATACAATTTACTTACCTCATACTGATTGAGGTTTTTTCAAGTAAGTGGAAATCTAGTGGGATACGAGGAAACCTGCATTGACAGCACCAACAAAATAGACTTTCTTTTATTTATGAACTTCTGTTAGCGCTTTCCCTCTCTTGCCATTAATTTTATATATATATATATATATATATATATATATATATATATATATATATATACACACACATATATGAATATCTATTTATAAATACTTAGAACATATTTCCTTATGTGAAGAATATTGGAATGTGAAATATTTCCATGTAATACATAGTTAAAACCATTATTAAATATAAATATTGCATAAATGTTATTTTATAAGTTTTACATGACTGCAAAGGGCTCAAATGCACATATATATATATATACAGTATATATATATATATATATATATATATATATATATATATATATATATATGTATACATATGTATTTATGTGTTTATATTTGTCTGTAAATACATATATACACATATAAATAAACACATATATACATACATTTACATATTTAGACATGTGTATGTATGTATCTCTATGTTAAAGCCATTTTTATGAGAACTCATATCTTTGACCGCTTATAACTTTTTATTGCAATTTCTTTAAAATAATTTTTTTTAGATAGTCTTATTGAGTGGAACTTTACTTTCAAATGTATTTTTAATATTTTTTGTGCAACATTTTAGTCAAGCATAACAATTAACCAGAGCTCTGAAGTTGCGCTATCCCGACGCACGTTAAATACAATTGCGCTTGAGCAAATGTGTTTACTTTAAACTTGTAATATGTCTGTTACTTCTGACGAACATGAAGAGCTGCAATAAAACAGCTATCGCTCACGTGCAACAGTACGCGCGCCACTCGTAAAGTAGCCTTCAATATTAAGTAAGTGTTCCCTGATCCTATCATGGAGGGGGGCAACTCGTTTTACCTAAATATTGTCGATGGCATGGACACTGTATCAAATATACTCCATTTTTATCAGTAAACCTAATCACATCTTTCATTATATACTTTAAGTTGAACATCATACTTCCCTAGTTTTACAGTTTTACACCAATAGCATGGAAAAGATCCTTTTATTTATGTCCAAAGAGGTCTGCATCACAATGACTTTTCTTCTACCCTTTAAACTCACTTAGAGCTAATATATTTTTTTAATTTTTTGCTCTCTTAAATATTACATTGGGACAATCATCAACTAAATCAACCCAAAATTGTGTCTTCCTTTACCATAAGCCAATGTTTTGGCTTATATTTTCTTTAAAATCCTATGATCAGTAATGTAACTCGTGATAAAAGAGATCCCCCAATTATTAACTAGTTTATCTTATTTTGAAGGAATTCTTTCTTTGGTTTTTAACCAAGATATCCTCTATATTTATAATTGCTGCAAAATCTTTAGCTTCTTTAACTTTATCCATGCTATTTATAACCCCTCTCTTCGAACCTCGTTTTACTTCATCTAAACACACACACACCAAAGCAGTGGCACTATATAGTCAAGCTCCCAATATATACTGGTATATATATTATGTTTTCTTGATTTAGAGTATATTTAATCTTAAATCCTTAGATAAGGTTTTTTAATTAGGAGTGGTGTTGGCATCTGTTCAACTTTTGAAAGAAAAATTGGAAAGAGTTCCAAAGAAAGTGATGCCTTGATAGCACTCTGTGCCCAGACGTATGTGAGGCTGGAAATTTTAAAACATAACTTTTATTTTAGCTCAAAAATTAAAAAATGGGAAATAGCATTAAAATAATAAAGAGCATATTGCTTTGGTCCACAATAAGGGTTATCTCTTAATTGTTGTATAAATGGCCTTTTATTTTGGTGTATAAAAGAGATTAACACTAAAAACTGATTATTGTGTTGCACAAATGCTCATGTTCCACGGTTATTTAGTTCAAACCAAATCACATAAATCACTGATAATTCACTAAATATATGCAAATTATTATTATTTATATGTGACTTCATATAGATATCCGTGTTTGTGTTATTTAATTTAGCACACTTGTCAGTGTATAAAGAATCACTTAAATTGTGTGGTAGCTGGATATAAAATAGAAAAAAGAGTTTTAATGTGAATTATTGAGACAATAGTATTTTTGTACTGGTATACTAGATTGCTGTATTGCAGTTAGTAGTATATATTATGGCACCATATAGGGATATACGAGAATTTATTGTTATAGGTTACATTGTTTTTTATTATTGTGATTTTATTAGTTTGTATAGTGAATATAACTGAGTTATAGCTCTTTTTTAAACTAAACCATATAAACTGGTTCTCGCTAGTGTCACTTATGTAAGATCACTAGTATTACTAATATTCTCTTGAGTAATACTGCTATATACTGTGTATTAATACCACAGAGTATTAGACGTGACTATCCGTTATCAGTGTTAACTAAACACACACACAGCGAAGTAGTGGCACTACAGGTAGCCTTCAGTATACGCTGGGGTTAGGTTCCAGAAGGAATGGTGATAAATCGAAACCGTTGTAAATTGAAACCCAGTTTATAATGTAAGTCAAAGGGAAGTGAGGGAGTTAGGTTCCAGGCCCCTCTCAAAATTGACATAAGTAACACCTAATACATTATTTTTTTTTTATTCAATGTTCTTTATTTTAAACTCATCGTTCCATAACAAAAAATAAAACAAATGTGGTTACAGGTTATTTGAGTCAATCAGTTACAGTTTCACTAATTAGTATAAAATCCTGTTTAGCATTTCTTTAAGACTAGTATTATAACTTCTAGTCCTTTCGCTGTGAAAGATGATGAATATTTGTTAAAACAGTAAACATATATTAAACAAGAAACAATCAATAAAAAGAAGCCCCTCTATCCTTGAGGGACAATCGTCTGCCACACATCTCTCAGAGATTAATGAAATTGACCTTGGGTATCACTTATGTTGGGAACCTCCTCCTCTGCACCGTCTCCTCTGTCAGGCGTTGAATGTATATAAGGGATGTTAGCCAGAAGTTAAAGTTGTGCGGGATGTTGTGCAATTGTCAGGGTGGTGATGGTATGGGGGAGGGTCTAAGGAGATCTCTATGCTTCCTGATTAATTCCACTGGTGTCTCCACCAGGGGGCACAAAGCTGGTTTTGGCTAGCATATCCTCCCAAAGGAATCTAACCTCTGCGAGGAAATTTAGTTTATTCCTCTTCAAATAGCCATACTCCTCCATTGTCAATATGTCCGTTACTTTTTCCGTCCATTTATTGAATGTCGGGGGGGTCTGGTTCCTCCAGTTTAGAGCGATTAACGCTTTGGCTCCTGTCAGTCCTGTTTGCAGTAGTGCAGATCTCAGTGCACATGAGAGTTTTGGTATGTCATTCAGAAGTGCAATATTGGGGGTCAGTGAGAAGTCGTTTGTCAGTGCTTGTTGATAGAATTTTTCTATCCCTACCCATAACTGTCTGAGTTTTCCACATTTCCACAACATGTGAAGGTAACTTCCTCTATCACTACATCCTCTCCAACATTTGTCACCGGCATTTGGGTATATGGAGTGTAACCTGGAAGGGGTAAGGTACCAACGCATAATAACCTTAAAGTTCAGTTCTAATAACTGAGGTGACGTTGAGGCTTTTTTTGTGTTTTTAAATATTCTCGCCCAATCGTCCCTTGTCATGTTATGTTCTATTTCCTCTTGCCACTTTAATGCGTATGTTTGTAGATTTAAGGCATGTTCTGCTTGTAAAAGTTTCTTTGAAATAGAAAGCGTGTGACTAACGCCTTCTGTTTTGGAGCAAAGGTTTTCAAAAGGCGTTAGTTTCCGCAAGAAATCCTATCTATATAGGGAGGTGTGTATGAAGTGTGACAGTTGTGAATATTTCAGCCAGCTGGAGTATCTGCCTTCTGCGATTGTTGCCAGATTTTCTCTATTGTGTAACTTTCCATTATGTGTGAAACTCTTAAGCGGTGTAGAATATCCCCATTCTGTTAGTCTTTGTTTTCCTTTATCAAGTCCCCCCACCAGTTCTGCATTTATCGGAATAGGAAATAAGGGAGAACGGGTCCCAGAGATATCTTTCTTTCGTGCGATAATACTATCCCAAGTATCAAATGTGTATTTATGAATGACCAAGTCTGAGCATTGGGGGGGTCTGAGGTCATTAGGCACCCAGCACAGTGCTCCCACTTCCGGGACCTTCAGTATATGGGAGTCTATAGATACCCATGCCTTTGTGTCTCTGGATCTGTGCCAATCTAGAATTCGCTGTAGGATTATCGCGTCGTGATAGTCTGCTATGCATGGTAATCCTAGTCCCCCGTGTTCTAGAGCTCTGTACATGCTCTCTCTACCTACTCTAGGTCTGCTCTTTCCCCATATAAAGGAATTGACATGTTTCTGTATTTGGGATATATACCATTTAGGGATAGGAATAGGGAGGGCCTGAAAAAGATATAAGATTCTAGGTAAGGTCGTCATCTTGTGTGCTTCCCCACCATGTGATAGGCTTTGCTGCCCAAGTGCGTAAATCTTTTTGGATGCTGCGTGAGAGTGTAAGATTGTTGTCATCAAACAGCTGAGAGGTGATGGGAAAGAGTTGAATTCCCAAATATTTAAGCTATTTCCTTGGTATTCTTTTTTTTTTTTTAATATTCATCTTTATTTATTTTGTAAAAGTATAACAATAAAAGACAAAGGAAAAGAAACAAATTTCACATTACAGTAAATCAGACAAGTAACATCAAGTTTCATGGTACACTGAGAAGAGTGTCCCTTCCAATATGTCCTGTTGTTTCCTTTTTCCTTCACATATGCGCTATAGAGTCTGAGAGCTCTTGGTACTTGGGAAAATGTTTAAACAGACTAAAAAATACTCTCAGAGTGGCATAATTATTGGGCAACCGGAAGTGGAGCTTTCTCCACGCTCAGTTAAAAGTGGAAATTGCAATTGGCTCCGCTGTGAGCATTACTAATACTAAATAGAAATGGAAAGGAAAGAAAGGAAGATAGATCAGATTAAGACACCAACTATACCCACCACTGACTGTTTTGGTTGCAAGTTAGGAATTTGTGCAAATGTCAAGTGAGAATTTAAAGGATGCACTCACTTCTATCTAATTCAAGAGCTATGTACTAGCATATATATATGATTCCCAAAGGAAGACCATGTCCTGATATAGTGATAGTTGACCTAACTTAAGGTAGTAGAATCTCTCGAACAGGAGATTTTTATTAACTAATTCTTTCCAATCTGTAATCGAGGGTATTTGGGTGGATTTCCACAGTTTTGGGATCAACTGATTGGCTGAGTTGAGCAGAATCTGGAACAAGTGTTTTCTTATTTTGCAAGAAATAGGGGGAGGGTGGCTAAGCATTATTATATCTGGGGATGGTGAGATATCTGTATTTAAGGTTTTATTAATGCTCTTAAAAATCTCGGACCAAAATATTTTAATGTTTCTGCATTCCCACCATATGTGTGAGATATGCCCTTCATGCCCACAGCCCCTCCAGCATAATCCTGAGGATTTCTTGAAGATGTATTTAATTCTAGCTGGGGTTAGATACCACCTCATCATTATTTTAATGTTGGTTTCTTTTGCTTGAGCCGAGTGGCCTGAGTGAGTTAGGTTTGCAAATCTGTGAGCCCAAATTTTCAAGGATGTGTTAGTATTGTGCTCTTTATCCCATCTTTTGGTATATGTAGGAGGGTGAGGGAATGTGTTTAATAGTACGAGTTTATAAAGTTTGGATATCACCCTTTTTGTGGGGTCTCTGGTTATGCATAATTGCTCAAAGGGTGTGAGGGGGCGAGTCAGATCTTTTTTGCATTTATGGGAGGTTATATAATGTCTCATCTTATGTATACGAAACCACGAAGATAGAAAAGGATGTTCTAAAGAACTAAGTTGTTGTTTATCTTTTATTTTATTTGAACTATCTAGTAAAGAATGTATTGGGAGTGATTGAGGAAGGTCAGAGAAATGGAGGTACTCTGGTAGCGTACCTGGGTTAAATTCTGGATTATTTAATAAGGTGGTGAGCGGGGAGTATCTGGAAGAGATTTTATTAGGAGGGTTACGAATCAGATTCCAGTCTGACCACGTTTCATTAGTGATTGACGAAGAAGTAATTGTGTACTTATTAAAGAATGCAGGGTTCCAGCATATATCTTGTAATTTGTGTGGGGCTGCCAAGGCATTTTCAATGTGAATCCATCGCCTAGAGCTTGGGTCACTAAATTTACACCAGTCCGAAATTCTCTGTAGAGAAATTGCTAGTTTATAAGAGAGGAGGTGAGGGACTCCCAACCCTCCCTCCAGAGGGGGTTTAAAGAGAGTGTTTTTATTAATTTGCGGTGGCCTACGTCTCCAAATATAGTCATTAATAATTTTTTGCATGATAGCGAGATCTTTCTGTATACCCGATATTGGGACCGTCTGTAAAATGTAAAGGGCTTTTGGGAGAAGGGTCATTTTTACCGCCTGGATTCTGCCTAGCCAAGATATGTTTTTGGGGAGCCATTTGGATGTAAGAGTCTGGAATTCTGTTACTAATTTTCCATAATTGAATTTCTGTAAATCTGTTTTATCTGGGGATATGTGTATGCCCAGATATTTTTTCTGTTGTTTCAAGGGACATGTCCTATTTAATAGATCTAAAGAGTGAGGGGAGAGATTAATGGGTAGATACTCCGATTTGGACAGGTTTACCATAAAATTGGATACGGTTCCGAACTGTGTGAGTTCTGAAATAGCTAATTGTGTGGACGTAAGGGGCTCTGTTAGTGTCAAGAGTAAGTCATCTGCGAAGATGGCGAGTTTATGAGTCTGGTTGTCTATAGTTATCCCATTAATTTGGTTGTTGAGTCTAATTTTAATAGCTAATGGCTCTAGGGACAAAATGAAGAGAAGCGGGGATAGAGGGCAGCCTTGCCTGGACCCGTTACGAATTTCAAATGGGTCAGAGAGTGTACCATTAATTTTTATACATGCTGTAGGATTAGTATATAGGGCTAAAATTTTGTGGATAAAGGAGTTTGGGATATGGAAGTGTTGTAGGGTCGCCTGTAGGTATGTCCAATCTAAACGGTCAAAAGCCTTTTCGGCATCCGTGGACAGCAATATAGATGGGATTTTGTTTTGTGTTATATATTCTAGTAAATTGAGTACCTTGACCGTATTGTCCTTGGCTTCCCTGTGCGGCACAAAACCGACCTGATCTTGGTGGATAATTGTTGGGAGAATTTGGTTGAGTCGTGTGGCTAATATTTTAGCGTAAATTTTTAGGTCAACGTTAAGCAACGAAATCGGTCTGAAGTTTGCTCGAGTATTTGGGGGTTTACCGGGCTTAGCTAAGACAGATATATTAGCTTGTAGCATGTTGTCTGGAAATTGTAGTAGTTCTGGGATGGAATTAAAAAGGGATGTTAAATTTTGTATTAGGAGCTTTGCAAAAGTTTTGTAGTATAAGCCTGTGAAGCCGTCAGGTCCTGGGGCTTTGTTTTGCTTTAGTTGTTTTATTGCATCCTGTATCTCAGATGCTTGGATAGGTGATTCTAAAAGTTTGCATTGTTCTGGAGTTAGTTGTGGCATTGGGATTTGGTCTAAATATTGACTGCATAGTTGGAAATGGGCTTGGGGGTCTCTCATGGGAAAAAGATTGTAGAGTTTGTGGTAAAATTCTTTAAATTCTTTTGCTATGTTTTTGGTATCTTCTATGTGTTTATCCTGGTTAGATTTAATGGAGTGAATATAGGTTTTCTGCTGTTGGTTCTTTAGCGCCCGGGCCAAGAGTTTACCCGGTTTGTTACCCTCTCTGTAAAAGTTTTGTTGGATGCGGAGTTGCTGTTTTTGGGCTTTAGTTTGGAGGATGGCGTTTAGTTTCTCTCTGGATATTTTAATGCGTTCAAGGATAGTATTGTCTGTGGGGTTGGTTTTATGTGCAAAGTCTAAATCAGCTAACTCTGTGGTGATGGCATATACCTCCTCCCTACTTTTCCTAATAATTTGTGCTCTGGCTTTGATAAATTCCCCTCTCATGGTGCATTTGTGTGCTTCCGATATAGTAGCTGCGTTAACATCTGATGTATTATTTAAAGAGAAGTATGATTTTATGTGTTTTGAAAATTGTTTTATCAGACTTGGGTTTAAGAGCATAGAATCATCTAGTCTCCATTGGAAAGACCGGAATGGAGCGGAGGGCCAATTAATAATGCAGGTAGCTAATGAATGATCTGACCATGCTGTATGTTTTATGCCTGAATGTTTGGTGTGGGAGAGGATCAGGTGGTCTACAAAAATGTAGTCCAGTCTGGAGTAGCTGCGATTGGGGTGCGAAAAAAAAGTATAATCTCTTTTTTGAGATTAAAGAATCTCCAGGTGTCGTGTAAGCCCAATAATTTCAATTTTCCCCATATATTGGTAAGGTTTGGAGTTTTAACTCTAACGTTTGGGTTCGAGCAGTCAATTGAAGGGTCAAGTGGGAAATTAATGTCTCCTGCTAATATTAGGGAACCTGTAGTTTCTCCAACTAACAAATCTGTTACTGTAGCTATGAATTTATCCTGATGTGAATTAGGGGCGTATACATTCATCAAGGTTATTGGCTTACCATAAAGAAGTCCCTTTAAGCATAAGTACCTTCCATCTTTGTCTGAAATTAATTGTGTTTTGGAGAAGGGGACGGATTTATGAATTAGAATACTAACTCCATTAATTTTTTTATTTGGGTGGGTACTATGAAAGTGGAGGGGATAATTCGAGGAGAAATATTTAGGGTAGTTTTTAGCCTTAAAATGGGTTTCCTGGAGGAATAGGATGTGACCCCCTTGTTTATGGAAGTCCAGCATAGCCATTCTCCTTTTATTAGGACAATTTAAGACCTTGGTATTTTGTGTAAAAAGTATGAGTTCTTGCGATTTTTGACTATTCATGTGTAAGAGATGTATAGAAGCTCAATATGGTTGGTGATATGGTATATATTTTGCGTTTGTAATATAGGCACAGTTGATGTACAGCAAAGAAAAGATAAAGAAAAGAAAGAAGAAGAGAAGAAAAAAGAACACATTGAAAACTTACATTACTTACCAAATACTCAATAAGTAACATTTTCTCTATAAGGAGATAATCTCCCGTCCGTGAGAGAGCAACAAAACTCTATTAGGCATTATAAATTAGCAAAGATTTTTTTTTTATTTTTTTTTTCCCTGCAATGTCAATTAGCAACAAACGAAAAAACCTTTAACATTCAACCATTAACATGCATAGTCTTGAAATAATGTTGTGAATAAACTCAACATTCTCTAGAGAATCGGGTAGCACAGGAAGGCATGTAAAACATCTGTATAACATTAGATAACATTAGATAACATTAGATGAAAGTAAATACCACATGGAGGGCCATCAAGGAGGCAGGTAGGCCCTTGATCTGGTGGGGAGTCCAGAGACAGAAGCGGCACCGATTAAAGAGTGCCCTTCAAGGATGGAGAAGTTTATGACCATAAAGGTTATTTGGAGAGTCATGAAATGGGTTCCATTGTCACTCTTTTTCCACTGTTGCATGAGATGTAGGCAAGGTGGACTTCCGAGCTTTCTTTTGGGTCGCCTGTTGCCATATCCCCCTTTGAGGAAGTGGTGGGGATTTCTTCCGTCTAGATTGATCTTCCTGATGGGAAGCCATGTTCTCTGTTGGAGGAGGAGGAATATCCAAGTCCTTGCATATGAGTGCAATGTCTTTTACTGATGAGCAAGTAAGCTGCCTGCCTTTCCATAAAATAGCCAGATGGAATGGAAATCCCCAGCGGTATGGGATATTCTTATCTCTCAATAATTCTGTGAGTGGTTTAAGTTCCCTTCTTTTGAAAAGAGTTCGCTGGGAAAGATCTGCATACATTTGTATCTCTGAATTCTCATACCTTATGGGTTGCATTTCTCTAGCTAGTTTCATGAGGTTTTCTTTCACTTGAAAGTTGGTTATGCGAATGATGACGTCTCTTGGCGGTTGGCCCACTTGCAGTTTAGGGTGCAAGGCCCTATGTGCTCTATCTATGTCCACTTTTGTTGGCAATTCTTCTTTCTTTAGGAAACCAAAAAAATCCTGCAAATACTGTTCCAGATCTGGTGGCGAGATAGTCTCTGGGATCCCTCTAAGTCGGATATTATGGCGTCTACTTTGATTTTCAGCGTCATCTAATTTATCCTCTAACTCAGTGATAGTTGCACCTTGATGCTGTATGGTGTTGTTTAGATCAGATAACGCTTCTGAATGTATATCTTGTGTGCTTTCAAGAGTTTCAACCCTGTGGCCTATCTCTGAAATGTCTTTTTTGAGATCGGATATTTCGTCCTTGATACATTGTTTAACCTGGGTTATTAATGAAGAAAAATCTTTTTTAGAAGGGATGGAGTTAAACAAAGCTGTAGGAATTGTGATAGTTTCAGATGCTTGATCGCTGTCTGAATCCGAGGAGCTGTGACAGGATGCCTGGTCTGGCGGGTTTGCATCTGTGGGGCTAGGAGCTTTAGCTTCCAGGGTTTTAAAGAAGTTATTAACAGTGTGAGTTGGTGTCTTCAGCTGTTTAATGCTTTTACTTGGTTTGCTGCCTTTTTTTGGAGACATTATTAGAAGTGTATGTACTGCCCTCAGTTGATCAAAAAATATGAGAGATGTAATTCATGCAGATTAGTTTACTCACAAGAGATGTGTATGTAAAGAAATAGAACCTCAGTCCAAACAATCAGCCTCTCTGGGTTACCTAGGACCCTGTATATTTATTAACTTTTCTTTAAATCCTAGAGAAGATGATGTATAGCAAGAAATTTGATTGTTCCCTTATTTTTAAATGGAGATGTTAACCCCAAGCAAGTAGAGATATAAGCACACTGGGATTGGTTTTCACTGTGCTAGTAATGGAGCCTTAGTTCTTCATTTCTGCAGGCTAGATTTAAACTGTCTGAGGTCACTACTGACAAGTGACATCTATATCCTTAAGTCTGGCTTATATATTGATTTTTGCATTATAGGAGTTGCCACTGTATTGCATCACACATCTTACCCTCTTGTAGCATTCGGGCCTTTCTGGAGTGCTCGTTCTGATGCGCTGAAATGATGTGCGCATTTCACTTCAAGACAGGCTGCGGCCTGCACCAGGGGTTTTACGTCCGCTCCGGTTCTGTGGCGCTAGATGCTCGTCGGGTAGCGAGCAGATTGAGGGGTAAGTCCGGTGGTGAAGCGATGTCGGGGAAGCACTTCAGGCCGTTGTGGCTATCCTCTGTGCATCTCACTGCTTCCAGTTGTTGCCGTTGCGATGGCGCAGCTCCGTAGGTCTCAGTGGGTAGTGATTAGACGAAGAGGTCTCAGATGACCAACAAGTGACCTGTTATCCTGCTCCATAGGTCACAGTCTCACATAGTTGCTTGTGGGTAGCCATAAAATACTGAATGGCACTAGCCTTTAACGCTTTCTCACGGATAGGGCTCAGGAGCTCAGATGAAAGCAGCCATCTCCTAGGCTGGCTAGCTCCGCCCCCATTTCCTTTGTATTCTTAAGGGGCATGTATGTGCTATAGATTGGAACGCTTGTGGAGATAGGGATATGTTCATAATTTCTGATTTTGTGTATTAATCAAAAAGTCAGAAAATTTCCCGAAAATTTAAATTTCTCTAAGGGTATCTGGTATAGAGCGCAAAGGGTCTGTAAGTGTGAAAAACACGTTGTCTGCGTATAGTGCTATTTTAAAGTTATGTGGGCCAATACTAATGCCTTGAATCTCCTGGTTCTGCCGAACATGTGCGGCAAAAACCTCAATGGAGAGTATAAACAGAATTGGGGACAGAGGGCACCCCTGTCTTCTCCCATTCTGAATGTTAAAGGAATTGGATAACATGCCGTTTGCTTTTACTTTGGCGTTGGGGTGAGTATATAGTTTGAATATGCGGGACATCATCTTTGACCCGAACCCTAGAGCTGTTAAAGTTTCTTTTAGGAATGTCCAATTGATTCGGTCAAATGCTTTTTCAGCATCAGTAGCCATAAGGACTGCCGGAATATCATGATGTTTTGCATATGTCATTAATGTTAATGTTCTAATGGTATTATCTCTGGCCTCCCTTCAAGAGACAAACCCCACTTGGTCTGTGTGAATGAGGTGTTGCAGTACTTTATTTATCCGATTAGCTAGAATTTTTCCTAGGATCTTAATGTCTGAATTAAGAAGGGATATGGGTCTGTAACTACTTGTATCTATGGGGGGGGTTTGTTGGGCTTGGGGATTACCGAAATATGTGCTGTTAGCATTTCTCGTGGGAGTAGGTTGTTATCATCTAATGATTGGAACAGTTTTAATAAGTGGGGTGCTATTTTGTGTTTGAATGTTTTGTAGTATGTGTTTGTAAAGCCGTCCGGGCCAGGGCTTTTGCCCGAAGGTAGGGATTTAATTGCGGATAGTATCGCCGCTATGGTTATAGGAGATTCCAGCTCATCTTTTTTAAGGGGTGGGATCTGAGGTAGATTTGCTTCTTTAATGTATTCTTGCATTTGTTCCTGGAGGTTGTATTAGAGTCGAGATTGTAGAGCCCTGTGTAATAGGAGCCAAAGTGATCAGCTATTTGTCTACTATCTAGAATTTCTCGTCCTTCTGCTGTTACTAATTTGTGTATTTGCGTCTTTATTTTTTGCGTCTTCAGCATTTTGGCAAGCAGTGTTAACGCTCTAATTCTCTCGTAGTAATACATCTTTTTTAATCCTAAAGACCTTCTATGCGCTTCTTTGGTTAGAATTTTATTTAATTCCTTTCTAACCTCAGTCAGGTGTTGAAATTTTAGTATGTCCTTTGGATTGTTTTTATGTACCATTTCTAACTGTCTCATTTTTGTAGTCAAGGAATCAATAGTGCTGTTGTATGTTTTTCGCCTATGTGCTGTATGTTTTATACATTCGCCCCTCAACACTGCCTTATGTACCTCCCACATAATGCCAGGATCAATGTCTTGTGAAGTGTTGATAGTAAAGTATTCATGTAAGGCTTTTGTCAATGCTTCTAGAGTGGGTGGGTATCGGAGTAAGTATTTGTCAATTCTCCATATATATGGAGTAATTGGGTGATTTGGCCACTGGAGGGTTATAAGTGCTGCTGAGTGGTCCGACCAAGGTAGTATGTCGGAATCTTTGACAATAGACAAGTGGTTCCTATCCACCATTAGATAGTCAATGTGCGTGTATATAGACCATGGGTGTGAAAAGAAAGTGTAATTCCTTTGGTTGGGATGCTGTATACACCACACATCAAGCATACCCAATTGTATCAAATAGCTATATACTGCATTAGGTGGTCTCGAACACGTTGATGGTCTACCCATGGAAGTATCCAATGTTAAATCTAGTATTACATTTAAGTCACCTCCTAATATTAAAGTCCCTTTTTTGCAATCTGTAACTCACTTTGATAATTGTTGATAGAATTTGTGTCTGTTACTGTTGGGAGCGTATACATTAACTAAAGTCACTGGTCTATGGAATGATAGTCCTACAAAGATCAATATTCGTCCTTCTTTGTCTGTCACTGTTTCGTGTAAGCTAAAGTGGATGTTCCTATTAAAAAGAATACCCACCCCGTTTCTCTTATTCGTGGTGTGTAAATTGAAATATCCTCTTGGATGGTCCTTAGATTTCAAGTTTGGTTGTGTTGAAGATAGGAAGTGAGTTTCTTGTATAAATATAATTGAATTTTTATGTTTAGTGAAGCTCCTAAGGGTTACAGAACGCTTCGTGGGTGAATTAAGTCCCTTCGTGTTTTGTGGTATTATTGTTATAGTTGGATTAGCCATTTCTGTATATTGAGTGTTGTGTGTATTTCTGCTTAATAAAGCTAAGTCTTACCCTGTATCGAAGGAACGGAGGGGACACCTGACCCTCATGTGGTAGAGAGAGGAGAGAGAGTAGACGGCAGCACAGAGGGATCACCAAATGACTTGAAAACTTGCTTTTCTCTGGAGAGCTATGGCAGACAGACTTAAAAAACAAAACAAAATTAATATTAATTTTAACAACAATACTTAACATATTTAACATAACAAAGGGTGTTTTCCCCATATAGATAGGGTAATTTGAACAATCTAACTCACTCCAGATATAGCCTCCTTCACTAGTGTAGTCTTCTCACAAGTGACTACACCTAAAGCTTTTGAAAAAAAGAAATTATAGTGGGGTAGGAAGGGGCGCTGAACCGCAATCTGAAAATGTATATAACTTAAGACCTTTGCATTAATTTATATTTAGTTGGTGTAGAGAATACCAATATTAAATCTTATATGAGGTGTGATGGTAAAATAAAATAAAATAATATAATAATCTTCTATCTTTTAGTTGGGGTAAAGAATACCAATAATAAGTTCAAGGTGTGATGATAAAATAAGTTAGTATAATAATCGTCTATCTTTTCAGTGGTAATATAATGTGTGCTGCGTAGAAAGCTACTTAATGAAAGTGTTAATCTTTTAGTTAGGGTAGATAATACCAATAATATGAGGTTCAGGTATGATGATAAAATAAAATAGTATAATAATCTTCTATTTTTTCAGTGATAATATAATGTGTGCTGCGTGGAAAGCTGCTTAGTGAAAGTGTTAAGGCTAAAACATGCTCATTTCTCCTTGTTTATGTAAGGAAAAAAAAAAAAAAATTAAATCGTGAGAGTAAATAGGTGTGAAATTAGTGTTAGAGCAGTAAGTTTAAAGTGACTCTATGCCACAAGGTAGATCATTTGTGTATATACTATACGTGCAGTATGGATGATAATTGTTGTAGTGAAAAGTAGGGGTGCAAAAATATATAGTTAAATATATTTGTGATTAAATTAGTACTGGGAACTAGGGATCCTCACAAATTTTTGATTTTAGGTAAAAAATATGGATCCTAATTAAAAATGAGAAAAACAGGGACAGTATGCAGATTAGTGTTATAATGTTAATTTAGGGTCTAACGCTCACTTTTCAGCCGCTACTTTTCCATACCGCAGATCCCCTTACGTCAATTGCGTATCCTATCTTTTCAATGGGATCTTTCTAACCCCGGTATTTAGAGTCGTGTCTGAAGTGAGCGTTAGACATCTAACGACAAAACTCCAGCCGCAGGAAAAAAGTCAGTAGTTAAGAGCTTTCTGGGCTAACGCCGGTTTATAAAGCTCTTAACTACTGTACTCTAAAGTACACTAACACCCATAAACTACCTATGTACCCCTAAACCGAGGTCCCCCCACATCGCCGACACTTGATTAAAATTTTTTAACCCCTAATCTGCCGACCGCCACCTACGTTAAACTTATGTACCCCTAATCTGCTGCCCCTAACACCGCCGACCCCCATATTATATTTATTAACCCCTAACCTGCCCCCCACAACGTCGCAGCCATCTACCTACAATAATTAACCCCTAATCTGCCGACCGCAAAGCGCCGCCACCTACGTTATACTTATGTACCCCTAATCTGCTGCCCCTAACACCGCCGACCCCTATATTATATTTATTAACCCCTAATCTGCCCCCCTCAACGTCGCCTCCACCTGCCTACACTTATTAACCCCTAATCTGCCGAGTGGACCGCACCGCTATTATTATAAAGTTATTAACCCCTAATCCGCCTCACTAACCCTATAATAAATAGTATTAACCCCTAATCTGCCCTCCCTAACATCGCCGACACCTAACTTCAAACATTAACCCCTAATCTGCCGACTGGAGCTCACCGCTATTCTAATAAATGTATTAACCCCTAAAGCTAAATATAATTTAAATCTAACGAAATAAATTAACTCTTATTAAATAAATTATTCCTATTTAAAGCTAAATACTTACCTGTACAATAAATCCTAATATAGCAACAATATAAATTATAATTATATTATAGCTATTTTAGGATTAATATTTATTTTACAGGTAACTTTGTATTTATTTTAACCAGGTACAATAGCTATTAAATAGTTAAGAACTATTTAATAGCTAAAATAGTTAAAATTATTACAAAATTACCTGTAAAATAAATCCTAACCTAAGTTACAATTAAACCTAACACTACACTATCAATAAATTAATTAAATAAACTACCTACAATTACCTACATTTAACCTAACACTACACTATCAATAAATTAATTAAATACAATTCCTACAAATAAATACAATTAAATAAACTAGCTAAAGTACAAAAAATAAAAAAGAACTAAGTTACAAAAAATAAAAAAATATTTACAAACATAAGAAAAATATTACAACAATTTTAAACTAATTACACCTACTCTAAGCCCCCTAATAAAATAACAAAGCCCCCCAAAATAAAAAAATGCCCTACCCTATTCTAAATTACTAAAGTTCAAAGCTCTTTTACCTTACCAGCCCTGAACAGGGCCCTTTGCGGGGCATGCCCCAAGAAGTTCAGCTCTTTTGCCTGTAAAAAAAAACATACAATACCCAAGCCCCCCAACATTACAACCCACCACCCACATACCCCTAATCTAACCCAAACCCCCCTTAAATAAACCTAACACTAAGCCCCTGAAGATCTTCCTACCTTGTCTTCACCTCACCGGGTTCACCAATCTGTCCAGAAGAGCTCCTCCGATGTCCTGATCCAAGCCCAAGCGGGGGGCTGAAGAGGTCCATGATCCGGCTGAAGTCTTCATCCAAGCGGGGCAGAAGAGGTCTTCCATCCGATTGAAGTCTTCATCCAAGCGGGATCTTCTATGGTCATCCATCTGGAGCGGAAGGATCCTGAAGTACTCCGACGCGGAACATCCATCCTGGCCGACGACTGAACGACGAATGACGGTTCCTTTAAATGACGTCATCCAAGATGGCGTCCCTCGAATTCCGATTGGCTGATAGGATTCTATCAGCCAATCGGAATTAAGGTAGGAATATTCTGATTGGCTGATGGAGTCAGCCAATCAGAATCAAGTTCAATCCGATTGGCTGATCCGATCAGCCAATCAGATTGAGCTCGCATTCTATTGGCTGATCGGAACAGACAATAGAATGCGAGCTCAATCTGATTGGCTGATTGGGTCAGCCAATCGGATTGAACTTGATTCTGATTGGCTGATTCCATCAGCCAATCAGAATATTCCTACCTTAATTCCGATTGGCTGATAGAATCCTATCAGCCAATCGGAATTCGAGGGACGCCATCTTGGATGACGTCATTTAAAGGAACCGTCATTCGTCGTTCAGTCGTCGGCCAGGATGGATGTTCCGCATCGGAGGTCTTCAGGATGCTGCCGCTTCGCTCCGGATGGATGCCGCTTGAATGAAGACTTCAATCGGATGGAAGACCTCTTCTGCCCTGCTTGGATGAAGACTTCAGCCAGATCATGGACCTCTTCAGCCCCCCGCTTGGGCTTGGATCAGGACATCGGAGGAGCTCTTCTGGACGGATCGGTGTGATACCCGGTGAGGTGAAGACAAGGTAGGATGATCTTCAGGGGCTTAGTGTTAGGTTTATTTAAGGGGGGTTTGGGTTAGATTAGGGGTATGTGGGTGGTGGGTTGTAATGTTGGGGGGGTATTGTACATTTTTTTTTACAGGCAAAAGAGCTGAATTTCTTGGGGCATGCCCCGCAAAGGGCCCTGTTCAGGGCTGGTAAGGTAAAAGAGCTTTGAACTTTAGTAATTTAGAATAGGGTGGGGCATTTTTTTATTTTGGGGGGCTTTGTTATTTTATTAGGGGGCTTAGAGTAGGTGTAATTAGTTTAAAATTGTTGTAACATTTTTCTTATGTTTGTAAATATTTTTTTATTTTTTGTAACTTAGTTCTTTTTTATTTTTTGTACTTTAGCTAGTTTATTTAATTGTATTTATTTGTAGGAATTGTATTTAATTTATTTATTGATAGTGTAGTGTTAGGTTAATTTTAGGTAATTGTAGGTAGTTTATTTAATTAATTTATTGATAGTGTAGTGTTAGGTTTAATTGTAACTTAGGTTAGGATTTATTTTACAGGTAATTTTGTAATTATTTTAACTATTTTAGCTATTAAATAGTTCTTAACTATTTAATAGCTATTGTACCTGGTTAAAATAAATACAAAGTTACCTGTAAAATAAATATAAATCCTAAAATAGCTATAATATAATTATAATTTATATTGTAGCTATATTAGGATTTATTTTACAGGTAAGTATTTAGCTTTAAATAGGAATAATTTATTTAATAAGAGTTAATTAATTTCGTTAGATTTAAATTATATTTAATTTAGGGGGGTGTTAGTGTTAGGGTTAGACTTAGCTTTAGGGGTTAATACATTTATTAGAATAGCAGTGAGCTCCAGTCGGCAGATTAGGGGTTAATGTTTGAAGTTAGGTGTCGGCGATGTTAGGGAGGGCAGATTAGGGGTTAATACTATTTATTATAGGGTTAGTGAGGCGGATTAGGGGTTAATAACTTTATAATAATAGCGGTGCGGTCCGGTCGGCAGATTAGGGGTTAATAAGTGTAGGCAGGTGGAGGCGACGTTGTGGGGGGCAGATTAGGGGTTAATAAATATAATATAGGGGTCGGCGATGTTAGGGCAGCAGATTAGGGGTACATAGGGATAATGTAAGTAGCGGCGGTTTACGGAGCGGCAGATTAGGGGTTAATAATAATATGCAGGGGTCAGCGATAGCGGGGGCGGCAGAATAGGGGTTAATAAGTGTAAGGTTAGGGGTGTTTAGACTCGGGGTACATGTTAGAGTGTTAGGTGCAGACGTAGGAAGTGTTTCCGCATAGCAAACAATGGGGCTGCGTTAGGAGCTGAACGCGGCTTTTTTGCAGGTGTTAGGTTTTTTTTCAGCTCAAACAGCCCCATTGTTTTCTATGGGAGAATCGTGCACGAGCACGTTTTTGAGGCTGGCCGCTTGCGTAAGCAACACTGGTATCGAGAGTTGAAGCTGCGTTAAATATGATCTACGCTCCTTTTTTGGAGCCTAACGCAGCCTTTATGTGGACTCTCAATACCAGAGTTATTTTTATGGTGCGGCCAGAAAAAAGCCGGCGTTAGCTACGCGGGTCTTTACCGACAAAACTCCAAATCTAGGCCTAAGTAAGTTCATACTAAGAAATAAAAATTCCTTACAGACATTAATAGCAATAAAATATTAAACAGTAATGTTCTAAAAAATTAGATTCTAAAAACTTAATAACACCGGTGTTATAAATGCATTAAAAACTACAATTCTAATTTAAAACTACAATTCTGATAGAAAAGACTCCAATAGCTGCTAATATGTTAGATGATGGGCATATAATAAAGTAAAAATTAGTAGAGGCATAAGTTGATACAGTAACAATAAACCACTATAAATTGATAAGAGGAGTAAGTTTTCAAACACTAGTATGAATTAATATTGAAAACAATGATAAGCCTTTTCTGTGTTGGTAGTATGTAACAGGTGTTTCAAAGTGGTGTGTGTCTTATTAGACACAGTGTTGCAAGCTTTAATTAGAGGGCTTTTCCTAGGATAGGTTGATACAGTAACAATAAACCATTGCAGATTGATAAGTATAGTTAGCTTTCATACACCAGTATGAACCAATGGTAAAAAAAATGATAAGCCTTTTCTGTATTGATAGTCTGTAATGAGTGTTTTCAAAATGCTGTGTGTCTTATTAAACACAGTGTTGCAAGCTTTAATTAGAGGGCTTTTCCTAGCAGGTGTTTACCCACAGTCTTTCCTTTTTTGTAGTTCCTTTAAAAGTTTCCAATTAGAGATGTCACACAGTACCTTTATATATAAAAAACGCTCCTCCGTGTATTCTTACTTTTCCTGTCAGTGTTTCATATATCAGCTGTCCGGTTCGGCAATAGAGTCACGTGGGTTCTTTGTGACTAATCAGAGGTTCTCCTTGTTTAAATTAAGTGCGCGCACTTCATTCCTTTTAAATAATTTTCAGTATGTGGCTCCTCTCGCTGTACATTAACTAACAGGGATTTCTTATTTCAAACCTCCTGTTAGAGACAACGGTCCTGGGTGCCAAGTTTGTCTGTAGCTGTAGGGCGGATCAACGCGTATCGGCAACAGAGCCTTTTTCCCCATATCTATCATACACTGTATATCAGATAATCCCCTATGGTAAGCGGAGACCCTAAGGGGCAAATGATGGTAGGGCTGTGATAAGAACAGGGGGGAGGGAGGCATCAGCTAGGAGGGGATGAAATCTATGACTAAAGCCCATAACTAACTCTTCTAAGCAATACTATACCGCTAGTGAGAATCCATATATTATCATTTGTGTGAGTGCTATGCAGTTCATGTGATTTCAGCATCTGTACTCACTATAGACTGAGTGGCAACAAGATCGCTCTTTCTTTTCTTGGATACTGTCGCCCATTTTGGGCGTTGAGGACGTGGGTTGTATGCTGTTCCATTTTCATCTTGATTATCCCGCAGCCTCGGTAGTGTAGGTTGAGAAATTTCAAGCTGCCTGCAAAATTGCTCCAGGTCCTCAGACTCTCTGTATACATATGTTCTGTCTTCTTTGACCAGTTTTATGGAAAATGGGAATCCCCATCTGTAGGGAATCCCCAAGTCAGTCAAATGAAGAGTGAGATATCGTGCTTCTTTCCGTTTCGCAAGAGTTATAGGGCTGAGATCCGCATAGATTTGAATACTATCTTCGCCGAATGAGATGGGAGACTTTTTTCTTGCTGCTTGAATTATCTTCTCTTTGTCCGTGAATTTGTGACAACAGAGGACGATGTCTCGGGGAGGTGCTGTAGCTAGAGGTTGTGCTCTCAAGGCTCTATGAGCTCTATCTATGGTGATGTTGTCATTATTGCCTGGCTCTAATAAAAACTTAAATAGGTTCTGCAAGTATGAGGGTATCTGAGCTGGAAGGATCTTTTCCGACACCCCTCTGATGCAGAGGTTCTGGCGACGACCCCTGTTATCCAGGTCCTCCATTTGGGTTTCCAACTGTACAATAGTGGCATTCTGTTGTTGCAGGGTTAGATTCATGGTGTCAGTTGTTGTAGATGATTCTTCTGTCTGCTCTTCTAGTTGTTGGACTCTGTGTCCTAAGGCATTGATGTCCCGCTTGACCTCTGCTAAGCCATCCTTGATTGCCTTGTTAACTTGCATCATATATGTGGTCAAGTCGTTTTTAGTAGGGAGGGAACTGAGGTCAGCTCTCGTTATTGGTGTGTTGTCCCCCTCTGAATACTGCGGTTCTTGCAGTGGGGTGTTTGGGAAGAATGAAGGAGGTGACTCCGTTTCCCCCATTGTTATCAGCCAGCCTAAAAAAAGCATTGAGTTTCCTTGCACTTGGGGTTGCTGGTTTTTGCTTATCTGCCTTATTTCTATTTCTCGAGGCCATTCTAGGATTTGCCTAATTACTTTGTGATAGTTACGAAAGATAACTCTGCTCTGTTTTGTTCTCAGGGGTGCGTTGTTACCATGTGAGGTTGTAAAGACAGTGAGCCACTTTATTATAGTTATATGCATTATAGGCCAGCAATTTGTAATAAACAAAGTCTGTAATATTAAGCTGCCTCTGTGGTGAGAATGTTTAATGTGACTCACGCTGCTTCACTTCGTTTCAATGTGCTGGTGACGCACAACGGTCGGTCCCTCAGCAATGGCGGATAGCCCTACACTCGCAGCCTCCACCTCCAAGCCTCGCAAGCCTTATGTGATCTTAGCGACTGATAATGTCGCCTTGCATACAAGTTCCAGTCGTGCTCCGCTAAAGCCCGAACTGCCGCAATGTTCAGCTCTTTCGTGGTGGTGCTGTGTAGCATGAATGTGGCTTCTCTGCGATCATCTAGGCCTTAGCTATTGCATCCGATAAGATGTTGCATCCGTTTGTCTTTTTTAAGATTTATTGTGCTAATGAGCCTCCCTTTGTGGTTAGTGCTTAGTATTATGCTTCATGAAGAATTTTTGTGGAGATTATCCCCCCGGATAAGTCGCCCATCAGCTAGGTCAATATCGGAGCTCTAAAAACTTGCGACCATGCTCTTCTCTGGTTGGCTCCGCCCCCCCAATACATTATTTTTAAAGCTTTGAAATGAAAACTTTAAATGCTAAACAGCATTATAAACCTAATCAAATAATCACACAACAGACTGTATCATCAAACTAATTTTAATGAACAAAAAAAAATTTTTACTTTCATTTTTCGGCAAACAGTTCTCTGCATTATTAGCATGTTAGATAATATTGGGTCTGCACCTATTCTATGCATTTCAATCTGGAGTGATTAATAGGCAGTTAGGCACCCTCACCTCAAGCAGCTGGGCAGGAAGATAATAGGGAAGTGGCTGCTAGATCTGGTTGCTCGATAGCTAAAGTCTGTTCTGTGTACACAGATTAATTTAAGTCTGCTAAGCTTGCATAACTTTGCTGCAACACAAGTGGACAGCTCCACCTACTGGCTATTTTAATTAGTGCACTGCTTTTTAATGCTTTTCAATAGCAGTCACATGACTGAAAAAAAAAGGTTGTTATTCTGAAATGGCGCAAATTGAACCTGCGTAAACCGAGGGCCACCTGTATATAGTCAAGCTCCCAATATATATATATTTTATGTATTCTCGATTTAGAGTATATTTAATCTTAAATCCTTAGATAAGGTTTTTCAATTTGGAGTGGTGCTGGCATCTGTTTAACTTTTGAAAGAAAAATTGGAAATAGTTCCAAAGAAAGTGATGCCTTGATAGCACTCTGTGCCCAGACTTATGTGAGGCTGGAAATTTTAAAACATAACTTTTATTTTAGCTCAAAAATTAAAAAATGGGAAATAGCATTAAAATAATAAAGAGCAAATTGCTTTGGTCCACAATAAGGGTTATCACTTAATTGTTGTATAAATGGCCTTTTATTTTGGTGTATAAAAGAGATTAACACTAACAACTGATTATTGTGTAGCACAAATGCTCATGTTCCACGGTTATTTAGTTCAAACCAAATCACACGAATCACTGATAATTCACTAAATATAATGTGAATAATTATTATTTAGGTGTGACTGGCTATAGATATCCATGTTTGTGTTATTTAATTTAGGACACTTGCCAGAGTGTATTTAGAATCCTTTTATTTGTGTGGTAGCTGGATATAAAATAGAATTCACCATAGAGTTTTAATGTGAATTACTGAGACAATAATATGTTTGTACTGGTATACTAGATTGCTATGTTGCAGTTAGTAGTATATATGATGGCACCATATAGAAATATACGGGAATTTATCATTATAGGCTATACTGTTTTATTTTTTAGGTTGAAATTTGTGATTTTATTAGTTTGTATAGTGAATATAACTGAGTTATAGCTCTTTTTTAAACTAAACCATTTAAACTGGTTCTCGCTAATGTCACTTATGTAAGATCACTAGTGTTAATAATATTCTCTTGAGTAATACTGCTATATACTGTGTATTAATACCACAGAGCATCAGAAGTGACTATCCATTATCAGTGTTAACTGTTCTTTCTCTTTTTCCAGAATAGAAATTCTGTGAATTTTTGTTAAATTGAAGTGCTTTTATTACTGCCCCAACGGTTTATGCTGGTTCACTAGTATCACTGAGTTGCTTCCAAATATTTATGAAATGGCAACAATCGTTCACATATTTATTAAACACATTAATACTTGTAACTCTGTTTGCTGTTTGTATTGCTTTCCCACAATTATACTCAATAGTAGCAATGTAGTTGATTTGTGCTTTTACTGAATACAGCGTTTCTGTGTATCATTCATATAATTATTTCTCATAGATAATGATTGTGTGCTGAATCATCACTGTGTGTGCACTGCACATATTTAAAGCGATGTTGCCTGGATAGCTTGCCAGCACTAAAAGTAGCATTACACATAGTCTGATATGCTACCGTGGAATTAAGCCTGAGTATGATTAAACCTATATTGTATTCCCGGCGGTATTCAATGCTCAGTGGTTACCTCAGTTTTTCAAACTTTAATAACGTTTAATAACCAATTTACAGTTTGCTCTTAACAGTTAAAATTGGAACACATTGGACCCTATTGTCCACAACCCCCCCCCCCCCCCGACGTGCTTCGCCGGTTAAGACTTTATCAAAGGCGGCGGGCCAGCGGTTTCTCAGGGATTTGTTTCCGTTACCGGAAGTTCGCCTCTGTATCTTCCTATTGGTTCTTGTTGATGTCACTCAAGTTTGACATCCTCCCTGGGATTTCTGAGGGTTTGCGCCATTTCTTTAAGGTGGATTATTCACAGGGTGGGTTTACTTTACTGTGTTAAAAGAAAATGTTATTACAAAGGAATTATCCCTGCATGGTTTTATATACCTCATTTAAGGTGGACAATTATTTCAGTATCATGGATATCTATTGGACATTAAAAAGCAGATTTGTTTGTTGTGTATTTTGTACCAATTTGAATTAGTGGTATTTGGTGGATTACATTAATATTTTCAATAAATAAAATGTATTTGACAGTTGCCTGCATTCAACTGGACTCTAAAAAACCGCAGATCTCTTTTAACTTCAGCCTAATTTAGATAATCTTCTATTTGAGAACAGTTTTTCCTCACCCTGAGAAATTGACCTTTAGGAACGTTGTTAATCCATCGCTCTAAATGACAACTGTCAGAGTGAATATAATTGTTCACATCAACTTGTTTGAAAAACATTTTCGTTTTAATATCATTATCAATAATTTCTACAATAACATCCAAATAATAATGGTTCTTAAACTGAATTCATAGGTAAAAGTTAAACTCTAGTCATTTGAATTTTTATCCTCCAGAAATTGTTCTAATAATTCAAGAACACTTTGCCATATTATAATAATATCATCAATATACCTTTTAACCCCTTAAAGGGACACTGAACCCAAATTTTTTCTTTCATGATTCAGATAGAGCATGCAATTTTAAGCAACTTTCTCATTTACTTCTATTAGCAATTTTAATTCATTCTCTTGCTATCTTTATTTGAAAAAGACGACATCTCAGCTAAGGAGCCAGCAAATGTTTGCTTCACTTGTTTATTGGTGCTGACCAATCAGCAAAGACAACCCAGGTTGTTCACCAAAAATGGGCCGGCATCTAAACTAACATTCTTGCTTTTCAAATAAACATACTAAGAGAATGAAGAAAATTTGATAATAGGAGTAAATTAGAAAGTTGCTTAAAAATGCATGCTCTATGTGAATCACGAAAGAAAATTTTTGAGTACAGTGTCCCTTTAACCCCTTAATGACAACTGACGTACCAGGTACGTCATGCATTAACAACCAGTTAATGACAATAGACGTACCTGGTACGTCAGTTGTCTAAGAGAGTGCTGGAAGCGATCGCAATCGCTTCCAGCAGCTCTCAGGGTATTGCAGTGATGCCTCCATATGGAGGCATCCTGCAATACCTTTTCAGAAGACTCCGATGCAGAGAGAGCCACTCTGTGGCCCTCTCTGCACCGGTAGCGATGGTGCCGGTTCGTTGGTGGGTGGGAGCATAACAGGGAGGCGGGTGGGCGGCCCATCGCTACCCGGCATCCGTTTCCTGTAAGTGCAATGTGCACGCTGGGTGCCGGGAGCGTGCGGGGGCAAGCGTGCGCGCGCGGGGGCAAGCGTGCGCGCGCGGGGGCGCGTGCGCGATTAGCTGGCCACTGACACCAATGAGGAGGGAAGAGGGGGGAAAAAAGAATTTAAAAAAATAAATATATAAGGATCTGGGAGGGGGAGGGGGTTGGGGTATTGTGGGGGGCTGCTACACTACAGAAAACATTAAAAATTGCAAAAAAGATAAAAAAAAACACTTGTTTTTGGGGCAAATTGGGTACTGGCAGACAGCTGCCAGTACCCAAGATGGCGGCAATTAGGTAGGGGAGAGGGTTAGAGAGCTGGGGGGGGATCATGGAGGTTGGGGCTAAGGCAGGGGTCCATCACAGCTAAAACATTTTATTTTTTTTTATTAAAAAAAAGAAAAACTCCTTTTATTTAGTACTGGCAGACTTTCTGCCAGTACTTAAGATGGCGGGGACAATTGTGGGGTGGGGGAGGGAAGAGAACTGTTTGGGAGGGATCAGGGGGTGGGATGTGTCAGGTGGGAGGCTGATCTCTACCCTAAAGCTAAAATTAACCCTGCAAGCTCCCTACAACCTACCTAATTAACCCCTTCACTGCTGGGCATAATTTACGTGTGGTGCGCAGCAGCATTTAGTGGCCTTCTAATTACCAAAAAGCAATGCCAAAGCCATATAAGTCTGCTATTTCTGAACAAAGGGGATCCCAAAGAAGCATTTACAACCATTTGTGCCTTAATTGCAGAAGCTGTTTGTAAATAATTTCAGTGGGAAACCTAAAGTTTGTGACAAAATTTGTGAAAAAGTGAACTTTTTTTTTTATTTGATGACATTTGGCGGTGAAATGGTGGCATGAAATATACCAAAATGGGCCTAGATCAATACTTTGGGTTGTCTTCTAAAAAAAAATATATACATGTCAAGGGATATTCAGGTATTCCTGACAGATATCAGGGTTCCAATGTAACTAGCGCTAATTTTGAAAAAAAGTTGTTTGGAAATAGCAAAGTGCTACTTGTATTTATGGCCCTATAACTTGCAAAAAAAAGTAAAGAACATGTAAACATTGGGTATTTCTAAACTCAGGACAAAATCTAGAAACTATTTAGCATAGGTGTTTTTTGGTGATTGTAGATGTGTAACAGATTTTGGGGGTCAAAGTTAGAAAAAGTGTGTTTTTTTCAATTTTTTTCCTCATATTTTATATTTTTTTTATAGGAAATTATAAGATATGATGAAAATAATGGTATCCTTAGAAAGTCCATTTAATGGCGAGAAAAACGGTATATAATATGTGTGGGTACAGTAAATGAGTAAGAGGGAAATTACAGCTAAACACAAACACCGCAGAAATGTAAAAATAGCCATTGTCATTAAGGGTAAGAAAATTGAAAAATGGTCCGGTCATTAAGGGGTTAAGGACCGGACATTTCAGACAAAAACTTCCCCAAGTGACCAGAGCATTTTTTTTTTTTTTTTTTATTTATTTCGCAGAAAGAGGTACACAGTGCTTACATATTACAACAAGGTCAATATCATAACATCTGACAACTTTATGTCCATACATTTACATGTAAGCAAATACATAGATAAAACAGTCATTATTTAAGAGCCTTATACAATTGATTTGCAATTTAATACGTTACTAAAGTATAGTTTTAAAACAAAAAAGGGTTAGAGGCCCCCTCTAGGAGGCGTTATATAAAACTAAAAAGTCTTGAATGGATAGGCAGACTCTCAAAACAATTTCAGGTATATAATATATGTAAAAGGATCCTAAAACACACACACACACATATATATATATATATATATATATATACACACACATATACATTTTATATATATATATATATATATATATATATACACATATACATTATATATATATATATATATATATATATATATATATATATATACACATATACATTATATATATATATATATATATATATATATTCCTGGAAAAACGTCGCACTCACAGGTCTTTGGATAAAGCAAGTAAAATACTTTTAATGAAACGTTTTCGGGGAATTTCTCCCCATCATCAGCATAAACACAAACTGCATCAAACAAACTTATATAGAAGGTGCAAATAATCAAACTAATTTTCAAAAAACCTGTGTAAAGTGTCCTCTCAGTGTGGTGGCGCCAAACATTGTGTGGGTGGAACGCAAGCTGCGTTCCACTGTGTGAACCGGAAGTGTTACATGTGATACTCTTTCCGGAGTCAGTGGAGGCTCCTCCATATGTGCACTGTCGCACGTGAACCCCCAGGGGGCAGAGGAGAGGGGGGGAAATGAGCAGAACTTAAGGGGAAAAAAATGAGAAAAAAAAATTATGAAAATTTTTATTTTTATTTATATTATTTTATATTATATTTATAAATGTATTATTTTCCTGTGTGCTGTCTTCTGTAAGACTGTGCAGTGTAACTATCATGACATCATGCATATTAGGCTGAAAGTGGAAAGTGCTGTTTTGCCTATACTTCTATGTATCGCACGTGCGATACATAGAAGTATAAGCAAAAGCACTTTCCACTTTAAAACTGCATTGACTGCAGCGCCACCTACAGGCCAGCCCATAGCCTTCCTGTTCGCACAGCTCTTAGTGTGCGGGAGCCAGCTGTCACGTGACACTCGCACACTAAGAGCTGAGCTTACTATGTGTGTGGGAGGAGAGGAGGCAGGGGCGTAACAGAAGTTCAGCCAATCATATCCCTAATCCCTGGGCCTTCCCAATTCCTAAATCGGCCACGCAGGCGCATGGTTTCTGGCGGGGAATTAACCTACTGACTGAGAGGCGCGCACTGTGAGTGACGACACACCCGGCCACATGGATGACACAGGCTGTTAGAAAGATTAGTGTGTGTCAGTGCGCGGGGAGACCAGAACAATGCTGCCACCAGGATCGGGTCCATTCAGTGAGGCTCAGGGGAGGGCCCAGGGCTACTGAGCAGGGCTGAGTGAGGAGAGGCTGCGACTTAGCAGTATGTATCTGAGTGAGTATGTATGTAAAATTCTAGGTAATAATGATGCCTCATTTCCAATGTTCCCTCAAAGCCCTCTCTGTGTATTGCAAGCAGCGCAACTCAGAACTTCTGTAACAGGAGGGATGTGGAATGTGATTTTTTTTAATCATATTTCAACAGTGCTGGACTCCTGGAAAACTAAGCTGCAAGACACCGTGAGAGAGCACTGTTAAAATAAAATAAAAAAATAAATCACTTTTCACATCCCTCCGGTGTAGCACAGCTTGATCTTTTTTCTGTGCTACACTGAGGGGGAATGACCTAAGCTGACTGAGTTGTGTGCGTAAATCACACAGCTCTGTCAGAGAGTAAGACCGGGAGAAATTAAACACGGAGAGCAGCAGGCAATAAACTTCCCGTGAAAAGATTAAAGTGCTGCCTCCCTCCTCCATACACTAGAAGCAGCCTAGGTGAGTGCTGGAGATCTTCTGTGATTAAAAATGACCCGTAAGTTTCAGTTTGTGACAGCTGAAAGTTAGAGATTTATTAAACACCCATGCAGGGTCATGAAAACAGTGCACACACTACTTATTCTAGCAATACCAGCTTTTTTTTCTATTTTCTAATCCAGCATTCTTTTAAAAAAAAGAAGAAAAAAAAGATGCAGAGCATTATTTAACCCCTTGGCTACCATAGAGAATTTCAGTATATTCTAATACATTGCACTGCAGCTCTTTTTGACAGCCAGGGGGTTAAATTATGCTCACAATATGGTCTAGGCATGTAAGGAGGGGAGGAGGTTAAGCAGGAGACTGAAGCTTCTCTGTTGTCACAAGCTGACATTTCTTATATAAACTTTGAGCAATAATATCTGATTCTGTAGTAGTCTGTGTAATGAAATTGCTGGTTTTAAATGTGGGTCTAGTTAATCAGTATTGTTTAGCTGTGATGTATTTTTACCACATTCCTACCTGATTACTAAAGGTTGTTTCCCTATCAAATTTGAGTGACTTTATTTTCTTTATAGTGATGATGAGACTTAAAAAGGTATTTCTTCATGCCATGTGGTACCTTGCTAGCCAACTTCATATGCTGCAGTAAAAATGTATATATGCTTATAACTAGGGTAATGGATCTCAGCTGTATGTATATGTATGGACTCTGGAGCAGGCTGCAGGCATGGGTGGTGGGCAGAGGGTGCCTGGGTGGCCTATTTTTCTCCTGGGCATGTGTGTATCCCTCTGTAGCCACATTACTTTTTCCATACCAACCAATGTACAAAAAACAGTGATTGTATGGTGTTATGAATGTTAAATCATTTGATAATTAAACAAATACATTATGTTTGTCATGTTTGAACAAATAAAAATGAAGCATCACTTTGCACTGTGGATGGTTAACCCACTAAATGCCCCTCAGTGCCTACTGCATCCCCTTCCTCCTGTGATTTACTCCCCCATCCCAGACCTCATACTATAAAGATGAGTACACACACACACTAGAAATATGTATGACAAGTTCCATTTAATTTTGTTTTAAATAAAAGTGGGACTAGTGTGTTTGTGTATATATATGTGTGTGTGTGTGTGTGTGTATATATATATATATATATATATATATATATATATATATATAGCCATCTGAGGGGCGGGGCTTTATTTCAAGGGGTGTGGCTAGGGGCGGGGCCAAGTGCACCTCCATCTTCATAATTCACCAGCCGCCACTGTCCGGAGTTAGCATTATTCTAAGAAATGTTTGTATGCGGATGGTGAAAGTTCTTAGTTGCCATTAGGCCATTACATGTTGTGCACCCTAGGCATCGATATGAGCCTTTGATGTTTACGTGTGATGTATCCATGTAGCTTGATTTGGGGTCTGTGCGTACCAGGCTGTCCTTCAGATTGGTACCCCTCCGGTATGCTATCATTGGTGTCAGGTTGTGCGTAAAGGTCAGTTTGGGGTCAGATTGTACTATTGGCCAATGTTCCCTTAGTACTCTTCCTGCTTGTGTAGTGTTTGGTGAGAACACCGTTGCCATTATCAACCTGTTAGGTTTCTCTGTTAGAGTGTCCTTGTATATCAGACTGTCCTGGGTATAAGGGAGGACTTCTTTTAGGGTACTGTCAACTATCTGTTGCTTGTACCCCCGTTGCAGGAACTTGTCCCTCATGTGCTGCAGCTGTGAGACCCCTGTGGCTATGTTGGAATTATTTCGTACAACCCTAGTCATTTGTGACTTCACTATACCCTTTAGGAGGGCTGGGGGGTGGCAGCTATTGGCACTTAAAATGGAATTTCTGTCGGTAGGTTTACTGTAGAGTGTGGTTCCCAGGGCACTACCTTCTATGTAGATATTTAGATCTAGAAATTGTATTTCTTTGTGATGGTGTGTGAGCTTGAACCTTACTGGTGTAGGAGTGCTATTCCAAACCCTGAACCAGTCTAACAGTGCCTCTTGTCCCCCACGCCATACCATAAACACATCGTCGATGTATCTAACATAGAATACAACCGGCGATGTGTCCCTGTTCCACAGGAATTGATTTTCAAACTGAGGCATATATATATTGGCATACGATGGGGCCATATTCGACCCCATCGCCGTGCCAGTGAGTTGCAAATAAAAAGATGTCTCAAAGCGGAAATAATTCCTGGTGAGGCAGTACTCCATTAGTGTCAAGAAAAAATCAATGGGGGGGCCCTCATATTGTGTACTCTCTATGAGGTGTTGTTTAGTTGCCATAAGTCCTGTATCATGTGGGATGATAGTGTAGAGACTGTTGACATCCAGGGTAACCAGGATGTCACCAGTCTCCACACGCACATCCCTCATCTTCCTAATTAGGTCATTGGTGTCTGAAATATATGATCTGACTGTCTTAACAATAGGTTGAAGGTAAATGTCAATTACTTGTGCCACCGGCTGTGTGAGTGACTGTACGGCCGAAACTATCGGCCGCCCAGGTGGGTGATCTAGAGTTTTGTGTATTTTCGGGGTGGTGTATAGGATTGGGATTCTAGGGTGTGTTGTGGTGCAGTACTCAAAGATTTGTTCCGTTAGGTATCCTTGTTCAAATCCTAATTTTAGAATACTATCCAGTTCCTTCTTGTACTTGACCGTAGGATCACCTGGTAATTTGCTATAGGTGTTATTGTCAGTTAGCTGTGTGAGTATATCCTCCCTGTAGTCCCTATAGTCCATTAGGACTATTGCTCCGCCTTTGTCGGCGGGGCGGATGACCAGATCCCGGTCATCTTGTAATGTTTTGATCGCAGCCCTTTCGATTTGTGTGAGATTATGTCTCCATTTATTGGTCTTTCTATGTGTTTCCATGTCTTGTGCTACTAGCCTCATAAAGGTCTTAGTGCTACTATTGGTTGGCTCAAATGTACTTGGCTTTTTGCACTTATGTACAGGGCTAGTATGTTCAGGGCTTGTGGGAGCATTCTGGAAATATTCTTTGATTTTCATTGTCCGGTTTAGTCTGTGTAAGTCTAACTTAAGGTCCATTTCAGTGATCTTGTGACTAGGTATAAAAGATAAGCCTTTGTTCAACATAGAGTTTTCTGCTACTGTCAGAACGTGTTTACTAAGATTGACCACTATATCCTCTGTCTGTTGCGGCGTGTGGGTCTGTACCTGCCCCCTTGCCCTCCTAATGTGTGGTCTATAATTCCTCCCCCTCCTCTGCGTGACCTCGTATTTACCCCTAAAAAATGGTCCGGGGTGGACTGTCCTCTATGTGTGTATGGGGGATGGTGCGGAGGTTGAGTTTGGTACGTATTAGGGGATGTTGGTGTGTGCCGTGTGATGCTAGTGTCTGTTTCTGACGACTCTGCGCCACTAGTATCAACTGTTGTAAATTGTACTCTCCTAGGGCGGTAGGGTCTCCTAGGTCTACCTTCTAGTGAATTGGTTAGCCACTTGTAAACTCTACCGTTAGTGTAGTCTGCTTTCACTGACTCTAGTTTTCTATTCTTAAATACTAGTAGTTCAGTTTTATATTTATCAACTTGTTGTTGTAGTTTGCTAAGCCAATTCTCCTGTTGATCTGTTACAAGTGTCTCATTGTGTGATTGTTCAAATATCACTATCTCACTTTTGACTCGGTTGAGGACTATTGTCACTTCCTCTATTACGAGTAAGATCAGATCTAGGGAGCACTTATTTAATATGTGACACCATTTCTTTCTAAATTCAGGATTGTCCCTGCCTATTGTGGGGATGTTTTTAACCCTAAAGCCCCTAGGGATGTGGCTCAATCTGTAATATTCTGAAAGATAGCTACCATGTAATGTTAAATCTATTTCACGCTTCTTAAGTTTCAATAAATTGTGGTATATATTAACAGGGGTCTCACCAGTAGCTGCTCTGTTGATAGGGGCAAAGAGGATCCTTGCTGCGTCGTCTGGAGTATATGTGACAGTACCAATCTGGGCTCCACGGGCCTGTGCTCCTACATCTGGGTCTTGTTCAGCAGTACTTGTCCCAATTGGCGGAAGTGTCAGGGGAGAGAGAGGTACTGGCTCCATAGGTGTAAATCAGTTTGCTGAGTGCTGTAAAAATACACAACCGTAAATAAATAAGCTGGTGTACGTAGATCCCAACGTATATTGATGTATACAACACAAAGTGGTTCAAAACCAATAACAGAACTACAGTTCACTGAGTGAAGGAATCAGGCTGAGGGGGCACACTTGTATATGAATATCCAATCCCATCCGGTGTACAGTGTTACCCTCCAGTTGTCATCTGCCTGGGTGCAAACATGTAATAAATATTCCTGGAAAAACGTCGCACTCACAGGTCTTTGGATAAAGCAAGTAAAATACTTTTAATGAAACGTTTTCGGGGAATTTCTCCCCATCATCAGCATAAACACAAACTGCATCAAACAAACTTATATAGAAGGTGCAAATAATCAAACTAATTTTCAAAAAACCTGTGTAAAGTGTCCTCTCAGTGTGGTGGCGCCAAACATTGTGTGGGTGGAACGCAAGCTGCGTTCCACTGTGTGAACCGGAAGTGTTACATGTGATACTCTTTCCGGAGTTAGCATTATTCTAAGAAATTAATTTTGAGCAAATATCCTTGTAATAGCTGCATCTTGTAAATTGAAATTGTGGAAATACCAAAGTGTACACAATATTTCTTTATATATATTCCGTGTTTTCTGTGTATACCACTCTATGTGAATTACACGTTTTGCGTGTATCGGTCTTGCATGTGTGATCATACTCATTGAAACAAACGTGTATGTGTTTATAAGTGTTATCCTCTTGTTGTTGCCTGCTATGTTATTTCAGTCAACTTGTTTACCTATATGTGTCCCTTGATCAGCTTTGTGGGCTCCGTATATGTCCCTGCTGTCATAATCTGGTTGTCATAGGAACCATTAGCTATGCCGGATCTACTTTAGGCGGATGGCTCTATTGTTAGCCCCTTATTATTATATATCTTTACAGTGTCAAGGGGTGAATGTGTGGTATACGTTAATAGTAGTTATATAGACCATCTCTGTATTCTACCTATTCTAGTAAGGACTCTTCTAAGGTATCTAAATGAGTTATATGCTAAGTACACTTATATAAAACTCAAAAGGCTAAAACTAAAAAAAATTATAGACCACACATTAGGAGGGCAAGGGGGCAGGTACAGACCCACACGCCGCAACAGACAGAGGATATAGTGGTCAATCTTAGTAAACACGTTCTGACAGTAGCAGAAAACTCTATGTTGAACAAAGGCTTATCTTTTATACCTAGTCACAAGATCACTGAAATGGACCTTAAGTTAGACTTACACAGACTAAACCGGACAATGAAAATCAAAGAATATTTCCAGAATGCTCCCACAAGCCCTGAACATACTAGCCCTGTACATAAGTGCAAAAAGCCAAGTACATTTGAGCCAACCAATAGTAGTGCTAGCACTAAGACCTTTATGAGGCTAGTAGCACAAGACATGGAAACACATATAAAGACCAATAAATGGAGACATAATCTCACACAAATCGAAAGGGCTGCGATCAAAACATTACAAGATGACCGGGATCTGGTCATCCGCCCCGCCGACAAAGGCGGAGCAATAGTCCTAATGGACTATAGGGACTACAGGGAGGATATACTCACACAGCTAACTGACAATAACACCTATAGCAAATTGCCAGGTGATCCTACGGTCAAGTACAAGAAGGAACTGGATAGTATTCTAAAATTAGGATTTGAACAAGGATACCTAACGGAACAAATCTTTGAGTACTGCACCACAACACACCCTAGAATCCCAATCCTATACACCACCCCGAAAATACACAAAACTCTAGATCACCCACCTGGGCGGCCGATAGTTTCGGCCGTACAGTCACTCACACAGCCGGTGGCACAAGTAATTGACATTTACCTTCAACCTATTGTTAAGACAGTCAGATCATATATTTCAGACACCAATGACCTAATTAGGAAGATGAGGGATGTGCGTGTGGAGACTGGTGACATCCTGGTTACCCTGGATGTCAACAGTCACTACACTATCATCCCACATGATACAGGACTTATGGCAACTAAACAACACCTCATAGAGAGTACACAATATGAGGGCCCCCCCATTGATTTTTTCTTGACACTAATGGAGTACTGCCTCACCAGGAATTATTTCCGCTTTGAGACATCTTTTTATTTGCAACTCACTGGCACGGCGATGGGGTCGAATATGGCCCCATCGTATGCCAATATATATATGTCTCAGTTTGAAAATCAATTCCTGTGGAACAGGGACACATCGCCGGTTGTATTCTATGTTAGATACATCGACGATGTGTTTATGGTATGGCGTGGGGGACAAGAGGCACTGTTAGACTGGTTCAGGGTTTGGAATAGCACTCCTACACCAGTAAGGTTCAAGCTCACACACCATCACAAAGAAATACAATTTCTAGATCTAAATATCTACATAGAAGGTAGTGCCCTGGGAACCACACTCTACAGTAAACCTACCGACAGAAATTCCATTTTAAGTGCCAATAGCTGCCACCCCCCAGCCCTCCTAAAGGGTATAGTGAAGTCACAAATGACTAGGGTTGTACGAAATAATTCCAACATAGCCACAGGGGTCTCACAGCTGCAGCACATGAGGGACAAGTTCCTGCAACGGGGGTACAAGCAACAGATAGTTGACAGTACCCTTAAAGAAGTCCTCCCTTATACCCAGGACAGTCTGATATACAAGGACACTCTAACAGAGAAACCTAACAGGTTGATAATGGCAACAGTGTTCTCACCAAACACTACACAAGCAGGAAGAGTACTAAGGGAACATTGGCCAATAGTACAATCTGACCCCAAACTGACCTTTACGCACAACCTGACACCAATGATAGCATACCGGAGGGGTACCAATCTGAAGGACAGCCTGGTACGCACAGACCCCAAATCAAGCTACATGGATACATCACACGTAAACATCAAAGGCTCATATCGATTCCTAGGGTGCACAACATGTAATGGCCTAATGGCAACTAAGAACTTTCACCATCCGCATACAAACAAAGTATTTAAGATCAAACACTCAATATCCTGTAACACCACATACGTAGTATATTTGCTATTCTGCCCATGTGCCCGGTTCTATGTGGGGAAAACGAGCGGAACACTCCGCGAAAGGATGGCCAACCATAGACGGGCCATACGGCTGGCGTTGGACCAAGGAGACTCAGACCAACCAGTGGCCAGACACTGTGCAAGAATGGGACACCAGGTGTCCACCATCAGATATATCCTGATAGACCACATCCCCCCCCTGGACAGGGGAGGTGATAGGAATAAGGCCTTGCTAAGAAGAGAGGCGGAGTGGATGTATAGATTGGGCACTATAGCCCCAGGAGGATTAAACTCCCCTCCAGATTTTAAGGCGCTCATTTAAGTAGAGATACACACAGGGGTATGGCATATAGACCTAGAGTAACATGCAGCGATGCACTGGAAGTCAGGCCACTTGAGGGGTAGACTTCTTAGTGTGGGGCACAACATCTGTTGTTTGGGGGGGGACATGGAGATGATCCCCTCCAAGTTAACAATACTCGGTCCTCTTTTTCCAATTACCCACAAGAACTCAAGTACACTTAAAACACTGAGCAGCCTTAAAGTAGTTAACAGCCTTAAACCGTGCAACAAATCCAAGGATACCATCTATCTGTAACAAGCCCAGATGAGCCCTAGATGAAAGATACAAGAAATTGACCGGTAAGAACACCACAGAGCCACAGGATAATGAACTATGGAGAGATAACAACCAGGGGCTGAAAGTAACCCCCGACTCGAGGAAAAATTAACCCATACTTACCCCACGTCAGGTTGTGCAAATACATCACACAAGGTCATAGAATTGGGACTATTATAAGAACATTCATTAAAAACAGAAATTTTGAAGGAAAAGAGTATATAATAATGTGCCACAAAGTAACCATATGAAGTAATATGGAAACAACAGTTTGCTTAAAATTAGAAAAAGAATATGTGTTCGTTATAGTGTGTATAAGGGGCATGGAGACAAACAAGTGGGATAGATATAATCTACAAAACCATGTACATATAACTTACACTAAGTGTACATTACAGCAACAAAAATAGAGTTGCTTTCATATATTTCATTTTAATGTAAAAAAATTTTTTAGTTTTAGCCTTTTGAGTTTTATATAAGTGTACTTAGCATATAACTCATTTAGATACCTTAGAAGAGTCCTTACTACAATAGGTAGAATACAGAGATGGTCTATATAACTACTATTAACGTATACCACACATTCACCCCTTGACACTGTAAAGATATATAATAATAAGGGGCTAACAATAGAGCCATCCGCCTAAAGTAGATCCGGCATAGCTAATGGTTCCTATGACAAACAGATTATGACAGCAGGGACATATACGGAGCCCACAAAGCTGATCAAGGGACACATATAGGTAAACAAGTTGACTGAAATAACATAGCAGGCAACAACAAGAGGATAACACTTATAAACACATACACGTTTGTTTCAATGAGTATGATCACACATGCAAGACCGATACACGCAAAACGTGTAATTCACATAGAGTGGTATACACAGAAAACACGGAATATATATAAAGAAATATTGTGTACACTTTGGTATTTCCACAATTTCAATTTACAAGATGCAGCTATTACAAGGATATTTGCTCAAAATTAATTTCTTAGAATAATGCTAACTCCGGAAAGAGTATCACATGTAACACTTCCGGTTCACACAGTGGAACGCAGCTTGCGTTCCACCCACACAATGTTTGGCGCCACCACACTGAGAGGACACTTTACACAGGTTTTTTGAAAATTAGTTTGATTATTTGCACCTTCTATATAAGTTTGTTTGATGCAGTTTGTGTTTATGCTGATGATGGGGAGAAATTCCCCGAAAACGTTTCATTAAAAGTATTTTACTTGCTTTATCCAAAGACCTGTGAGTGCGACGTTTTTCCAGGAATATTTATTACATGTTTGCACCCAGGCAGATGACAACTGGAGGGTAACACTGTACACCGGATGGGATTATATATATATATATATATATATATATATATATATACAAGGATTGAAGCATGTACACTTATTAGCACTCACATCTCATGGTGATGTGGCTTTAAATTTAGAACCTTTAGTGCCAAAAGGGGGGACGGTCTGTGCCGTAAAAATAAAATATAACCTTTATTAGATTAGTTAAAAAAGATTCCACAAAACAAACATAAACATATATGTATTAAAAACACTTAATGTTGAGGAGGATAATATCAAGAGGATTTGGATGCTGAACGTAGCTATCTGTAAGGAAAGTTATCTTCAGGCTTATGGTTAGGGGTATTCCTGGTTCCCTAGATGTCTCCTAGTTATAGCTGCTGCTATATGTGATATATAATGCTTGTGAAAACAATGGTACTATTTCCTGGTTCAAATATTATAGTTATTCATGGTCTCAAAAATCTTTTGAAAATAGACTTATTTTGCAATTGTATATGCTTCTCGGGCATGTGCTTTGGGTTCTTTGATAATAATGCTGCTAAAGCAGTGATATTTATTAATGCATAGCACTAGTTATTGTAATACTTTCTGGACATATAGTTGCTATCGTGAGCTTGTTATATACCTCCCCTTTCGAAGGGTTAATTTGGCTAAGTTCTTAATGCAGATATGATAACCTATTGAATTTTCATAATTAAAAGGTATGCCCTAATGGTATTAGGTATGTATTTTTCGTTATTTAGCATAAATCTTCAGCTATTATAAGGCTGTATGCAATTTTCAACGTTAATACAAATGTTGCTATTAGAACATAGCGTTATACAAGTCCACACAATATGAATTGTATCCAGATTATTGCTCTATGTTTTTATGGAGGTATTTGTTGTTTATCCCCCAGTATTTTATACTGTGCGTTGTGCAGATTAACACAATGTCAATTTGTATTCGGATTATTCCGATTATTAGGTTGTGTTACTCTGAGGGTATTTAGCGCATATTCACTGGTGCTTGGTGCCAACAATATCAAGTATTTCAATGCTATGGATATCTTGTACTGATATCAACAAATGTACTGCTGTTAGTTAGAACTTTAGTACGATTAGTCTTTTAATTTAATAATGCATTCTTTCATTCATCATTCGTACTCAAATGCCCAAGAGCTGCACAAAGTCAGCAACTATCAGTTAAATCTCATTTGTATAACTTGCTATAATCGTAAGATATACTACCGTTAGCTTAGTATTTATAGTTAGCTCAATATTTTCATTTATGTGGCGGTCCACCTTACATTCATACACTTGGCTTTCTGGCCGTTCTATAATGCTTAGATGTGGACTAGTCACTATAGTAGTTTTCTAGTGAGCTAAGCTGTATTAATTTCCTCAAAAACGTAATACACCTAATTTAAACCTTTTAACTTATAACTAGGCAGTACGCCTTCCGTAATTGTAACGCTAAGGTTTCAGAGGTGTAACTAAATTCTATATCCTTATTTCAACATTTAGCTGGTAAAAAAGTTTGGCTTAAAGCCTAACAACATATTCAAAGCCCTAACATGTTTCGCCACCAACGTGGCTTTCTCAAAGGGTACGGCGCGGCGTTTGGCGTGGTCTCTTGTAGACTCTGGTCCAACCCTTTGTGGTGACGTCACGTCCTATCAGATTCGTTGTACTTTGTGAACCAATGCGAATGGTTCTAACAGTATGACCAACCAATAGCCTTTTGCTGATTGGCTCAATATCGATGTCATTATTTTTAGAGAGTGTCAGAATATTATTCTAATCTGAATGTTTAATCTGTTCATTTATCTAGAATTTTCAGACTTCGTGTATATTGCAGGAAATATAAACAATTGGTTAATTCAGTCTTTTGTCCGATTGCCCTCAAAACATTCTTGGAGTGCAGTGTGTATATATATATTTTAGGAGATATATAGTATTACAAATATTCTATTATCACTATATCGATGTTATAATCATGTGTATTATGTCAACATATGTTATTAAGTTAAGTAATCCTTCTTGTTACTTATTATAAATGGGTGAAAGATACTATGAATGCCATTTAGATATTCTGTTTGAGATAGCAGGTAATCTTATTTTTTATTTTTTACATTTTTTGCAGAGTCATAGAAGAAATGAGTATTTCAGTATAACATAAATAAATGCTGCTGAATAATAATTTCATCAGGATCTAAGTGATTCTATCGTTCGTATTTATCAACATTATATTGATGTAGTAGTTGTTAGTGTAAAGTTCACTCTTAGTTGAATGTTTTCATATATTGGTGGAGGTACCCTATAATTATAGTGACAAGAGTATGGTTGTGATTGGTTCGTGCTGTGATAGCTGGTCAAAATACAAATGGAAATAAAAATAGAATGTGAAAATGTAAAATTAAAAAGTAAGAAATAAAAGTAAATAGTGTTAAATGTGAAATAAAGGAGAGAGTGAAAATAAAGTGGGCTAGAAAAGGAAAGGCACCTCTGAGATGCTTAAGAATGTGTGCCTGGAGATGGGCTTCGTTGATACAAAAATAATTATAATTCATGTATTGAAGTGTATATGTATTACTAGTGATGCCGATGTACACATATTATTGTCACCGAAGTTACTAAAAAGGGGGGAGTAGGAGTGGAAGTGAGTGATGTTCACTTGAAATGCATGTGATGGGTGATATATAGGTGAACTGGTGTGGCTTAAGAATGTGATTTTAGGATCCTCTCCTTATTTAAATATCGTTTTGATGTTTTGTATAACTTCCGAATGGAACTTTAAGATCCTCTACTTTTTTAATGTCATTATAATGTTTAGTTGATATATAGCACATATAAATTTCATTCTTAAAGTTGTCCTTTTGACGATCTCTTGCAGGCGTTCTCTCATATTGTAATTGATTTTTCTTATATTCTCTTAATGAGAATAACGCTGTATTTCCTGCTTTGGGTAAAATATCTTTATAGGTATGACACATAGTTGTTATGCTCATTTAACCCATTGGGTGTAATTGAATTTAATAAGTAGATCCATCTACTTTCATACTGTAGTAATGATTTCTCTTTATCTCCTCCACGTATGCCCAGGTTTATTTTCTGCACTCCAAAGCATTGCAGGCAGTTGGTTTTGCCTTGATGATATTTATAGAAGTGTTGGGCTACTGACGTGATGGTTTTTCTTTTCTTTAGATCTTTTGCTGCATTCCTTATGTTACGTACATGTTCCTGTAATCGTGTGTGTAATTTGCGTGTCGTCATGCCAACATAGTTTTTTGGGCAATTGCAGCTCAGAACATATACTACTGCAGTAGTATTACAGTTGATGAAGGATTTAATGTTGTGTACTTTGTTGAACCTGTCCTTAATTGTAGTAGTCTTTTTCAGGAACTTGCAGCTTGTACAAGATCCACATGCATATGAGCCATTAGGTATGGTGCCTTTTGTCCTTTGGTTTTGCGTAAAATGGCTCGGACTAATCATGTCTTTTAAGTTCTTAGGTCTCCTATAGCTGACCTCAAGAAAGTTACTTTTAAGAAGACAATATTTGGATATTCAAAACCAAAAAGATGAAGGACTAGAATTCAACTGGACTGCAGAAGAATTACTACTACTCCAGGATATGGAAGATCTCTTAAGTGAAAATGAAGAAAGTCCATCACAAAACTGGAGAAAGAATTTAACCACCAAATCCAAATATATACCACCCTCTTCCAAAAGTCCGAGCATACAGATATTCAATAATATAGTGTGTAAAGAAATATCTGAATTGACAGTGAAACCTCCTCCAACGAATTTAACAAAACAAGAGAAAAAAGCTCTTTCAGAAATTCAAGGCTGGAACGATGTCATCATACGTAAAGCTGACAAAGGTGGAAATATTGTAATTTGGCCAACCGACCAATATCTTAAAGAAGCCAATAAACAATTATCAGACCAGACCTGCTATCGAAAACTGTGGAGTAACCCAACTGAACAGTTTCATACTCAATACAATGATATGATAGCAAATGCCAGAACCAACAATATCATCAGTAATAAAGAAAAAAGATTTCTAACCGTCAATCACCCCAAGGTAGCTACCTTCTACCTGATCCCTAAGGTGCATAAAGATCAAAAACATCCACCCGGACGCCCCATAGTGTCTGGTAACGAAAACCTCACAGAGAAGGCAAGTCAATACATTGACATAAGATTGAGGGAGTTTCTCACCCAAATACCATCTTTCATTAAGGACACTATGGAAACATTACAACAACTCCAAGATATCCAAATGGGACCTACCACTTGGCTAGTTACTGCCGATGTCGAAGCCCTCTACACCAGCATTAAGCATGATCTGGGACTTGAAGCAGTACAATATTACCTTAATATGACTAATGAAGAAGACTCAAGTCATAATGAATTTGTTTTAAAATTATTGGAAATTGTACTGAAGAAAAACTACTTCGTCTTTAACAACCAATTCTACCTGCAGTGTAGAGGGACAGCAATGGGAACTGCCTGTGCACCAACTTACGCCAACCTATTTTTAGGTTGGTGGGAACATCATACAGTCTTCACAGCAGAAAATGATGAATTTACACAACATATCCCCCTCTGGCTGAGGTACATAGACGATATCCTGATGATCTGGGAAGGACCGAAAGACAAACTTGACAAATTCCTCACTATCTTGAACAACAATAACCTTAACATCAAATTGACATATGAGTACAGTCAAGAGGAAATTACATTCTTGGACCTAAGACTGTTCAAGAAAACCAACGAAATGTTAGGTACCGACCTATTCAGAAAAAAGACAGCTACTAACACGCTACTATTCAGCACCAGTGCTCACGCTCCATGTACAATCAAATCTCTACCGGTGGGAGAATTCCTGAGAACAAAGAGAAATTGTTCAGAAGATGAGTTATACCAAAAAAGAGCATTAGAAGTAGCTGCCCGTCTCAGCCAGAGGGGGTACAGTCGTTCATCCATAAAGAAAGCCAAACACAGAGCCAAAAGAACCAACAGACAAGATCTGCTAAAACCGAAATCCAAACAGAGTGATGGAAAGACAAGACTGGTATTAACTTACAATGCACAGAGCCAGGAAGTAATTCAAATAATTAAAAAACATTGGCATATCTTACAAGCAGATAAGATATTGGAACCTATAATAGGACCAAAAATTGAGGTCAGCTATAGGAGACCTAAGAACTTAAAAGACATGATTAGTCCGAGCCATTTTACGCAAAACCAAAGGACAAAAGGCACCATACCTAATGGCTCATATGCATGTGGATCTTGTACAAGCTGCAAGTTCCTGAAAAAGACTACTACAATTAAGGACAGGTTCAACAAAGTACACAACATTAAATCCTTCATTAACTGTAATACTACTGCAGTAGTATATGTTCTGAGCTGCAATTGCCCAAAAAACTATGTTGGCATGACGACACGCAAATTACACACACGATTACAGGAACATGTACGTAACATAAGGAATGCAGCAAAAGATCTAAAGAAAAGAAAAACCATCACGTCAGTAGCCCAACACTTCTATAAATATCATCAAGGCAAAACCAACTGCCTGCAATGCTTTGGAGTGCAGAAAATAAACCTGGGCATACGTGGAGGAGATAAAGAGAAATCATTACTACAGTATGAAAGTAGATGGATCTACTTATTAAATTCAATTACACCCAATGGGTTAAATGAGCATAACAACTATGTGTCATACCTATAAAGATATTTTACCCAAAGCAGGAAATACAGCGTTATTCTCATTAAGAGAATATAAGAAAAATCAATTACAATATGAGAGAACGCCTGCAAGAGATCGTCAAAAGGACAACTTTAAGAATGAAATTTATATGTGCTATATATCAACTAAACAGTATAATGACATTAAAAAAGTAGAGGATCTTAAAGTTCCATTCGGAAGTTATACAAAACATCAAAACGATATTTAAATAAGGAGAGGATCCTAAAATCACATTCTTAAGCCACACCAGTTCACCTATATATCACCCATCACATGCATTTCAAGTGAACATCACTCACTTCCACTCCTACTCCCCCCTTTTTAGTAACTTCGGTGACAATAATATGTGTACATCGGCATCACTAGTAATACATATACACTTCAATACATGAATTATAATTATTTTTGTATCAACGAAGCCCATCTCCAGGCACACATTCTTAAGCATCTCAGAGGTGCCTTTCCTTTTCTAGCCCACTTTATTTTCACTCTCTCCTTTATTTCACATTTAACACTATTTACTTTTATTTCTTACTTTTTAATTTTACATTTTCACATTCTATTTTTATTTCCATTTGTATTTTGACCAGCTATCACAGCACGAACCAATCACAACCATACTCTTGTCACTATAATTATAGGGTACCTCCACCAATATATGAAAACATTCAACTAAGAGTGAACTTTACACTAACAACTACTACATCAATATAATGTTGATAAATACGAACGATAGAATCACTTAGATCCTGATGAAATTATTATTCAGCAGCATTTATTTATGTTATACTGAAATACTCATTTCTTCTATGACTCTGCAAAAAATGTAAAAAATAAAAAATAAGATTACCTGCTATCTCAAACAGAATATCTAAATTGCATTCATAGTATCTTTCACCCATTTATAATAAGTAACAAGAAGGATTAGTTAACTTAATAACATATGTTGACATAATACACATGATTATAACATCGATATAGTGATAATAGAATATTTGTAATACTATATATCTCCTAAAATATATATATACACACTGCACTCCAAGAATGTTTTGAGGGCAATCGGACAAAAGACTGAATTAACCAATTGTTTATATTTCCTGCAATATACACGAAGTCTGAAAATTCTAGATAAATGAACAGATTAAACATTCAGATTAGAATAATATTCTGACACTCTCTAAAAATAATGACATCGATATTGAGCCAATCAGCAAAAGGCTATTGGTTGGTCATACTGTTAGAACCATTCGCATTGGTTCACAAAGTACAACGAATCTGATAGGACGTGACGTCACCACAAAGGGTTGGACCAGAGTCTACAAGAGACCACGCCAAACGCCGCGCCGTACCCTTTGAGAAAGCCACGTTGGTGGCGAAACATGTTAGGGCTTTGAATATGTTGTTAGGCTTTAAGCCAAACTTTTTTACCAGCTAAATGTTGAAATAAGGATATAGAATTTAGTTACACCTCTGAAACCTTAGCGTTACAATTACGGAAGGCGTACTGCCTAGTTATAAGTTAAAAGGTTTAAATTAGGTGTATTACGTTTTTGAGGAAATTAATACAGCTTAGCTCACTAGAAAACTACTATAGTGACTAGTCCACATCTAAGCATTATAGAACGGCCAGTAAGCCAAGTGTATGAATGTAAGGTGGACCGCCACATAAATGAAAATATTGAGCTAACTATAAATACTAAGCTAACGGTAGTATATCTTACGATTATAGCAAGTTATACAAATGAGATTTAACTGATAGTTGCTGACTTTGTGCAGCTCTTGGGCATTTGAGTACGAATGATGAATGAAAGAATGCATTATTAAATTAAAAGACTAATCGTACTAAAGTTCTAACTAACAGCAGTACATTTGTTGATATCAGTACAAGATATCCATAGCATTGAAATACTTGATATTGTTGGCACCAAGCACCAGTGAATATGCGCTAAATACCCTCAGAGTAACACAACCTAATAATCGGAATAATCCGAATACAAATTGACATTGTGTTAATCTGCACAACGCACAGTATAAAATACTGGGGGATAAACAACAAATACCTCCATAAAAACATAGAGCAATAATCTGGATACAATTCATATTGTGTGGACTTGTATAACGCTATGTTCTAATAGCAACATTTGTATTAACGTTGAAAATTGCATACAGCCTTATAATAGCTGAAGATTTATGCTAAATAACGAAAAATACATACCTAATACCATTAGGGCATACCTTTTAATTATGAAAATTCAATAGGTTATCATATCTGCATTAAGAACTTAGCCAAATTAACCCTTCGAAAGGGGAGGTATATAACAAGCTCACGATAGCAACTATATGTCCAGAAAGTATTACAATAACTAGTGCTATGCATTAATAAATATCACTGCTTTAGCAGCATTATTATCAAAGAACCCAAAGCACATGCCCGAGAAGCATATACAATTGCAAAATAAGTCTATTTTCAAAAGATTTTTGAGACATTGAATAACTATAATATTTGAACCAGGAAATAGTACCATTGTTTTCACAAGCATTATATATCACATATAGCAGCAGCTATAACTAGGAGACATCTAGGGAACCAGGAATACCCCTAACCATAAGCCTGAAGATAACTTTCCTTACAGATAGCTACGTTCAGCATCCAAATCCTCTTGATATTATCCTTCTCAACATTAAGTGTTTTTAATACATATATGTTTATGTTTGTTTTGTGGAATCTTTTTTAACTAATCTAATAAAGGTTATATTTTATTTTTACGGCAAAGACCGTCCCCCCTTTTGGCACTAAAGGTTCTAAATTTAAAGCCACATCACCATGAGATGTGAGTGCTAATAAGTGTACATGCTTCAATCCTTGTATTGAATCAACCCCTCTTTTGCAGTCCAAAAAGTACACAGCACCTAACTCTAATATTATAGCAAGGTGAATTACCTGCTTCAATTATTACAGAGCATCTCAAGTACACCGGATAGTAGTGCTATTTAGTTTCTCTCTTTCCTTTCGTTTGAAATATATATATATATATATATATATATATATATATATATATATATATATATATATATATATATAGTATATCAATACAAGTGTATAGTTTTTTAGAAAAAGATCAATTTCTCCTGACAAAATATCAAACAAGTGATGTATCAATATAGTCACCCAGTCCCAAGGGAAGTCCTTGATAAAAAATGGGGTTCTTGATTGTAGTTAATGTGAAAGTGTCTCAATCCAGACAGCAAAGGCAGCACTCCAACTTCACCACAAAGGGTCAGCAATTCTGTAGAGAACATGGAAAGGAAAGAGGCGCAGAATGTGTGAATCAATCACCATGAAGTAAAAGTACATAAAAGATTCAGGGTACTCACAAAGTGTAGAGGCACCCAAATGTGCCAATGGAGGCAGGCTGGCTTTCAACAGCAGGCCAGCTAGCTGTATCAGGGCAGAAGATGGATACACAGGAATAATTCCCCCAGATGGAGGACTGGGCCCAGGTGTAACTAGACTGCTCCAATGATAGCTATCAGGAGGACTGGAGGGATGGTAAACCAAACCTTCCCAGGGTAGCGTAGAGTAATGCACACAGCAAATGAGAGTAAATACTTATAAAAGTTGGTTTAATATAAAAATAAAAACAGGGTTAAAAACAACTCATGCTGCAATGTGCATAATCAAACAATGCAACACGTTTCACGGTTACCACCATTTCATCAGGCATAAGTAAGCCATACTTAATTTTATCGCTAGGGGTTCTAAACTTAAATTAAAAAAAGAAGTGACAAGGGACAACCTTGTCTTGTTCCTCTATGCAAATTAACTCCTGTCGAAAACATCCCATTTATCAATATGTAAGTTATTGGATTTGAATATATACTCCGGATCATCGAGACAAACAGACCCCTAAAACCAAAACGTTCCAATGTCGAGAACAAATGTTCCCATTCTATCCTGTCAAAGGCCTTCTCTGCATCCAAAGACAGCAGGAAGGCCTCCGGCAGGATTCTTGTAACCTTCAGAGTAGTATCCACCCAAAAATGAGAGATTGTATGAAGTACTCTCCTTAAGTTCTTTACAGAAGTCCTTCCAAACATGAACCCTGTCTGTTCCAGATTAATAAAATCTGTAAGAATTATTTTTAATCTCTCTGCTAATATTTTCATTAAAATGTTATAATCTGCATTAAACAGAGAAATTGGTCTATAAGATTCTGGTTTGTCTTCCTCCTTTTTTGGTTTTAAAATTAGGGAAATATAAGTGCTTGAGAAAAACTGAGAGGGTATCTTACTTTTTTGAAAATATTCATTAAAAAGTCTACTCAATATAGGAGTTATCTGTGTTTTTAATATTTTATATAGCTCAATAGGTAGTCCATCTGGGCCCGGCGCTTTTACATTTGCTAATGACGCAACTGTCTTATCAATTTCTTGTATTTTAATTGGAGCATTTAATTTTTCCAACTGTTCCTCTGAGATCTCAAAATTTCTCCATTAAGGGTAGAGAACCTGTATTTTGTTTAGTATACAATTCTGAAAAATATTTAGCAAAGGCTTTCACAATATCCTCCGGAGTATTGTAAATAATGTCCTATGTTAATTTGAGCTATCACATCTTCCTTCTGAGTCTGTAATAGTATTGATCACTTGTACCACATGGCGTTTACCCACCAAGATCGCCACGCCCCTTTTTGCTCTAGAATAAGAGGAGAAGACTACGGTCCCCACTCAATCCCTATGTAATTTTACATGTTCCTGGTCGGACAAGTGCGTCTCTTGTAAGAACGCTACATCTGTATTTAACCTTCTTTAGGCCTAGATTTGGAGTTTGGCGGTAGCCGTGAAAACCAGCGTTAGAGGCTCCTAACGCTGGTTTTAGGCTACCGCCGGTATTTGGAGTCATTCAAAAAAGGGTCTAACGCTACCTTTTCAGCCGCGACTTTTCCATACCGCAGATCCCCTTACGTCAATTGCGTATCCTATCTTTTCAATGGGATCTTTCTAACTCCGGTATTTAGAGTCGTGGCTCTAACGACAAAACTCCAGCCGCAGAAAAAAGTCAGTAGTTAAGAGCTTTCTGGGCTAACGCCGGTTCATAAAGCTCTTAACTACTGTACTCTAAAGTACACTAACACCCATAAACTACCTATGTACCCCTAAACCGAGCCCCCCCCCACATTGCCGCCACTCGATTAAATTTTTTTAACCCCTAATCTGCCGACCGCCACCTACGTTATACTTATGTACCCCTAATCTGCTGCCCCTAACACCGCCGACCCCTATATTATATTTATTAACCCCTAACCTGCCCCCCACAACGTCGCCGCCAGCTACCTACAATAATTAACCCCTAATCTGCCGACCGCCACCTACGTTATACTTATGTACCCCTAATCTGCTGCCCCTAACACCGCCGACCCCTATATTATATTTATTAACCCCTAACCTGCCCCCCACAACGTCGCCGCCAGCTACCTACAATAATTAACCCCTAATCTGCCGACCGCCACCTACGTTATACTTATGTACCCCTAATCTGCTGCCCCTAACACCGCCGACCCCTATATTATATTTATTAACCCCTAATCTGCCCCCCTCAACGTCGCCTCCACCTGCCTACACTTATTAACCCCTAATCTGCCGAGCGGACCGCACTGCTACTATAATAAAGTTATTAACCCCTAATCCGCCTCACTCCCGCCTCAATAACCCTATAATAAATAGTATTAACCCCTAATCTGCCCTCCCTAACATCGCCGACACCTAACTTCAATTATTAACCCCTAATCTGCCGATTGGAGCTCACCGCTATTCTAATAAATGTATTAACCCCTAAAGCTAAGTCTAACCCTAACACTAACACCCCCCTAAATTAAATATAATTTTAATCTAACGAAATTAATTAACTCTTCTTAAATAAATTATTCCTATTTAAAGCAAAATACTTACCTGTAAAATAAATCCTAATATAGCTACAATATAAATTATAATTATATTATAGCTATTTTAGGATTAATATTTATTTTACAGGTAACTTTGTATTTATTTTAACCAGGTACAATAGCTATTAAATAGTTAAGAACTATTTAATAGCTAAAATAGTTAAAATAATTACAAATTTACCTGTAAAATAAATCCTAGCCTAAGTTACAATTAAACCTAACACTACACTATCAATAAATAAATTAAATAAAATACCTATAATTATCTACAATTAAACCTAACACTACACTATCAATAAATAAATTAAATACAATTCCTACAAATAAATACAATGAAATAAACTAACTAAAGTACAAAAAATAAAAAAGAACTAAGTTACAAAAAATAAAAAAATATTTACAAACATTAGAAAAATATTACAACAATTTTAAACTAATTGCACCTACTCTAAGCCCCCTAATAAAATTCCATCAGCCAATCAGAATATTCCTACCTTAATTCCGATTGGCTGATAGAATCCTATCAGCCAATCGAAATTCGAGGGACGCCATCTTGGATGACGTCATTTAAAGGAACCGTCATTCGGCGAGTAGACGTCGGGAGAAGAGGATGTTCCGCGTCGGATGGAAGATGATGGCTCCCGAAGAAAGAAGACTGAAGATGCCGTTGATAGAAGACTTCAGCCGGATCATGGACCTCTTCAGCTCCCGCTTGGATGAAGACTTCAGCCGGATCATGGACCTCTTCAGCTCCCGCTTGGATGATGACTTCAGCCGGATCATGGACCTCTTCAGCCCCCCGCTTGGGCTTGGATCAGGACATCGGAGGAGCTCTTCTGGATCGATCGGTGAACCTGGTATGGTGAAGATAAGGTAGGAAGATCTTCAGGGGCTTAGTGTTAGGTTTATTTAAGGGGGGTTTGGGTTAGATTAGGGGTATGTGGGTGGTGGGTTGTAATGTTGGGGGGGGTATTGTATGTTTTTTTTTACAGGCAAAAGAGCTGAATTTCTTGGGGCATGCCCCGCAAAGGGCCCTGTTCAGGGCTGGTAAGGTAAAAGAGCTTTGAACTTTAGTAATTTAGAATAGGGTAGGGCATTTTTTTATTTTGGGGGGCTTTGTTATTTTATTAGGGGGCTTAGAGTAGGTGTAATTAGTTTAAAATTGTTGTAATATTTTTCTAATGTTTGTAAATATTTTTTTATTTTTTGTAACTTAGTTCTTTTTTATTTTTTGTACTTTAGTTAGTTTATTTCATTGTATTTATTTGTAGGAATTGTATTTAATTTATTTATTGATAGTGTAGTGTTAGGTTTAATTGTAGATAATTATAGGTATTTTATTTAATTTATTTATTGATAGTGTAGTGTTAGGTTTAATTGTAACTTAGGTTAGGATTTATTTTACAGGTAAATTTGTAATTATTTTAACTATTTTAGCTATTAAATAGTTCTTAACTATTTAATAGCTATTGTACCTGGTTAAAATAAATTCAAAGTTACCTGTAAAATAAATATTAATCCTAAAATAGCTATAATATAATTATAATTTATATTGTAGCTATATTAGGATTTATTTTACAGGTAAGTATTTAGCTTTAAATAGGAATAATTTATTTAATAAGAGTTAATTAATTTCGTTAGATGTAAATTATATTTAACTTAGGGGGGTGTTAGTGTTAGGGTTAGACTTAGCTTTAGGGGTTAATACATTTATTAGAATAGCGGTGAGCTCCAGTCGGCAGATTAGGGGTTAATGTTTGGAGTTAGGTGTCGGCGATGTTAGGGAGGGCAGATTAGGGGTTAATACTATTTATGATAGGGTTAGTGAGGCGGATTAGGGGTTAATAACTTTATAATAATAGCGGTGCGGTCCGCTCGGCAGATTAGGGGTTAATAAGTGTAGGCAGGTGGAGGCGACGTTGTGGGGGGCAGATTAGGGGTTAATAAATATAATATAGGGGTCAGCGGTGTTAGGGGCAGCAGATTAGGGGTACATAGGGATAATGTAAGTAGCGGCGGTTTACGGAGCGGCAGATTAGGGGTTAAAAATAATATACAGGGGTCAGCGATAGCGGGGGCGGCAGAATAGGGGTTAATAAGTGTAAAGTTAGGGGTGTTTAGACTCGGGGTACATGTTAGAGTGTTAGGTGCAGACGTAGGAAGTGTTTCCCCATAGCAAACAATGGGGCTGCGTTAGGAGCTGAACGCGGCTTTTTTGCAGGTGTTAGGTTTTTTTTCAGCTCAAACAGCCCCATTGTTTCCTATGGGGGAATCGTGCACGAGCATGTTTTTGAAGCTGGCCGCTTCCGTAAGCAACTTTGGTATCGAGAGTTGCAGTGGCGTTAAATATGCTGTACGCTCCTTTTTTGGAGCCTAACGCAGCCATTCTGTGGACTCTCAATACCAGAGTTATTTTAAAGGTGCGGCCAGAAAAAAGCCAGCGTTAGCTACGCGGGTCGTTACCGACAAAACTCTAAATCTAGCCGTAAGTGAGTTAGTATTGTGTGCCTTTTGATAGGAGAATGAAAACCTCCCACATTCCATTACGTGAATTTAAATGGCATGGTCTAATCTTGAAAGGTATATTTTAAATACTGCATACCATAATAAATTCAAAATAAATATGGAAGGGGAGGAGGAGAGGGGGAGCAGCAAAAAAAAAACCCCAAAAAAAACCACCCCTCATTGTGCATCTTAACCTACATTTATAAATTTCAAACATCTGGCTCACTTGTGGTGTCGCCTTTAACAACAATATTGGGTTTACTATCCCCAAGTGACAATTTATTTTCTCAAAAAAAAATTCCAATACCATGTGAAAAAACAGACATTCTAAAACAACAATTCCACGTGCAATAACAAATCCCATCAGAGGGCCCCTAAAACATGGGTCCATTTAACAATATTGTGAAATTAACTTTTCTGGAAAAAAAGAAAAAAAAAAAGGGGAAGAACACCCCCCTTCCCCACAAGGAGTTATAAAACTCTTTGCTTTTACCAGCCATAAATTACAATAGACGAGAAACCTATTAAAAAAACACTTCCTTAAATAACAGGATACAAATTATTTAATCGGATCCTGAGGTTATATAATCAAAAGAAAAAAATTAATCTGGGATTGAATTCTAAAAATTTCTGTGCTTCTTGAGGGGAGTCAAACATTTTTGGGCCCCTATCAGTATGAATTTTTAATTTTCCAGGGTACAAAAGAAAAGCTTTTGTGCCTTATTTATTTAAATTCGTGCACAATGTAGAAAATTCCTTACGTTTTTTTTGTCGGATCCAGAGAGTAATCTTGAAAGATAAGCAATTTAGACTCCTCATAACTAACCAGTGCCATTTTTCTATATGCTTGTAATATGGCCACTTTTACTTGAAAATGTACCGATCTAACAATGACCTGCCTAGGATATTGACTGCTGTCTTCACTCTGCCTTTCCGGTCCTATTCTATGTGCCCGTTCCACACTATTTTTTAATTTTTTTAATTTTTCCATTGGGAGATTTAGTAATTTGGGTAGACTAGCCTCATAGAAATGTATCAGCTCATTTGCTTTAATTGTTTCTGGTATTCCTAATATTCGAACAGTATTATGCCTTGACCTATTTTCTAAATCCTCCACTCTCTGAAGTGTTTAATTCTGTTTGAGTACCCTCTCCATTTTGTTAGAATATAATGAGGCGATTTCCTCCAAATCTGCTACTCTCTCTTCTAATTCTGTGAATCTTGTGGTGATTTATTTAATGTCTTCAGTAATATTGTCTAAACCTTTTTGCAAGTTATCTAGTTGCTTTGCTGCCTCCTCCCCAGACTCTGTATATTGGAAAAATAAAGAAATGTATGCATTAGCATATTTCCAAATAAAGATGTAAATACTTTTGCTTACAATAGAATTACAAATGCAGCCTCATTAATCCACTTTGAAATCTAACAATCAATACGATTTCCGCATTTTCAAAACTGTGTTTGTGATATCTGTCTGGTCAATCTGAATGTTTTTGCGTTGGTTTTCAGTCTGTTTAAATGCACACCTAACCTGTAGCCTAGATAGTAATGTAATCGCAAAGTAATTGTGAATGCGTTTACGTAATAATGTGTTAAACAGCGTAATAGCATTAACCATATCCTTAAATACATTCTTTATTTTGGATGTTAATAGATTCTTAAATGAGCTTACCATCAGATGAGAGTGGCAGGTTCCCGGTATCGATTCCTCCGATCCCGACTTTGGCCACCTCGGAGATGCTGGGACGCAACATTTCCTCCCATCGGGAATACTCCACGTTAATTGGACGGCCGCCACCGGTCCCAGTTGCATGTTGGTACTCCCTGGTTATTTTTTTTTTCAGCTCCATCTTGCAGTCCCGGTAGAGATGTTTAATCGAGTCCATATCTCTGTTATGGCCCCCCAATGCATTCACTGCATCCATTATCTCCCGCCAGAGCTTCCTCTTGTCACTCGGGGTGGTCTTCTGAGCTTGCAGCCTCCTATACCTGTCAATATACGCCTCTATGAGGGCCTCCTTCTCCTCCATAGTAAACCTCGCCTCCCTAGTCGTCTTGGCCTTCCCCTGTGATGGTGCCCTCTGTTTTCCGGACTGTGAAGCCCTACTCTGTCCGCCACTGGGCCCAGCCACTTGTTCATCTTGAACCAAGTGGCTGGGTCCACCAACCGCTTCCTCCCCCGCTTCCGGACCCCCTTCCTGTCCTGGTCCTCTCCCCCCCCCCTCTCCCTCTCCTCCCCCTCTCCCTCTCCCCTGACTAATCTCCTGTCTGCCCACCTCTTCCATATCTTCCCTAAACTAAGCCCTAACTACTACAACAAAAAGTGACTGTGCCCAAATGAAAGGGGGTCAAAATAAATAAATAAAAAGACCAAAAAAGTGCTCAAAGTGTGAAAGGGATATAAATAAAAGAGGATAAGGAGTATTTAACCAACCAAAATGTATAAGAAGACTAAAAGGAGGATATGTAAACTAAATGTAACTAGGGGATGGGGATGGGATTAGAGGGAATGGGGTATGGGATTACAGGGAATGGGGTATGGGATTACAGGGAATGGGACTACAGGGAATGGGGTATGGAGTGTAGTATGAGAGGGTATGGGGTATGGAGTGTATGTAGTGTTATTGATAACTGTATGTATGTATTGAATGTGTTTGCGTGTAAATATGTTACGCATACAGAAAAAGCACTCGCACACTCACCCAAACCAACTGTCGCTCACTACCGCTCTCTTACTACCTCACGCTCCCACTAACTCACGCTCCCACTAACTCACGCTCCCACTAACTCACACTACCACTAACTCACACTACCACTAACCCGCACAATAACACTAACTCACTCTCTCACACTAACACTAACTCACAATAAGGCACTAAATCTCTCTAATTCTCCAAAAACCCACCAGCAACACAGTCAAAGAAGCCATGCTTGTGTGGTGCTTATATACCCTGTGTAAATGTTTAATGATGTACCGGTTTGCCTTGTAAATTGTGTTCAGGTGTGCTTTGTTAGTAATTAGTATGCGTGCAATGTTTATTAGTTGTGTGAATTTGCGCATGCTCATTTTGAGTTAGTATTTGTGGAATGTGTAGAATGCGATGATGTCATAGTGATCGTTTTCCATAACATTGTCCAATAGTATTATCTGTAAATGTTAATTGTTGATGGTGTCGTATTTGTGAAGTGTTGTAAATGTATGTTTGTCCTAATATTCCGTAATGTTGAATGCCAGTATTTTGCTTGTGTATGAGTGTGCATTTATTTTTCTGTGTTGTTTTTTTCCGTATTTCCGTATCGTAAGGTATATGTGTATTCCTCGTTTAGTGTAAAAAAAAATTCCCCACTTATGAATGTGTAATGCGTGTGTGCTATGTTTTGTGATTGTTGTTATGACATTTGCAGTGTGTTTTGGTTGTGCATTATGTGGTATACGTCATATGACCGAGCAGTGCGTATTTCTCGCGAGATCGAGTGTTAGATAAAAAAAGCGTGTTTGTTTGATTTCTCATTGATCTCTGTGGGAGACTGTCTAACGCGGGCGTGATTACGCGTATTAAATAGACGCGTTAGGAGTTGCGTTAGAAGGTTGTTTTTAAACTCTAAATACCAGCGTTAAAAACAATGTGCGTTCGATAAAAAAAGACGCGTAGCTAACGCACCCCTAACGCAACTCTAAATCTAGGTGTTAATCTAGGTGAAAGACTTTTAAGAAATGGGCTCAAAAAGATCTCAAGCTATTGTTTCAACTTAAAGATTAATCAAACAATTCTATTAAGCTCTTTGAACATTTGGGGCAATAATTTGAACTAAGCAATAAGGAATTGTTTGCTTACCTACAGGTGAGACACTATATTAAAAAAAAAGTTTCTGGAGAAAGAGAACTGGTCACTGGCAGCCTACAGAATATATTTTTATATTATTTTGTCATTAACTGTATTTTGTTACAATGTTTTTGATGTACTGTTTGTCTCGCATTTATGTAGTACCTACGCTCCAGGTCACTGTCTTGCCTCTCAGACTGTCATATACTTTTTGTGCCTGAACTATACTGACTCACTGTTCCCTTTGGTAAAGCTTAAAGAGGATATCATTTGATGTATGTATATATATATATATATATATATATATATATATATATATCTGTATAAAAATATATTTCAATATATGTATATCTAAGAATATATTCATATAGATATATAGGTATAGATATATATTTTGCAAAAAAAAAAACATATATTGAAATATATATTTTAAAATAAAAATAAAATTTGTTCTATGTGAAGTACATAGGAATTTAAAGTATTTCTAACTAATTTAGAATTTAACGTAGTTGGTCTAACACAGTTTTTTTAGCGCAATCCATAGAAGTCTATGGGGATAAGAAGTTACCATGGTCTCTGTATCCAAAGTCCTGAAGTTAGCATGCATCAGTCTTTTGCTTGTGTGCTATCTTATTAAAGTTTTCTTGTTACAGCTTAGTGTGAACAATTTTTCAAACATAACAAATATAACAATTATAACACATAGTTGGTATCTCGTTTATGAAAATTTTGATTTAGTTGTAAGTGTTAGGAATCACAAAATATAAGACAGCTAAAACCAAAATCTATGTAGCTGATCTGTTTCCTGGTCTAACTATAATAGTTGTGCAAAGTAGTCTCCCATATAAATTTAAGGTCAAGAAGCAACGCTATTTTTTGCAGTTTGTAATACCCATACTCTTCCAGTGCTAACATGTCAGTCATGTGTAATTGCCATTTATCTAGTGAGGGTATTGTTGTTTTTTTCCAGTTATGTGCTAGTAAGGTTTTTGCTGCATTCAAGGAGAATTGCAGGTATTTATAGGATTGGTTTAGGAGTGATATAAGAGGGGTTAGGGTGAAAGGGGGACCAAATAGGACCTGTAAGAATTTTTCGAGTGACTTCCAAAATGGGGAGACTTTGGGGCAGCTCCACCAGATGTGAAGCATGGTGCCTTTAGTACTGCATCCTCTCCAACATCTGTCTGAAGAATTGGGGTATAGGTTTTTAAGGCGAGATGGTGTCAGATAACATCTTGTAAGTATTTTAAAGTTTTGCTCTATTAATTTAGTGGAGGTCGAGGATTTTTTAGTATTATTGAAAATATGCTGCCAGGTTCGGAGGTCAAGCTCTGTACTAAGCTTGTGGTGCCATTTGGTTGTGTATGCTGGAAGGGTTGTGGACTGCTCTTTTGTGAGAATGGTCTTTGCTATAGATAGGGTGTGTCTCATGGGGGTGTCAAGCCCACAGATTGATTCAAAAGGTGTCAGTGGTCTTGTTAAATTGTGTTTGTATTGGGATGTTTGAAGATAGTGGTGTAGTTGTCTGTACTTCAACCAATTTGTGAAAGTACCACTTAAGATGTACTCCATTTCTGTCTGTGGCTTTAATTTAGGGCCCTTTAGTAATTTGTAAATTGGGACTGAGGATCCCAAATCTCTATCGGTCAAGCAGGTCATGTTTTTATAATCCTTTGCACCTAAGAGTTCAGCGTTAGGTGAGATTGGCGTAAGTGGGGATCTAGGTGTTGAGATATGTGGGTTACTTTGTAGGAGTTTATCCCATATATTAAAAACGCTCGCTTATAGGGGGTACTTAGTTGTAACCTCAGGTCTGGAGGTTTTTGGTATCCAGCATAGCATTCCTACCTTTGGTGTTTTAAGGATGTGTGTGTCTAAGATTGTCCACGCTTTGGAGTGGTGATTTCTATGCCAGTCTATTATTCTTTGTAGTCCCGTGGCTTTGTAGTATATTTCTATGTTTGGAAGTCCCAATCCCCCATTTTGAGGAGTTCTATACATTGTGTTTTTATTGATGTGGGGTTTGATACCCCCCCATATAAATTAATTGAGTGATCTTTGCATTCTAGTAAGGAATGGAGAGGATAAAGATATTGGCACTGCTTGCATTATATATAAGATTTGTGGAAGGGTTGTCATTTTAAGAATCTGTATTCTGCCCCAAGAAAAGGGACGGTTCGACCAAGAAGATAGGTCCTTTTATATTTTTGTCAAAGTTTTATTATAGTTTAATTCAAATAGTCTGTGGTATTGAGGGTTGAAGAATATGCCTAAGTATTTAAGAGCATGTGGTTGTAATTTGTAAGGACAGGTGTCTAATAATTTATTTCGTTTTTCTTTGGCTAGGTTGATATTTAATAACTCTGACTTAGAGCTGTTAATGGAGAAGTGTGAAAGTTCTCCAAAGGTGTCAAATTCCGTAATTATTGCGGGAAGGGATGTGGGCAGTGATGATAGTTAGAGTAAGATATCATCTGCAATATTTTAAAGTCATTATTGTTAAGTGATATTCCTGATATGTTCGGATTTTGACGGATACGTGATGCTAAAGTCTCCATACTGAGGACAAAAAGGAGGGGTGATAAGGGACATCCCTGCCTAGTTCCATTATGAATTTTTAAACTGTCAGATAATAAACCATTAACTTGTACTTTGTCAGTTGCAGAATCATATAAGCTTTTGATTATTTTGATGGTTATTTCTCCAAAACTAAATTTCTCTAGGGTTTGGAAAAGAAAGCCCCAATGGAGTCAGTCAAATGCTTTTTCTGTATTGGTTGACAATAGAACATATTTTACTTTGTGTGTTTTACCATATTTAATAAGTTGAAGGGCTCGTATAGTGTTGTCCCTGGCTTCTCTTCCAGTACCAAACCTAATCTGGTCTATGTGAATTATGGATGGGAAGATGTTGTTCAGTCATATGGCAATGATATGGCAAAAAAATTCAGGTCTGAGTTTAGTAGGGATATTGGACGGTAGTTATCAGGTGTATCATGGGGTTTACCAGGCTTTGGAATGATGGTTATGTGTGCTGCTTTGGTTTGCTGCGGTAAGGTTCCCCTTTAGTCTAGGGATTTAAATAGGATCAGTAGGTGGGGAGTCAGAAGGTCTTTAAAGGTCTTATAGTATTTATTTGTGAACCTATCAGGACCTGGGGATTTACCAGCTGGTAAACTGTCAATCGCTCTATGTATTTCTTTAAGGGAAATGGGTTCTTCGAGTGCAGACTTTTGTTGTTTGGTAATGCAAGGTAAATCTATCTCGTTTAGGTAGTTTGTAATTTTATCAGTATTTAGATAACCCTGATTGTTGGGCAGGTTGTAGAAGCAGTTATAATAGTCTCAGAAGACTTTTGCTATCTGGGAACTTTTTCGAGAACTGTGTTGCCCTCTTTGTTTTTCATGTTATAGATGTGGTTTAAGGAGGATTTTTTTATGAAGGGCTTTTGCTAATAGAGGACCTGCTCTGTTTCCTCCCTGAAAGTACAATTTCTTAAGAAACATTGCTTTTCTATGGGCTTCCCTTTGTAGGTGGGTATTAAGTGCAGCTCTGGTAGTGTTTAACTGGTCAAGTAGGTCACGATTATGCGGTTTGTTTTATGTAAGTCCTCAGCTGTTTCTAATTAGTGATTTAGGCCTCTATTTATCAAAGTCTGGTGGACCTGATCCGACAGTGCGGATCAGGTCCGCCAGACCTCGCTGAATACGGAGAGCAATACGCTCTCCGTATTCAGCATTGCACCAGCAGCTCACCAGCAGGGGGGTGTCAATCAACCAGATCGTACTCGATCGGGTTGAATTGCAGCGATGTCTGTCCGCTTGCTCAGAGCAGGCGGACAGGTTATGGAGCAGCAGTCTTTAGACCGCTGCTTCATAACTGGTGTTTCTGGCGAGCCTGCAGGCTTGCCAGAAACACGGGGCCTCAAGCTCTATCCAGAGCTTGATAGATAGGCCCCTTAGGGTCTTATACTCTTGGTCTTTGAGTCTATTGATTTGGGAATTATGTTGGAGTAAAATGCCCCTAATGACAGCTTTGTGAGCTTCCCATATGAGACCTTTGTGTCGTATGGATTCAGCGTTATGGGAGTATTCCCTTATCGCTTTACTTATTTTTTTGTGTTATTTCAGGATTAGAATAGAATCGTCTAGTAAGCAGTGTCTGATGTATATCAGTTTGTTGGGCCATAATATGTCCAAAGATATTAAGGAGTGGTCAGACCACACCATTGGCCTAATTTTGGAATCGAGTGCAAGATTTATGTTTAGATGGTCTATCATAAAATAGTTGATTCTAGAATATGACTTCTAGGCATGAGAATGGAATGTATAGTCTCTCGATCTCGGGTGTAACTGCAATATATCCACTAGTGTGTTGCTTTTCAGGCTGCCACTTATACTAAGGGCTCCATGTACTAAGCCGTCAATTCATCCGTCATTTTAGACGCGGCTAAACTCGCCGTTACTCGCCGCGGGCGAAATGGTGTCCGCTGTAGCTATGTACTAATAATCCCACAACAAATAGACACCTCTAGCCCGCCGCGAGCAGTGGCGGAATATTGATAAATTTGACGCCTCGCTCGCCGCGAATAAGCTGATGTACTTAACTTTCAGTTCAATTGTCTGGCCAATTGTTAACACGTGACATGTAAGGTGTCATGAACGTCATAGTAGACGCGGGAATAGAATTTTGCTCCTATAAATGGACAAGTTTTCTAAACAACTTTATTATTGTTCCAAAATTTTTGGAGAGTAATTACAGAGCGCTCGTTTTTGAGATCTTTATTTACTATTTCGATATGGCTTCATCTGGATCTGAAACCGCTTCAAAATCCAAGAATCCTCACTTTTCTCATCAGCAAAACGTCGTTTTGATTGATATGATTATTGACTCTTATGATTATTTGTTTGGATGTCGTGTCAAACAGACAAATTTTTCTAGAAGGAAGCAGATCTGGCAAAGGATCAGCGACGCTGTTAGTGCCCAGGGTCCAGGAAAAAAGGATGTCGATCAGCTGAAGAAGCGTTACAACGACATTAAACGCTTCGCCAAAGCTAAATTGGCCAGAGAGAAAAATTCGGCACGTGCTACCGGAGGTGGACCAGCATATGTGGCAGACCTCAATGACTATGAGCAGAAGCTTGTTCAGCGTCTGGGACCGGAGATCATCACTGGCATAACGGATGATTGTGACAGTGATTTAAGAGGTAAATGTACAACATAGTTGACGTAAATGTTCTTTTTAAAGTTATGATAGGTTATTGTCTCCAATATATATTTCTTTAAAATAACATTATCTGACTTCTTACGCTTCAGTATCCTATATGCCATCTAGGCCCTGAATACTGTAATCATTTATGTCGCATATATGTATAAGGGATTGTACAAGCCATTTAGGCCCCAAATACTGTAATCATTTATGTCGCATATATGTATAAGGGATTGTACAAGCCATTTAGGCCCGAAATACTGTAATAATTTATCTCGCATATATGTATAAGGGATTGTACAAGCCATTTAGGCCCCAAATACTGTAATCATTTATGTCTCATATATGTATAAGGGATTGTACAATAATAGTATTGTTATACTGCCTTTTTTTTAATGGTCTAACGGAACTAAAGATTTGTTGATTATTAATATAGTGATCCCTAAAGATAACACCCATGTGTTTATTTTCAAACCAGTATTGCATAGAAACCTTAAAGAGATAATGACAATAGAAATAATGTAATTTGAAACTATTAAAATAATATTGTATGTCCAACATTAATCATGAGACTAACCCCAGATCACATGCCTTCTTAAATTTCTGATCTATTGACTTCCATGTTGCGTTATTTCACTATAGAATATTATTGTTAGCATCTTTCAAAATTGTTCTCCGCTTTATAAACATACATTTTTCAGATATAGCTATGCACATAGTTGACGCAGTCACATGAACCATCTATGTGCATCAACCAATGATCATTTACTGTGCCTGTATAGATTTGCTTTTCCTCAAAGTATAAAAATCCAATGAATGCAAAAACATAATACATTTAAATATTTTTAAAAATGCATTTTCTTATGCAATTTGTAAAGGTAATTATTTTTATTTTAAGGGCCACTAAACCCAAAATCTTTTATTAATGATTCGGATAGAGAATTGAAATTTAAACAACATATTACTTCAATTTTCTAGATATTCTTAGTTGAAGAAAAATAAATACACATGTTGAGCCAATCACACGAGGCTTCTTTGTGCATCAATCAAATGCTTTTCAACAAAGAATATCTATAGAATAAAACAAATTAGATAATATAAGTAAATTATAAAGATGTTTATAACTGCATTCTCTTTCCAAATCATAAAAAAGGTGGTTGGCATGTCCCTTTAATGATTGAGCCTGCATTCACTGCTGTAATTATTATTATTAACAGTTTTAACTTTCAGTTTCAAATATAAATAAAAATAAACCTAATTTTTTTTTTAATTTTTTTTTTTTTAAGCAATGCCAACAACAGCAGAGCCTGTGAGGAGTAACGAGGTGCCCACTTGTTCTACTTCTTCTTCTGCGGTTTCGAGACCACCCGGTGCAGCTGTTTCAAGACCTTCGGACAGTTTTACACATGGACAATTTATACGCTCATCATCTAATGTTACACACACAACTTCCTCGGCGGACACACTTCCGGATCTAAGGACCAGCACTCCACAAACTGGTGTTGGTAGAGCAACTGGTAAGTACTTTACAAATGAATAATTTCAATGTTGTGTGTTTTATCTCTTTTATCTCTCAATTTTTTTTTTGTAATTTTTTTTTTAAATGTCAAATGTCATTATTGACATATTCTATTTCGAGATCTTGTACATATTTTTTTAAATGAGGATTCTTGTAGAGCATGCATGCTATTTTAATCAACTTTCTAATTTTTTTAAAATTTATCATTATTTTCTTTTTGAGAATTGATCATAGTATTACATAAGAAAGCTGATAGAAATTCCATGCAATATATCTTATTCTCAAAAAGATTATTTTTGCTTCAGTGTCCAGTTAATTGCAAAATACATTTCCATTAATAATTTCGAATATATCGTTACATTGACAAAAAAGCATTTTATTTATTTATTTTTTTATAGGTGATTTGGGACGTCTTTTCCAGAGATTGACTGGACATTCATCTCCATTATTTGATGGTATGTATCATATATGTATATATATATATAATGTAACTTAAATTGTTGTATGACGGTTGTATCTGCTCTCTCCTATTCTATTTCTGCAAGTGTTTTTATAACATTTTATTTTTATTTACTAACAATTTGTTATGTCTTGATCTAGAAGAAGAAAACTCATCAAGGGAGATCACTATCAATCTCATGCCGATAGTGGAAAATCCCATTCAAGATGAACCACCAGGAGGGCATGATGGAAGTGAGACTCCGGATATTCTTGAAGATTTGGGAGATGCGCAACCGGATGAAATTCACACACCAGAAAACATTGAGGAACCTGTTGAAACACAGGCACCACCAATTGAACTGCAAACAGGTGGTGTAAATATTGACAATACACCGGCAGAAGGACAATTTGGCGATGTTGCATTGAGGGAAATGTTGACACTGGCAAGGCAATACAGAGAGGACCACAGAGAAATGCAGAATATTATTAACACTAATATTGAACGCTGGGCTGCTCTGTCAGAAAAAAATGTGGAAATCGAAAGGCAAAGGAATGAGATAGAGATGCAGAAATTACAGCTGCAAAGAGAGATGTTCCAGTGGCAGAGGCAGATGGATGAATTCAAATCAAATTAACAGAGCTTTGAGCATCAGCGAAAGGACATTACAATCTCTGTTGGCTATTGTCAGTGAAAGGGAGGCGACAACAGACCCAAAGAGGCAACGTCTGGAGTGAACATTTTTTATTATCTAGTCACTGTTAATTTTTTTACTCTGTATATTGTGTACAAAGTTATTGTTTGTGTATTTTTAAGGGACACTGTACTCAAATTTTTTCTTTTGTGATTCAGATAGAGCATGCAAATTTGATCATAGGAGTACATTTGAAAGTTGCTTAAAATTGCATGCTCTATCTGAATCACAAAAGATAAAATTTGGATACAGTGTCCCTTTAAGTTTAAAATTTTAGTCACTGTTAATTTTTTTACTCTGTATATTGTGTTTAAAGTTATTGTTTGTGTATTTTTAAGGGACACTGTACTCAAATTTTTTCTTTTGTGATTCAGATAGAGCATGCAAATTTGATCATAGGAGTACATTTGAAAGTTGCTTAAAATTGCATGCTCTATCTGAATCACAAAAGATAAAATTTGGATACAGTGTCCCTTTAAGTTTAAAATGTTAGTCACTGTTAATTTTTTTACTCTGTATATTGTGTTTAAAGTTATTGTTTGTGTATTTTTAAGGGACACTGTACTCAAATTTTTTCTTTTGTGATTCAGATAGAGCATGCAAATTTGATCATAGGAGTACATTTGAAAGTTGCTTAAAATTGCATGCTCTATCTGAATCACAAAAGATAAAATTTGGATACAGTGTCCCTTTAAGTTTAAAATGTTATTATTTAATAAAGACAAATTTTTTTATGGCCAAAAAAAAAGTTTATTTACATAAATTCAAACTCACTTTTGATTCTTCAACACAAAACTTTTTCTCAGTTATTAATCATGACAAAACAAAAAATGAAATCAAATTACATATTTACGGTATAAAAAATCTACTTGCTCCATTAACATTGCCAAAGTTGCCCTAATTTTAGAAATTTTTTGTTTGACATGATCTTCTAGACAACTCTGAGTACTTTTGTCTGCAGTCTCAATAGTTGATGTTGAAGATAAATCTGTAGAAAAATAAATGAAAAGCAAAATTTAATTCAATTGTCATATACATATTCAATGTATGATAGGGTTTTTCATCACAAATATTACCTCCTGATGTGCTGTTATCTACGTTATCTACTATATTAGCTTCTACACTTATGTCCACTCCTTTAAAGCTTTCATCTGAGCCAACTCCTATTTGAAATATACAATATATTTATTAGTTAAAACTTGTATTTTCTTAGATTTAAGATTACTGAGTATGAAACATACCTTTATCTACCATCATTGTTGGTAAAACTTCTATCCTTGGTTGAGTATCATCTGAAGTTAATGCTTCAAATATTGTCACACTATCAGGATTTTGAAATTCTTCCATTTCCATACTAGTTTCCATTTCTTCCATGGTAATATCTATGAACGAAATTACAAAGATAGAAAACTATTAAATAAAAAACCTTGTATATATTATTTAAAACAATAATAATAATAATCATTACAAGTGACATAGAAACCAATTTCTAAGTTTCATGATTCAGATAGTGCATGCAATTTAAATAAACTTTATATTTTACTTCATTCTTTTTGTATCTTTATTTGAAAAGCAAGAATCTAAGTTTAGATGCCAGCCCATTTTTGGTGAACCAACTGTGTTGTACTTGATAATTGGACAGAACCAATCAAAGAGTGCTGTCCATGGTGCTCAACCAAAAATTGGCTGGCTCCTTAGCTTAGATGCCCTCTTTTTCAAATAAAAATAGAAAGTAAATGAGGAAAAAAATGATAATAGAAGTAAATTAGCAACTTGATTAATATTGCATGCTAAAACTTTTTAAGCCAAAACCTAAAATATATGATTTAAAATTTAAATAATAAGTCATTACCTGTCTGTGTCTCTTTATGACAAATTGCATATGGATTTGGAGATAATTCAATATCCAATAGTGTTATTGGCAAAGGTGGAGAAAGAGCTTCACTTCTGGGTGTTTGCACCAACATTGACCTTAAGTAGCGTGGTGGGTGTGCACACTTCATTCTCCTACTTCTCATATCTATAAACATATATATAATAAAAAAATTTAATAAAAAAAATTGAAATAATTATGCTGCATGCTTACTTTTCTAACATGTTTCAATGTTATATAGTAATATATTTATATTTTATTCTACTAACTCAGTTCTGCATGTTTCAATGTTATATACTAATATAGTTATATTTTACTCTACTAACTCATTTTTGTATGCTAAGTTTTCTAACCTTTTAAGTGTATATAGTTATATAGTTAAATTTTAATCTACTAACTCAGTTCTGCATGCTAACTTTTGTAACTTTTTGCAATTGTATATACTAATATAGTCAAAGTAACAGTCAGGAAATATTATTTTACTGGATTCGTCAATGATGACGCAGTTCAAAAATAAACCCTTTTTTATATTATTAAAAATTATTTCATATATAATTTTGAAACTTACATGTCCTTATCAATCTTCGAATCGATTTATAGTACTTCGGTTCTCTTCTCTTCAAATCACTATATTTTCTAAGACACTGTCGTCTTGTTCTTTTAATTTTTGAAATACGATGCATTCTTCTCAGCATCTCGTATATAATTTTGTCTCGGCATTCCTGTCTCACTCCCCTCACACCACCAATCCGTTTAGGGAAATATTTATCCATGGCATAAACTAATATCACCAATTCTCCAGCACCAAAAGGTTCAGGACGCGACATGTTTGACGATGACGTGATTAATCGTTATGTCAATCATTAGCGCATTGATCCAGATATGTATCCCCGAAAAATAGAGAAAAATATAATGTATATGTAGATTAATGTATTTTATGAAGGTTTGTAAATATCGATGTTTATAGTTATTACAAATGATATTTGTTTCATATACATTTTCTTTGTTTCAGATGTGTTGATATGTATTAACATTTATACTTTGGTTTACAATAGTTATTGTTTCTAAACATTTTTTTATTTGTTTCAGATGTGTTTTTATGTATTAAAATTTAATTTGGTTTACAATTTTTATTTTGTTTATAAACATTTAATTATTTAAAGATGTGTTTATATGTATTAAAATGTTGTTTGGTTTACAATTTTTATTTTGTTTATAAACATTTAATTATTTAAAGATGTGTTTATATGTATTAAAATGTTGTTTGGTTTACAATTGTTATTTTGTTTATAAACATTTTCTTTGTTTCATATGTGTTTATATGTATTAGAATTTATTTTGGTTTACAATTGTTATTTGGTTTCTAAACATTTCCTTTTTTTTCATATGTGTTTATATGTTTAACAAGTTACTTTGGTTTGCAATTGTTAATATATAATGTTTAAAGATTATAATTTTGTAATAAAATAATTTATTTTGCCATTATTTTCTATATGCCACTATTCTTTTAACAAATCTTGAATGCAAAAATATATCATAAAGGTTAAGAAAATAAGTGCTAAGAGTAATCCCTTAAGGTATTTATTTGAATATGGGAAAACCTAGTAGCTGTTAAAAATAGAGGTTAGAATAAAACAAATAAAATTAGCAAGTCTTTTTTAACTCAAAAATCCAATCTGATAACATAAAGCACTGTTGAATATACTGTCGCTTGTTACAGCTACAATTCAATGACACAATACAATGAATTAGCATCAGCTATGGAGGGATTACATTACAATAATCACATATGTAAAAGAGTGAGAGCAGCTGTAGACACTAGTGTGATGTCACAAAGACAATGTATTACCTATAATATATTGTCTGTAATAACTTTGATCATAAACTTTATTTATTTGAAACCTTTGATAATTGAAGAGCAACAACTGTTATGTATTTAACTGTTTATCATGAGTGATTTTTAATAACCTTAACTCTTAAAAAAAAATGGAGACAAGTTAATAAAGAAAGTTTTTTATTGATCAACTGAAACTTTAATCCTCAAACACAAAATATTGTTCTGAAACCATGTCCCTTGTTGCATTTCCACGCCTATTAGCTTGTTCGACACATATTTCTTCTGGTAAATCATCAGTATCTATTGGATCTTCATCTTCTAATGGACAGCCTCTTTTAATTGCAATATTGTGCAGTATGCAGCAAACCAATATAATTTTGGCAACTTTCTCTGGTGCATACTGCATAGCACCACCAGAACGATCAAGACATCGAAACCGCATTTTCAAAAGACCGAAAGTCCTCTCAATAATCCCCCTGGTAGATCGGTGAGCTTCATTGAAACGTACTTGACTTCTGGTCTGTGGGTTGTTATAGGGAGTCAACAGCCATTCTGTACATGAGTACCCTCCATCTCCTAATAGAAGATATAATAAATATAAATATTAATATAAGAATAATTATAAAGATTCAGAACTATACAATACAATTAAACTATACAGATTACAGTCGACAAATTGGGCGCAATTTTGGTACATTGAAATGAGAGACATATTAGACGCCAGTTATGCTTACCTAGAAGCCATCCGTCAGGCATATTTCCCTCCTCGAACTTCCGGTATAACCCAGTCTGCCTTAAAATGTAAGAATCATGACAGGATCCAGGAAAGTTAGAACGGACACTGATAATCCTCATGTGGGGGTCACAGACCATCTGGACATTCAAGGAATGGAAATGCTTTCGATTCCTATAGATCTCCTCACGAGCTTGAAGTGGTCTTACAGCAACATGGGTACAGTCTATGGCACCTAGGACATTGGGCATCCCAGCCATCCTATAGAAATTTGACTTGATAGATTGCCATTCTTCAGGGGTAGATGGCAAACAAACATATCGATGAAAAATAACCATCATAGCCCCTATTACTTTGGATAAGTGGCGTGAAAAAGCAGATTGACTCATTCCAATAATGACGCTAGAAACTGCCTGAAAGGAGCCTGTTGCAAAAAAATGCAATGCCGCTAATAGTTTGAGAAGTCCCGGAATAGCTTGTGAACGAGCAGTCATCGGCTCCAAATGATCTTCAATCTCTCGATACAGGTGTAATATCGATTCACGATCAAGCCGGAATCTTTGTATGATCTCTCGGTCAGAAAGGCCGTGCAAACCAACCCGTGGAAGGAATACACGGGGGACACGAACTCTCCTTCTTCTAACCAATCGATTAGCTACATTTCCAGTATTCTGTCTTCTAGCCCGGATTCGCATCAAATGGAGAATAAACAAAAACAGAATTCTCTCCATAGCTGCTGAAATGAACAATGTAAGTACAATGCTGATATTACTGCCTTTTATATATGTCTAGACTGGCGTCTAGAGTGACTTTCCTATTGTTTTGTACCTTGCCCGCCACCTAAAAGGTGGCGAGGCAAAAATAACGAGGTGGGAGCGGAAATTGACGCGAGCGGACAAATAGATTTTTTAGTACATTCGTTTTTGGCGAGTTGGTGGTCAAATGTGTCTAATTACAGTAAAAAATGGAGAGGTAGCGAGGTATGGCGGATAAGTACGCTCGCAATTTTAAAGATGCGAGTTTTTACATAATTGACGGCTTTGTACATATCAGTTTGCGAGTTTGGGCGCGAGATTTGTTGCGGGTAGCTCGCTGACTGCTTAGTACATGGAGCCCTTAGTCTGGATTTCTTACTAATATGGGTTTTATTAGTAGAGCTATCCTGGAAAGGGCATAGAGTTACATTGAAGTCTGAATCCACAATAAGGGTTCCCTTTCTGACCTCAAGTATTTTGTTATTTACAGCTTTTATAAAATTGCTTTGGTTTTTGTTTGGTGCATATATATTTACTAGGGTGATAGGGTTGTTGAATAGTAGTTCGGTCAGTATGAGGTATCTGCCGTCTGTATCTTCATATCTGTTAGTCATTAGAAATTGTATATTTTTACTAAATAAAGAGCCTACACCATGGGTTTTCTTGGAGTTAGAGTTAAAATAGCTGTATGGAAAGTTTCTGGAGCTGAATTTTTTTTTTGTTTTTTTTTGAGAAAGTGAGTCTCCTGTATGAGGACAATATTGCCTTTTAATTTCTTAAAATAATTGAGCGAGATGGAGCGTTTAGTTGGGGAGTTAAGCCCTTTACAGTTTTGTTAGATTAATGTGATTTGGGTCATTTGTGAGATGTTGGTAAAGATTGTTGGCTTGAGGTGATGTTTGGCGGGTTTAGAGGTGTGTGTTTGGGTAAGTTATGTTTCCCTGAGTCTGATGTCAGGTAGTCTTCTTTAGGTAGATTATAAGGATTCTTCCCTCTGTATTTCTGCTTATTCGAGAAACTCTGTAAAAATCATATCTTATTGCATTGATATTGCGATTAATAACAAACCTGGCAAGGTACCAACATATGTAAAAAACAATAAAGTATAAACAAACAATAAGTGTAAACATTTTAAACTACATTAAGAAGTAGTATGTGTTTGTGGGGGGGTTCTTCGCTTGTTTTTTAACAAAGGTAAGCACAACTGGAGAGCTTGTGTCTATCGAAGAGGCATAGGCCTCTAGTTATCAACGTGTCTACCTCAAATACTCTGGAATTCCGCAGCGTATTTGAGGCGAGGCTGATTCGCCTTAGTTATCAAGCCCTAGATACCGGCAAAAGTAGAATTTTGTGACGTAAGCTTCAATCCGCCGGACTCAGTCCGACACAGATCGATTCTTACGTCACTCCAGATGTAGTAGTCAGATGCACAATCTGACTACTTTTGCTAGTTATCAAAAAACTAGCAGGTACGCTCGGCACTTTTCCGGCCCAGCGTACCTGGTTTTCAAACCACCGCCCTGGAGGCAGCGGATCCCATAGGAATCAATGGGAGTCTGACCATAGCGAAAGCTCATGTTCGCTGCTGCCAGACATCCCATTGATTCCTATGGGAGATGTCTGCACCTAACACCCTAACATGTACCCCGAGTCTAAACGCCCCTAATCTGCCCCCCCCCTACACCGCCGCAAATAAATAAAGTGTTTACCCCCTAAACCGCCGCTCCCGGAGCCCACCGCAAGCTATACTAAATATGTTAACCCCTAAACCGCCGCTCCCGGTCCCCGCCGCAACTATAATATATGTATTATCCCCTAACTTAAATATTAATTAAATAAATCTAAATAATATTTCTCTTATTAAATAAATTAATCCTATTTAAAACTAAATACTTACCTTTAAAATAAACCCTATTATAGCTACAATATAAATAATAATTATATTGTAGCTATTTTAGGATTTATTTTTTATTTTACAGGCAAATTTCAATTTATTTTAACTAGGTACAATAGCTATTAAATAGTTATTAACTATTTAATAGCTACCTAGCTAAAATAAAGAGAAATTAACCTGTAAAATAAAAACTAACCTAAGTTACAATTACACCTAACACTACACTATACTTAAATAAATTAATCCTATTTAAAACTAAATACTTACCTGTAAAATAAACCCTAAAATAGCTACAATATAATTAATAATTACATTGTAGCTATTTTAGGATTTATATTTATTTTACAGGTAACTTTGTATTTATTTTAGATAGTTAGAATAGTTATTAAATAGTTATTAACTATTTAATAACTACCTAGCTAAAAGAAATACAAAATTACCTGTAAAATAAATCCTAACCTAAGTTACAATTAAACCTAACAATACACTATCATTAAATTAATTAAATAAATTACCTACAAATAACTACAATTAAATACAATTAAATAAACTAACTAAAGTACAAAAAATAAAAAAGCTAAGTTACAAAAAATAAAAAAAATAAGTTACAAACATTTAAAAAATATTACAACAATTTTAAGCTACTTACATCTAATCTAAGCCCCCTAATAAAATAACAAAGCCCCCCAAAATAAAAAAATGCCCTACCCTATTCTAAATTTAAAAAGTTCAAAGCACTTTTACCTTACCAGCCCTTAAAAGGGCCTTTTGCGGGGCATGCCCCAAAGAATTCTGCTCTTTTGCCTGTAAAAGAAAAATACAACCCCCCCAACATTAAAACCCACCACCCACATACCCCTAATCTAACTCAAACCCCCCTTAAATAAACCTAACACTACTCCCCTGAAGATCATCCTACCTTGAGTCGTCTTCAGCCAGCCGACCACCGCTGGAACCGAAGAGGAGATCCGGAGCGGCAGAAGTCATCATCCAGGCGGGGCTGAAGAAGTCTTCCATCCGATGAAGTCATCATCCAGGCGGCGCTGAAGAAGTCTTCCATCCGATAGAAGTCTTCATCCAGGCGGCGTCTTCAATCTTCATCCATCCGGAGCAGCCAATAGAATGCAAGCTCAATCTGATTGGCTGATTGGATCAGCCAATCGGATTGAACTTCAATCTGATTGGCTGATTCAATCAGCCAATCAGATTTTTTCTACCTTAATTCCGATTTGCTGATAGAATCCTATCAGCCAATCGGAATTGAAGGGACGCCATCTTGGATGACGTCCCTTACAGGAATATCCATTCGTCATTAGTCGTCGGTAAGAAGAGGATGGCTCCGCGTCGGCTCGTCTGAAGATGGCTCTGCTCCACTCCGGATGGATGAAGATTGAAGATGCCGCCTGGATGAAGACTTCTATCGGATGGAAGACTTCTTCAGCCCCGCCTGGATGATGACTTCTGCCGCTCCGGATCTCCTCTTCCGTTCCATCAGTGGTTGGCTGGCTGAAGACGACTCAAGGTAGGATGATCTTCAGGGGGGTAGTGTTAGGTTTATTTAAGGGGGGTTTGGGTTAGATTAGGGGTATGTGGATGGTGGGTTTTAATGTTGGGGGGGATTGTATTTTTCTTTTACAGGCAAAAGAGCAGAATTCTTTGGGGCATGCCCCGCAAAAGGCCCTTTTAAGGGCTGGTAAGGTAAAAGAGCTTTGAACTTTTTTAATTTAGAATAGGGTAGGGCATTTTTTATTTTGGGGGGCTTTGTTATTTTATTAGGGGGCTTAGATTAGGTGTAAGTAGCTTAAAATTGTTGTAATATTTTTTAAATGTTTGTAACTTATTTTTTTTATTTTTTGTAACTTAGCTTTTTTTATTTTTTGTACTTTAGTTAGTTTATTTAATTGTATTTAATTGTAGTTATTTGTAGGTAATTTATTTAATTAATTTAATGATAGTGTAGTGTTAGGTTTAATTGTAACTTAGGTTAGGATTTATTTTACAGGTAATTTTGTATTTCTTTTAGCTAGGTAGATATTAAATAGTTAATACCTATTTAATAACTATTCTAACTAGCTAAAATAAATACAAAGTTACCTGTAAAATAAATATAAATCCTAAAATAGCTACAATGTAATTATTAATTATATTGTAGCTATCTTACGGGTTTATTTTACAGGTAAGTAGTTTTAAATAGGATTAATTTATTTAAGTATAGTGTAGTGTTAGGTGTAATTGTAACTTAGGTTAGTTTTTATTTTACAGGTTAATTTCTCTTTATTTTAGCTAGGTAGCTATTAAATAGTTAATAACTATTTAATAGCTATTGTACCTAGTTAAAATAATTTGAAATTTGCCTGTAAAATAAAAAAAAATCCTAAAATAGCTACAATATAATAATTCTTTATATTTTAGATATATTAGGGTTTATTTTAAAGGTAAGTATTTTGTTTTAAATAGGATTAATTTATTTAATAATAGAAATATTATTTAGATTTATTTAATTAATATTTAAGTTAGGGGGGTGTTAGGGTTAGTGTTAGACTTAGGTTTAGGGGTTAATAATTTTATTACAGTGGCGGCGGTGTAGGGGGGGCAGGATAGGGGTTAATAAACTTATTATAGGTGGCGACGGTGTAGGGGGGGCAGGATAGGGGTTAATACATTTATTATAGGTGGCGACGGTGTAGGGGGGGCAGATTAGGGGTTAATAAGTTTAATATAGGTTGCGGCGGGGTCCGGGAGCGGCGGTTTAGGGGTTAAACTATTTATTTAGTTGCGGCGAGGTCCGGGATCCGCAGGATAGGGGTTAATAATTTTATTATAGGTGGCGGTGGTATAGGGGGGGCAGGATAGGGGTTACTAGGTATAATGTAGGTGGCGGCGGTGTCCGGGAGCGGCGGTTTAGGGGTTAATACATTTATAAGAGTTGCGGCGGGGTCTAGGAGCGGCGGTTTAGGGGTTAATAACTTTATTGAGTTGCGGGGGGCTCCGGGGGCGCCGCTATAGGGGGTAGAACAGTGTAGTTAGTGTGGATGCTTAGTGACAGGGGTATCAATAAAGCTGTCAAAAAGCCGAAGAGCAGCGAGATCGGATGAGTGATAACTCTCACAGTCCGCTGCTCATCGCCCCGTACTTGGTGCGCGGCTTTTTGACAGCTTTTTTGATAACTTAGGCGAACGTATTCAGGTCCACGGCGGCGATGGTAGGTGAGCTTAGGCGGGCGTATTGGACCGGCGAAGGCAGGTAAAGTAGACAGCTTGATAACTACCCCTCATAGTGTGTATCTATCGTGTGTATAAATTTAGTGAGTGGTCTTTTATATTGACCATTATTTATTAGTTTGTTCAAGGGACTTTAGGAGATCCTAAATCTCCGATAGTAAGAGTATAGGCTAGTAAGAGTATAGGCTAGGCTATGTGTATGTGTTTTGTGATGTTCTTTTATAAACAACTAAAATGTGATGATTGGCTTGAATTGTGTGCTTGTAGTGTGTCTTCTTGCAGGTTTAATAGAGAAGGTTGGGGGATGCCTAGTGTCCTGAAGAAATCTGTGTGCTATCTTTCTACTTTCAACTTGTAAACGGGCTGCAATAAATTTGCAAAAAAGTTATTTTGCTTGCCATTTGTAATCTGGCTTATATACCAATGTACAAAAGGGTTTGCAAAAAGTCCTTTTTATCCTATACACGGGCTAGATTTATCAATTTGTGATCGGACAGGGTTCACATGTTGCAAACCTGTCCTCATCTTATCAAATTGTTGGGTGCATTTGTTCCCTTTATTTTCCATTGCATGAGCAATCATTCATGCAATGCCGCCCCTACCCTCATGCTACCAATTGCCTGTGAGTAGGGCCTGTCAGTTATCCCAGATGAACTAATACAAGGTGAGTTTCATCCGCCAACTTAAATAAGTGAGCCTTTGTGATCTTTAAAAGTAAAAAATCCTAGAGTATCTGTGTTTAGAATAGTCCACAAAATACACGGATCATCATGTGGTAGCTACGCACCATACTTCACAGTAACAGGTATTTTGGCACATCAGACTTTGTGGTAAAACATTTGGGGTAAATGGACAATCCATCCATTCATACAAACAGTTATTCCTGCCCACTCGATTTACATAGTGATTAAAGAGACAAGAAACCCCCAAAAATCTTTCACGATTCAGATAGAACATACAATTTTAAACAACTTTCAAATTTACTTTTATTATCAATTATGCTTCATTTTCTTGTCATCCTTTGCTGAAGGAACAGCATTACACTATTGGCAGGTAATTGAACACATCTATTTAGCCAATCACAAGATACAAATGCAGCAATTCCCAACTAGCTCCCACTAGCATAGGATATGTGCATATTCATTTTCAACAATGGATACCAAGAGAACAAAGCCCATTTGAAAATAGAAGTGATTTTAAAAGTGTATGAAAATGACATGCCCTATCTGATTCTGTCATGTTTAATTTTGACTTTCCTATACCTTTAAGGACCTTAGTGATTTAGATTTGGTTGCTGTATTGTGTTTTTTTACTTATCTTTTTTATGTATATTTAATAAATAAATATTAATAAATATTATTTTATTTTTTTTCAAACATCTGAGACCTCACATCTTTGAGCCGTTATAACTTTTGATAACTGTTCTTTTAAATGTATTTTTGAAGTGTTTTGTGCAACATTTTTGACTCGCATAATAGCTAACCAGAGCTCTAAAGTCGCAGTATCCCAACACGCCTTAAATTCCATTGTGCTCAAGCAATTGCGTTTACTTTCAACCTGCAATATGCACGCTCCTTCCAACATGTGCAAACAGGCGCGATAAACCCGATATTGCTTACACGGAGCAGGTTAGCGCTCCACTTGTAATCTAGCCCCTTATCGTCCCATATTGTCTACCATAGGTACCCTGGGGGAAAATTAGGGGAGTGGTTATATTCAAATCACCACCCCCTGTTATTTCCGTAAATCTTATCATCAAAAACAAAAATTTGAAAAAGGGAATTGGAGAAGGGAATACTTATGGGCAACTACTTATGTACAGTATATACTAGTAATATGCTTGTAAGATATACAGAATATACTGAGTGTTTTTGTTGACCCCCAACTATTTCCTGTTTGAGGGTAAATATTATTACAAAACAAGAGGTAGAGTCATGGGTGCAAAATTTGCACCTGCATATGCTAATCTCTTTATGTTGTATAAAATTATGAAAATTGTCAATAATGATAACCATTTTAAAGATCACATGCCTTATTTTGAATGGTACATTGACAACCTCACACTCATATGGGAGGGCCTTCAAATACTTTTGGAGGACATTTTACTTTATCTAAATGATAATTTAAATTTTAAATTTGTTTGAAAGTTCTGAAGTAGCTATAGCATTTTAAATCTGAGGTTGATAGCTAATATAAGTGAAGGTAAAGTGGAAACTGAAATATATTGAAAACCTACAGCAGTAACACTTTAAAGGGACACTAAACCCAAAATATTTATTTCATGATTCAGGTAGACAATAAAATTTTAAACAACATTCCAATTTACTTCTATTATGTAATTTGCTTCATTCTTTAGATATTATTTGTTGAAGAAATAGCAATGCACATGGGTGAGCCAATCACACAAGGCATCTATGTGCAGCCACCAATCAGCAGCTACTGAGCCTATCTACATATGCTTTTTATCAAAGGATATCAAGAAAATAAAGCAAATTAGATAATAGAAGTAAATTAGAAAGTTGTTTAAAATGACATGCTCTTTCTAAATCATAAAATATAAAAAAATTGGGTTTCATGTCCCTTTAAGGGCTGACTCCTATCATCCATACAGCATAAAAATAGCTATAGGGACAATACCTAATGGTGAGACGCAAACATACACATTTGAATACTAATTACAAACACGTTAAGAAACGTTAAAGGTTCATGAAACACAATTTTTTTCATTCATTATTCAGATAGAAAATACAATTTTAAAAAAAAAGTTTCCAATTTACTTCTAGTATCAAATTTGCTTCATTCTCTTGTTATTCTATTTTCAAGAGACATCTAGATCGGTAGCGTGCACATGTCTGTAGCACTATATGACAGGAAATGGTGCTGCCCCCTAGTGCTCTTGCTAATGAATAACTGTTGCAAAACTGCTGCCATATACTACTGCAGATGTGAACACTCCTGAACTTATCTCCTGCTTTTCAACAAAGGATAAGAAGGAAACAAAGAAAATTTGATAATAGAAGTAAATTAGAAAGTTTTTTTTTCAAATTGTATGCTCTATCTGAATCATAAAAGAAAAGTTTTGGGCCAGATTATGAGTGGAGCGCTAACAGTTACGTGCAAGCTAAACAGGGTTTGCTCATGTCGGGTTTTTTGCTCGTATTACAAGTTGGAAATAAACTTGATTGCATGAGCACAATTGAAATTAACGTTCGCCGGGATAGCGCGTCCTCTGAACTCTGGTAAACTGTTTTGCAAAACAAAAACGTGTCACAAAACACATCAAAAATACTTTACAAAGTACAGTTACAATCATACTAACACCATCTAATAAAAGCTATTAAAAAAATTGCACAAAAAAGTTTTTTTGCAGGCAGGATCAACTTGCTAAAAATGATTGTCCTACCCCGCCTTCTCTACCCGCTCCTGATGTTGCCTTTGCTCTTATACAAATCAGACATCAAGATGCTGAACTCAGCAGCGACCCGCTTCATATGGCGAGGGGGCAAACCGCGTATCTCAAGAGAGAAGTTAAGTATGAACTTCCTCAACGGGGGTCTGGCTTTACCAGACTTCAGGCTATACAATTGGGCCGCCCTAATTCGACTGGTAATGGACTGGCAGGTGGGCACACACCACTTCTGTCAACCCTCCCTGGAGCAGGCTGTTCTGGGAAATATCTCGCTGGCCTATTTGCCACACATCACAAACATGAAAACCGTAAAAACCCTAGGCCTCAACACGCTATTCACAGACCCCCTGAGAGCCTGGCATCAGGCTCACAAATTCCTGAAAAAATCGTGTCATGCCTCCAGCTATTTGCCGATGGTTAAAAACCCGGATTTTCCAGCGGGCTCAGATACTCAGCCTTTCCTGCTATGGGAGAGGAGAGGGCTGAAATCACTTAGACAGCTGCTGGACCCACTTTCAAAGGAGATCAAAACCTTTGGGACCCTACAAAGGGAATTTGACCTGCCGAGAACACACTTCTTCGCCTTTTTACAGGCAAGACATTACGTCACCACCTTAATTAAAGACACACCAGAGTTCTGGGAGAGTTCTCCTTTCAAGATCACCCAAGCTCTTTACCAAATGGGGAGATTCTCCCTATCCGAAATCTACCAGGCGCTCATACATCAGCACTCGGAGAGTGTTCGTGGGAAGATACAGGAGGGCTGGACTAGGGAGGGGATCGGGGATGTTACTTGGGAAGATATACAGTTAGGGCTGGAAAGGACTAAGACGACCACTTTGTCTGCCATGTTCAGGGAAACCCAGGTGCGCTTTCTACATAAGGCATATCTCACCCCTAGACACTTGGCCAAGTGGGTACCCTCACACTCTAACAAATGTGCAAAATGTTCCTCGGAAGCTCCTACTCTCCTACATTATCTGTGGGAATGTCCCTCAGTTAGACAATATTGGGGTAAAATCCAATATTGGATTAACCAAATCTTACAGATAAGACTAACAATCCAACCTGACACAGTCATTTTTCTTCACTGGGCACACCAACACAGACAACAGGATGCGGTACTGACGTTGGTACTGCTCATAGCCAGAAAATGTATTCTTAAAAGCTGGACCGTGAGCAGAGGTCCTTCTTTCCAAGGCTTCAGAAATTTACTCAGAACGCAAATATTCATTGAACAAATGGATGTCAGAATGGATGTCCAGAATAGGCTGGGCCACTTCCTGCGCAAGTGGCGCAGGCTTATCTTAACTTTTGAACTAGAGATTCAGAGACTGATTCTAATACCATTTAAAGATTCAGCTGCCTTCATAGAGGGGGACTTGAGGGGTGAATGGGAACACTTGTTCACAGAAACGCTAGCCCTACAATGAGATTGCTTTCCTCCCCTCCCCCCGGCAGCGCCCTCCCTCTCACACCCTGTTCCTTCTACTCTCCACCCTCCCTTTTTTTTTTTTTTTTTTTTTCCCACCACCGGGCCACAAGCGGGTTCATTCTGGACTCCCATTTGGGAATCCTTTAAACTTTTAGTTTAATGTAGAGGTTTAGATTAACTTAGTTAGGTTATAGGTGTCAGGTTGACATGTTACAGAATTTGAAAATAAGGAGATGGGTGGCGAGTGGACACATAGAAATGTCAGACATGTTACTTATTATATACGCATCATAGATTTCTACAGCTAGATAAAGGCTAATAAGCTCGATTGTACAACTTGTTTTTCTATCAATTTGCTGTACCGATGATGGATGATCTGTGCATCTTTCACATCAATGATAGGGGATTGTATACTTTATCCTTTCGCTGTAACTGCAATGCTTTTCAACTGACGATATGTGTTCTGCTCCATTCTATTTCAATAAAAATGATATTTGAAAAAAAAAAAAAGTTTTTTTGTTTTTTTCAAATATATTTATTATTTTATACATTGAACAAATAAAAATAACAATATGCTGGTTAATTGGTCATACACAAAACTAAACATAAAAAAAAATGAAACAACGACAAATAAAAAAAGAAAAAAAGAAAAGAAAGAGAAAAGAAATCCCCCCTCTATCTCTCCAACCCATACTTTCAGCTATTATAAGGCAATTTCTCTTCTAATGTCTCCTCTTAAAACTGCATTTTGAATCTATTCAGAGTTTTTAAAAGGGGCAATAAGTCTCATTTGCAACTCTGGTGGATTTGAGTATATATAGTTACTCCATTTTTTTAAAAAACAGATCGATTTCCTTTTCTGAGCTTATTGCAGTTTCATATTGTTCCAAAATTAATTTGGTATCTAACATGTTGAGAAGCGTCAAAAGAACTGTTTTTTTATTATATTTCCATGAGGAAAATATAACATTTCTTGCGCAAAGTATTATAAAGTTAATAAAATTTGTATTCTCTTTCCTATCCTTATATTTCCTCAAAAACATAATTTATGCTTACCTGATAAATTTATTTCTCTTGTAGTGTATCCAGTCCACGGATCATCCATTACTTGTGGGATATTCTCCTTCCCAACAGGAAGTTGCAAGAGGATCACCCACAGCAGAGCTGCTATATAGCTCCTCCCCTCACTGCCATATCCAGTCATTCGACCGAAACAAGCCGAGAAAGGAGAAACCATAGGGTGCAGTGGTGACTGTAGTTTAATTAAAATTTAGACCTGCCTGAAAAGGACAGGGCGGGCCGTGGACTGGATACACTACAAGAGAAATAAATTTATCAGGTAAGCATAAATTATGTTTTCTCTTGTAAGTGTATCCAGTCCACGGATCATCCATTACTTGTGGGATACCAATACCAAAGCTAAAGTACACGGATGATGGGAGGGACAAGGCAGGAACTTAAACGGAAGGACTGCCTGTAGAACCTTTCTCCCAAAAACAGCCTCCGAAGAAGCAAAAGTATCAAATTTGGAAAATTTGGAAAAAGTATGAAGGGAAGACCAAGTTGCAGCCTTGCAAATCTGTTCAACAGAGGCCTCATTTTTAAAGGCCCAGGTGGAAGCCACAGCTCTAGTAGAATGAGCTGTAATCCTTTCAGGAGGCTGCTGTCCAGCAGTCTCATAGGCTAAATGGATTATACTCCGAAGCCAAAAAGAAAGAGAGGTTGCCGAGGCCTTCTGACCTCTCCTCTGTCCAGAGTAAACAACAAACAGGTTAGATGTTTGGCGAAAATCTTTAGTAGCCTGTAAGTAAAACTTCAAGGTATGGACTACGTCTAGATTATGCAAAAGACGTTCCTTCTTTGAAGAAGGATTAGGACATAATGATGGAACAACAATCTCTTGATTGATATTCTTGTTAGAAACCACCTTAGGTAAAAACCCAGGTTTTGTACGCAGAACAACTTTATCTGAATGAAAGATCAGATAAGGAGAATCACAATGTAAGGCAGATAACTCCGAGACTCTTCGAGCCGAGGAAATAGCCATCAGAAAAATAACTTTCCATGAAAGAAGTTTGATATCAATAGAATGAAGGGGTTCAAACGGAACCCCTTGAAGAACTTTAAGAACCAAGTTTAAGCTCCATGGAGGAGCAACAGGTTTAAACACAGGCTTAATTCTAACTAAAGCCTGACAAAATGCCTGAACGTCTGGAACTTCTGCCAGACGCTTGTGTAAAAGAATAGACAGAGCAGAAATCTGTCCCTTTAAAGAACTAGCTGATAATCCTTTGTCCAAACCCTCTTGGAGGAAGGACAATATCCTAGGAATCCTAACCCTACTCCATGAGTAATTCTTGGATTCACACCAATGAAGATATTTACGCCATATCTTGTGGTAAATTTTCCTGGTGACAGGCTTTCGTGCCTGTATTAAGGTATCAATTACTGACTCGGAGAAGCCACGCTTTGATAGGATCAAGCATTCAATCTCCATGCAGTCAGTCTCAGAGAAAGTAAATTCGGATGATTGAAAGGACCTTGTATTAGAAGGTCTTGTCTCAGAGGCAGAGTCCATGGTGAAAAGGATGACATGTCCACTAGGTCTGCATACCAGGTCCTGCGTGGCCACGCAGGCGCTACCAATATCACTGATGCTCTTTCCTGTTTGATTTTGGCAATCAGACGAGGGAGCAGAGGAAACGGTGGAAACACATAAGCCAGGTTGAAGAACCAAGGCGCTGCTAGAGCATCTATCAGTGCCGCTTCTGGGTCTCTGGACCTGGATCCGTAACAAGGAAGCTTGGCGTTCTGGCGAGACGCCATGAGATCCAATTCTGGTTTGCCCCAATGGAGAACCAATTGAGCAAACACCTCCGGATGGAGTTCCCATTCCCCCGGATGAAAAGTCTGACGACTTAGAAAATTCGCCTCCCAGTTCTCTACACCTGGGATATGGATCGCTGACAGGTGGCAAGAGTGAGTCTCTGCCCAGCGAATTATCTTGGAGACTTCTGACATCGCTAGGGAACTCCTGGTTCCCCCTTGATGGTTGATGTAAGCCACAGTCGTGATGTTGTCCGACTGAAATATGATGAACCTCAGTGTTGCTAGTTGCGGCCAAGCCAGAAGAGCATTGAATATTGCTTTTAACTCCAGAATATTTATTGGGAGGAGTTTCTCCTCCTGAGTCCATGAACCCTGAGCCTTCAGGGAGTTCTAGACTGCACCCCAACCTAGAAGGCTGGCATCTGTTGTTACAATTGTCCAATCTGGTCTGCGAAAGGTCATACCCGTGGACAGATGGGCCCGAGATAACCACCAGAGAAGAGAATCTCTGGTTTCCTGATCCAGATTTAGTAGAGGGGACAAATCTGTGTAATCCCCATTCCACTGAATAGACAGAGCAGAAATCTGTCCCTTTAAAGAACTAGCTGATAATCCTTTGTCCAAACCCTCTTGGAGGAAGGACAATATCCTAGGAATCCTAACCCTACTCCATGAGTAATTCTTGGATTCAAACCAATGAAGATATTTACGCCATATCTTGTGGTAAATTTTCCTGGTGACAGGCTTTCGTGCCTGTATTAAGGTATCAATTACTGACTCGGAGAAGCCACGCTTTGATAGGATCAAGTGTTCAATCTCCATGCAGTCAGTCTCAGAGAAAGTAAATTCGGATGATTGAAAGGACCTTGTATTAGAAGGTCTTGTCTCAGAGGCAGAGTCCATGGTGGAAAGGATGACATGTCCACTAGGTCTGCATACCAGGTCCTGCGTGGCCACGCAGGCGCTACCAATATCACTGATGCTCTTTCCTGTTTGATTTTGGCAATCAGACGAGGGAGCAGAGGAAACGGTGGAAACACATAAGCCAGGTTGAAGAACCAAGGCGCTGCTAGAGCATCTATCAGTGCCGCTTCTGGGCCTCTGGACCTGGATCCGTAACAAGGAAGCTTGGCGTTCTGGCGAGACGCCATGAGATCCAATTCTGGTTTGCCCCAATGGAGAACCAATTGAGCAAACACCTCCGGATGGAGTTCCCATTCCCCCGGATGAAAAGTCTGACGACTTAGAAAATCCGCCTCCCAGTTCTCTACACCTGGGATATGGATCGCTGACAGGTGGCAAGAGTGAGTCTCTGCCCAGCGAATTATCTTGGAGACTTCTGATATCGCTAGAGAACTCCTGGTTCCCCCTTGATGGTTGATGTAAGCCACAGTCGTGATGTTGTCCGGCTGAAATCTGATGAACCTCAGTGTTGCTAGCTGAGGCCAAGCCAGAAGAGCTTTGAATATTGCTTTTAACTCCAGAATATTTATTGGGAGGAGTTTCTCCTCCTGAGTCCATGAACTCTGAGCCTTCAGGGAGTTCCAGACTGCACCCCAACCTAGAAGGCTGGCATCTGTTGTTACAATTGTCCAATCTGGTCTGCGAAAGGTCATACCCTTGGACAGATGGGCCCGAGATAACCACCAGAGAAGAGAATCTCTGGTTTCCTGATCCAGATTTAGTAGAGGGGACAAATCTGTGTAATCCCCATTCCACTGAATAGACAGAGCAGAAATCTGTCCCTTTAAAGAACTAGCTGATAATCCTTTGTCCAAACCCTCTTGGAGGAAGGACAATATGCTAGGAATCCTAACCCTTCTCCATGAGTAATTCTTGGATTCACACCAATGAAGATATTTACGCCATATCTTGTGGTAAATTTTCCTGGTGACAGGCTTTCGTGCCTGTATTAAGGTATCAATTACTGACTCGGAGAAGCCACGCTTTGATAGGATCAAGCATTCAATCTCCATGCAGTCAGTCTCAGAGAAAGTAAATTCGGATGATTGAAAGGACATTGTATTAGAAGGTCTTGTCTCAGAGGCAGAGTCCATGGTGGAAAGGATGACATGTCCACTAGGTCTGCATACCAGGTCCTGCGTGGCCACGCAGGCGCTACCAATATCACTGATGCTCTTTCCTGTTTGATTTTGGTAATCAGACGAGGGAGCAGAGGAAACGGTGGAAACACATAAGCCAGGTTGAAGAACCAAGGCGCTGCTAGAGCATCTATCAGTGCCGCTTCTGGGTCTCTGGACCTGGATCCGTAACAAGGAAGCTTGGCGTTCTGGCGAGACGCCATGAGATCCAATTCTGGTTTGCCCCAACGGAGAACCAATTGAGCAAACACCTCCGGATGGAGTTCCCATTCCCCCGGATGAAAAGTCTGACGACTTAGAAAATCCGCCTCCCAGTTCTCTACACCTGGGATATGGATCGCTGACAGGTGGCAAGAGTGAGTCTCTGCCCAGCGAATTATCTTGGAGACTTCTGACATCGCTAGGGAACTCCTGGTTCCCCCCTTGATGGTTGATGTAAGCCATAGTCGTGATGTTGTCCGACTGAAATCTGATGAACCTCAGTGTTGCTAGCTGAGGCCAAGCCAGAAGAGCATTGAATATTGCTTTTAACTCCAGAATATTTATTGGGAGGAGTATCTCCTCCTGAGTCCATGAACCCTGAGCCTTCAGGGAGTTCCAGACTGCACCCCAACCTAGAAGGCTGGCATCTGTTGTTACAATTGTCCAATCTGGTCTGCGAAAGGTCATACCCTTGGACAGATGGGCCCGAGATAACCACCAGAGAAGAGAATCTCTGGTTTCCTGATCCAGATTTAGTAGAGGGGACAAATCTGTGTAATCCCCATTCCACTGACTGAGCATGCATAATTGCAGCGGTCTGAGATGCAGGCGCGCGAATGGCACTATGTCCATCGCCGCTACCATTAAGCCTATTACTTCCATGCACTGAGCCACCGTGGGGCACGGAATGGAGTGAAGAACACGGCAAGCATTTAAAAGTTTTGATAACCTGGACTCCGGCAGGTAAATTTTCATTTCTACAGAATCTATTAGAGTCCCTAGGAAGGAAACCCTCGTTAGAGGAGATAGAGAACTCTTTTCTTCGTTCACTTTCCACCCATGCGACCTCAGGAATGCCAGAACTATCTCTGTATGAGATTTGGCAATTTGAAAGCTTGACGCCTGTATCAGGATATCGTCCAGGTAAGGAGCCACCGCTATGCCTCGCGGTCTTAGGACCGCCAGAAGTGAGCCCAGAACCTTTGTAAAAATTCTTGGGGCTGTAGCCAACCCGAATGGAAGAGCTACAAATTGGTAATGCCTGTCTAGAAAGGCAAACCTCAGGAACTGATGATGATTCTTGTGAATCGGAATGTGAAGGTAGGCATCCTTTAAGTCCACTGTGGTCATGTACTGACCCTCTTGGATCATGGGTAAAATGGTTCGAATAGTTTCCATCTTGAATGACGGAACTCTGAGGAATTTGTTTAGGATCTTTAAATCCAAAATTGGTCTGAAGGTTCCCTCTTTTTTGGGAACCACAAACAGATTTGAATAAAACCCCTGTCCTTGTTCCGTCCGCGGAACTGGATGGATCACTCCCATTACAAGGAGATCTTGTACGCAGCTTAGGAATGCCTCTTTCTTTATCTGGTTTGCAGATAATCTTGAAAGGTGAAATCTCCCTTGTGGAGGAGAAGCTTTGAAGTCCAGAAGATATCCCTGAGATATGATCTCCAACGCCCAGGGATCCTGAACATCTCTTGCCCATGCCTGGGCGAAGAGAGAGAGTCTGCCCCCTACTAGATCCGTTGTCGTATAGGGGGCTGCTCCTTCATGCTGTCTTAGAGGCAGCAGCAGGCTTTCTGGCCTGCTTGCCCTTGTTCCAGGACTGGTTAGGTTTCCAGGCCTGCTTGGATTGAGCAAAAGTTCCCTCTTGTTTTGAAGCAGAGGAAGTTGATGCTGCACCTGCCTTGAAATTTCGAAAGGCACGAAAATTAGACTGTTTGGCCTTTGATTTGGCCCTGACCTGAGGAAGGGTATGACCCTTACCTCCAGTAATGTCAGCAATAATTTCTTTCAAACCAGGCCCGAATAAGGTCTGCCCCTTGAAAGGAATGTTGAGTAATTTAGACTTTGAAGTTACATCAGCTGACCAGGATTTGAGCCATAGCGCCCTACGCGCCTGGATGACGAATCCGGAATTCTTAGCCGTTAGTTTAGTCAAATGAACAATGGCATCAGAAACAAATGAGTTAGCTAGCTTAAGAGTTCTAAGCTTGTCAACAATTTCAGTCAATGGAGCTGTATGGATGGCCTCTTCCAGGGCCTCAAACCAGAATGCCGCCGCAGCAGTGACAGGCGCAATGCATGCAAGGGGCTGTAAAATAAAACCTTGTTGAATAAACATTTTCTTAAGGTAACCCTCTAATTTTGTATCCATTGGATCTGAAAAAGCACAACTGTCCTCAACCGGGATAGTGGTACGCTTTGCTAAAGTAGAAACTGCTCCCTCCACCTTAGGGACAGTCTGCCATAAGTCCTGTGTAGTGTCATCTATTGGAAACATTTTTCTAAATATAGGAGGTGGGGAAAAGGGCACACCGGGCCTATCCCACTCCTTACTAATAATTTCTGTAAGCCTTTTAGGTATTGGAAAAACATCAGTACTCACCGGCACTGCATAGTATTTATCCAGCCTACACAATTTCTCTGGCACTGCAATTGTGTCACAGTCATTCAGAGCAGCTAATACCTCCCTAAGCAATACACGGAGGTTCTCAAGCTTAAATTTAAAATTAGAAATCTCTGAATCAGGTCTCCCCGATTCAGAGACGTCACCCACAGACTGAAGCTCTCCGTCCTCAGGTTCTGCATATTGTGACACAGTATCAGACATGGCTCTTACAGCATCTACGCGCTCTGTATCTCGTCTAACCCCAGAGCTATCGCGCTTGCCTCTCAATTCAGGCAATCTGGATAATACCTCTGACAGGGTATTATTCATGACTGCAGCCATGTCCTGCAAAGTAATCGCTATGGGCGTCCCTGATGTACTTGGCGCCATATTAGCGTGCGTCCCTTGAGCGGGAGGCGAAGGGTCCGACACGTGGGGAGAGTTAGTCGGCATAACTTCCCCCTCGACAGACCCCTCTGGTGACAATTCTTTTATAGATAAAGACTGATCTTTACTGTTTAAGGTGAAATCAATACATTTAGTACACATTCTCCTATGGGGCTCCACCATGGCTTTTAAACATAATGAACAAGTATCCTCTGTTTCAGACATGTTTGTACAGACTAGCAATGAGACTAGCAAGCTTGGAAAACACTTTAAAGCAAGTTAACAAGCAATATAAAAAACGTTACTGTGCCTTTAAGAGAAACAAATTTTGACAAAATTTGAAATAACAGTGAAAAAAGGCAGTTACACTAACAAAATATTTACAGTGTATGTAACAAGTCAGCAGAGCATTGCACCCACTTGCAAATGGATGATTAACCCCTTAATAACAAAAACAGAATAATAAATGACAAAAACGTTTTTTAAACACAGTCACAACTGCCACAGTCTACTGTGATTGTTACCCTCCTCAAACACGACTTTGAAGCCTTTTGAGCCCTTCAGAGATGTCCTGGATCATGCAGGAAGAAGCTGAATGTCTCTGTCAGTATTTTTAGCTGCACAGAAAAGCACTAAAATAGGCCCTTCCCACTCATATTGCAACAGTGGAAATCAGGAAACTGTTTCTAGGCAAAAATCAAACCAGCCATGTGGAAAAAAACTATGCCCCAATAAGTTTTGTCACCAAACATATATAAAAACGATTAAACATGCCAGCAAACGTTTTATATTACACTTTTATAAGAGTATGTATCTCTATTAATAAGCCTGATACCAGTCGCTATCACTGCATTTAAGGCTTTACTTACATTAATCCGGTATCAGCAGCATTTTCTAGCAAATTCCATCCCTAGAAAAATATTAACTGCACATACCTTATTGCAGGAAAACCTGCACGCCATTCCCTCTCTGAAGTTACCTCACTCCTCAGAATATGTGAGAACAGCAATGGATCTTAGTTACTTCTGCTAAGATCATAGAAATCACAGGCAGATTCTTCTTCTAATGCTGCCTGAGATGAAACAGTACACTCCGGTACCATTTAAAAATAACAAACTTTTGATTGAAGTTAAAAAACTAACTATAATACACCACTCTCCTCTTACTACGTCCATCTTTGTTGAGAGTTGCAAGAGAATGACTGGATATGGCAGTGAGGGGAGGAGCTATATAGCAGCTCTGCTGTGGGTGATCCTCTTGCAACTTCCTGTTGGGAAGGAGAATATCCCACAAGTAATGGATGATCCGTAGACTGGATACACTTAACAAGAGAAAAGACAATTTCCTCCTTATCCAAAACAACTATATCTTTTAATATTTTGTCAACCAGTAAAAGACTTTTCCCCAAAATTGATTTACCTTGGGGCATGACCATATACAGTGAATCAAATTGGCGTTAGGCCATCTGCATCGTAAACATTCGTAAACTTGTGCTTTATTCCACCTTCCTAGATCTTCTGGGGTAATATATTCTCTGTTAATTAACTTAATATGGGATTCACGCCAGGATAGTTGCGGGGTCGCTGCCCATACCCTAACAATACTCTTTTCAATTGTCTTATACTCTACTAGAGGGATATCCGAAGACCATTTTTCATGCAAATGTTCCATAGCCACCTGCCCTTCTTTAACCAGTAATAGTTTATACCATTGTGATATAGTCACTTTATACTTTTGAAAAATATTTAAGCCCGCATAGACTCTTTCCCAATTTTTATTAAAATCAGATCTTGTGTATTAAGAAAATGTCTAACTTGAAAATATCCAAACAAGTCTCTATTAAGGAGATTATATTTTTCCTTCAGGAAACTAAATGTATGCAAAACATTTTTATCCAAGTCTATACACTGAACAAAGGACTCTAACCCCTTTGTTTTCCACATTTTGAAAATTTCTGTGTCATGGCCTGAAGGAAAAACGGGGTTGTTTTGTATAGGTAAGTATTTAGAACACTGAAAATTAATATTCAGTGTCCGGCATAATTTTTGCCACGCTATTATAGGATTTTTAAATGTATACATCTTTTTGAGCAAAGAAGGCCAAGCTTTTTGATTAGTATGGACAAGAGCCTTTAAAGAATAAGGTTTAAAAAGGTTGTTTTCAATATCTCTAAGCGCTAAAAACCATTTAAAACCATTTATCTGTTAACCAGTCTGGGACTATTTTTACCAGACACGCAAGATTATACTTATAAACAGACAGAAAACTGAGCCCTGTCTGTTCTTTGGGCTGATTTAATCTTTTTAAAGATAACTTCGGTTTGAATTTGCCCAATAGAAATCGCCCAAATGCAGCATTTAGTTGCTTTATATCCGCTTTATGAAGAAAGAGTGGTATATTTTGCATCACGTAAAGTAATTTGGGTAGCGCAATCATTTTAATTAGATTTATTTTAGCCGCAAGCGATAGAGGAAAAGAGGACCATTTTAACATGTCCTCCATGATTTTCTTAATCACCCTAGAAAAATTTGCACTATACCATTCCTCAGGGCAAATTGATACCCTAATTCCTAGGTATTTTATATTTTTAACTTCTTTAAAAGGTAATACAGAATATGACTCTCTTGTCCTATTTAGCCATATTATTTCCGATTTCATTAAATTTATTGCATATCCTGAGAATGAACCATATACTTCAAGTAACCTCAATAGTATAGGGACATTTTCCTTGATGTTAGAAAGAAAAACAAGCAGATCATCCGCGTACAAAGATATTTGAATATCTATGTCACCCACTCTTATCCCCTTAATACTATTACGTAGGGCAATTGCTAATGGCTCAATACTAAGATTGAACAAGAGTGGGGACAATTGGCAGCCTTGCAGGGTACGAAATAATTGAAAATATTCTGTACATACCCCATTGACTATTAATGCAGATCTCGGTTTATCATATAGCACCTGAATAAAAGATAAAAACGGACCTTTGAAACCAAATTGTTCTAGCGTGAACCATAAATGCTCCCAACTAATAGAATCAAAGGCCTTTTCTGCATCTAGGGCGATGATTGCCTTATCCTCCGAGTCTGCTTTATTTAATTTCTTTCTTACATTATAAATATCCACTGTCAACAATAATTTCCGCAAATTTAAAAACGAAGATCTACCTTTTAGAAAACCAGTTTGATCAGGATGAATTAAATGAACGAGAACTTTCTGTAATCTAGTTGCTAAGATACTTGTTAAGAGCTTATAGTCCGTGTTCAATAGCAAAATCGGGCGATATGAGTCTTATTTTTCAGCGTTCTTGCCCTTTTTCGGCACTAGGACAATTAATTAAGCGCTGAAGTTCCCTGATATTGGGTGTCCCTGGGAGTAGTATGCGTTAAACAGAGTAAGTAACGGATCTGTCACATGCTCCAGCAAGATTTTATAGTATTCTGCTGGAAATGCTTCCGGACCAGATGCTTTATTAAGACTACTCCCTTTTATCGCCTGAATAACTTCTTTGTTGATTGGTTCACTCATAACCTTGCCGATATCGGGATCTATCCTAGGTAACTTGCAGGTATTCCAGAAGGTTTTTTTATTGCCTTCATTAGTATCTCTAGGTAGTAAAATCTGCTTGTAATATTCCAAGAATTCTGCACTGATTTCGGTAGATTGAGTTAACCTTCTATCTTTAACTGAGATCGCAGAAATATAATTAGAGCCATGATTTTGTTTGACTAAATTAGCTAAATTTTTCCCGATCTTACCCCCATATTTATATAGTCGCGCATTTGTCCTAGTAATCTTACTTGTGGCCCTTTGTGAAGAAATATTTCTCTTTCTTTTTTAGCTTGTGTATACTTCTGCCAATTTAGCAGGGAGGCTTCTTGTATATAAGCATTATAAGCATTTGACAACTGATTCGTTAACTGTTCATCTCTAATATGTTTTTTTTTTTTCCATAATTTATGTAAGTAAGCTTTTATAATACTGCCTTAGAGGCCTCCCAATACGTTTCCGGACTTGACACTGACTTAGCATTGTAATGTTCTAATTTCTTCCAACTATCTATCAACCAGTTCTTAAACTTTACATTTGGATATAAATATTTTGGAAAAGGGTATGTAGGACTATTTTTTTGGGAAAAGCCAATTGGTAACATAAATGAGATCGGGGCATGGTCTGAAATGATGATATCCCTTATATCTGCTTCAGCAGATCCAGTTAATCTTTCATTAATTAAGATATAGTCTATATGGGAGAGAGTTTTGAAGGTATTAGATTTGCAAGTATAGCCTTTTAACTCAGGATTTTTAATATGCCATATATCCCTTAGATTAAGAGCATTTCTAAACTTTCTAAAGAGAGCAATATCATGTTTCTCTCTACAGGCTCCCCTTCCTTTATAGGGCCATCTATCTAATGGATATTGTGCTATAAGATTAAAATCACCTGCTACTATTAATTTACTTTCTAGAAAATGTGATAGTTTCGCCTTCATTTTGTCCCACAATTCTCGTATATGATTGTTAGGGCCATAAACATTACACAAAACATACGTTTGTCCTCTTATAACCAGTTGTAAGATTATAAACCTACCATCCACATCTATCTCTGACTGAATAATTTTATACTCCAGATTTTTGTGTAACAAAATTGCAACTCCACGTTTCCTAGCGGACCCTGCTGTGGCGATAACTTCCCCAACCCAGCCTGTTCTAAGTTTATTTGCTTCATTTTGTACTATGTACGTTTCCTGTAAAAATGCAATATTACAATTAAATATTTTGAGATTTTTTATAATCATTTTTCTTTTGATTGGGGAGGTTATACCTCTGATGTTCCATGATATCAAATTTATATTTACTTTATCTGACATTCTAGAAAAGAGATATAAGAGCTGCCCATCTTACTTCCAATATGCGGGAGAGAGAGGAGGAGAGAAAAAACAAACAAAAAAAAAAACACCTAATATATTTAAACACAACAAAACCTTAAAACTTTCACCCAGTATAAATTCCATCACTATAGAATAATATCTGACCTACTGCAACCTTACAACTCTAATCTACTTCTTACTCACAATCATCTAGAAATGTATTTGCTTCCTGTTGTGTATTTAATATATTCCAAATATTATCTTTAAGTACTTTAATCCTGGCAGGATATAATAGGAATGCTTCATATTTAAACAATCCTAGTAGAGGACACTGGGACGCATATGTAAGGGCCAAGGCATTTTGTGACATGCAAATTAAGCAGAATAGCGCACTAGAAGAACTTAGAGCTAAAGCGCGATACAGTGGGTTCGTAGGTAGATCCGCTAAGTTCCTAGCCAGAATAGCTAAATCCTCCCCTAGGCAGGTAATCTCTGCCATTAAACAAGGTACAAAGAGGTTCACGAGCCACCCTGACATCGAACGAGTGTTCTTTGACTTTTTCCAAGACTTGTACAAATCAGAACCGTCTAATGCAGGACAGCAAGTAAAATTCTGGTCGAAGATCAAGACCCCGAGACTAGCGCCGGAAGCCTTGGAAGTTATTAACGCTCCCATTTCTGAGGAGGAGATCAGATCTGCAATTAAGAACGCTAAATCCAACAAAGCGGCCGGGCCCGACTCATTCCCCATTGAATTTTATCGAATGTTACAATCTCAGGGGACCCCTATTCTGTCTAGGCTATTCAATTTCTATTTCTCAGATAATATTAACTGTTCGCCTTCTTTCGCCGCGGCAAACATAACGCTAATTTTAAAAAAGGGCAAGGACCCGGAGCTTCCTAGTTCATTTAGACCTATTTCTGTCCTTAACACCGACTATAAATTATTAGCATCTATCATAGCTTCCAGATTGAAACCTTATATCGGGGACCTAATCCATGAGAACCAATCCGGATTTATGCCAGGCCGGAATCCTGTGAGAAACACCAGGAAATTATTAGTTCTCATTGAGTCTTATTGGAACAAACACAAGGCCTCTTATAGCAACGATACTCTTGACAAGGCCATTCTTACGGTCGGCGCTGAGAAGGCCTTCGATCGGGTCAGTTGGGACCATCTATTCATTACTCTAGAGCAGTTTGGTTTCTCCGGGTTCTTTCATAATTATATTAGGTTAATCTATAGTGCTCCCACTTCATCGGTCATTATTAACAATGTGACCTCCCAACGATTCGTTATGCATAGAGGGACCAGACAGGGGTGTCCACTATCCCACCTATTATTTAATATCAGTTTGGAACCAGTTTGGCCATATGATTACGTCAAGAACTAGAAGGTATTTTGTTTGCAGGTGAGAAACTGGTTCTTCTATCATATGCGGATGATCTGTTGATATGTCTATCTAATCTTTCGGCTTCGCTGCCAATTCTCCAGGATATTATCCATGAGTTTGGTGAGATCTCCGGATTCCGGGTTAACACATTGAAATCAGAATTAATGTGGCTCTATAGAAATCCTTTAGGTGACGTAAAACATCCCTTTGTGGAAGTCTCTCAGATTAACTATTTGGGGCTCTATATTTCCAGAAACCCAGAGGATTGGTATAAATTGAATTACGCGTTCGGGGTTAGTTGCTGTAAAAAAAAACTGGATGAATGGACTTCACTGCCTATTTCTTTATCTGCACGGGTAACATTAATTAAATCAATTATTTTCCCGAAACTTATGTATATATTTCAAAATATTCCGATATTTCTACACCATAAAGACATTGTTACATATAATAGTGCTCGCTCCAGATTTCTATGGAAAGGTAGTAAACCACGGATCGCCGTTCATCGACTCATGAATTCTAAGCTGGCAGCTGGCCTCGCACTTCCTAACATTCAGATGTATAATCTAGTGATCATAGCTAGATTTGCATTAGATTGGATAACGGGTAAGGACCAGATCTCGGCGTCCATTTGGGAGTCGCAGGTAGTGGCCCCGTTTAATTTGAAGGCTGTATTACATTGCCCGATGACCTCTCTCCCTTTGAACATATTTAGTCTGTCCACGTTTAGGAATATAATTATAGCATGGCAGAGGTTGTGTACTGCGTTAGATTACTCCCCGTATCTCTCACAATATTTACCCATATGTGGTAATCCCAATTTTTGCCCTGGACTCTCAAGTCAGATATTTAAAGATTGGGATTTGAAAGGCATAAATGCCATGAGTCAATTTCTGGGACCAGACGGATATCTATTAACCTACACTGAAATTGCAAATAAATTCAGTCTAGGGTCGCGAGAATTTTACGCCTACCCTCAAGTCAGGCATTTCTTACAGGAGTTGCATAATAACTTCGGAAATAATTGGTCTTTGGGTGAGTTACAGCCCAGGATCTCCCTGTATGCAGCAGGGAAATTTGGAATTTCCCCTTTATATCAACTTGTAACTCAGAAATCTTCGGATTTACATGTAGGCGAGATGATTTCTAAATGGTCTATCCAATTCCCTGATATAGATGAGCAAACCATTGTAGGAAGTTTTAAAATTATTCAACAGAATTGGGTCCCTACCGTTTGGAGAGAATCTCAGATAAAAATCGGGCTCAAGAGGTATTTTACCCCCGGCATGCTTTCTAAATGGTATAACGCAAAGGTTTTATGCTCAAGATGCTCGAGGATGGATGCAGACTTATTCCATTGTCTATGGGGCTGCCCAAAAACTCGACAATTTTGGAGTAAGATCGCATATTGGATGAGCACGGTTTTAAAATTGGATCATGAGTTAGCTCCCATTGAGATTTTCTTTTTGGTGAGATATCAAGGTCTTAAAAAAAATTATCGCCTTATAAACACAATAATACTAACGGGGCGCAATCTCATCCTTAAACTATGGAAGTCATGTTCGGCACCCACATTGGTTCAACTTAAAGCGGCGGTAGTTAGTCAATATACAACAGAGCAGTACAGCATGCCCTTCCCGCACGATCAATACTTGCCCGCATTCTTCAGAAAATGGGAGAAATTTATAAGATCCCTGCCTCCAGCTTATCAGAAAAAAATGATTAAACCATTTAGGCAATCCGATTTCGTTTTGACAAATATTCTAGCAGGCCATTTTCCCGGGGACTGGGTGGAGGACGTGGAGTGAGGGTCGGGGGGGGGGGGATGGGATGAGAGGGACCTTTTGTTTTTTTTGTTTTTTTTTGTTCTCTTTTTTGATGTGGTCTGTTTGTCGCGTATTTTGTGGTAATTTTGGTTGACTGATGAACGTGTACTATTTCTGGTCATATATTCTACACTGATATGTAAGTTGTAACCAAATAGGCAGATCAAGAGGAGAGGGGGGTAGGGAGGGGAAGAGAGGGGCTCACAGGCGAGAGGAGTCCAGGCTTATTGGGGCAGGGGTGTTGGAGCCCACTATTTGTATCCAAGGTGGGGTCCTGTTTGTTTTAATTTGTAAGTAGTATAACTATAGTGACGAATTATACATAGGTTAGCTCGGTCGAGAATGTTAGCGACCGCTTGTAATTGGACGTGTTATCTTTTCTGCTTATGTTGGTCGTTTTGGGGATTTTGTATATACAGTATATGACCAGACACTGTAATGTTGAGATCACTAGTAATTGCTAGGTGGAGATATCCAGTGACTGAGATGTAATTCGATACAACATATCTGTGTTGTACTCTCTTGTTATCATGTTTTAGCATATTTTGTAAAACGTTTTTGATTGTAAAACATATGCTTTTGTTATTATCTTTTGATACAAATAAAATAATTAACACTGAAAAAAAAAAAAAAAAAAAGGAATGCTTCATAACCTTTCTTAATGATACGAGTACATAGAGGGGCCATAACCTTGCGACGATTAGTAGTTTCCACTGAGTAATCCTGAAAAAGAAGTAATTTACCTCCATCCAACATGACCTCTTTCTTTCTGCGATATGCATTTAGTAAGTCAACTTTATCTTGAAAGTTAAGCATTTTCGCTATTACAGGTCTAGCTATCTTACCACCATCTGATCTTATTCTTTCCTGTCCTATTCTATGTACTCTCTCAACAACAAGCTGCCGTTTAGGCCCAGGTAGTTCTAAAAGCAGTGGTAACTTTTCCGACATAAACTTTTCAAGATCTATATAATCTATTGTTTCTGGTAGGCCAATAACTCTTAGATTATTCCTTCTGGATCTGTCCTCAAGATCATCTATCCTGTCCTGTAATTTTTTTAAGGAAGACCTATAGAAACTTGTATCCTGTTCTGCTGTATTCATTCTATCCTCAAAATCTGAAATACGTAATTCAGCTGCTTCGATCCTATTATTAAAAGAGTGGATTTCATTTTTAAGTGAAATCATATCTTGTCGTAACTGATCAAATTGTGGGCTCATTGCTTCATAGATAGCTTTGACTAATACTTGTGAAGCTATATCTATTTTTGCTGTACTATTTTTTCAACAATACTCTCATGCAATGTGGTACCAGTTTTACCCTTTTTATCTTTTTTAGGCGCCATTACTGGCGATTTGACTTGACAGTGTGAACAAATTTCTCCATATGTGAACTATATAAATGTATAAAAAGTACAAAAACAAAAAGAAAAGTATGTGTACACAAAATGTCAAAAAGATTAAACAATACCTCAACAGTGCTAGCCACAGACAAATAACCAAGCTCTTGCTGTGAATTTAATGCTTTTCTATTACCAATTAGTGTCTATCTTAGATACAAACAGCTTTCTTCACATTTCAAATGTTTCTAACTAACTCCAGCACACAATAAATAACTGTTAAATTAGAGGAATCCAATTAAATAGCCCTATCAACATACCTTAATTATGTGGATTAATATTTTCTTGTTACTTATTAGTGTCTATCAGAAAAACAGTTTTCTTAATCGCAGCTTCTAATATTTCTAACAGAATCCATCTTGACGTATCCAAATACAATATTAGGAGCAGTCAGTCAGGTATCTTTAAAAAAAAGAAAAAAAAAAGAAGAATCTATTACTATAAATGCTTATATTTAAGCTATCCAAATGCCAATCTGACTTCTCCAGAATGACCTAAACCAAATAATAGCACAGGATATAAAGTACAATACAATTCAATAGTAGCTTTGAAATTGAACACACAATTTGAACCATGCTGAAATTGTCATACATGAATAACAATATGCTTCACATAAGTTACATATACACATTCAGACAACAGAATATGATTACTATGTCTTCCAGGCAGAGTGTGAAGATCTAATCTATAGCAAAGTCCTGGTTATAATAAAGATAGGCCCCAGAAACCTGGGAGTTGGTTTACATCCATCGAAAATCTGAGAAGACTTAAACAAATAGATCTCCGGTGAAACAGTCAGCTGCAAATTTCAGCTTTTTACCCTTGATACTCAACAGAGGAGGATACAAAACAGTCAGCTGCAAGTATTTTCTGCTCTTCAATATGCCGTAGTAATGATTTCTAAATGGTCTATCCAATTCCCTGATATAGATGAGCAAACCATTGTAGGAAGTTTTAAAATTATTCAACAGAATTGGGTCCCTACCGTTTGGAGAGAATCTCAGATAAAAATCGGGCTCAAGAGGTATTTTACCCCCGGCATGCTTTCTAAATGGTATAACGCAAAGGTTTTATGCTCAAGATGCTCGAGGATGGATGCAGACTTATTCCATTGTCTATGGGGCTGCCCAAAAACTCGACAATTTTGGAGTAAGATCGCATATTGGATGAGCACGGTTTTAAAATTGGAGCATGAGTTAGCTCCCATTGAGATTTTCTTTTTGGTGAGATATCAATGTCTTAAAAAAAATTATCGCCTTATAAACACAATAATACTAACGGGGCACAATCTCATCCTTAAACTATGGAAGTCATGTTCGGCACCCACATTGGTTCAACTTAAAGCGGCGGTAGTTAGTCAATATACAACAGAGCAGTACAACATGCCCTTCCCGCACGATCAATACTTGCCCGCGTTCTTCAGAAAATGGGAGAAATTTATAAGATCCCTGCCTCCAGCTTATCAGAAAAAAATGATTAAACCATTTAGGGAATCCGATTTTGTTTTGACAAATATTCTAGCAGGCCATTTTCCCGGGGACTGGGCGGAGGACGCGGAGTGAGGGTCGGGGGGGGGGGGCGGGATGAGAGGGACCTTTTGTTTTTTTTGGTTTTTTTTGTTCTCTTTTTTGATGTGGTCTGTTTGTCGCGTATTTTGTGGTAATTTTGGTTGACTGATGAACGTGTACTATTTCTGGTCATATATTCTACACTGATATGTAAGTTGTAACCAAATAGGCAGATCAAGAGGAGAGGGGGGTAGGGAGGGGAAGAGAGGGGCTCACAGGCGAGAGGAGTCCAGGCGTATTGGGGCAGGAGTGTTGGAGCCCACTATTTGTATCCAAGGTGAAGTCCTGTTTGTTTTAATTTGTAAGTAGTATAACTATAGTGACGAATTATACATAGGTTAGCTCGGTCGAGAATGTTAGCGACCGCTTGTAATTGGACGTGTTATCTTTTCTGCTTATGTTGGTCGTTTTGTTGATTTTGTATATACAGTATATGACCAGACACTGTAATGTTGAGATCACTAGTAATTGCTAGGTGGAGATATCCAGTGACTGAGATGTAATTCCATACAACATATCTGTGTTGTACTCTCTTGTTATCATGTTTTAGCATATTTTGTAAAACTTTTTTGATTGTAAAACATATGCTTTTGTTATTATCTTTTGATACAAATAAAATAATTAACACTGAAAAAAAAAAAAAGGAATGCTTCATAACCTTTCTTAATGATACGAGTACATAGAGGGGCCATAACCTTGCGATGATTAGTAGTTTCCACTGAGTAATCCTGAAAAAGAAGTAATTTACCTCCATCCAACATGACCTCTTTCTTTCTGCGATATGCATTTAGTAAGTCAACTTTATCTTGAAAGTTAAGCATTTTCGCTATTACAGGTCTAGCTATCTTACCACCATCTGATCTTATTCTTTCCTGTCCTATTCTATGTACTCTCTCAACAACAAGCTGCCGTTTAGGCCCAGGTAGTTCTAAAAGCAGTGATACCTTTTCCGACATAAACTTTTCAAGATCTATATAATCTATTGTTTCTGGTAGGCCAATAACTCTTAGATTATTCCTTCTGGATCTGTCCTCAAGATCATCTATCCTGTCCTGTAATTTTTTTAAGGAAGACCTATAGAAATTTGTATCCTGTTCTGCTGTATTCATTCTATCCTCAAAATCTGAAATACGTAATTCAGCTGCTTCGATCCTATTATTAAAAGAGTGGATTTCATTTGTAAGTGAAATCATATCTTGTCGTAACTGATCAAATTGTGGGCTCATTGCTTCATAGATAGCTTTGACTAATACTTGTGAAGCTATATCTATTTTTGCTGTACTATTTTTTCAACAATACTCTCATGCAATGTGGTACCAGTTTTACCCTTTTTATCTTTTTTAGGCGCCATTACTGGCGATTTGACTTGACAGTGTGAACAAATTTCTCCATATGTGAACTATATAAATGTATAAAAAGTACAAAAACAAAAAGAAAAGTATGTGTACACAAAATGTCAAAAAGATTAAACAATACCTCAACAGTGCTAGCCACAGAAAAATAACCAAGCTCTTGCTGTGAATTTAATGCTTTTCTATTACCAATTAGTGTCTATCTTAGATACAAACAGCTTTCTTCACATTTCAAATGTTTCTAACTAACTCCAGCACACAATAAATAACTGTTAAATTAGAGGAATCCAATTAAATAGCCCTATCAACATACCTTAATTATGTGGATTAATATTTTCTTTTTACTTATTAGTGTCTATCAGAAAAACAGTTTTCTTAATCACAGCTTCTAATATTTCTAACAGAATCCAACTTGACTTATCCAAATACAATATTAGGAGCAGTCAGTCAGGTATCTTTAAAAAAAAGAAAAAAAAAAGAAGAATCTATTACTATAAATGCTTATATTTAAGCTATCCAAACGCCAATCTGACTTCTCCAGAATGACCTAAACCAAATAATAGCACAGGATATAAAGTACAATACAATTCAATAGTAGCTTTGACATTGAACACACGATTTGAACCTTGCTGAAATTGTCATACATGAATAACAATATGCTTCACATAAGTTACATATACACATTCAGACAACAGAATATGATTACTATGTCTTCCAGGCAGAGTGTGAAGATCTAATCTATAGCAAAGTCCTGGTTATAATAAAGATAGGCCCCAGAAACCTGGGAGTTGGTTTACATCCATCGAAAATCTGAGAAGACTTAAACAAATAGATCTCCGGTGAAACAGTCAGCTGCAAATTTCAGCTTTTTACCCTTGATACTCAACAGAGGAGGATACAAAACAGTCAGCTGCAAGTATTTTCTGCTCTTCAATATGCCGTAGTAATATGTTCTGGTTTGTAGACTAGATAAATATTTAACTGCGTGCTGCCTGACACTTAGATTTTCCAAATGTCCCCCCTAAGGGGTTTAAGAAGGGAATGAGGGCTTCAGCTGCATACAGTTTATCTTGACAAAAACTATACCAAACCAGAGACGGGGCTTAGTGACTTCACCTTCCTTAGTAAACAACAGACAGAATAATATATTTAGACTTTCTAGTGTCTTTTTTAAAGGACTAATTCACCCGCCTTCTGATATTTCCAGACTTTGCCATGTACTGCAGTAGCTGACAGGACCCTTAATAGGGTTACTTCACTGGTCACTCTATAAGGGACTTACTCATCTAGGGTAGGCTTATGAACTTATACACCACAGACAGAATTACTATAGGATCATTTTTATGCCTTATCCCTGAAATCTTCACCCTATCCAGATAGACCAGACTTGTTATAAATGAAATTAACACCACATCAAAGTCCAGATTGACTGGGATGCTTCACTGGCAGGTTTTTGGTGAGGGACTTACCCTGTTAGCTATAGACACATACTGGCCTTCCAAAAAAGCAGATAGTTATTTATCCCTATGCCAGTTCTAATACTCTTCACCCTCATAAAAGTATACCAGACTTGTTATACCCAGAATTTATTTTTCTGGCAAAGGCATATTGAGCCACAAATTACCCCAGCCACAGTAGTGAATAATAAACTTATAGCATATACTAGGCAAAGTGTCTATGGCCTGAACATGTGGGTTACCGGACCAAGCACTGATACTCCTTGCTTGTGCGACGTCTCTGCCGTCCTTTTCCACATCTGTTCTTGGGCAGGATGCACTTGCCAAGAGATGTGGCGTTGCTGGCTCTAGCAGGCGTGCGTGTGGGAGCTGCCTTATACTTCCACCCCGTTGGGGCTATACCTTCTTTGGTCCGCATTACCGGACTCACAAAATGGCTCTCGGAACTTCGATAAGCCGATTACCAGCTGCACACTTGTTCTTAGCAGCGTTCACAGTCGATCCGTGCACGCTTACGTCCTGTGCGTCAAATGACGCTGTATTCGGATACCCCAGGCGAATTGCACAAAAAAAGTTATAAGATCCCAAAGATATGAGGTCTCAGGTGTAAGAAAAAAAAAAGGCAGACAAAGGGCTTTAACATTGAGATAAATACATATATATGCCAAAAAATTGATATATGTATATATATATATATATATATATATATATATATATATATATGTATTATTTATTTAAATGTGTGTACATATGTATATGTATTTATATGTGTATTTATGTATTTAAAGACATATATCCACATACATACATATATACACACATACAGACATTTATAGAAGTGCATTGGAGCACTTTGCAGTTAAGTAGATGAAAACATGTAAAAACGTATTTATGAAATATTCATATTTAATAAAGTGTTATACTCTGTATTTACTGTAAATATTTGACATCACAATGTTCTGCACCTAGCAGACAGAATATGTTCTATGTAATTTTAAATAGATATTCCTATATATATATATAGTCAAAATAGCACATGCAAAATTACTATAAATAGATGCATGGGTGTTAATTGTATTATCACAGTGATGAAGTGTTGGGTGTAACCTTACAAACGTAATAAATTTGACTATTATGGCCAAAATTACGAGTGGAGCACTAAAAGTTACACACAAGCGAAAAGGGTTTTTTCGCTTGTATTACAAGTTGAAAGTAAACGTGATCGCTTGAGCGCAATTTAAGTTAACACTTGTCTGGATAGCTCGTTCTCTGAGCTCTGACTAACTGTTTTGCAAAACAAAAAAGTGTCACAAAACAAATCAAAAATACATTACAAAGTAAATTTACACTCATAATAACACTATCTAATAAAAATTATTTTTACAAATTTAGCACAAAAAAGTTATAAGAACTCAAAGATATGAGTTCGCAGGTGTTAGGGGAAAAAAGGCAGGCAAAGGGCATTAACATATATATATATATATATATATATATATATATATCATATAAACAGAAGAAAGAAGTACCTGGAGTGTAATCCTGGTACAAAAAAGACAGGGATTTCAGCACTCTTTTAGAAAAACTCACAAATCACTTGAATATAATTAAATAATTTTAATCGTGACAGTCAAATCCCCCACAACCATGGGAACAGACCCATGCAGAATATAAATATTGAAACACATAAGCATACAAATTCGGCTCATGAATGACAACTTAAAAGAACCTGACCGGTCAGGGGTACACGTAAAGCACATCTGCGAAATAGTATAAACAACAATAATTTTGCCTAATCACAGGATTGTGTAATAGACCACTACACCCAACTGCGCACAGAGCCCCCCAGTCAATCGGCTGGAAGGTATATCCTGGGCAGGTTTTAAAACCGGGATCTAAGTGGTTAACATAACGATACCTGTGTTATGCAACTTTAGTAGAATAGTTACATTGGTTTAAATGTACACGGATGCTATAATAAACAATGTATCATTTATTATATCAAGTGAGACCACCTCTAGCTTAGCTACACCCAGCTGCTGACAGCACCCCTACAAATGAGGGGCTAGTTGCTGCGCAGGTTGTGAACGGGATCTAAGCAAACCAGCAGGTGAGCCCCCTGAATATGTACACAAATAAATAAACAAGTAGGCACCAATAGTAGAAACAGTGCAATTCATACAGTGTTTCTTAAACATTCATTATGTATATATACACACAGTTCCACAGAAAAAGTCTGCAAGGCAAGATGCAAAGATGTTAGCATAAAGATGTCGCAAGTAAGTTAGTATTTCCACATAGAGGCAAGTGAAAGTCAAGTTGTGTATTATAAGGCACAGTCTAGGCAAGAAATGTATGACTCCAAGCGAAGACAGATAGCAAGATTTTTAGTCTTTTCACAAGACAAGGCAGCGCCTTTTCCAAATTTACACAGCTTGTAACTTTAATGCCGTAAGTTTCTTCAACATGGTCACCTATTCCACATCAATACTTTTTCAGGTGTCAACATGTTATATTCATACGACCTTGCTTTAAGATGCTTTTGCACTGGATATCCACATTGGTGTGTATTTTCTCCCACTTGTTAACATTCCATGCCAGTAGCGATCTCCATCGCCAACGCCAAACACAGCGGTGCTCCACGTGTATCACATGACCTGGTCGGCTCCACCAATGCCGATGCGCGTTTCACCCACTCAACTGGAATTCAGACCGGGCTTTCACTTGCCTCTATGTGGAAATACTAACTTACTGTCAGGTTTTACCTTACACAATCCCTTGGTCCTCTTAGTTACACCCACTATTCTCTGATTCGTTCCTCTCCCCTTAAGAGAGCTGCTCACCTTTCACTCCCTGCTCAGTATTGAAGTTTCTCTGCACCAGTGTGGATTACAAGCCTCAACCTCTTATCCAATTTCTGTCTTGGAAGAAGGAATTTCTTAGACTAACCTAATCCGTTTCATAATCTCTATTGGACTACCTACTAATAAACATCCTCTCTACAGTGGGGTAAAGTACCTTGTTTATTGAACTTTAATTTTCGCTGCTTCCTTTTACCGCAGCTCCTACCTTCAGTGTTACACCTCTCCCTGTCAGCAAGCAACAGCGGAGGTTTGGATACAAGTGTGACGTCACTTCCGGTTCTGTTCCGGTCTCTGCAACTACTCTCCGTGTCGGCAGCTAAGGTACACCGCTACAAGTTTTCCACGCTCCCTCTAAAGACTCAGGTACTTTAATCTGCTACCACCAATTCCACTCCGCTTCCAGCTTAGGCTAGTTATACCTATGTGAATCTTGTGCTTTGACTAAAACTCACAATTACTGGAATATCTGCTGAAGTCTGAACTCTTATCCTAGTGTTTTGCTGCCTGAGTCTTCTACTTATTTCTTACTTAATCCTGATAATATCTGAGTGTGATAATTGTCAGTAAATATATTTCCTTGTTCAGTACATTACTGAATGAGACTTCAACCATATGATATATAATTGTGTTAATCCACTAGACTGAAGGATTCCTTTTCTGCAATAGAGGATTCAGACAGTCTTGTGTAACAAACACTCATTTACTAGTGAGCTGCAGTTGTGTTCCACTCTTCACTGTGTAAACAGATTGTGATATAATACTGAGCCTAAAAGAAAATAATGGAACCAGCAGACCTACGCCAAATAGTTTATAATCTTACACAAAACGTTGATCAGCTTGCACAGGGGCTTCATGACTTGCAAATTGAAAATGCTGCCCTAAGAAAAGTTATTACAGATTATATTGCTATAAAGGGTAACCAGACTGAAAGTTTTATTGAACCACAAGTTTCCCTTCCAGATCTTTTTTCTGGTAACAGAAAAGCCTATAGGCAATTTAAAAATGCCTGTCTCCTACTGTTTTCTATGAAACCTAGGGCTTACCCCACTGAGAGAGTGAAAGTCCTCACTACTATCTCCTTTCTCAGGGGGGATCCGAGAAACTGGGCTGATAAGTTCATTGAAAACCAGGATCCAATTCTGGCATCTCTTGTGGATTTCTTTACCTCTATGGATGAAATGTTTCAGGATACAGACGTTCAGCTTACTGCTGAGATGAGTCTGAGGAGTCTGAAGCAGGGAAAGAGACCCGTGGAAGACTATATCACGGACTTTAAACAGTTCATCACGGATGCTCTCTGGACCCCAGTCGCTCTCCGCAACCAATTTCGGTTAGGACTCTCAGAAACATTAAAAGACGAATTCGCCAGAATAGAATTACCTACTACCCTTGAAGCATTCATGAAAATTACTATTTAGATAGACCGCCGCTTACGCGAAAGGAAAGCTGAAAAGTATGCCACAGATCTAAAACCTAAAACCTCTTTAGGTTCCACAGCCTCATCTACCGTTACTTCCACAAAACCCTCTGTAGAACCTATGGAGATTGGCTTCCTCAGAGGCCCCCTCTCTCTGGAAGAAAAACAACGCAGACGCATAAAGAATCTATGTATGCACTGCGCTAGTCCAACCCATGGTGTCCAGGATTGTTCTCTTCTTTTGAAGAACAAAAAATGTAAGTCCACTTATCTATAAACATCTCTACATTCACCAGTACAACCTACTTACTGTACTTTGTCTGTTTCCCTACAGCTGGAGCAAAGTCAACTGAGGATCAATGACGCCATTGTTGATTCCGGCGCTTCCGGGAATTACATGGACCATGACTTTTGTATTAGGAAGAACATACCTCTCATCAAAAAGACCACTCCCATACCTATTAGAGTCATAGATGGCTCACTCATGTTTTCTGGCCCAATAACTCATGAGACTGTACCAGTAATGTTTAATATTGCCCTATCGATCTCCAACCTGGAGCCCGGATACCTTTTGGACACTTTTACCCCTTAAGTAATCCTGAGCTGGAACATCTTAAAGTGTACCTTGATGATAACTTAAAAAAAGGTTTTATTAGGCCTTCTACCTCTCCAGCTGGAGCTGGGTTCTTCTTCGTTCGTAACAAGGATTCTAGCCTCAGGCCTATCATTGATTATCGTGAACTTAATAAGTGCACGATCAAAAACCGTTATCCCCTGCCTTTAATACCAGAGATGATCGAGAGGCTTTCAGAAGCTACTATTTTTACTAAGATCGATTTAAGAGGGGCATATAATCTCATCAGGATTAAAGAGGGTCACGAGTGGCTGACGGCATTCAGGACCAGATATGGTCTATTTGAATATCTCGTAATGCCGTTCGGCCTTTGCAATGCCCCTGCCACCTTTCAATACTTCATTAATGATGTATTCCGTGATCTCCTAGATATATGTCTTGTTATTTATCTGGATGATATACTCATTTATTCAAGAACTATGGAAGATCATGTGAGGCACGTCCGACAGGTCCTTGCATGACTCAGAGCGCATAAACTCTACGCTAAATTGGAGAAGTGCAAATTTCACACAACTCAGGTTTCTTTTCTGGGATATGATATTTCTCCATCCGGAATCCAAATGCAGAAAGAGAAAGTTGAAGCTGTTTTGGATTGGCCTGAACCAAAGACCAGGAAAGACCTCCAACGTTTCCTAGGTTTCTCAAACTACTACAGGAAATTTATCAAGGGGTTCTCTAAAATAGTAAAACCTCTCACAGTCTTAACGGGATTTACAACACCTTTCTCATGGGGTTCAGACGCTAAACAAGCTTTCCACTACCTGAAGTCCAGATTTACTTCTGCACCTATCCTCCAATTCCCTAATCCTTCATATCAATACACCCTGGAAGTTGACTCCTCCGATTTCGCCATTGGAGCAGTTCTCTCCCAACAAAAATCTCTAACTGATCCTCTCCATCCAATTTCGTACTTCTCCAAACTTATGACACCTGCCGAACAGAATTATGCCATTGGAGACAAGGAGTTGTTGGCCATCTGACGCTCTCTTGAACATTGGAGACATCTCCTCGAAGGCACTACTCTACCAATTAACATCTTCACAGATCACAAGAATCTTCAGTATCTACAATCTAACAAGACATTATCCGCTAGACAGGTCCGTTGGAGCCTGTACTTTGACCGTTTCAACTTTGTTATTATTTACAGACCAGCTAATAAAAATACCAAAGCCGATGCTTTATCCCGTCTACCTGAACGATCAACACACATCCCCACCAGAAAGGACATTGTATCTCCTCAATGTTTCATTGGTCTCTCTACCCCTATATTAACAGAACTCAGGAATTACTGTAAAGAGCAACCAACTTCTCCTGAACCTAATCTAATCAAGTCGCATGGCATGTATTACCATGGTGAGAAAATTTTTGTACCACCTTCCTTGAGAACACAGATTGTAAAGACCTGCCATGATATTCCCTTAGCTGGTCACCCAGGTCTTCAATGAACTCTTGATCTCGTCTCTCGTACCTATTGGTGGCCACACATGAAATCTACCATTGCCGAACATATTGCCACATGCAGGACTTGTATCACTTGTAAACCTGAAAGAAAACCACCATTTGGTTTGCTTATGCCTTTACCAGTCCCCAACAAGCCTTGGCATCATGTATCTATGGATTTCATTGTAGACTTACCACCATCAAAGAAACAAACAACTATACTCGTAGTCATTGATTTATTCACTAAAATGGCTCATTTCATTCCGTTCCATAAACTCCCCACATCCTCTGAAACCGCTATCCTTTTCATTGACCACATCATCAAGTTGCATGGGATTCCTTCTATCTTGACAACCGATAGGGGTACACAATTTACCTCAAAATTTTGGACCAAATTATGTGAATTAACCAACATGGAACATCGGTTTACCACAGCTTTTCATCCTCAAACTAACGGACAATCAGAGAGGTTGAACCAATGGCTCGAACATTTTCTAAGATGTTATTGTTCCTACCAGCAGAATGATTGGATGAATTATCTCTCTATGGCAGAATTTGCTTACAATAATCTAACCAATTCATCTACCAAAATGACACCTTTTTTCGCAAACTATGCATATCACCCCACGTTGACTTTCTCAACCGTTACTTCGTCAGATTCTCCTCTGCTTGATGACATACACAATTCCCTTCAGGAAAACTTCAAATACATTCAGGAGAACATCCGGAAGGCTCAGGATACCCAAAAACACTACTACGACCTTAGGAGACGGAAACCTCCTGATTACACCGAAGGTGATTTAGTCTGGCTCTCCACTAAAAACTTAAGATTACAAATTCCTTCCAAGAAGATGGCCAGTCTTTTCATAGGTCCGTTCCCTGTTCAAAAGGTTATCAATACCAATGCTGTCAGGTTAACCCTTCCCAGCTCTCTAAAGATACATCCCACGTTTCACGTATCTCTGTTGAAACCTTATGTTCCCACAAGGAATAGACAGATTCTTCTACCTCCTACAGCCCTTCACCTGGCTCCGGATGAATACGAGGTTGACTCCATATTGGACTCCAGGTTCTCCAAGGGTGTTCTTCAGTACTTGGTGAGGTGGAAAAACTATTCAAGTGACGAGGATTCGTGGGAACTTCTTTCTAATCTCAACTCACCTAGACTTTTGTCCCTGTATCATCGTCGCCTTCCTGACCGGCCTCGTCCTGTCGCTGTGGAACAGCGTCTTTGAGGAGGGGGTTCTGTCAGGTTTTACCTTACACAATCCCTTTGTCCTCTTAGTTACACCCACTATTCTCTGATTCGTTCCTCTCCCCTTAAGAGAGCTGCTCACCTTTCACTCCCTGCTCAGTATTGAAGTTTCTCTGCACCAGTGTGGATTACAAGCCTCAACCTCTTATCCAATTTCTGTCTTGGAAGAAGAAATTTCTTAGACTAACCTAATCCGTTTCATAATCTCTATTGGACTACCTACTAATGAACATCCTCTCTACAGTGGGGTAAAGTACCTTGTTTATTGAACTTTAATTTTCGCTGCTTCCTTTTACCGCAGCTCCTACCTTCAGTGTTACACCTCTCCCTGTCAGCAAGCAACAGCGGAGGTTTGGATACAAGTGTGACGTCACTTCCGGTTCTGTTCCGGTCTCTGCAACTACTCTCCGTGTCGGCAGCTAAGGTACACCGCTACAAGTTTTCCACGCTCCCTCTAAAGACTCAGGTACTTTAATCTTCTACCACCAATTCCACTCCGCTTCCAGCTTAGGCTAGTTATACCTATGTGAATCTTGTGCTTTGACTAAAACTCACAATTACTGGAATATCTGCTGAAGTCTGAACTCTTATCCTAGTGTTTTGCTGCCTGAGTCTTCTACTTATTTCTCACTTAATCCTGATAATATCTGAGTGTGATAATTGTCAGTAAATATATTTCCTTGTTCAGTACATTACTGAATGAGACTTCAACCATATGATATATAATTGTGTTAATCCACTAGACTGAAGGATTCCTTTTCTGCAATAGAGGATTCACACAGTCTTGTGTAACAAACACTCATTTACTAGTGAGCTGCAGTTGTGTTCCACTCTTCACTGTGTAAACAGATTGTGATACTTACTTGCGACATCTTTATGCTAACATCTTTGCATCTTGCCTTGCAGACTTTTTCTGTGGAACTGTGTGTATATATACATAATGAATGTTTAAGAAACACTGTATGAATTGCACTGTTTCTACTATTGGTGCCTACTTATTTATTTATTTGTGTACATATTCAGGGCGCTCACCTGCTGGTTTGCTTAGATCCCGTTCACAACCTGCGCAGCAACTAGCCCCTCATTTGTAGGGGTGCTGTCAGCAGCTGGGTGTAGCTAAGCTAGAGGTGGTCTCACTTGATATAATAAATGATACATTGTTTATTATAGCATCCGTGTACATTTAAACCAATGTAACTATTCTACTAAAGTTGCATAACACAGGTATTGTTATGTTAACCACTTAGATCCCGGTTTTAAAACCTGCCCAGGATATACCTTCCAGCCGATTGACTGGGGGCTCTGTGCGCAGTTGGGTGTAGTGGTCTATTACACAATCCTGTGATTAGGCAAAATTATTGTTTTTTATACTATTTCGCAGATGTGCTTTACGTGTACCCCTGACCGGTCAGGTTCTTTTAAGTTGTCATTCATGAGCCGAATTTGTATGCTTATGTGCTTCAATATTTATATTCTGCATTGGTCTGTTCCCATGGTGTGGGGGATTTGACTGTCACAATTAAAATTATTTAATTATATTCAAGTGATTTGTGAGTTTTTCTAAAAGAGTGCTGAAATCCCTGTCTTTTTTGTACCAGGATTACACTCCAGGTACTTCTTTATTCTGTGTATATGATACATTAAAATAAAGGATCTGCACCATATTTACTTATAGCTGCTTGGGCAATAAAGCCTAGCTGCAATTAACTAAACTCCACTAGCAATTGCGTCCTTTCCTAGCTGTTCTTGATTTTATATATATATATATATATATATATATATATATATATATATATATATATATATATATATATATATATATATATATATATATATATATATATATACAGTATATATACTGTATATATGTGTGTGTGTACATATGTATTTATATGTGTATATATGTATTTACACATATAAACACATAAATTACATATGTATAGTAAGGGTTTCCCCCACTTTTTTGCTCCATTTTCTTCTATGCAGTTAATAAACAAGAGTAAGAGTGCTTAGAAAAAAAATAATAATAATAAATTGTGTCAATTTGATTTAAAAGGAAGATTTGTGGCTTTGGGGGGTTGATTAATATGATTAATATAATCTCACATTGCATTAATGCTTTCAAATATTTAATTGATACTTTCTGCAAAATATTATAATGGAAATGAATTGTCATAAGATAAACTGTGTTTTTAGTTTAAGCACTGATGCCTACATATATATAGATCTTGAAGGTAGAAAATGTGTTAATGAATTTTAGGTAGTATCCTGGACAGTCAACATGGCAAATGGGCTTCAAGTATTATGACAATACAGTGTGAGTTTGACAAGAATGAAAGAGCTTTTCAATGACACAATAGGCCTCCAATTTTACACCTACAACCACCCTTTATAAGCATATCAAAAGCACATAAAAGATCACATTGGGTGTGGACAACACCCAGGAAGATACCAAAATATTTTTTTTTTTCAAAAGCATACAAGGGATGTAGCTTGATAAACACAGGAGAAATATTCAAAGCCTTCTTCATTTTGCATAACAAACCATTTATAACGTACAGATACGTTCAGTAAATGATTACTTTGCACTTAGCTGACCTTGTAATAAAAATAATTATTCATTATAAAATTATAAATGCTTTGTGCATTATTATCTAAAATGATAAAATAATTACAAAATGTCTATAGTTGTATGTTAATTTATCATATCCTATTTTAATATACTACTTTGTACATATAGGGCCAGATTACAAGTGAAACTTAATTTAACGTGCGCCCGTAAAGGGGCAAATTTGCCCGTTTACAGGCGCATGTTAAATAACCAGCCATTACAAGTAGCTGGTTAATGCTACAGCAAGCTTGCGGCAGCACTTTGCACTAGATTTTATTAACCAAAGGTCAGACCTCTGGTTAATGAAATAAATGTCCCCCAATTTCCCCAAAATAATGTTTATAGTTCCTTAATAAAAATTAAAAATTGTAACATCTTTATTTATTTTTTAATAATTGCACAAAGCTGTTTTAATGGTTTAAAGTGTGCAGATATGTGGTTTTAGAAAAAAAACAGCACTGAAAAGTGCCTTATATTGTGGTTGATGGGGACTGTGTTATTACTCTAAATATATATGCATATGCTTATATACATATATATGTATGTGTTAATATGTGTATATACACATATAAACACATAAATACAGTATATATGTATATATTCATACACATATATATTTAAACTTTGCTGCCCATCTGCACGATTTATGCGCTAGGTTCTCTGCCATGACTATTAGCATGAGAACAAGGCTCTCATTGGAGCCTAGGGAAGTGCTCTCTTGTGAGCACATGGCTTTCATTTACGTGCGGTAGTATTATGAGTGGAGTGCAAATTTCGTTTACTAAATAATAAAGGGCTAAATTAGGATTATGAGATTAAGAGTGGATCGCTATTAATCGCTCCCGCTCACTTGCTAACTGCACTCGACTTCAGCTTTTTGTGAAAAAAAGTTGAAAGTGAAAATGTTTTTCTCGCACGCTAACCCAACGCGCACAAAAAGTCGAAGTTACAATATTGTGACCACGCTAACCTTTTCCCCCATGGACTTCAATGAGGAGGGAAAAGTGGTAAAATAAAGTAACACCCAACAAGTCGCACAAACAATCACATTTTCTCAAGCATGCTAACGCCACATGAAATAGCAATATTTCACATTCCAATGTTCTTTACATAGCAGAATATGTTCTATTTATTCATAAATATATTTTTCTATATATTTGATGGTATTTTGGTATATAGCTATACCTATATACATAGATGATTATATATAGGTATACTATAGATATATACAGATATATATACCCAGTACATACTTGAAAACGAGAGAAATCTCAATATTATAAAATATTTTATAAATAAATAAATATATAGGAATATCTATTTATAAATACTTCGAACATATACCCCTATGTAAATAACATTGGAATGTGAAATATTTACTATACAGACACAGTTGAACACTTTATTAAATAGGAATAATATATAAAAATCATTTTACATGTTTTCATCTCAAATGGGCTCCAATGCTCTTATTTATATATGTATAACTATGTATTTATGTGTATATATGTCTTTAAACACATATAAATACATACATACACCTGTACACACACATATATATATATATATATATATATATATATATATATATATATATGTAACACACACACACACACACACACACATATTTAGACATGTATATGTATGAATCTCTATGTTAAAGCCCGTTGCAGCCTTTTGTTTTCTAGCACCTGAGAACTCATATCTTTGACTATTGAAACAAATAATGGGGACTTTCATTCATGAAGTATAAGATACCTCATGTAGAAAGCTCCTTTATTTGATTCAATTGATCTTCGTTTTTACCTGGTACAGCAGTCCACGGCTAAAAAAACTGTAAAAAAGGTGACGTTTTCACCTCTTAGTCAATAGCCGTGCGGTAAATTCGGCTCCCATTGGCGCCAAGGCAGATTTACTGGATGGCTATTGGCTAAAAGGAGAAAACGTCACCTCTTAGACAAAAAATTTTTTAGCCGTAGGCTGCTGTAAAACGCTAGGATTGACATTCACTTTAAATTAAACTGCGTTCAAGCGAACGCGTTTACTTTCAACTTGCAATACAAGCTTACAGAACAACTTTATTGACATTTAATTAACAACTTTCAAATAATAAAGGCACATTTAGTGTAAAGTTAAGTATACAAAAAAATCTAGAAACCAACTTGAAAAATAATTTATTTATTACTATACAATTAATGTTTTTCTTGCTATCAGTTTAAATTGTTTATATATATATATATTATTCATTGAAGAAACTCTCATGATTTTAGATGTATACTATTTACATGTAAACTGATTTACTTGAATAAAACACCAGATTACTTTTGTTTGGACATCTAAATTTGGGCTGTTCTAAATCTAAAGATAAAAACATATTTTTACAATAAAGTTTTAGAAATAGAGTATGAACTGGCATTCTTTCCTTTTTTTTACTCATGGAGCCTGTAAATATGGATATACACATATAAACAAATGTATATATTCATATGCATATACATTTTTATTTTGCTGTCCAATGATGCTCGACTTACCTCCTGCACTGCACTATGTTCATTTTGAGTCTATGGAAGGTCGCATTCACATTGCCCTTAACTTGTAATACCAGCGCACATTTAAGTGCGCTGGTATTACTGAGTGGAGCGCAAATATCTTTCTAGAAAATGCGCAATCTTGCACTCCACTCGTAATCTAGGCCTTAATGTTTAAAAAGATAGATAATCCCGTTATTATCCATTCCTCATTTTTGCATATCCGACACTTATATTAAATGATTACTTTCTGTTATTATTTTTAAGCCAAACAACTAACATATTAAAGTTAAAGGGACAGTCAACACCAGAATTTTTGTTGTTTAAAAAGATAGATAATCCCTTTATTACCCATTCCCCAGTTTTGCAAAACCAACACTGTTATATTAATACACTTTTTACTTCTGTGACTAACTTGTATCTAAGCATCTTCTGACCGCCCCTAATCACATGACTTTTAGTTATTATCTATTGACTTGCATTTTAGCCAATTAGTGCAGTGTCTGCCACTAGCCACGGGCGTGCTCACAATGCTATCTATATGGCCTACCTGAACTTGCTCTCCCCTGCTGTGAAAAGTAAATAAAATAGAGGCGGCCTTCAAGGGCTTAGAAATTATCATATGCACCTTCCTAGGTTTGCTTTCAACTAGAATACCAAGAGAACAAAGCAAAATTGTTGATAAAAGTAAATTGGCCTATTTGAAAAATTAAAGTTTTTTTTGGACTTAACTGTCCCTTTAATAAACATTAATTAAAACCTACTGACCTATATTTTCTCCAAAACGAAGTTTCATAACATTCTAAAAGTTATATCTTTTATTTGCCGATGATGTCACGTTATCCTGCCCACTATTTTCAGCACTGCATGTTCAAAATACTTAAACCAATGAAATTGTGTTTAAAGCGCCATTTTGAAACCTAGGTATTGTAAACGGATTGGTACAGAGCAAAGGATACCCGCGGAGTGGGTTTGGAAAACAATTACATTTGCAGACAAGATTTCTGATTTACGGTAGAGATATGTTAATGAAATGCTATTGATAAAAAGCGTATTTGGGGTAGTTAGTTAGTAACAGGCATAGAAAATATTTACTTACAGTGGCCCTTTAAAGGGCCATAATACCCAAATGTTTATACACTTGAAAGTGATGCAGTATAGCTGTAAAAAGCTGACTAGAAAATATCACCTGAACATCTCTGAGTAAAAAAAGAAAGATATTTTACATCAAAAGTTCCTCAGCAGCCACATCCCATTGTAAAGGACTTCTAAGCAGCAAATCAGTATGTCTGTCCCGGGACAGCCGAAGGGATGAGCCTCGTGCACTCTCATGTTATTTCCCTATTCAGTGTAAGGAAGTTTACTATGAAATCTCATGAGATTTAAGTCAAATCTCATGAGATCACAGTAAAAGAGTTCATGACCTCAGCACTGCTGATGCTGATTGGCTGCAGTTCATTTCTTCATTTTTTTAAAAAGATTTTTACCTGCAGCTGGGAGCAGCTGAGTATAACTATTTACACAGAACTTACAGAACTTACTCTGCTGAGCTGAGGAAATTGTGAGGTAAAATATCTTCCTTTTTTACATAGAGATGCTCAGGTGATATTTTCCTGTCAGCTTTTTACAGTTATACTGAATCAGTTTCAAGTGGTTTAGCATATGAGTATTATGTCCCTTTAATACACTTTTTACCTCTGTGATTAACTTGTATCTAAGCCTCTGCAGCCTACCTAAGTTTAGCTTTCAACAAAGCATACCAAGAGCACAAAGCAAATGTGATTATAAAAGTAAACCGAAAAGTTGTTTAAAATTACATGCCCTTTAATTTTGACTAGACTGTCCCTTTAAAGTTATCATTATGTAGTCAAGTAATATTAAAGGGCCATCACAGTGAAAACAATTGTATGCTCTTATTCATTAGAACATGTAATTGTCTCACTATCGACTCTCTAGGAGTCAAAATCTCACAGACACTTACAGGGGCTGTGTATGTGCAATGTAGTTTTATTATAATAGTTTTCTTGTTTAATTTCTATAGGAATTATAATTTTTTACAAAAATATGATTTTTAAAGAACAATTTTGTAACAATTTTTATGCAATTAAACAATACAATTTTTACTGCATATTTTTATTTCAATATTTAATTTATTTGTTGTACACTATTTTCTTAAATTATGATTTTTGTGAGTCCTATTGTAATGCATGCATTGCCTTCACATACTTAAAAGCATTGAATATCCATTTGAAAGACATACTGTCCTCAACTGCCTTTAAAGAATTAAGATAGGGGTTTCATAGTAAGGGCAAGATTTCTTAGAAAATCTCACAAGCCAGAAAGCTTTAGATAATTGGCTTTTTATACTATAAACATTTGAAACACACGGAATATGCTCTACGTTTAACCAAATAAATACATTAGTATTAACCTCAAACAAAAGGACAAAATATTTATTTGTGTCCAGGTGTGTTGTTAGTGGTAAGCAAATGTTTGAACAATATAAACATTTGAAACAATATACAGGTAGCCCTCAGTTTACGCCGGGGTTAGGTTCCAGAAGGAATGGTTGTAAATCGAAACCGTTGTAAATTGAAACCCAGTTTATAATGTAAGTCAATGGGAAGTGAGGGAGATAGGTTCCAGGCCCCTCCCAAAATTGTCATAAGTAACACCTAATACATTATTTTTAAAGCTTTGAAATGAAGACTTTAAATGCTAAACAGCATTATAAACCTAATGAAATAATCACACAATACAGAATAAATAATTAAACTAAGTTAAATGAACAAAAACATTTGCTAAACAGCATTATAAACCTAATAAAATAATCACACAACACAGACTTCACTTGCATTTTTCTGCAAATAGTTCTTTCTATGCATTCCAATCTGGAAGACAGAAAGACAGGAAGATCTTGTTCCTTTGAAATCTGCTCGATAGCTCAGGTCTGGTTAAACTGATTAATTTCAGCTTGCTTGGCTTTGCTGCAACACAATCCGGACAGCTCCGCCTACTGGCTATTTTAATAAATGCACTGCTTCTCAATGCTTTTCAATAGCAGTCACATGAATAAAAAAAAGGTTGTTATTCTGAAACGGTGTAAATTGAACCGTTGTAAAACTAGGGCCACCTGTATATGAGATTAATATATAGGAATCAACCCCATTTAGTGCTGAACAAAAATTAATCTACTACTGATAAAGTCACTAAATACTTAACTCCTGCGGTCGTTTTGAGTATACACACACACACATATATATATATATATATATATATATATATATTGCAACTATTTACCAAACTGGAAACCCTAACACACAAATATTAAGAGTATAAACCCACAATCTTGTTTAAAACAAGGACAAAATATTTATCTGCGTCCAGGTGTGCTGTTAGTGATAAGCAAATGTTTGAACATTACAAACACTTTAAACAATACATATAAGATTAATATATAGTAACTAACCTCATTTTGTGCTGAGCAGAAATTAACCTACTGCTGACAAATTCACCAAACATTTAACTTCTGCGGTTATTGTGATCAGACATACATACATATAAATATATATTGCAACTATTTACTAAAGTTGAACGAATGCTAATATTTATATGTATATATACCCTAGAAATTTACTGAAAGTACAGTATCTATAAATTAATTTGACAGAGGATACTATTTTATTATATAACTAATAAAAGTAAAATTTTAATATCCACTTCTACAAGTTTCAAATATACGTCCTGATTTATTATATCCATTTATAAACTACCACCCAGAGTGCTACAAGTGTATTCTTCTCAGAGCAAGTCTCTTCTTGCTCTCATCAATGATAATTTGATAGTTACCTTTGACTTATTATCTCCTAAAACATTGGTATGACGTCTGCACATTCATGTTTAACATTAAAGTTAAAATTTAAATTATTATTATACAAGCTAAAATGGTCTTAATCCAAGATAGCTTAATCAATAAATATGTTTCCAATATGTTTAAATGTTATATGAAGCATATACTTGTCTTTAATTGATACAAGTGTTCCACTGATTTGTCTAATATTGGGCTAGATTACAAGTGGTACGTTATTTTTTGCGCAAGTTGCAATAAGCAATACCATGACTACTCTAACTTGCAGCGCCTATTACAAGTTTAAAGTAAACGCATTTGCTCGAGCGCAAACTAAATTTAGTTTAGTAGGGTTAGTGCGACTGAGGACCTTGTAGAAAGGCTAAGTTTAAAAAATAAACATACATTAAAATAAACTGTTACACTCATATATACACTATCTGATAAAAATATTCATACAAATATTAAGAATTTTTTGTTTTTATAAGGGTTAAAAGGTATATGGTATATGAGAGAAGGTTTTTGAACGGAAAGGACTATTTTGTATGTATATATATATATATATATATATATATATATATATATATATATATATATATATATATATAATGAAAGAAAAGCTATTTTAGCACTAAGGGAATTTATTTATAAGAAAGGTATTTAACTGCATCTTGCATTTATAAATTATTGCAAAATGAGGGTGCTCTGGTTTAATTATGAATAGTTATTATTCTATAAACAAGAACACCATAGGAAAATGAACAGAAACAGTCATCCCCTTAGAGGCAGATTAACCTATCCAGCACAAAAATAATGATTTCAAAATTATAATTTATTGTTGAAGGGATGAGCTAACCACAAAATAAAAGCAAAAAATAATAATCAATGGGCTATGCTAAATAAACATGAATAATAATGCTAATTTGGGAGCTCCCAGAAAGGACCCTCACAAAATGTAGCTTAATAGTAATGCATAATGTTAGTAACAGTAAGTTTGCTAGGATTAAAGGGACATGAAACCCCCAAAAAATCTTTTGTGATTCAGATAGAGAATACAATTTTAAACAACTTTCTAATTTACTTCTATTATCTAATTTGTTTCATTATCTTTGTATGCTTTGTTGAAGGAGCAGCAATGCACTACTGGTTTCTAACCGAAAACATGGGTGAGCCAATGACAATCAGTATATATATATGTAGGCACCAATCAGCAGCTAGAACCTAGGTTCTCTGCTGCTCCTGAACTTGCCTAGATAAACATTTCAGCAAAGGATAACAAGAGAAGATGCAAATTAAATAATAGAAGTAAATTGGAAAGTTGTTTAAAATTGTATTATCTATCTGAATCATGAAAGAAACATTTTGGGTTTCATGTCCCTTTAATGGTCACACAATTATAATTTTTTTTAAAAAAAACTAATAGTCGAAAGAAACCCATGCCTGAAAGGGTGAAACATGCGTATGCCTGAAGGGGTGAAACGCACGTAGCAAAGGCTAAACATGCTATCTCAATGAGCTACGGTTCAAAAATGCTATGCTAAAAAGAGAGAGGATTTTTCTTTTGGGATCCATCCAGAATCTCTGCTTTGGGAAAAGCAATAACGCTGCAAGTCTTTAAGGCACTTTCGAAGCATATAGTGACCGGACAATCCCCGTGCCTGGACAGAATGGGGAATTCTGAAATGGACAGACTGCCTTACTACGTATCACAGCAACCTTACCCGAAGAATACTGAGTGCACCGCAGTGAGCTTGATATGCAGTTGGTAACAGTGAGTAACGGCAATAAGCCTGTGATATGTCTTTTTCTGTGAGTCCTACAAAGTCTGATGATCTGGGTCACCTTTTTGCTAACCCCCTGTAGCCTATTAGGGTGATTTTCAGAAGTAAAGGTGAATCGAATATAAGTGTTTTAATCTGAAAAAGACGTCTCCTGCCTAAATAACTCCCAAAGAAAGAATGTTACAGACGTAAACACAATTTGAAGCAAGCTGCTTCTTTACTTAAAGGGACAGTCAAGTAAATAAAAACTTTCATGATTTAAATAGGGCATGTAATTTTAAACAACTTTCCAATTTACTTTTATTACCAATTTTGCTTTGTTCTCTTGGTATTCTTAGTTGAAAGCTAAATCTAGGAGGTCTATATGCTAATTTCTTAGACCTTGAAGGCCACCTCTAATCTGAAAGCATTTTGACAGTTTTTCACCACTAGAGGGCGTTAGCTCATGTGTTTCATATAGATAACATTGAGCTCAGGCACGTGAAGCTCCTAAGAGCAAGCACTGATTGGCTAAAAATGCAAGTCTGTCAAAAGAACGGAAATAAGGGGGCAGTTTGCAGAGCCATAGATACAAGGTAATCACAGAGGTAAAAAGTATATTATTATAACTGTGTTGATTATGCAAAATTGGGTAATAAAGGGATTATCTACCTTTTTAAACAACAAAAATTGTGGTGTTTAATGTCCCTTTAAAATAACAGTGACGGCTGGGACAGTACTTTAATACAATATAAATACAATACACGGCTGGACATACTTTGATGGCTAATAAGACTTTTAACATACAAGCATGCAGAGCTATTAACCTTGGACAAGCTGAATTGTTTTTGTATATTTATAATTGTGTGACCATTCATCCTAGCAAACTTAAAGCCTGTGACACACTGCACGCTAAGCAACGCGCAGCTAGGGGAAGAGGTGACGCGCGGACATTCGCGAGCAGTGTGTCTTGGCTCTTCACTCCTTCGGCGACAGTTGGCGTGGACTCGCGTAGCCAAGCGCTGAGAGATTAATAATTTCATCTTCAGCCAATCGGCTCACGCGTATAAACACGCGCGTCAGGATGCGGGCAGCCAATCAGATTCCTCCAGACAAATGAGCTTCTGTTGAGAGGAATTGATTGGCTTGCCGCTCTTTTAGATTATTTCAGGGGCTGGTGCCTGGGTGTTGGTAGCTGAGAAGGAGGGAGGCCACCACAAACCGGCGATTTCTCAGTGTAGTACTACTAGAGTAGAGTAGTGTACAAGCAGCTGTGATACCTGTACTGCATATAGCAGGTACAAGCTAGCATGCTTGTGTGAAATACCCATGTAAGGTTAATGTGCTATAATTATTAAAAATGTTATTGTGATTTTTTTTACCACACAAAAATGTACTCATTTTGTAACTTTTTTGTACAGTACAAATAAAATAAAGTTAATCCAGTGTTGGGAAAAATAAGCGATCCAAGCCCAAAAATATATAAAAGATTCAATATTTATTCCAAACCTTTTAAAAACATACAAAATTGTATAAAAAGTGGTAAAAAAAAATGTTTTTTGCACCTGTTCTCTATCTTGTTTTTGCACAACTGTGCTTACCACTTTTTATACAATTTTGTATGTTTTTAAAAGGTTTGGAATAAATATTGAATCTTTTATATATTTTTGGGCTTGGAGCGCTTATTTTTCCCAACACTGGATTAACTGTCATTTTTTGTGCGTGTGCAGACGCACTGGGAACATTTGTTGCCGCCCAAGGATAATATCTACATTATACTATATCCATACCCTCACTCCATCAGTGCCTATTATAATTTTGGATTAATTATTACATACCCCAGGGGCGCTCCGTTGAGCAGGTTTGTTCACATCACAAATAAAATAAAGCAAGCTGATAAACAAATGAATACATCTTTGTTTGGTTGAAAAAAATCATATTACTGCTTGATTATTGCATAATATACACCATACATGGATATTGTACAAAACCAAGCAGTAGTTGTGGGTCAAGTTGTATTGGATTTTCGCCTGCACATCCAAAAAAATGTTATAAAGTTTTTTTTTTGCTTTATGTTTTAAAGGGACACTCAATCAAAATGAAGCTTTCATTATTCAGATAGAGCATGCAATTTTAAACAACTTTCCAATTTACTTCCATTAACAAAATGTGCACAGTCTTTTTATATTTAAACTTTTTGAGTCACCAGCTCCTACTGAGCATGTGCAAGAATAAGTGTGTATGCATTTGTGAATGGCTGATTGCTGTCACATGGTACGTGTATGCATTTGTGATTGGCTGATGGCTGTCACATGATACAGGGGGAGTGGAAATAGACATAACTTTTAAAATTGTCAGAAAAAAATCTACTACTCATTTGAAGTTCAGACTAAGTGCTATTGCATTGTCTTGTTATCTGGCATTTGTTGATTATGCAAATCTACAGTGTTGACTGGTCCTTTAAACACTTTATTTTAACCCCTTAAGGACCATAGCACTTTTCCATTTTCTGACTGGGCTATTTTTAAATTTCTGAGGTGTTTGTGTTTAGATGTAATTTTCCTCATTTACTGTACCCACACATATTATATACAGTTTTTCTTGCCATTAAATGGACCTTCTAAAGATAGCATTTTATCAGCATATCTTATAATTTTCTATATTTTTTTAAAAAAAAAAAAAACATGAGGGAAAAAAAACACTTTTTCTAATTTTGACCCCCAAAATCTGTTACACATCTACAACCATCAAAAACACCCATGCTAAATAGTTTCTAAATTTTGTCCTGAGTTTAGAAATACCCAATGTTTACATGTTCTTTGTTTTTTGTATAAGTTATAGGGCAATAAATACAAGTAGCACTTTGCTATTTCCAAAACATTTTTTTACAAAATTAACAATAGTTACATTGTAACACTGATATCTGTCAGGAATCCCTGAATAACCCCTCACATAATTTATTTATTTTTTTAGTAGACAACCCAAAGTATTGATCTAGGCCTATTTTGTTATATTTCATGTCACAATTTCACCGCCAAATGCGATCAAATAAAAAAATTGTTCACTTTTTCACAAATTTTAGGTTTCTCACTGAAATTATTTACAAACAGCTTGTGCAATTAGGGCACAAATGGTTGTAAATGCTTCTCTGGGATCCCCTTTGTTTAGAAATAGCAGACATATATGGCTTTGGCGTTGCTTTTTGGTAATTAGAAGGCCGCTAAATGCCGCTGCGCACCACACTTGTATTATGCCCAGTAGTGAAGTGGTTAATTAGGCAGCTTCTAGGGTTAATTTTAGCTTTAATGTAGAGATCAGCCTCCCACCTGAGATATCCCACCCCCTGAACCCTCCCTGACCCCCCTCAAACAGCTCTTTTCCCTCCCCCACCTCACAATTGTCACCGCCATCTTAAGTACTGGCAGTAAGTCTGCCAGTACTAAAATAAAATTATTATTTTATTTTTTTTTCTTAAATTGATTCTGATCCCCCCATACAGCTCTCTAAACCCAACCCTCTCTAAATATTTACCGTCATCTTGGGTACTGGCAGCTTTCTGACAGTACCCAGTTTGCCCCCCAAAAATTTGTGAATTTTTTATTCTTAATATAATAATATATTTCTTTAGTGTAGCTGCCCCCCCTCAATATCCTACCTCCCTCCCCCTCCCAGATCCCTTACACAACATTGAGGATGTCCCCGCCATCGGCTTCGTGCAAAAAAATGTACGCAAAGATCTTGATTTTTCCGCACCCACCCATCCCCCCGGACGCTTCCGTCTAGTGAGGCGCAGATGTGAGAAACTGGAACAGGATGCCGGTACATTGATGGGCCGCCCACCTGCCTCCCTGCTGCTGCTCCCACCCACCAACGATCGGCACCATCAATGCCCGATGCAGAGAGGGCCACAGATTGTCTCTATCTGCATCTGTGGATACAAAAAGGGATTACTGTGATGCCTCAATACCGAGGCATCACTGCAACCCCTTGAAAGCAGTTGGAAGCGATCAGGATCGCTTCCACTGCTTGAAACCCTTGAGGATGTACAGGGTACGTCCTTGGACACTAACTGACATTTTTTGTAGGGCATACCCTATACATATACGTCCTTGGTCCTTAAGGGGTTAATAAAGTCCTTGCTAACTAAAGGTGCAATATACAGTATAATCTATATAAAAATAGAATGGAACTTGAACCATTCTCAGATTATATAGATTATACATAGCACCTATAGTTCTCATAGTTTATAAATTTACCCAACATAAGGACTTGTTTTAAATAACATCAGGACTGTTTGTAGCTATATATAGCACAGTGTAATTTTCATTTCTGTATTCTGGCCCCATACTTGACCAGTGATATCAGGGCTGTTACAGAATGAAGAAATACAATAAAATAAATTACACTGTGCACTATATAGCTACCAACAGTCCTGATTTTATTTAAAGGGGCAGTCAACACCAATTTTTGTTGTTCTTTAAAAACATAGATTATCCCTTTATTACCCATTCCCCAGTTTTGCATAACCAACACAGTTATATTAATATACTTTTTTTCCTCTCTGATTACCTTGTTTCTAAGCATCTGCAAACTGGCCCCTTATTTCAGTAGTTTTGACAGACTTGCATTTTAGCCAATCAGTGTTCACTCATAGGTAACTTCACGTGCATGAGCTCAATGTTATCTATATGAAACACATGAACTAATGCCGTCTAGTGTTTAAAAACTGGCAAAATGCATTCAGATTAGAGGCGGCCTTTAAGGTCTAAGAAATTAGCATATGAATCTCCTAGGTTGAGCTTTCAGCTAAGAAACCCAAGAGAACAAAGCAAAATTGGTGATAAACGTAAATTGGAAAGTTATTTAAAATTAGATGCCCTATCTGAATCATAAAAGTTGTTTTTGTACTTGACTTTCTCTTTAAAACAAGTCCTTATAATCTATATAATCAGAGAATGGTTTATGTTTCATTCTTTTATTATAAAGATTATATATAGCACCATTATTAGTTCTCATAGTTTACTAATTTAACAAACATAAGGACTTGTTTAACCCTTTCATGACAAGGCTATTGCGAGATTTCAATTATGGGATCAGGTCTGGGGGGCTTCCCTATATCGCTAGGAACACCCTCGAAAGCGCGATCAAGTCCAGGAAGCGCAGTTGGCTTCAGGACATCCAAAGGCTATGATGTTGTATTTTGTCCTAACAGCGCTAAAGCCCAGTGCCGTTTGGATGGAATACAACGGCATAACAGGGGTAAATTTTAAAATAAAATCAGGACTGTCAATTGGGTGCATGTGAGTGGACATGGATGTGTTTTGGAACTTTCAATAAAAGTGTGATTAATTTAATTTATTGACTTAAAGTTTAAAAATATTTAAATTCTTGAAAACAATTAAAAAGTGTATTATTAATACAAATAAAGATAAAAAATATTTTAACATTAAAAAAAAAAAAAAAAAAATTGTTGTAAGATGGCTGTTGAAGGGGTGGTGATGTGAGAATTAATCATGAGTTCCTGCTTGTGTATTTGGTATATACATATAAAATGTATTCCTAAACCTTTCCAATTTTTTATTTGAGTGTTCAGTGGCTTTATTAAATTTTATTTGTTTTTTTTCTGCTTTATTTTATTCAATAGAAAAACATTTATCATAGAAAATGGCCTTTTCGCAAAAGTGTGGTTGGGATGCAGATATTCTGTTTGTTTTGGAAGTTGAAAAAAGACCTTGTCTTTACGACATGAGAATAAAAGAATATCGCAATCAGAACTTCCGGCAAATGGCATGGAAAGAAATCAGCGAAATTTTAAATATCCCAGGTACAGTATTCCTGTTTGTATGGAGATCTTTCATAGAATAGTCATAGAAACATAGAAACATAGATATTGACGGCAGATAAGAGCCATAGGCCCAGCAAGTCTGCCCCACCTTACCTAACAGTATAAACTTATCTAGTTCGTAGGATAGCCCTATGCTTGTCCCATGCATTTTTAAAGTCCCCCACAGTGTTTGTTGCTACTACCTCTTGAGGAAGTTTATTCCATAAATCAATCACTCTTTCTGTAAAGAAGTGCTTCCTCAAATTACTCCTGAATCTACTACCCTTTAGCTTGAGCTCATGACCCCTTGTTCTTGAATTTTCCATTTTATGTAAAATACCCACAGCCTCAGTTTTACTAAACCCTTTAATGTACTTGAAAGTTGCTATCATATCACCTCTTTCCCTTCTCTCCTCTAAGCTATACATATTTAGGTCATTGAGCCTATCCTGGTAAGTTTTATTTTTTAGACCATGTACCATTTTGGTAGCCCTCCTTTGCACAGATTCAAGTTTGTTAATATCCTTCTGAAGATATGGCCTCCAGAACTGCACACAATACTCAAGATGAGGCCTAACTAATGATCTATAAAGTGGCATAAGAACCTTACTATTTCTGCTGCAAATACCTCTACCAATACATCCAAGCATTCTGCTAGCCTTACTCGCTGCCTTACTACATTGTTTACTAAGTTTTAAATCATCTGAAATAATAATTCCCAAGTCCTGTTCCTCGTCTGTAACAGTCAGTAAAGTGTCATTGAGTCTGTAATTAACATTTGGATTTTTCTTCCCTAAATGCATTATTTTACACTTTGCTGTGTTAAACTTTAGATCCCAGTCGTTTGTCCAATCCTCCAATTGTTGTATATCACTTCTCATTTTGTCTACCCCCCCTGGAACATCCACTCTGTTGCAAATTTTTGTATCATCTGCAAAGAGACATACTTTCCCCTGTAGCCCTTTGCTGATATCGCAGATAAATATGTTAAACAAAACAGGCCCCAGAACTGACCCCTGAGGAACACCACTAGTCATAAAAGTGTTTGTTGTAAAAAGTGTAACTTAAACAATGTTACACAATGTTACATATTTTTGTTTACTTATTTTGTTATGCAGAAGCCGCCTGTCCTGCCAAGTGGAAGTCCATAAGAGACAAATACCTCTGAATTTATAAAAAAAAGTGGATCGGGAGCAGACGTTATAATAGAAGATCCCACATGGATTGTGAGCAAATATCTGAGTTTCCTCAATCCTTGTTTAAAACCAAAAAGGTAAAACTTCCTATATCATTGTATTAAAGTTATAATCTTAATTTCTGTGTTTAATTATTTTATTATATAATAAATAGAAATAGTTTAATAATTATTATAAATTCAGTTTATTATTTTATTTATGAAAAATGTATTAAAACCATATTATCTTTTTTTTTAGGACTACAGGAAACTTTAGTGAGTTTCTATCAAGAGAAACTCCTCAGACCTCCCAGTCAGAGCCATCAACGCAGGAGGACACCTATATGCTATCAGGCACAGTGCAGGACATGACTGAAACCATCATAATGGAAAATCCAAGTTTGGAGACTTATATTGAGTTAAATCCAATTGTCACAGACAGCGCAGAAATAGCTTCACAGAGTTCCGACATGACAGGTTGGTGGTCAATTAAAATTTAGGATTGTTACAGTGCAGTATAATCAGGGTAAGAATATTGCATTTACAGCAAAAATATTTTTATGTGCTTTCAGATTCTGCTACAACTTCAAGAGATGCTGTTCCTGGAAAACGAAAACGTCTTCAGCAAAGCACTATTGAAAAGGTTTTGGAAGCTTTAAAAGTACCAATTATTCTGCCTTCAAATAAATCAACAATGGAGTCGGGTGCAGACAGGCTGTTTCTATTAAGTCTGTTACCTGATTTTATGAGGATTAATCCGCGCATTAAAAATAATGTTAAAATTGAAATCATTAAATTAATAGATAATGCACAAGAACATTGATGCACCGGTTCTGAATGTGTACAAATGTTACTTGCATTTTGTTTAAAAATAATATTCAAAGTTTTGTTATTTTTTTGCATTCAGTTTACATTAACTACATGCCAATGTAGTTTACAGTATGTGTGTATATATATAAAACACAAAAAGGGTACAGGACAAATGGCTACTATAAATGTGTTTTTATCCATGGAAAAAAATTATCAAAATTTTCATGGGACTCAATTACAAGGCAGTATTTAAGGAGGCAACCGGTAACAAACAGCGGACCTCAATTGTGGACACCTCCAGAATCAGATAAGTGTATGCTTATGGCTTAACATAGGAATATAGCTGCTTTCACTTGCAATATGGGGGGTTAGCCTGGACTGACTCCCACTGCTCATTTGGCTTGTTTGCTGTTTTCACACAACATCTTCAGCAATAAGACGTACTATGCTTTACTAACACGCATGCAGCTTTGGCAGCACTTATCCCATTTTGCATACCTTGGACTTATGCTAAGTTTGGCGGAAAACAATACCGCTATATGTGGAAAATCATCCTGGTGTGATTTGGTTGTTTTCTTCAGCAATACACTCTTGTGAGAATTTTATCTCAATATATGCAGGCATCTCTATGTAAACTGCTGTGTCTCTATGTAACTGTTGTACTGAGGCAATTCATTATGGAGGATGTATTACTATGTTCCACTATCTATCTTTTTGCTAATAACCATTGCAATAGTTATTCTTCATACTTGTATGTAACTCACTATCTATCTTATTGCTAATAACCATTGCAATAGCTATTCTTCATACTTGTATGTAATAATTTGTAATTGTTACTATACTGCCATTATTTTTGTTCCTGAAATCTTTACAAAGCACCTATCACTGCTTAGATCCCTAAAAATTTACCTGTCCGGTAATTATCCCTTGTATTGACTTGGGTACCGTGTACAGCTTGGGTGTAGCAGTGTACTAGGTGTCTTTGGATTGTATTTTTGCCAATATTATGATTATGATGTGCACATCTTCAGGGTTTTAATTGGCCACATGTACTATATTGTTTGTTCAACATACTTTACTTTGTGTTGCTAACATATACCCGAGGCCAGCGCACAACTGGCCTATTGCTATGTTTGGCCAGTTAGGATTTACTTCTTTCTGTACTATTAATAAATTATTTTTTGTTCTCTGTGATTGTACTGGTCAGAGATTCATTCCATTTGTTTAATTTAGCTACGCTTTTGAGTTATTTTTATAAAAAAGAGTGCTTGATTCCCTATCTATACAGGGCCTTAGGAAATTTTGATGGTCCTCTTGTTGTTTGTTGAAGAATATATATATATATATATTTTTTTAATATTTATACCTGTATAGTATATTTTCTTTTAATTTGTTATTTCTAACTGGTTCTAGAGCGTGTTTAACAGTTATAATATTGTAAAAAAAAAAAGGATCTATATATTTTAATAAAATCAATTGGCAATAACTATTTTTTTTTTTTGTTTGTGTATGCGAGTCTCTGTTTTTTGGCCCCAATACACAACAGTCATTAGCATACATAAATAAAAAAAATAGTTATTGGCAATTGATTTTTTAATAGTTAAACATTTATGTATATATAATAAAAATTATTTCAAGTTTTGAAACTGTTTTGCATTAACTAAATGCACTTTATTAAACAAATAAATTAAAAGTTTTTATACAATAAATTTGTCATTTCAACAAAATGTGCCTTGCCCTCATTCGATCTAAAATACTTCACAAAAGTTTCTCTTGTTTGATCTGCTACTTTACTATAGCTATTGGCACCCTGTCTACTTAATCCATGGACACAATCTGCATCCACTTCTTGCCTCCATCGTCCAGATATTATATTTCCATTTGCTTCCATTTGGCATTAAAGGGACATGAAACCCAAAAAATTTCTTTCATGATTCAGCTAGAGAATACAATTTGCATCAACTTTCCAGTTTACTTCTATTATAAAATTTGCTTCATTCTCTTGGTATCATTTGTTGAAGGAGCATCAATGCACTACTGGTTGCTGACTGAACACATGGGTGAGCCAATGACAATTGTTATATATATGCAGCCACCAATCAGCAGCTAGAACCTAGGTTCTTTGCTGCTCCCGAGCTTGCAAAGATAAACCTTTCAGCAAAGGATAACAAGAGAAGGAAGCAAATAAAATAATAGAAGTAAACTGGAAAGTTGTTTAAAATTGAATTCTCTATCCAAATCACCAAAGTAAATTTTTGTGTGCCATGTCCCTTTAAGGCCAAGCTGTGTAAACACAGCCAGCAGAATAAATTACACTCCCAGTGGGGTACAGAAGAGATAAGGTAATAAAATGTTAACTTTCCATTGTTCTCTCCAAGTATTGGTGTTTGGTTAACTTACAGATATGAGATCTAATTATACCTACAAGCTCAACACTTTTTATTAGTTTGTGGCCTCAAAAACACAAATCAGGTCATTTATATACACAAATAAACCTTAAAAAGAAAATATCATACATTTTATATTCTGCAGCTGGTAAAAAAAGTAATTGTAAACATATTTTATAGTATACTGTCCCTTTAATGTATATTTGTAATTTGATTACATAAAACACAAATGTATTAACCTGACTCAACCACTCAGTAGAGGTATCCATGACTAGCAGAATCTGTAGAGGTAAACATGAAAAACTACAGACAGCACAGACAACAGTGTAGACAAGCTGCGAGGCGTGCAGCGCGAAGTGAAGCTTGCAAACTTTTCTTGCTGCTTTGCATCGCCTCGCGCCGCATCGCTTGCAGTGTGTCACAGCCTTTACTGTTACTACCATTATGCATTGCTATTAAGCTACATTTTGTGAGGGTCATTTCTGGGAGCTCACAAATTAGCATTATTATTCATGTTTATTTAGCATAGACTATCAATTGATATTTCTTTGCTTTAATTTTGTGGTTAGTTTAACCCTTCACCAATAATTTATAATTTTGAAATCATTATTTTTGTGCTGGATAGGTTAATCTGCCTCTAGGGGGATGACTGTTTGTTTCTGCATCCTATAGTATATACATATGTATTTACAAATATATATATATACATATATATATATATATATATATATATATATATATATATATACTTTAAAGCCCTTTCAAATCAAATACTTTAAAACATGAAAAAAAATGTTTAATGAATTTTAATATTTTATGTGTTTTAATGTGAATTTACTGCAAAATATTTTACATTTCAATGTTCTTCACATGTTCTTTATATTTCTAAATATATATTCCTATATATTTCTATCTGTATGTATCTATACCTGTGTGCATATAAATATATATATTAAATATGTGCATATTCAACAGTTTTGTGCGCTGCTGAATGCGGAAGTAGAGGGCTGCGTATGGTATTCAGCTCTTTTTTTAGCCAAATATTGTGAAAGTGAAACACACTAAGACCTGGATTTGCAGGGATTTTATTGTGTTTTACTTGCACAAGAGGATATTCAGCTCTGAAAATGGCTGAATAACGAATGCAGCCTCCTACTTCCATATTCCGCAGTGAACTAAACTGACAGATGCACATCACTAATAATAATATATATACAGTATATATACAGTATATGTATAAATATATATAGGTATAGATATATATTTTGGTATAATGCTGTATCGGGTTAGCGCTCAAGCGTTGTGTTCATGTTTTTGTTTTCGTAACGTGCTCAATTGAAGTGTATTGGGCAAATGCATTAGCGCAGTCACATTGTACGAAGTCCTGAAGTTAGCGTGCATCAGGTTTCGCTCATGTGTAAACATTTTACTTTCAACTTGTAATACGTGCGCAGTTCCATAAACATAGCAATTAAAGGGACACTGAACCCATTTTTTTATGTCATGATTCAGATAGAGCATGCAATTTTAAGAAACTTTCTAATTTACTCCAATTATCAATTTTTCTTCGTTCTCTTGTTATCTTTATTTGAAAAAGAAGGCATCTAAGCTTCTTTTTTTTTAGTTCAGTACTCTGGACAGCACTTTTTTTATTGGTGGATGAATTTATCCACCAATCAGCAAGGACAACCCAGGTTGTTCACCAAAAATCGTCCGGCATCTTAACTTACATTCTTGCATTTCAAATAAAGATACCAAGAGAATAAAGAAAATTTGATAATAGAAGTAAATTAGAAAGTTGCTTAAAATATCATGCTCTATCTGAATCATGAAAGAAAAAATTTGGGTTCAGTGTCCCTTTAAGTGAGTGATTTTTTTTTAAAGCTAGTAGGACATTCTCACTGCATCAAGAAGTGCAGTTTCTTCAGTTTGGAAACATACTGTAGGTCCTTCACCAATAAACATTAAAAAAATTCTTATAAGATACCATGTTTATAGAGAAATGTACTATATCCATGACAAACTTTCCTAACATTCCTACAAATCTGGCTTATATTTTCCAGTATCATTTGGCAGACTTGTTTAATTTCCTCTGCCCTTTTTTTTAGTAATTTTGTTCTATATTTTCTTCTCGTTATATAAAATTCAGTTATTTAATAGTTTGTTTTTTGAGATTATTGAAGGTACAGGTACTAAATGGTCTCTATGCTACCTGAATTTATCCTACTTTTCTCATAATTAGTTTGTTGCTGTAACATGTATTTATATTTCTTTAGACAATAATGTTTAATAATTTGTTAGAAAAATGTTAAATTTAATGTAAATTCATAACAGAGTAGTATAAAACAAACATAATATTCCATGACCAAAAATCTAAAATGTGGCAGTCTATTCCAGATTATTGTGTCTTGGGTATGTAAAGTTTAAAAAATAAAAACATAAATATTTTAACATATTTACATGTATAATAGGCCATCAAAAAGGCCTAGAGATCCCCAAGACCCATTGTTTTAAAACCCAGAAGCCCCTCTTTAAAATACAGCCCTTATATAGGTTTTAATAGACAGGTGATCGCTGCAGTTATAGTAATCACCTGGCGTAAATAAATATGCATTTATTTGAGTAAAGGCTTATGGGAGCCCCTATGTGCACATCAAAGTTATAAAAATATATACAAAGGCACTAATTATATGAGTATTACTCCTTTTAACTATATTGTTTCGAAAAAAAAATAAATAACACAAACACCCTTATTTAACCTTTTACCGCCATTATGGCATTGTACTCCGTCCAAACGGTGCTGGGCTTTAGCGCCGTTAGGACGAAATACATCATAGCCGTTTGGCTGTCCTGAAGCCAACGGCGTTTCCTGGATGTGATCGCGGTCTGGAGGCCGTGCCTAGCATCATAGGGATGACCCCCTGACCCGATCCCATAATTGGAATCTAGCGATCACATACACGATTGTGGGATTTCAGTTTGTCTACATTGAAACGTTGTTCTGATGTAGACATTATGACCCTATCATGAAAGGGTTAAATTTTAATGAAAATATACATTTTTCACACGTTTTAATTTAGAGTTCTTATTTGTTATGGGAAAAAAACAATATATAAAATGTGTGTGTTTCTGACTGAAAAATGTTCTAAAGTAAGGCTTAAATGTGAACAGCATCTAAAAACTCCAAAACAGCTCAGCAGAGGGGTGGAAATGGCCCAGCAGTTATGGGGTTAAACAACTTTCCATTTTACTTCTATTATCAAATTTGCTTCATTATCTTGGTATAATTTGTTCAGGGAGTAGTAATGCATAACTGGGAGCTAGCTGAACACATCAGGTGAGCCAATGAAAAGACATATATGTGCTGCAACCAACCAGCACCTAGCTCCCAGTAATACATTGCTGCTCCTTGAGCTTACCTTGGTATACTTTTCAACAAAAGATACCAAGAGAGTAAAGCAAATTAGATAATAGTTTAAAATGACCATTGTCTGAATCATGAAAGTTTCATTTTGACTTTATTGTCCCTTTAAACTTTTCTAAATGATTGTGGTCAACCCCATATTAGTATGAAAACAATAAAGCAATAATAAAATGCCCTTATATACCAGAGCTTTATGTGTTTTCTCTTTTATACCCCACTTGGTGTGATGTTGCTGTGCTACTGTTGGTAATTTAATTGACACCAGGATCTTGTGCAAGTAACAAATTCATGCATCAGGATGGGCAACATTTAACAATCCTGTTGCAAATTATTGCAAGAGGATTGATATCCCTGCTAGACCTAGGTGAATACACGGATTGAGCAAATGGCAAGAGGCATATATGTGCAGCCACCAATCACCAGCTTGCTCTAAGGCAGATCTTTCCAAACTTTTCATGTTGGTGACACACTTTTTAAACCTACATCATTTTGCGACACAGTAATTCAGTTGTACTAGCAAACAGGAGGTTAAACTAAATTGTTTTAAGAGATACGGACACATACATAAATTATTATAACAAAATGTATTTACAAGTAACAGTATGTAAGTATGTGCAAGAATTAAAAAAAGTTTAATAACACCAATAGCTACTTACTATTTAAATGGGGTGTATGAGATTGATGGGATGAACACAGTTTCTGAATATTTTGTGGAATATTGGATAAAGACACTCACATTTCATCAGCAATGCAATGCAATACTGGGAGCTAGCTCCAAAAATACCCCAACAATTTTAATTCTGACTTTAGCTCAGCGTTTAAGCTGCTGCCCTCAAAGATCTGCAAGTCCGACTGACTACTGCCCACACTGCAAACACACTGCTATCCTACTCACTGACTACACATGCAGTCATAAGCCGATTTTTGAGACTACACATGCGTTCACGAGCTAATGTGCCGCCAAAGCCACCAATGGGAATAGTTTCAGTTCCCACTGAGCTGCGCCAATAGGTGAAGATGATCTGTGACCCACTAGGTATCAATCATGTGTCAACCATGTGATATGCATAGCAGGCAGACGGCAAGTCGGAAACCAAAAAAAAAAATTTAAAAAAAAAATTCAATTAAAAAAAATTTGTGCTGAAGCAGGGACACACCTACACACTGCTGCCGACACACTAATGTGTCACGACACACAGTTTGGAAAGCACTGCTCTAAGGGCTAGATTTATCAAAGCCATTCTCCTCTAATATCGTCCAAAATAACGCATACAAACGGATCCTCATATTTATCAAAGCACTCTGCGCCTATAATTTCGCAAATCTGAAAGAAACTTCTTTGCACTCCACTTGCATTCGCCCAGGCGCGCTCCCGAGTGCACCAATATACATTAGTAATAGGCGTAATTTAACAGCCCAACCTACAAATACGCCCAGTTGCTTATTCATCATTGCTTTGCGCCGATAATTTCGGCTGTAATTGCGTGTTGTATATTTCGCGATACAGACTGAGTCAAACACCATTATAATACATGCTTGTACATCTTGTGATGCAGTACTTTACTCTTTTAACTAATTTTTCAAAAGTTCAGCACAAAGAAGATACTGTTATTCCCAGTAATTTGCACTTCCACAGGCGCATATGGTACCAAAAGTTTTATATATATATTGATAAAGTGATATATTTATTTTTGTGTCAACATATGGCACAAACAGCACAGAAACATTATATAATATAAATATTAGATAAATAGTTACCTAAAAAACGTTTTTTTAATAATCAAAACATGGCGGCGCAAATATATATAGGGATGTACTGTGATAAATAGGGAGTAAATGCTTTTTCCTTTTTCGACAGGCGCAATTTATCATTATTACGCCCCAGCACGCTTTTTCCGAAAGGCGCAATTTATCATTATTATGCCCCAGCTCGCCTGCGCAAAGTTACGTCTATTTTTTTTATAAATTTAGGCGCACATGTGCGCCTCTCCGGAGGCGAGCTGGGGCGCAGTTACAGGCGAAGAACATACAGAGTTCGCCTAGCCTTTGATAAATCTAGCCCTTAAGTAGTACATTGCTGCCTCTGAGCCTACTTAGGTATGCATTTCAACAATGACACAGAGAGAACAAAACAAATTATATAACAGAAGTAAAAATTCTAATTTCTTTAATATTACATGCTTAATCTGAATCATGAAAGTTTAATTTTGACTTTACTGTCCATTAAAATAATTACCAATTTTGTTTTATTTATTCAATTTTTAGATAAAAATGTGCACCATTTATATTGGTGTTAGGTTAGGGTTATATATATATATATATACCTCAAGGTTGATATATTGCCAATTGTGTAACGCCAGGTACAGAGAGCAAATTGTTCTATTTACTTTAAGAAGCCAGACAGGAATGTCTGGCTTCTATTAAATCTTTATTTGAGGAACATCTTTCAGTAGTCTAAACTGAGAAAAATGTTGTAATTCTCGAGGTAAAAAACATCGTATTTAGTGGAGTTTATTGTGGATCAAACGCTTAGTAACATATTTTGCAAGACCCCCATGCTTACCCATGTGTACAGTATACAACATGGGGCAAATGGTATATATATTTACAAAACCATTTCCCAATTAGAGTAGCTGGTGTTACAGATACAGTTAGTAAAACTAGTCTGAAATCAACTATACAGTTGAACATGTATATTGTGCTAAACAAATAATGGAAGTGTTTTTCTGTGAAATTCACAGGGCTTTGCAGTTTCACAGATCATCACAGAAGCAAAATATACACAAAGACGTGTTCTTTGTTATGTATAAATTTCATTGATTTCTATATTTATAATGTCGAGTTACTATGAAATTGATATAATTACATAGCTGGAAGACAGTAAAAAAATAATTCGATCGCCCTTATGTAAAAAAAATATGTAGTAGTGTCGCGTACTAATAAAACGTGTTTTTTTGTTGTTGTTTTTTTTCTCTCTCTCTGTAATATTACGCTGGATTGCTGGAAGTTGGTGACAAACGTGCCCTTTCCTATTCCTAATAAACCATTCGAAATTATTTTTGGCGCCTTTAAAAAAATAAAAATAAACAGCCGACCTCGACAACAAAAGCAGCGTGCAGCCCCCTAGCTCCGCCCCTACATCCGTGCTCTTTTGTCCTCTGTCAATCTCTTCCTCCCTAACCAGGAGACTGATTTCTATTGGTGAGTCTCTTTGTCTAGGTACCCGGATGTAGATGACTTTATATAAAAGTTGGTAGGCTGCGCGGGAGCTGTTCTACTTTCGAACAAGCTAATTCAGAGAACAACGGATTTGTGGAACTGTGTGAGAGGGTCATTGTGTTAAATCATGGTAAGCCCCCCCCTTGTTTGTTGCTGAGGGCGCTGTGCGCTTTTTGTGTACGCGCTTTTTCTCCTACACGTATGTCTGTGTAACCGGTTGTTCCGGTGGTTAATCATTTGTTGGCCTTTTTTGCTGCATCATCATAGATATAGCGAGGCACTTATGTATTTTTATATAGCAGCTCTTCTGGTTGGATAACTAATGGTTTAGCGTTTGTGTAGTTACTATAACGCGTTTAGATCTCGTTCGCTTTAATGGACCTATGCGGTGTGTAAAAATAGATTTATTTTCTGTTTCTTTTGAGTTATTTAAATGTAACCATATTTGCGGAGCGCACAGTTTGCTCATGATTAAGCTAATTAAGACAACGCAAACGTCATACTTAAGTGTGGTTGGGGGGAAAAAAACTAAATTTGAAAACATAATTTTGATTGTAAATGTTGTAGGACGTTACCCAGCCGATCTAAATTAAATATATTGCACTGCTGAGTCTTAATCCAAGCTTTTATTTAGGCTACCGCATTTTCTAAACTTATTCCTTTTTCTGTATAAGAAAACGTAGTACATTTGCTTTGTACGTTGCAAATCCAGCGTGACTACGTAAATCGTAGTAATTTATATATTCTGCTCGTCTATTTTTAGCCCTATATAGTATTCATGTTTGCATGATTTACTCCTCCCTTTACAATCCCGCCTTGTGTCTCCATTGCTCACTTGCAGTGGGTTCTCCTGTTTTGTTTATCTAGGCCCCGCAGCAGCTGCCTCACTCGCTTTGCTCTACTCTCAAACTACTTGTGCACAGCATGTGGGTGCTTTGTTGTCGCTGTTGGTTACAGCTCAGTGCGCTTGCTTCTTATTGGTTCTTTCTTAAATGCGCCCGTGTTCAAAATCAACGAGTGTCCAGGTTTAATGAATATTGAAGTTATATGTAAAGCATATTCTTTATAAAAAAAAATACATATTTTGCAGAATTGCCAAAAAAAATGGCTTTTGTGGAATACTAATTAAAGCTGTAAATGAGTCACCTGGTCCACGATTTGTATGGCTTTCTTTGGTAACTTGCTAGATATTTTTCTGGTGAAAAGGGTAAAGTCAGTGGTTTTTCACTGAAAGTACGGTAGTTGATGTACAAAACCCAGATATTTTTGTTTCTTAATTCAGATGGAGCATGTGGTTTTATGAAACTCTAATTTACTCCTATTTTTCTTTGTTCTCTTACTAACTAGGTAGATGGTAGGTAGTAGAGCTTGGAAGCCGGTGTTTTTCAGGTTCAGCGCCTGGTTAACTTGCTGATTGGTGGCTAAATGTAGCCACCAGTCAGCAGGAGATGTCCAGGTTGTGCTGAACTTAAAATGGTCTGGCTCCTTCGTTCTCTTGCGAATTTGAAGCTTAGAATTTAATAGGACCAATTAGAACGTTGATGTCTTGATTCATAATTCCGGCCCCACGTCACTTCCGGTGACATGACATTAGATGTTGGAGGCGTGTGGCACTCACTGTGCATGCGTAAACGTCCCAACCTCCCAAAGTCAGCTGTTAAGGTCTAAGGCAGCAAAGGGTTGAGGATTTCTATGTGCATTGTGCCTGCGTGCAGAATACCATGCACATGACCCGACTCCTCGCGATCATCTTAAGCTCGATCAGAGGGTCCATGATCTCTACAGGCGAGTTGTCTACAGTGCGCACGCAGAGTAAAATATTAATTGTTTGACAAATATAATAAAATATTTGAATCCCAAATTTTACAGTATAGGGTGTATTCTATTAAACAAATTAATGTACAGTGTCATGTGGCCCCACACAATTTAAGTTGTCTTAGTGTCTATATGGTTCTAGACAAACGTTAAATTTGGCGTGGCCACATGACGCTGTACATTAACTTGTTTAATGGAATCCGTCCTATACTGTAAAATTTTGGATTCAAATATTTTAATATTTGTAAAATTTGTATGTTTTGTTTTCCCAAATCCCATTTTACGCTGCATGTGCACTCAAGGCAACTCGCCTGTAGAAATCATGGACCCACTGATGCAGGTTAAGTTGATCGTGAGTCTGGCCGTGTGTGCTTGCACTGTATTCTGCACGCAGACGCAATGCAGTCTAATGCCTCAACCCTTAGACATAACCGGTTAATTTTGGAAGTTTGTGGCACTCACTGAGCATGTGCAAATAGCTGTCACGTCACCGGCAGTGACACAGTTCCAGAATTTTTATGCGTCAAGACTAAGTTTAGAACACCTGCTCCATATGAATCATGGATAACAATTAGGGTTTAGTATGCCTTTAAAGGAACATGAAACGTCAGGCTCCATGACGAAACGTGTCGGTCAGAGCCTGAGGGGGGTTGTGTAGTCAGTGAATGTAGCGGTGTTTGTTACCGCTCTGGGAGAATATAGTTTTGTTGCATAATCTTTGGCAACAGTATAAATGGGTTACATTGATGCTTTACTAAGTGGCTGATATGCCAGTGATGGTTTGATTTACATCACAACTAGTCAGCGGTCTATACTGCATTAAGATATATGGGAATTGAGTTGGAAATCGTCTGACTGTTAAATCACAGCAGTGCGCAGACAGGACTCCTTTTAGCAAACAGATTGTATGGATGCTTGATACCCTTTCTGATACATCCACATCTACTCCTCAGGTTCTGTGGCCCTCTGTTTTTATTTATTTGTGTTGGAATGTATTAAATGAAGTGGTAGTGATTATCCCACTTTCTTATTCCAATTTAAGTAATTTGTTGTATGTATGTGAAAGTCAATCCTAGCGGCGTACAAATGCTAGGATTGACTATTGAAACAAATAAAGGGGACTTTCATTCAAGAAGTATAAGATTCTTCATGTAAAAAGCTCCTTTTATTTCAATCAATAGCTGTTTTTAGCTGCTACAGCAACCCACGGCTAAAGAAAAAGCTTTCACCTCTTAGCCAATAGCCGTGCATTAAAACCAGATTTACCGCACTGCTATTGGCTAAGAGGTGAAAATGTCACCACTTAGCAAAAAAAAATGTTATTGTCGCAGGCTCCTGTAGCAGCTAAAAACGGCGATCGATTTAAACAAATAAATGAGCTTTCTACATAAAGTATCTTATACTTCGTGAAAGTCCCCTTTATTTGTTTCAATATTCAATCTAAGCTATTGTACAGCGCTAGAATTGACTTTCACTTTATAATAAAGTGTTTGTTTTAAACCATAATTTTTATAGATCGCCTAATTCAGCACTTGGCTTTAAAGTGAAGGTCAATTTTCATCAATGAGTGCCTGGTTTTTAAAAATACTTTTTAAAACAGGGGCACTTTCATTGATGAAAATTAACATTGCACTGGATTTTAAGAAATACTTACCTTTTTCTCCTGCAAAACCGGATCTCAGCCTCAGTTCCTCTGTAGTGACGTCAGAAATGACAAAAACCGGCTTCCTCCAATCATGGCTTGCACCCCAGAGCGTCCAGCTCGTGATGCCTGGCTGTGATTGGAGGAAGCCAGTTTCGTCATTGCTGTTGTCTACAGCAGGAAGAAGGAGGAGGGAGATCGTCGATCCGGCATTGCAGGAGTAAAAGGTAAGTATTTCTTAAAATCCAGTGCAATGTTAATTTTCATCAATGAAAGTGCCCCTGATTTTAAAAGTATTTTTAAAAACCGGGCACTCATTGATGAAAATTGACCTTCACTTTAAAATTGCATTCTTAATCTGAACCTTGTATATTATGTTAGGGACAGAAAATAGAATTTGTGGCATTAAACAACTTTCTGATTTACTTTAACAAATGTGCAGTCTCTCTTTAGAGTTACACTTTTTGAATCACCAGTTCTTACTGAGCATGTGCAAGAATTCAGAGTATACGTATATGAATTTTGGATTGGCTGATAGCTTTCACATGATACAGGAAGTGTGGAAATAAAACTAATTTGTCAGGAAAAAAGAAATACTCATTTGATCACAGTAAATACTATTGCCTTGTCTTTTTAGCATGCATTTGTTTATGCAAATCTGTTTACCGGCCCTTTTAAAGGGACAGTCTGCAATATATATTAATATAATGCCTTTATTACTCTTTCCCCAGTTTTGCATAGCCAACAGTTATATTAATATACTTTTTACCTCTTACCTTGTATCTAGGCATCTTCTGACATCCCCCTGATCACATGACTTTGTATTATCTATTGACTTGCATTTAGTATTGTTTTAACTCTTAAATAACTTTGTCCCTGAGCAGTTATCTATATGGCCCACATGAACAAAGTCTCTTGTGAAAATGAATTAAAAAATCATGTGATAAGAGGCGGCCTTCAAGGGCTTATAAACTTGGTATACCAAGAGAACAAAGCAGATTTGATGGTCAAAGTAAATTGGAAAGTTGATTCAAATTAAGTCCTATCTGAGTAATTTTGACTAGACTGTCACTTTAAGTCGTAATGGGTCATGTTGTTACACTCAAATGGAATTAAACAAAAAATCTGCAAACTTAATATTTTGCAAGACAGATTAAACTCAAAATGTATCCCCATAATATAGCTAATCATGTCTTTTTTTTGTTTGTTTTTTTGTTTAAAGGAGCTTATCTGTCCCCAACTACCCACATTGAAAAGGAATAGACATGCTCAAATGGCATGTCCCTGAATTTCTGAGAAAGCAAAAACATAATCTTTATAATTCTGCTTATAGAAAACATTTGTGCAAATAGATATACTTTAACTTCTGTCGGTCAACTGTGACCATGTATATGGAACTTCCGTTTGACTGCCTAAAGACTAACAGTATAAACTTGTTTAATAAAATATATACTTTTTTTTTTTTTTTTTTTTTTTTTTTTTTTTTTTTCTTCTTAGGCTGGAGGTAAAGCTGGAAAGGACTCTGGAAAATCAAAGGCAGCTTCTATAACTCGATCCTCCAGAGCAGGTTTGCAGGTCAGTATTTCTTTTATTACAGGATTCGCTAAACCCGGGAGCTCCTAGGATTTTACCCCTGGCTCATAAATTTTGGGTTTATTCTCCATATATCTATAAAAAATACCACTGTGGCTCATACTATTATAAAGTTTAATGAATGTGCCCTTGTTTAGAAAGATTATTTTTAGTTACCAGGCACTTATTCATAAAATTTTACAATCACTAAGTACAGTAACTGCAAATGTGACATTTTTTTTGTTTATTTGGTTCTTCAGACTATGAACATAAGCTGCAATTTTTAAGACTCATAACAAATGTAGTTTTTTTCCTAATGCATATATAGATTAGAGAACCTTAAAAGTATGGTGTGGGCAGGATTAAAACTAGCTGCTTGTCTGCAAAATATGCATTTTGTTTAATTTTTATTTTTCCCTTTAGTTCCCAGTAGGACGTATCCATCGACTTCTCAAAAACAGGACCACTAGCCATGGTCGTGTGGGTGGTACAGCTGCAGTGTACACTGCTGCTATCCTGGAATATCTTACAGCTGAGGTAAGCTCATGGCAAGCTTTGTGGTGATGAGAAGTTTTTATAAATTAGATACTGTGCATTCTCTATCTCACTTCTGATGACGTGCAAGAAACATTCATTTTCAAAATGAGTGAAATTGTCACTTGTATCCTGTCTGACAGGAAGTGTTCTAATCTTTCAGGTTCTCGAGTTGGCAGGAAATGCTTCTAAAGATCTTAAGGTGAAGCGTATTTCCCCACGTCACTTGCAGCTTGCAATCAGAGGTGATGAAGAATTGGATTCCCTTATTAAGGCTACAATTGCAGGTGGAGGTAAGTGTGCACTTTATAAGCTTTTTATTTATTTTTTTACTTTGTGTACACAAGCTTTTTTTTTTTGCTTTTTTTTTTAAATCCGGTTTTGTTTTTCCCGTAGGTGTCATTCCACATATTCACAAGTCTCTGATTGGAAAGAAGGGGCAGCAGAAGACTGTTTAGTTGAGGGGAGTATTTGTTCCTGCAATCTGCATACAGAGCTTTCTCATGGACTTACGTAGCCTACTTCTCAGAAGAGACTAGCTTGTTCAGGTTTTAATGGTTTAAGGTTTGAACCACTTAGGCTACTGAATTGGGAGCCCTAATCAATTTTAAGCTGCTTCTTTGGATTCAATGAATTTTGAAGTGGTTCATTTTGGTGGGTTGGTTTTACTAGTTTTTAACATACTTGGAGGCATTCTGTTTTGTACATACTTTAACAGATTGTTCCCTGTAACACTACTTGATTTTTTTTTGTTCAATAAACAAAATGCATTCCTTCTACAGCTCTTGTACTCATTGGTAAACTGCATGAAACACTGGTTTCCCTTTGAATAGTGAATGTATGATATGGGGTGCTTGGCTGTTCAGGATTCATTGTCTCGGCTAAAGTTACGAGAATTGACATGGTTTCAGTAAATTGACAATACAGTACAAATCGTGTTTTTTTTGTTTTTTTTTTGTGTGTGTTTTGCCGCAATTAAAAACAAACCAAGATGTATAAATGACTAGCTGCTGCCTGGTTAAAGTTTGTGTGTGTGTAGGTACAGTGTTAACCAGAAGTCCTTTTTCTATTAATACAGGTCAAAATCCTAAAGGTAGGTAAACCCACCAGAAAGAATGTTCATTATATAAATATGACTGAACAATTTAGAAAAACTTCAAATGTGTACCTGTTAGAAGGGTTTGTATACATTGTTTCCAGGTGACGTCTTTATTATTTTTTTAATTAAGAGTAGTCATAAAGGGACAAAAAAGTGCAAAAGGTTTAACTAAATAGTGGAAGTCTCCAGAACAATGTGTACTCTGGTTATACACATACCTCATTTTCTCATTGGCTTACTAGCTGTTAACATAGCTTCTCTGAACCTGATTTTAGTTAAACCCCTTTGCAGTGGCTATACAGTGTTATGCAAGTAGTGGGGGAAATAACAATTGGATATCCTCAAGCAATTTTGGTTTCTGAACATCAACACTTTCTTGGAATTATTTTATTTAGTTAAGCTATTACTGTTCATTGATTGGTAGATAACACTCCAGCTGGTAAAATGGGTAGATATTTGTAAACAAATTAAAGAGAACATATTTACAGTATACTATACCTTTAAAGCAATGTTTCCCAAACCCAGTCCTTGGGACCCTTACACAGGCCAGATTCATTATATCTTAACTAGAGCACAGGTGAAACAGCTCACCCATCAGCTGATTATTTCACCTGTGCTCTAGTTAAGATAAATATTTGGCCTGTGTAAGGATCCTGATTACTGTGTTTGGGAAACACTGCCTTACTAGAATTTCTAGAGAAATTCCTTAAAAGGGACAGTAACCATAAATGTTATATAATTCTGCACATAGTGCAGAATTATATAACATTATTTAAGTGCGATAGTTATAAATGGCTTTTTTTTTTTTTCCCCTTTTTAATTTAAAAACATGGCGCTTTTACAGACCCGCTCTCAGCCTGGCCCGACCGCGCCATAACATTAATTGAAGCTCGATCCTGCTGTCAGACAGAGCAGGAGCGAGCTGCACTTAGTCTTATGGCGCGGCCGGGCTGTGACTATACAGCTGGCCCGATGCACTGAGTAAAAAACAGACCCGCTCAGCAGAGAGCGGGTCTGTAAAAGCGCCGTATTTTTAAAATATTAAAAAGGGAAAAAAGGCATTTATAACTATAGCACTTATTAATGTGTTATAATTCTGCACTATGCAGAATTATATAAAATTTTTAAGGTTTACTGTCCCTTTAAATTTAAAATCTGTACACTGTCTGCATTATTGAGCTTCAAAAGTCTAACAGTTTTAAGTTATCCTGAGAAGTGTGTTCACCATCAAGATGTAGAAAGATGTTAAAGTGAAGGTAAACTTTGATGAATGAGCCCAGTTTTTAAAAATGCTATTAAAAACAGGGGCTCATTCATCAGTTTAGAAAGCAGCCGCTTTGATTAAAAACTTACCTTTGTTTTTTCACAGCCAGAGCAGCTTCCCCCACCTGGTGATCCCCTTTTCACACATCAATAACTAATCCAGCTCCCTCCAATCACAGCATGGCCTCAGGCAATGACTCCCATGGGGGGAAGCTGTGATTGGAGGAAGACAAATTGGTCATTGACGTGTAAAGAGGATCTCCGGATAGGGAAGCTGCTCTGGCTATAAAAAAACAAAGGCAATTTTTTTTTTCCCCAAAACGGCTGCTTTCTAAACTTTGAATGAAAGTGCCCCTGTTTTTATTAGTATTTTTAAAAAACAGACTTTCATTAGTTTACCTTCACTTTAAAGTGGCTAAGAGGTGAAAACGTCACCTCTTAGCAAAAAAATTTTTTTAGCTGTGGGCCAACAATGGATCATATATACAAAATCAACGCCTTACATGACAAGAGGGGGGGGGGAAGAAACGGTCACAAAGAAATAATACAATTAAATTGTAAATGCCTTCAAATTTACCAATGAGACAAAACCGGCATGTCGTACTCTAATCATCATTGCTAGAATTTTCATATTATAGAATGGGGGGGGGGCACCCCTGTATTTGTTATACAGCAATTTTTTGAGCCATACTGCATTCTAAAGTCCTAATACAATCTTATTTTACATAGCCTGTATATAGCTCTCAACATAGTGATGCCGGATAACCAACATAACATCCCTACTTAATCGTGTTCTAGTGGTACAATCCTAATTTGCCTAGTAGGGTTAGGTCTAAATTGCAATCAACAGGTAAACTGTATGTACTATACCTTCATACTGAACTGGTCTGTCCTATTTGGATTAATACAGCGTTGTGTCCTAACACCATTGTATACTAAATATACCATCCACCTTGTAGCTATCATACCATGAAACCACAACTACTAATTTAGGTAGGTCCTTGTGCATTAAACTAAATTAGTCAATCTATAAATTTAAGTAAACCCAGAGTTATGCTGTCTTATCTGGCTATGCCACTAATAAAAAAACTTTATAAAAAAAACCCCTGCTCACCTGACTCTCCTCCCATTTAACTTAGCCCTGCTCATTGTGGTGGAAGAAACCCCTTCACGATTTCTATATCAAAAAAATAGATTTAGGTAGAGGATAAATAATCTGTAGTTGCATTGCGAGGTAGCCTGACTATTAAGCTTAACCATTTTTGAAAGAAGGTTCTACATTTTTTTTCACTACTTGACTCCAGTTGATGTTGCTCTATTTGTGAATACATTTTTGAACAAATTCTGCAATAGGTGGTTCAACTGCCTTCCAATGTTGCAATATTAGGCTCCTAGCCACCAATATGATGGTATTAATAAAATCCCGGTCCTTTCCTCTTGAGGTAGTGGGTTATAAAAAAAGATTTTGGGGAAAATACAACCTTCTGGTGTATAAATTTGTTTGCCCAAAAATTAACTGTTCCAAAATCTCGATCTTTGGACAGAACCAAAAACAATGATTATCTGCATTCGGATATTTACAATGAAAAGTTACCCAAGCATTTTTTTTATCCCCATTTGGCTAGCATTACCAGGGATATATAAATTGTTTAAAGGGACAGTCTACCATAGAATTGTTTTAAAAGATAGATAATCCCTTATATTACCCATTCCCCAGTTTTGCATATAACTGTTCTATTATACCTTTTTGTTTACCTAGTATCTAGGAACCTTCTTCTAGCTCCCTGATCACATGACTGTAACTGTTTATTATCTAGTGTCTTAAATTTAGCATTGTATTTTGCTAAATCTTAAATAACACTTAAGTCACAGGGGGTTATCTATATGGCCCACATGTACGTTCTGTCTTTATGTTGAAAAGGAATTTAAAAAGAATGTGATAAAAGGCAGCCGTCAAGGGCTTAGAAATCAGCATATGAGCCTACCTATGTTTAGTTTAAACTAAGAATACCAAGAGAAAAAGCAAATTTGATGATAAAAGTAAATTGGAAAGTTGATTAAAAGTCCTATCTGAATAATGAAAGTTTAATTTATACTAGACTGTCCCTGTAATAGCTTACTGTGAGATTCTTTCCACATTGTGTTACTACCCCCTAATTGAATACTTTATATTCTACTTCTTGAAGCAGTCTCTGCCATTTGGGGAGAATTAATTCCAGATATTGCTGGCCCTGTTAACAATACTTTTTATACCAGCTGGAAATTGAATATCCACTCTTGAACATAGTTTCTCAATCTTGGAACAGCTGCTGGTAATTTTCTCCGTGCAGACTGCCCATTCCACTTTAATCACTCTACAAACTGTGTCCACAGCACCAGATATATTTAAAGTCTGACAAAAAAATGCAATGTTTTGTGATAACATATATGGTATAGCATGATTAAGTGATATCTATCACGAAACGTTGCTTTTTTTTTTTGTCAAATACTTTTTAAATATCTGGTGCTGTGGACGCACTCTTGAATATACCAATACCTGTCAATTATTCCTAGCTCTTGACAACTATTAAAATCTTGTATCCCGTACAGGATATAGTGTCTAATTTGGAGATATAGAAGATATAGAAATGATGCTTTGGGAGATCAATTCCCTTATTTGTTCAAAAGTTTGACAATTGAAATACATACTTGAGTTCCTGTACGAGCCATCCCTGAAAGATCCCAGGACTGAGACCAGGAGTAGACCCTGGATTCCCAAGTATGGGGGAGGTGGTTAGATTATTTTAAGCTCCCAACAAACTTTGCCAAGCTATAACCACATTATAAATCACTCATATTACCAATACTAGATGGTATTTTACTTACTGGTGTATGCCAGATTGCTTTTAGAGAAAAGAGTTTAATCATTCCCCCCTCTAGCTCTAAAAAGTGGTTAGCTTCAACTAACCAATCTACAGCTATCTTAACCATGGTAACCCAGTTGAACACCTTAATATTTGGGAGTCCAAACCCTCCAGTCCTTGTTTTGTTCAAGGAAACGCAAAGAAAGGCGCTCCTTCCCCCCCCCCCCCCCCGCAATAAAAATCCAGAACATAGCCTATTAAAATGTCTTACATCTATACTTTTAGTAATTAATGGCTGTAGGCATGTTAGTGCCTACATATAACTTCCTGGCTGTAGGCACGCTAGCTAGGGAGTAAGGAAAACCACTAGCTCTGATACTACAATATATTTTGTGTGCAGTGAAAACTCTGCAAGGTTTTTCCCATTTTTAGGAAGTTAAAGGGACAGTATACACTTATTTTCATATAACTGCATGTAATAGACACTACTATAAAGAATAAGATGCACAGATACTGATATAAAGATCCAGTATAAAATGGTTTAAAAACGTACTTAAAAGCTTTCAGTTTAGCTCTGTTGAAAAGGCAGTTGGAAAGCCCCGGTCAGCAGGAAGTGGCAAAGAGCACCACAGCGTGTGTAAATGGTGTACCTGGAATTCCCTTTTATATTTGCTTATCAGTATGTTTCACTTATCTATATTCAGTATGGGTAGACGCTGGGAGATACGGTTTGCTGTCTAAGGGCTGTCATTGTTATATCACTAAAACTGGCCTGAGAGTGCAGGTTTTCATGAATTAACGCTTTATTATTGAGGTATGTATAGAGGTGCACATGGCTTAACATTTTATTTGGGAACCGACATGTTTTACTTCCCATGTGGGTCTCAGTATGGCTCGACTTACGCCCACGGTGGGCGGGGCCTAATTTTGTACGCTCAGCCGCGCAGTCTTCATCCGGTGGGGCCTAAGTTGTTATTGTAAACGAAGGAAGAGACTTAGGAGCACTACTTAAGCAGAATCAGTGTGATCTGGGGCAGGTAGGCGCCGCAGCAGAGCTATGGCGAGGTGCAGGGGCCTGAATTGATCATTTAATATAACTGATAAAATTGATATATAACATATCTAAACAAGCGGTGCAATATTAAGCTAATTTGGGCACATAAGGACTTTTTTTTTTTATTGCTGCAAACGTTTTCTTTTACAAGATAAGACGAGTCCACTGATTTCATCCTTATGGGATTACACCTGGTTAGCAGGAAGTGGCAAAGAGCACCACAGCAGAGCTGTGTGTGTATATATCTATCTTCTCCTCCCTTCCCTCCCACCCCAGTCATTCTCTTTGCCTGTGTTAGTGATAGGAAGAGGTAAAGTGAGGTGTTAATTTAGATTCTTCAATCAAGAAGTTTTTTATTTTAAAATGGTGCCAGTGAGTACTATTTTTCTCAGGGAGAAATCATCAGTCACTTAATCCCTAGGAGGAGTGGAGACATCTTATTTTTCTGCCCTGATGTTTATGATCTTAGCAAACCTTATCTAAGATCCGGCTGGTTTTCCACTGAGCAGTTGAAGGTAGTGTAAAGAAATATCTTCAGTGTGGAGAACAGTGTCATGCTAGAAGCAGCATTGAGGTATGTTCAGGCATTTGTTTCTGGGGAGACTTGATACATCAGAACAGGCTGACATTTTTCCCTAACTGGGGAGGGATAATCAGACACTATAGGAATGCAAATGGTGTACTTGTATTACCTTTTATATTGATATTTATCAAAAATTCTCTCCCAAGGGGGAGGTTTCTTCTTTCACGATTTTCTGTAGACCAGATAAAGAGGCGTTCTTACGTTGTGTAAAAGACCTCTACTATGGGAGTAATTTGTCCTGTTCCAATACTGGAAAAGGGGCAGGGATTGTACTCCAATCTTTTCGTGCTTCCCAAAAAAAGAGGGAACGTTCAGACCCATTTTAGACCTCAAGAGTCCCATCCTTCAAGATGGAGACTATTTGAACAATTCTACCTTTGATCCAGGAGGGTCAATATGACTACCGTGGACTTGAAGGAAGCATACCTTCATATTCCTATCCACAAGGATCATCAGTTCCTAAGGTTTGCCTTTCTGGACAAACATTTTTAGTTAGTGGCTCTTCCCTTTGGGTTGGCCACAGCACCCAGGATCTTCACAAAGGTTCTAGGGTCCCTTCTGGCGGTTCTCAGTCTGCGGGGTATTGCAGTGGCCTTGCAGGACTTGGTATGCCGATCTAGTGGACATGTCCTCTCTGCCGCCGTGGAAGCTTCCATTGAGGCATGGACCCTTCCGACATCCGAATCAAGTTTCTCTGCAGCTGACTGCTTGGAGATTGAACGCTTGATTTTATCTAAGTGCGGGTTCTCTGATTCGGTCATTGATACTTTGGTAATGGTGTAAATATCTTCATTGGTGTGAATCCAAGGGCTACTCATGGAGTAGTTAGGATTCCCAGGATTCTATTTTTTCTCCAAGAAGGATTGGAGAAAGGGTTATCAGCAAGTTCCTTAAAGGGACAAATCTCTGCTTTGTCGATTTTACTACACTAACGTTTGGCAGATGTTCCAGACGTTCAGTCTTTTTTTTTTTTTTTTTCAGGCTCTGACCAGAATCAAGCCTGTGTTTAGACCAATTGCACCACCCTGGAGTTTGAATTTAGTTCTTAATGTTCTTCAAGGGGTTACGTTTGAACCCATGCATTCAATAGATATTATGTTTTTATCTTGGAAGGTTTTATTTTTGGTTGCTATATCTTCAGCTCATAGAGTTTCTGAGCTTTCAGCGTTACAATGTGACTTGCCTTATCTTCCATTCTGATAAGGTGGTTTTACGTACCAAACCTGGTTTTCTTCCTAAGGTTGTTTCAAATAAGAATATTAATCAGGAAATTGTTGTTCCTTCATTATGTCCGAATCCTTCTAAGAGGGAGCGTCTGTTGCATAACTTGGACGTGGTCTGTGCCCTGAAGTTTTACTTGCAGGCGACTATACAGTTTCGTCAATCATCTTCGTAATTTATTCTGGAAAGCGTAGGAGCCAGAAAGCTACGGCTACCTCTTTCTTTTTGGCTGAAGAGTATCATCCGTCTGGCATATGAGACTGCTGGACAGCAGCCTCCTGAAAGAATTACGGATCATTCTACTAGTGCTGTGGCTTCCTCATGGGCATTTAAAAATGATGCTTCTGTTGAACAGATTTGCAAGGCTGCAACTTGGTTGTCTCTTCATACTTTTTCCAAATTTTATACTTTTGCTTCATCTGAGGATGTTTTTGGGAGACAGGTTCTTCAAGCAGTGGTGCCTTCCGTTTAGGTTCCTGTCTTGTCCCTCCCTTTCATCCGTGTCCTATAGCTTTGGTATTGTATCCCATAAGTAAGGATGAAATCCGTGGACTAGTCATATCTTGTAAAAGGAAATTTATGCTTACCTGATCATTTTATTTCTTTTGATATGAGTCCACAGCCCACCCTGTCTTTTCTAAGACAGGTATTTACTTGTTTTTTTTTTTTTACACTTTGGTCGAATGACTGGAGTGGGAGGGAAGGGAGGAGCTATATATACAGCTCTGCTGTGGTGCTCTTTGCCACTTCCTGCTGACCAGGAGGCGTAACCCAATAAGTAAGGATGACTTGTCGTATCGTAAAAGAAATAAATTTATCAGGTAAGCATAAATTTCTTTTTTTTTTTATTCAGAGCCACCATTACCTGAGGAGGCTGTCCAGACATTATCACAGCCTCCCCCTGTTATAACCCAATCAGCAGCGACGTCATATGCAGTACCCTGCGGTTCCTCTGTCCCCAGATGAAGCATTTTTAAAGGTTGAGATTGCTGCCCAGGTATTCTCGGCGGTATCTGAGGCACTAGCAGCCATTACCATGCTGCGGGGGAAGCGTAAGAGGAACATCATAGAATCAGATAAGTTATCAGATCCTGTACAGGCTGACACGTCTCCTCTTCGCACAAATCGGAAGAGGATTCTTCGGTAGCCTCTAGGGTGAAATCTCAGATTCGGATAGTGTAATTCCTTCATCTGATGCTGAAGTGGTTTCCTTTAGATTTAAGCTTGAGCACCTCCGTGTCTTACTAAATGAGGTTTTAGCTACCTTGGATGACTCGACCCGACTGTCGTCAACCCTAAAAATTCTAGCAAATTGAATAGATATTTTGATGTCCCCTGTCCTGGGGAGGTATTTCTAGTGCCTGACTGCGCCACGGAGATTATCAACCAGCAATGGGAGGCCAGGAATTCCCTTTTCTCCCTCCCCTGTGTTTAGTAAGATGTTAACGGTAACTGACTTCAAGGGACCTATGGATAAAAAAACTGGAGGCCTTTTTAAGAAGATTTGTTCATTAGGGGTTGCAATGGCAACTGGCGGTGTGCATTGCTACAGTAATCAGTGTGGCTGCTTATTGGTTTGATGCATTGTCTGAGTCCTTACAAGCTGAAACTCCCTTGGAGGAGATTCAGGATAGAATTAAAACCCTTAAGTTAGCCAACTCCTTTTATAACTGATGCTTCTTTGCAAGTTTGGAGCTAAAATTTCTGGTTTTGCATTTTAGTGCTATGGCTTAAGTCTTGGTCTGCGGACGTTAATTCTAAGTCTAAACTTTTGGCTATACCCTTCAAGGGTTAAGACCTTGTTTGGGCTAGCCTTGGCTGAGATTATCTCCGATATCACAGGTGGTAAAGGATACTTTCTGCCCTAAGAACAAGTCAAAGGGATGTCAACATGTTTTTTCCCTTCAGTTCCTTTCATGACTTCAGAGGCAAGTCTTCCCCTGCATCTGCCAAGCAGAAGCAATCCAAGCCCTCTTGGAGGCCGGGTCAATCTTGGAACAAGGGGAAGCAATCCAAGAAACTCACAGCTGAATCCAAGTCGGCATGAAGGGGCTGCCCCGATCCAGGATCAGATCAAATAGGGGGCAGACTCTCTGTGCAGGCTTGGGCGTGCGATGTCCCAGACCCGTGGGCAGTGGACATTGTTTCTCTGGGGTACAAGTTAGATTTAAAGACCTTTCCTCCCGAGGCAGGTTCCACCCCTCAAGATTATCTGTAGACAAGATAAAGAGAGGCGTCCTTGAAGTGTGTACAGGACCTTTCCCTTTTTGGAGTGATAGTGCCTGTTCCAAGTCAGGAACAGCGTCTCGAGTTTTACTCAAACCTGTTTGTGGTTCCCAAAATAGAGGTAACTTTCCGGCCCATTCTAGATCTAAAACAATTATAGACCTGAAGGATGTGTACCTACACATTCCCATTCACAGGGATCATCAAATATTTGAGGAAAATTTCTCTGGTTCTGATTTCAAGGGTGACCTAAGGAACCATTATAGATTTTTCTGACTAAGGTCAGAAGAGCCAAGATTCTGTCCGCTTGCCTTTCCCTACAGTCAGCGACACGACAATCAGTAGCCCAATGCATGGAGGTAATCGAGTTGATGGTGGCTTCTATGGACATAGTTCTGTTTGCTCGGTTCCTTTTGAGACCTCTGCAGCTATGCATGCTCACTCAGTGGAACGGGGATTATACAGATCTATCTCAGAGAATAGCTCTGGATCAATCAACAAAGGACTCCCTACTGTGGTGGGTGTCAACATCTGCCCCAGGGGACGTGTTTTCAGAGACCCTCTTGGGTAATTGTGACCACGGACACCAGCTTGCTGGGTTGTGGTGCAGTATATCACAGAGTTACAAATTGACACCCCTGGTTTCTCACATTCCTGAGATAATCTCCCTAGCATGGTCCGGCACAGGAAAAACCTCTGAAGTAGAAGGTTCATCAAAGAAACTATTAAGTTGACTAGATTTCTTAGGAGTGATGACAGGGGTATCAGAGTCATCTAAAGTAGCTAAAATCTCCTTTAACAATACACAAAGGTGTTCAAGCTTAAATCTGAAGGATACCACCTCCATCTCAGAAGGAATTATACTGTCCGAATCTGAGATGTCACCCGCAGAAAGTCCCGATGTATCTTCCTCAGACTTAAGTGAGAGGGCAACTTGGGAAGCCGAACTGAGGACAGGCACCTAATTTTCTGAATTTCTAGATTTTCTCTTGCATTTTCCCTGTAATCTGGAAATGGCAGCTGATACTGCTGAAGATACCTGGGCAGCAATTTCTGCTTTTAAATAAACTCCACTAAGAGTTATAGAGGAACCGCAGGGCACTGCATGTGACACCATTGAGGCTTGGGACGTAGCAGGAGAAAGCTGAGGTATTTTAACAGCATCATCCTGAGAGAAATTAGGCTCAATTTTTACCTTTATTTAGCAAGGTTTTTTGACCCATGAAGAACAAAATTGCATAGATCTGCAATTTGTGCATCTAAACATAATAAGCATGAATTCATGAGTGCAGGCTCTTGCTCCATATCGGACATGTTATGAAACAGTAAATAAACTTGTACAGATAAGTTTCAAAGATTTTAATATACAATTAAAATAAGCCAAGGAAAAAATCACTTTAAATTTTATTCCACTTTAGGATCGATCCCCAGCTAAAATTATGTGAGAAAAGTTAAGAAAACATTTAATAAACCACTTTTTTCTCATGTTATGAAGCTCAACGGCCGAGCTCAAATTACTGCTGCGACACAGAAAGGCACTAAAAATAGCTTCCAGGTACACTGAGTACCAGAAATCACCGTTTTCCCCAAACTGGACAGTTTAAAATGTTGCATTGGTTTATTTTAAAGCAAAGGGGAAATGAATACGCTGCTGAAAATTCAGCCTTACTTTCAGTTTAAACTTGTATTGTTTTATCAAGTAAATATGTGTCGGAAAATAAAGGCTAATAAAAACATTTTACCCTTTCTTTTTAAAAGAGTTTAAATATTACTCTCACACATATGCTACAGTGTAAACCATACAACAGGATTATCTACTGTATGTCCCAATAAAAAAAACAGTCTTTTAATTTAAGTGCATAGTCTCCCCAACTGGAAGAAAAAGCACTTACCTGCTCCACTGTCCGGCATGTAGACACTTTCAAGGTATCAGAAGACACAGTTCTTCAGAGACCTTTGAAAAAGAAAGAACAGAGTAGCCAACTCTGGCTTTCTAAACTAGGGCAGCAATTGTTAGGAAAACTTAGTAAGTACCTCTTTACAAGTTCCTAATTGCTTTAAAGACTCCACTACCTGAACTGCAAGGAATTATGTGGAATATGGTTATACCCCCAAAACTTGCTTGTACATGAAATCAAATTTTTTCTTCAGACACCTAAACTTCACCTCCTCCATGCACCAAAGGCAAAGAGAATGACTGGGGGTTGTGTGTAAGGAAGTGATACTTAACAGTTTGACTGTGGTGCTCTTTGCTGCCTCCTGCTGGCAAGGAGAGATATTCCCAACAGTAATTACTCAAGCCGTGGACTCACCATATCTTAGGAAAGAAAAATTGACCCTTCAAAACCTAAAATCATGAGGTATATACATGACAGTTTACAATGAAAGAGTAGAATATAACACTTTATTGAAAAAATATAACATACCACACATGAATCTAAAATTGGGATTGGGAATATCACAACTGCTCCCAATTTAGTAAGATCCCAACACATATTTAAAAAAAAAAAAAAAAAGCTGGGGTACCGGGGTGTGTGAGTGTATTAATTTTAGAGTAAATATTTATAACACTGCTCAGTCATTCTACTATGTGCTCAAAGGCGTCATGTCTGCCAGTTTCGTGGGGTTTACCTAACCAGCTGATTTCTGACTTAAAGTCCTACTTCTTTGTCACAACAGCATAAATTATTGGGTAATTATTTATTAAACCTCTTATGCAATCTCGATATTATATTCCTCTTGTATGAGGTTACAACATTTATTAGTGAAATGTCTATCAAAATTACGGAAAGCGTTAAAGGGATACTAAACCCAATTTCTCCAACATTGGTGTGTCCGGTCCACGGCGTCATCCATTACTTGTGGGAAATGTTCTCCCCCACAGGGAAAGGCAAGGAGAGCACACAGCAAGAGCTGTCCATATAGCTTCCCCTCTGGCTCCGCCCCCCAGTCATTCTCCTTGCCGCTCTGAACAAGTAGCATCTACCACGGGGATGGCGAGGAGTTTGTGGTGTTAGTTGTAGTTTTTTTATTCTTCTATCAAGAGTTTGTTATTTTAAAATAGTGCTGACTTGTACTATTTACTCTATAACAGAAAAGTGATGAAGATTTCTGTTTAAGAGGGCTATGATTTTAGCACAAGTAACTAAAATCCATTACTGTTACCACGCAGGACTGTTGAAACAAGAGAACTTCAGTTGGGGGTAACAGTTTGCAGACTCATCTGCTTCAGGTATGACTAGTCTCCTTCTAACAACACAGGCTAATGCTAGATGACAGTCATTTTTCCCCTCAGGGGAAACGGTAAGCCATTTTTCTTTCACCTCAGCAAAAAAGATAACGGGCTTCCCCTTTTTGTTTTTTATGCTGGTAAACACTGTTAGGGGCTAAATCGATTGGTTTTTATTACAATATTATACCATTTGAAATATTTTATAAGCTCACATACACTTGGGAACGTTTTTTTATTGATCTGGCTTGTTTTAGACACCTAAATCTAGTCAGGAAGGCCCCTTCACTCTAGTGTGCTGAGGGAGGAAGCCTCATTTTGGCACTTCAGCTGCGCAGTTGAATTTCAAGGCAGTGCATGCAGATTCATGTGAGAGGGTCCTGTGGCTCAGAAAGTGACTCCAAAAGGTGACCCCTAAGGAAGGTAAAAAGCTGCAGCAAGGCTGTAGCTGGGATTGTGGTGTATAAAAACAGTTAAATCCAACAATTAGCTCCGGTTTGCTTGTTTTAAGAGCTAGAGTCTCCATATTTGCTGTGCAATACTTTCTAAGCATTAAGACACTGGGGTCCAAATTTCAGAAAAATCGGATATTGCCTTCATAGTTTTTTTAACAATCAGAAATAAATGTGTCATTTTATTATTTAAAGAGACAGTAAGGTTTTTGTTTAAAATCGTTTTTATTGCATTGTTTGCCTGCCTAAATCTGTTTAACATGTCTGTTCCATCAGATAACCTATGTTCTGTGTGTATAGAGACAAATGTGGTTCCCCCTTCGAGTGTTTGTGATAATTGCGCCATAGCGTCCAAACAAAATCAGGACAGCTCTGTTATTTTTCATAATGTTGCCCAAGATGATTTATCTAATGAAGGTAGTGGGGATAGCTCTACATCCTCTCCTTCTGTGTCTACACCAGCTTTGCCCGCGCAGGCGACACCTAGCGCGCCAGTGCTTATTTCTATGCAACAATTATCAGCAGTAGTGGATAATTCTATAGCAAATCTTTTATCCAAACTGCCAGCTTTTCAGAGAAAGTGTGATTGTTCAGTTTTAAATGCAGATAAAAAGGATGAACAATCAGACGCTGACGATGCCTTATCTATTTTACCCTCACATCAATCGGAATTGGCTGTGAGGGAAGGGCTGTCTGAGGGTGAAATTTCAGACTCAGGAAAAATTTCTCAACAGGCAGAACCTGATCTAGTGGCATTTAAGTTTAAGCTAGAACATCTCCGCGCTTTGCTTAAGGAGGTTTTAGCTACTCTGGATGACTGTGATTCCATGGTAGTACCAGAGAAGTTGTGCAAATTGGACAAATTTTTAGAGGTCCCAGTGCACAACAACGCTTTTCCAATACCTAAGAGGGTAGCGAACATAGTGGAAAAGGAGTGGGAGAAGCCAGGTGTACCCTTTGCCCCACCTCCTATATTTAAGAAAATGTTTCCCATAGTAGACCCTAGAAGGGACGCATGGCAAACGGTCCCGAAGGTTGAGGGAGCTGTTTCAACACTAGCGAAGCGCACAACTATTCCTATAGAGGACAGCTGCGCTTTCAGAGATCCTATGGATAAAAAATTGGAAGGATTGCTTAAAAAGATTTTTGTTCAGCAAGGGTTCATCCTTCAACCAGCTACGTGTGTTATTACTGTCACTTCAGCGGCGTCCTTTTGGTTCGAAGAACTAGAAAGGTCGCTCCAGAAAGAGACTTCCTATGAAGAAGTCATGGACAGAATTCACGCATTAAAGTTAGCTAATTCCTTTATATTGGATGCCGCCTTTCAAATAACGAAATTGGCGGCAAAAAACTCAGGTTTTGCTATAGTAGCGCGGAGGGCGCTTTGGCTAAAATCTTGGTCGGCAGATGTGTCGTCCAAGACTAAGTTACTGAATATTCCTTTCAAGGGTAAGACCCTTTTTGGGCCGGAATTGAAGGAAATTATTTCAGACATCACTGGGGGTAAGGGCCATGCCCTCCCACAGGATAGGCCTTTTAAGGCTAAGAACAAGTCTAATTTTCGTTCCTTTCGCAATTTCAGGAACGGACCGGCTAATAACTCCACTACCGCTAGACAAGAAGGTAACGCGGCCCAGCCCAAACCCGCTTGGAAGCCCATGCAAGGCTGGAACAAGGGTAAACAAACCAAGAAACCTGCTGCTGCTACCAAGACAGCATGAAGGGGTAGCCCCTGATCCGGGACCGGATCTGGTAGGGGGCAGACTATCTCTCTTCGCTCAGGCTTGGGCAAGAGATGTTCTGGATCCCTGGGCACTAGAGATAGTTTCCAAGGGATACCTGTTAGAATTCAAAGGACTTCCTCCAAAGGGAAGGTTCCACCTGTCTCGCTTATCTTCAGACCAGATAAAGAAACAGGCATTCTTACATTGTGTAAGAGACCTATCAAAGATGGGAGTAATAAACCCAGTCCCCTCCGGGGAACAAGGTCTAGGGTTTTACTCAAACCTGTTTGTGGTTCCCAAAAAAGATGGAACTTTCAGGCCAATTCTGGATTTAAAGATATTAAACAAGTTCATCAGAGTTCCATCCTTCAAGATGGAAACCATTCGGACAATCTTACCAACAATCCAGCAGGGTCAATTTTTGACTACCGTGGATCTAAAGGATGCGTATCTGCATATCCCAATCCACAAATCTCATCAGTTCCTGAGGTTCGCCTTTCTGGACAAACATTACCAGTTTGTGGCTCTTCCATTCGGTTTAGCCACCGCTCCCAGAATTTTCACAAAGGTGCTAGGGTCCCTTCTAGCGGTCCTAAGACCGAGGGGCATCGCTGTAGCACCTTATCTAGACGACATCCTAATCCAAGCGTCGTCTCTTTCCAAAGCGAGGGCTCATACAGACATTGTGTTGGCTTTTCTCAGATCTCACGGGTGGAAGGTGAACATAGAAAAAAGTTCACTGTCACCGTCCACAAGGGTTCCTTTTCTGGGAACAATAATAGATTCTGTGGACATGAAGATCTTTCTCACAGACGTCAGAAAGACAAAGCTTCTAAAAGCTTGTCGAGTTCTTCACTCTATTCCTCAACCCTCCATAGCTCAATGCATGGAAGTAATAGGACTAATGGTCGCAGCAATGGATGTGGTTCCTTTTGCTCAAATTCATCTAAGACCATTACACCTGTGCATGCTCAATCAGTGGAATGGGGACTATACAGACTTGTCTCCCCAAATTCAAGTAGACCAGGTAACCAGGGACTCACTTCTCTGGTGGTTGACCCAGGATCACCTGTCTCAGGGAATGAGTTTCCGCAGACCGGAGTGGGTCATCGTCACGACCGACGCCAACCTCTTGGGGTGGGGCGCGGTCTGGGACTCTCTGAAAGCTCAGGGCCTATGGTCGCGGGAAGAGTCGCTTCTCCCGATAAACATTTTGGAACTAAGAGCTATATTCAATGCGCTCCTGGCTTGGCCTCAGCTAGCGTAAGCCAGGTTCATAAGATTTCAGTCGGACAACATAACGACTGTTGCGTACATCAATCATCAGGGGGGAACAAAGAGTTCCCTAGCGATAAAGGAAGTAACCAAGATAATCCAATGGGCAGAGAATCACTCCTGCCATCTATCTGCTATTCACATCCCAGGAGTAGACAACTGGGAGGCGGACTATTTGAGTCGTCAGACTTTCCATCCGGGGGAGTGGGAACTCCATCCGGAGGTCTTTGCTCAGTTAACCCAATTATGGGGCATTCCAGACATGGATCTAATGGCGTCCCGTCAGAACTTCAAGATTCCTTGCTACGGGTCCAGATCCAGGGATCCCAAGGCGACTCTAGTGGAAACATTAGTGGCGCCTTGGTCGTTCAACCTAGCATATGTGTTTCCACCGTTTCCTCTCCTCCCCAGGCTCATAGCCAGGATCAAACAGGAGAAGGCCTCGGTGATTCTGATAGCTCCTGCGTGGCCATGCAGGACTTGGTATGCAGACCTGGTGAATATGTCATCGGCTCCACCATGGAAGCTACCTTTGAGACAGGACCTTCTAGTACAAGGTCCATTCGAACATCCCACTCTAATTTCTCTGCAGCTGACTGCTTGGAAATTGAATGCTTGATTTTATCCAAGCGTGGGTTTTCAAATTCTGTGATTGATACTATGGTCCAAGCCAGAAAACCTGTGACTAGAAAGATTTACCATAAAATATGGAAAAAATATATCTGTTGGTGTGAATCCAAAGGATTCTCCTGGAGTAAGATTAAAATTCCAAAGATTCTCTCCTTTCTCCAAGAAGGTTTGGATAAAGGATTGTCAGCTAGTTCTCTAAAAGGACAGATTTCTGCATTATCCGTCTTGTTGCACAAACGACTGGCAGCTTTGCCAGATGTACAAGCTTTTGTTCAGGCTTTGGTTAGAATCAAGCCTGTTTACAGACCCATGACTCCTCCTTGGAGTCTAAATTTTGTTCTTTCAGTTCTTCAAGGGGTTCCGTTAGTAACTTAATATCTATGGAATGTAAAGGTTCAATCTTGGAAAGTTCTGTTTTTGGTTGCTATTTCTTCTGCTAGAAGAGTTCTGAATTATCTGCTTTGCAGTGTGATCCACGCTATCTGGTGTTCCATTCAGATAAGGTTGTTTTGCGTACTAAGCCTGGTTTTCTTCCAAAAGTTGTTTCCAACAAGAACATCAACCAGGAAATAGTTGTTCCTTCTTTGTGTCCGAATCCAGTTTCAAAGAAGGAACGTTTATTACACAATTTAGATGTTGTTCGTGCTTTAAAGTTCTATTTAGAAGCAACAAAAGATTTTAGACAAACCTCATCCTTGTTTGTCGTTTACTCTGGTAAGAGGAGAGGTCAAAAAGCTACTGCTACCTCTCTGGCTGAAAAGCATTATCCGCTTGCCTTATGAGACTGCCGGACGGCAGCCTCCTGACCGTATCACAGCTCACTCTACTACGGCTGTGGCTTCCACATGGGCCTACAAGAACGAGGCTTCTGTTGACCAGATATGTAAGGCAGCGACTTGGTCTTCTCTGCACACTTTTGCCAAATTCTACAAATTTGATACTTTCGCTTCTTCGGAGGCTATTTTTGGGAGAAAGGTTTTGCAAGCCGTGGTGCCTTCCGTTTAGGTAACCCGATTTGCTCCCTCCCTTCATCCGTGTCCTAAAGCTTTGTTATTGGTTCCCACAAGTAATGGATGACGCCGTGGACCGGACACACCAATGTTGGAGAAAACAGAATTTATGCTTACCTGATAAATTACTTTCTCCAATGGTGTGTCCGGTCCACGGCCCGCCCTGGTTTTTTTAATCAGGTTGAAAAAAATTTCTTTATACACTACAGTCACCACGGCACCCTATAGTTTCTCCTTTTTCTCCTAACCGTCGGTCGAATGACTGGGGGGCGGAGCCAGAGGGGGAGCTATATGGACAGCTCTTGCTGTGTGCTCTCCTTGCCTTTCCCTGTGGGGGAGAACATTTCCCACAAGTAATGGATGACGCCGTGGACCGGACACACCGTTGGAGAAAGTAATTTATCAGGTAAGCATAAATTCTGTTTTTTTTTATTTCATGATTCAGATAGAGCATGAGATTTTAAGCACATTTCTAATTTACTCCTATTATCATTTTTTCTTTGTTCTCATGCTATCTTGATTTGAAAAAGCAGTACTGCAAGCTTTAGAGCCAGACCATTTTTTGTTCAGCACATGGGTAGCACTTGCTGATTTGTGGCTAAATGTAGCAAACCAATCAGCAGCTCTACCAAGGTGCTGAACTAAAAAATGGTCCGGCTTCTAACCTTTTATTACTGCTTTTTCAAATCAAGATAACATGAGTACAAAGAAATTGATAATAGGAGTAAATTAGAAAGTTGCTTAAAATTGCATGCTCTATCTGAATCATGAAAGAAAAAAATGAGGGGTTAGTATCCCTTTAAAGGGACATAATACTCATACTGAATCAGTTTCAAGTGATTTAGCATAACTGTAAAAAGCTGACAGGAAAATATCACCTGAGCATATCTATGTAAAAAAGGAAGATATTTTACGTCACAATCTCCTTAGCTCAGCAGAGTAAGTACTGTGTAAAAAGTTATACTCAGCTGCAGGTAAAAAATAAAGAAATGAACAGCAGCCAATCAGCATCAGCAGTGCTGAGGTCATGAACTCTTTTCCTGTAATCTCATGGGATTTCACCTAACTCTCATGAGATTTCATAGCAAACTTCCTTATACTGAATAGGGAAATAACATGAGAGTGCTCGTAAGTTCGCCCCTTCCGCTGTCCCGGGACAGACATACTGATATGCTGCTTAGAAGTTCTTTACAATGGGATGTGGCTACTGAGAAACTTTTGAGGTAAAATATCTTTCTTTTTTACATAAAGATGTTCAGGTGATATTTTCTAGTCAGTTTTTTACAGCTATACTGCATCACTTTCAAGTGTTTAAACATTTAGGTATTATGGCCCTTTAAATTATTTTATTTATTTAAATTATTTTTTTATTGAAGTTAAAACATATATCATCACAACAAGAACTCGCCCAAAGGCCAAAGTTACAACAAAGAGATTAATACATTGTCTATACATAGGCATTATTGAGAAAGCAATAGGCATATATAGCAAGAGAAAATACATTTTGAAATCTGATTTTGAAGATAGACAGTATCTTGGGCGAGAGTAAATAAAACTTCATTTTATAATATATTGTCAGCGTATGAGCTCCACATTCTAATAGTATTTTACCTAAGACCAAAATATCAGCCTGTGGAGGGTTAACATAAATATCAGCCACTCTTGGGCCGAAGTAAATAGGGGGGTGGGGGATATTCAGCGGGTAAGCACCGCTGTACGCATAGGGAAAGGGGTGGGGGGACGGAGCCATATATATATAGGAACTAGTAGGACATAATACAGTATGCTGGGTTAACTATAAGCAACAAGCTGAACATAGGTTTATTTCAGGCTATTGTGGATATTAGAGTTCTCCCCTCCAGGAAAGCGTTTAATACAAAATATATATAAACTATTGGTGAACTATAGGTAAGCCTGGTTAAACAAACCCAAACAATAAAAATTTCATACCATAAATTTTACCTAGGGCAATTTGCCGTCTCATATAACATGTATACTATAAGCAGCACCTACTTCTCATTATTAACTGAGCCCTAACTACTACACATAATTAAGAATGGAGAGAGTTAGTTGAGGCATATTAAGATAACATAGAGTCATGTTAGGTTAGGCTAAAAACATTTAACTAATAAACTTCACTAATCACTATTAGCTATACAGAGAAAGAGATATGCTTAGGCTGAGTGCAGGCATGTCCTTTTAGAGATCACAGCAGATCCCACTGAGGAATGACAGGGCTTTCAACAGGCTGTCATACAACAGGGGAAACAGAAGACTAATACAAAGGGCAATGTAGCGCTAGGTGACAAAAGTATAATAGTGGACTAGGGAGTTAGGATGTATAGTATTAAAAAAAACACAGGATTCCTTATTATTCAAGTAAGTTATATCAGCCCATTAAAAAAGAAAGGGCAATGGCCTTAAGAGGAAGGACCGCTCTATTTAGCATAAGTTTCATTATAAAGATACAGGGTTAAAGTGTTCCTAAGGGCACAATTGCAACATGTGCGTATCAGTATAAGAAGAAGCTTGTATATAAACTGTAGTGCACACAGATAGACATTCATATTGTCCAAAGTTAACTACTAATCTCTAAAAAGCCCTAATCACAGAAGCTGTACCAGATTGGCTTGGTAGCATATGTAATTGTTGTTGAGCCATATGGGAGGTAGAATATAGTGTAGTACCTTTATAGGCTATCTAGGACCTCTTAATAATAATAGCGTCGCCCTGAACAATGACACACATGTGGATAATGTATAAAATTGCAGTGCAGTGTAAAGTTCCACTATAAAAACATATGTCTAAAACTACCACATAAATAGTTTCAGCTAGTGCAGTAGAATTAAACTATAACAAAGTATATTTGAATAAGGTAGCTTACTGATAGGGATTAAAAACTTTTGTGAGTTTTTAAGCTAGAAAGGTACCATTGAGAATAGCCTCACTGTTCTGAAGGCAAATTAAATACAGAATGTATATGGATGTGTAAAAGAGCATCAATGTGAACATCAAACAAAATAATATGAACTGGAATTATACATATACAAACAGAGAGCAATCTACATCATGGAGGGCAGCCTTGAAAGAGTTAACGCGGGTGTCACACATTAGATAAACTAGGTATTGGGAATAGATAGCCTATGCCAGTTCTGTAGCATAACCAGCAAGTCCCATTAAAGGCAGGGGAGTGATTCAGCCAATACCCTTTCGTAGGAGCGTTAAATAATGCAGTTAGTGCAATAACCGGTGCAGGACAGGAAGCATTAGGAAATAGGGCATGTCCTGAGCTGATACAAGCTGACTGCCGACGTTGTCGGATAGTAAATAGAATACCTGAATAGCCACAACTGAAGCTTAAGAAACATCACATTATACAGTTTCAGCATGGTAGCATTAATATTGGGCTGCGGGCTTGTAGTAGTCAAAAGTTCTGAACTAAAACACTTTTAAAACCTTGAGAAGTAATCACCCCACTTCGTTTTTGTGGTCTGGTGACCAAAGTAAAAAGACCCAGATAACATGCTGTAAAAGGGGGTAGTTCTTGCCCTAAGTGAATGTCATGTAAGGTGAGGCTGGACACATAGGCATAGAGCTGTTTAATTTTTCAGAGAGGTCAGCATTGCTAGGGAGAGGTTTAATGCACTACAGACCATTTTCTTAGGTTCCCTATAGAACCGTCATTAAGTCCGTTCCTGTCACACTCTTCTGCCATCTACTATAAGTCCAGAAGGTAATGGCGATGTGGCTAGGTACAGGGAAATATTAAATATACACTAGCACATCCCAGCAGCTGTGATGGACCTACCCTACACCGGTTCTCAGTTCATTGAAGCCAGGAGTTGCAAGAATGTTCTGCCCAGAAACCAGGCTGTTACATCGAAAATGGAGAGACCAAGTCGGTAATATGTACCCGGTTAGCGAGCCGACCCTGCGCTGTTTTCCTTCCTGCCTCATGACATCAATTAGACTAACAGTCAGATACCTATTTGGCCGGGGAGCGCTGGTGGCAAAGCAGAAATTGCGGGGAGTCCCACAGCAGTCTGAGGCCAGTTCATATCTCGGCACATCCGGGCCCACAGTAGGGAGGCCGAAAAGATTCTTAGGAAGCGGCGGATCAAACCTCTGGTAGCCTACTCCTTCCCATAGGTAAGCGGCCTTATGATGTGCATGCTGGATCCAGGGAGAGGAGGCTATAGGGATCTGGCGCGAGGGTGGCAGTTCAGGCAGCCTGCTCCGTTCGTGTGCCGCATTATGTTGGAAAGTTTCTACTTCCTTTTCAGGAGAGAACATGGTACATTCACGCTGTGTCGCCATGTAGGGATTGAGACTTAATACTTCTGCCCCCATCATCTTCTCGGCTCTCTGAGGCACTTTCTTATTCAGTTGCGGCAAATCGGATGTGCTACTGTCGGATCCATCTGCAGTCTCGCAGGAGGACAGCAGATCCGGCTGCGCTCCAACAGCTCTTCTGAGTTCGTTGATGAGGGTATGTTGCTGTAGGTCTAGTGTGTCTAGTAAACCCCGCAACTTAGTTGAAAGCGACTCTTCCATGACTGAGCTAGAGGGTCAAATGGCCTGCATAGGTTGTAGTAAGAAAGGCGCGCAGGTGTTCTATGTAATGGCGGCTTACTTTGTGCTGTCTGCAACTCAGGCCCAAAAACTTTATATCGTTGTGTGCTCTACTTCTTTTGTTTCAGTGTCCCACAAAGGGGTCCGCCACAGTTCCCAAAGTGTTTAGTATGCTGAATTTAAAGTTTAAAAGTCCTTAGTTAGCATAAGACCACATTATATTTAATCAGATGATAGGAGCTATAGAGAGAAACGTCTAGCTGCTTCGGCTGTTGGCTCCGCCCCCCCCTTTAAATTATTTTAAATCACATGTGCGATTCCTTTTACCCTTCGTGTACACATACACCCTTAACACATGACAGGGATGGCCAACTTCCTAATACATGGGGACCTTAGGTCAATATTTTAGAAGCCTCAATGGGCCACAAAATAGAGTAGATTTAAATAACTAACACATACACAATAATAAGACAAAGCAAATAGCACTTACTTTGAATTTGAAATGAGTAGACTATTTTATGACAAATTTCAAAGTTAATCCAATTTCCCCCTCCCCTTGTATCATTTGACATCTAATCACAAAGAACAAAGTTAGTGTGATGTGTGCCTTGTGAAATAAATCTGGTAAAATTACCAATATCTGACAGGTCTTCAGACATACCTCCATTAAAAAAAAACATAACATATATCTGCTATTTTCAAGCAGTAATCCGATACCTGTGTCCGCAGAGTGTTCCTACACAAGATGTAGAGGCCTAGTTGCACTAGCGCTGGGTATCAGGAAGACTTCCGGGTTAGATCCATACTCCTTACGGACTGAGAACTTAGTGTGCAATTTCTGCAACCTCCCGGGGGTTGTTGTCTCCGTCCAGCAAAGCAAATGGTTCTCGGCACCAGGATGATGAAGTCCAATGTGACGTAGGGTGGTAAAAGAGGTCATCGGACCGGCTCCAGTGGATCACTTGAGGAAAAGCAGGACTTAAACTGGTCAAAGTGATAATGAAAAATGTGACAGTCCCCCTATGTTGTAAAATAAAAATCAAATTTTATTGAACAATCTTTAAAAACGCAGAAAGTTCCAATGATGGCTTACATGTTTCGGCAATGCGCCGTAATCATAGCCTAAGGTGCTACACCTAACACAAGATTTAAAAAGGTATGTTCTCCATCTGATTGGATAAGAGATATACATAAAAAGGTATGCCCTCCATGATTATAACTAATCACAATGCAGAAACGATTTTTAGCAGCAGAATTTACCCTGTATGTGGCTAAATTAGGAAGCACAATGGATACACATTTGCCTGCCATAAATGACATAATAGAAACAGAGTAGCAATGATTATAATAACTTACATCCACACAAATGTGTATAGACAAATATACAGGCGAATACACAAGCATATATACAAGTAAATGCACAAGCATGTATACATATTTCCCAGTATATAATAATAATTATGCTCAATACATAAAAGAAAAACAACAATAAAGAAATAACCTTATGTATGCATATTTGTAAATATATATATATATTAAAATACAAGTGCAAAAAGGGGCATAAGGGAAAGGGGGAGATTAAATAACATACATTAATGTACTAAAGGAAACAGAGAGGAGATTATTCCCAGAAATTGATCAGGTCATATCTAGAATTAAGCCCTAGTGGAGTTCTGGTTCTTAGCGGAAATATCCAAAACACCTCACACTTGGCTAACAGCTGATCAATGTCTCCTCTTTTGGGTACCAACACTTTTTCAATAATGACCCACCTAAAGGAATTGAATTCACTATTGTGTTTGATAGTAAAGTGTTGAACAAGAGGCATGGTAGATCTACCTCTGCTGATGGTAGAAATATGTTCCCTAATACGGGAATTAATGTCTCTGGAGGTGAGATCCACATACTGAATATTACATTTGACACATGTAATAAGATATATAACATATGTTGATGTGCAATTAAGACCTGATTTAATCTCATAAATTGTCCTTTAACCACTGACGTAAAGTTGTTGGTGACTTGAACATATTCGCAGGGCTTACACTTTGTGTCCACATTTGAACATTCCCACATGTCTGAGCCAACAGCTCGCAGATCTATCATTCTGTTTTAATTGTGTAGGAGCTAAAATGGACTCCAGAGTGCAACACTTTTTCTATGAGCAACGTATGCCCTCCTGCACCAAACCTATCCACTTGTCGTCAGCGGCTAAGATAGGAAAGTGCTTTTTTATAATGCCACAGATCTTGGAATACTGGACACTATAACCTGTTACAAAATGTACCACTTTGACAATGCTCCCCTTAGCTTTAGTAGTGTTTTTGTCTAGTAATAAAGTTACTCTTCACAAATTTGCAACCGTGTTTCTTGCTTGTTCAATATGGCCATGTGTATATTTTCTCTCTTTTAGTCTTAATTCCAGTTGCTTTGCTTCATGCATATAATCCTGCTGTCTACTGCAGTTTTGTTTAAGCTGGGTAAATTGACCCTTTGCTACTGCGTAATAAGTATTCTTTGGATGACAGCTGGTTGCATGAAGCAGAGTATTGCCAGATATGGGTTTTCAATAAACGTTAGTATTAACTGTACCGTCAACAGTGCCAAATAGGCTTAGATCAAGAAAATTAATTTTAATAGGGTCAAATTCAAAATTAAAACGAAGACCCAAATAATTTTGATTTAACCAATCAATAAACAAATGTATAGATTCCAAAGGTCCAGACCAGAAAGTCATCTATATGCTGCTTGTAAAACCGTATACAAGACCTAAAGGGGTTAATATCTCCAAAGCCAAGATATAAGTTGGTATATGAGGGGGCAAATTTTGCCCCTATGGCAGTGCCACATCTCTGGAGATAGTAAATCCCCTCAAAACTGAAGAAATTATGAGTCAACAAATAAGTTCACACATATGACAAATGCCTGAAATTCTACCGTGTGTTCTGTGTGATAAAGAAAAAAATCTCACAGCTTCTATACCCATGTTATTGGGTATGGGGGAGTACAAGGAGACTGCATCCACTGTCACCCAGATATAGGAGTTATCCCACTTAAGGTTCCGTACAAGATTCAAAATGTGTTTGGAGTCACTTGTGTATGATGGTAAAGATATCACTATAGGTTGGAGGATGGCATCAAGCCTCTGTGAGAGACACTCCAGCAACGAGTCAATACCACTCACTATGGGGCGACCCTAAGCATTAGAGATAGACTTGTGGACTTTCGGAAAGGTGGTGGAACATAGGGATTCTGTGAAATTTATCATCAAGATAGTGAGTTGTTTGTTCATCCAGAAACCTATGTTCTAGACCATCATCCAAAATCTGCACTAGTTCTCTTTTGTAGTGTGTAGTAGGATTGTCTTTCAAGGCATGTAAGTCAGCTTCAATACAACTGTGGAAAGTTTCAATAATGGGGTCTCTGCTTTGTATCTGGTAACATTTTGATTTGTTCTTAAAATATACCCCACGGTTTACTTCACCAGAAGTCGCAGTTGTTTCTGAAGCTAACATCTGAAATGTGACTAAATCACAACTTGGAACATATTTGGAATTCCTGTTTCCTTCTCTATTCACAGGTTTTTCTTTTGTTCTTGCACTCTGATCTATGTTAATGGGAGCACATGTTGATTGTGTTTGTGAATGTTTAAGAATACCTGGCTGTTGGTTGGTATTAATACCCATTTGTACATTTACAATATCCTCAGTGCCTGATTATCATCTGATGACCACTCCGTTTCACGATCTGTGAATGATACAGATTTTGATTGCCCCTCTTGTTTTTAAAATGTGACACACTGTGTCTATAATCATTGCATTGTTTCTTACTCCAGATATACACAGAGTTAGATAAATAATCTGTTTTATCCCTTATAAAAATAAGGTGTTTATTTTCCATAATAAATTGTTTACTTTGAGCTACTGAATTCCGGAGGATGCCATCAAATTTGGATCTGAGCTACCTTTTTTTAGTTTCAATTGTATATCTATCTCAAATTTAACCTTATTCAAGTATTTTGTTCTATAACGAATTAATAATAACAAAAGGCAAGAGGAACACTCAGACACAACCAGTATTGACAAACTCTTTGTCATTAACATCAACCTCAAAAGTGGGGAATTTATATATTCTTAGTCCCCTTTTTTCATTATAGCTAATCACAAAATGCATAATAGTATATACTGTACTATGCACATTTGCACATGCTCAGTAGGAGCTGGAGCTTCACAAAGTGCAAATAAAAAATAATTTTGATAAAGTATATTGGAAAGTTTTTTTTAAATTGCAAACTATCTGAATTATGAAACTTTAGTTCTGACTTTAGTGGCCCTTTAACGCTTACATATAGGTACATTTATTATTGTTAATAAACATAATAATAATAGACTTCCTAAAAATGTTCAGTGGCCTAGGGGATTGTAGGGTACCCCTCTACCTTCTGGTCTCCCCTTTAAGATGCTCTTTTGAGTTCTGAACACCCAAAGCACAACTTTGTGTCACTTCCTTGGGTCACTAAAAGTATGTCGTACATTTTAGGTATTTTTATAAACCAGTGCAAAAGGCCCTTAGTACACCGGCTGGCTATCTCTGCTTTAGGGTGTTTTCTCCAGGTTACATTATTGAATAGCATGATTAAAATATTCAAAATATAAATAATAATATAAAATATATTATGAAGTAAAGGTCCATTATCAAAATCTGTGTCATACATAAACAGCTGGGATCGTCAAGATTACATGTTTTTCCCAATTAACCCTTTAAGGACACAGCTTTCAGTTTGCTCAATGGTTTTATGACGGAAAAAATCCGTCATATGTCCTTAAGAGGTTAAAGGGACAGTCAACACCAGAATTCTTATTGTTTAAAAAGATAGATAATCCCTTTATTACCCATTCCCCAGTTTTGCATAACCAACACAGTTATAATAATATACTTTTAACTTCTGTGACTAACTTGTATCTAAGCATCTTCTGACCGCCCCTAATCACATGACTTTTAGTTATTATCTATTAACTTGCATTTTAGCCAATTAGTGCAGTGTCTGCCACTAGCCACAGGCGTTATTACAATGCTATCTATATGGCTTACATGAGCTAGCTCTCCCCTGCTGTGAAAAGCAAATAAAAAAGAGGAGGACTTCAAGGAAATTATCATATGAGCCTTCCTAGGTTTGCTTTCAACTAAGAATACCAAGAGAACAAAGCAAAATTATTGATAAAAGTAAATTGGAAAGTTGTTTAAAATTACATGCCCTATTTGAAAATTAAAGTTTTTTTGGACTTGACTGTCCGTTTAAATGCTTGCATAATAGTATCTCCATTATATAACAATGTATGCTGAAACTCATGTGTGACAGTGACATTAATCACATCATAATTTCTTGTGATGTTCAAATGAAATCCATGTAATTTCCTATTACATCATTACATATTCAAAAAAAGTTCACGTTATATTTTTTGAGTTTTCTTGTCGGCAAATATCGCAACCGATATAGGCAATTAACAACGTGTTTTATAATATAATAGTTCGGTCATATTTTTGGATTGTTTTCTACTCTTTGTCAGGTGTAAAAATCGTCTCAGTACTCCTGTTTTCAATTTCAACGTAAAATGCATAAACCTAAGAGTACAAAGATGGCAGGTTTACTGTGGTAAAAAAAGGTGTCCGCCGTAAAGAGATCCCAACAAAAGTAGTAGTACCACCTGAGGGAGAAGTAAGATGGCGGTCTTATGACGTCAGTAAGGGATGGGCGGGGCCTCGGGCAGCTCAGCATCTCTTCCCTTTCCCTGTCATCAGCTGACTTGTGTGGACCGGTGGGGCATAGAAGCCCCGGGATATGATGGAGGGCAATAAAGATGAGGCGCAGCGCTGTGTGCGAATCGGGCGAGAGGCGCTAGCGGCAGGAGATCATGAGAAAGCACGAAAATTCATAGAGAAAGCGGGTAGACTGTATCCGAGCAAAGAGGCCCGTGGTGAGTAGCAGCAGGCCTGATATGTACTCACTAGTGTCACCCTAGATGACATAGTGTAAAAACCGTGTGACATATTGCATTGGGAAGGGACTCTGTATAATATGATTGATATACGCTTTTTTTTTCTAATGTGTGTGAAACCCTGTTTTAGCTCTGAAACAAGCTTTTGCTTATACGTCTATAGGCAATCAGTATTCTTTCAGCAGTTTGCTTTATTCAAGGACTGTAATGATCAAAATGTAAATTACATGTATTCATTTTGCTTATAGTTTTGCAGTACACTACAAATAGCAAAGATGCTTCTACTAGACGTTATAACTGTTTCATATATATAGAATTTATACATTGTTTTAGGTATAACGTTATAAACATTGTTGCAAACAATGGTAATAGATTAAAACATTTATGCAAAAAAAAATTAGTGTATAGTGTCCCTTTAACAGCACGTGCACACAGTCTATCTAAGATTATTATTTAAAGGGACAGTGTATTGTTAGAGATATAAGCAAAGTGTATAATAGAGCATATAATTTTCAACAACTTTCCAACTTCTATCTGAATTGTAAAATAAACATTTTGGGTTTCAAGTAACGGTTATAGAAAAGCTATGTAAACAACGTTTATAAATAAATCACACTCGTAGTGGGTGGTGAGATAAAATAATAATTTTCTGATTTTTCTCTATAAGTGTTGTCCTAACTGTGTATACATTGAGAGAGGATTTTGAGCAGAGAGATAGCAAAATTGATTAGCTAATTTCACTGGGCTGTGTTTCATTTAGCAGAGACTTCAAAAATATACCTAAAGGGAAAAAATCCCATAACAGGCGTAAAATGGAAATTTGTTGAAAATTTTATACCCCAATCCATTAAAATTTCATTTTTATTCTTACTGTCCCTTCTAAGCTTTCCTCATTCATTCATTATGCTCTAACTCTCTGTACAACTATAGACCAGGTACACTCTGCTAAATAGATTTATGTATAGACCTATGTTATATGGACCCAAAGTTTTACAAAATAATCCTTACCATGCAAGTGTTTAAAATCACTTGTACCTGTCAAAACATAGCCCTAGAAGGGTTTCAAAATGTCTGGTGCTTTTATCTATCTATCTCTATCTACCATTGTACCCTGGCATAAGGTCAAAGTGCAAAATTCTAACTCAACAAATGTAGAATACATACTGTGTTCAAACTATAGAATTGGAAGCCTGAATTGTGGTTCCTAAGACTTAGGTTGTCAAACTGGTTATAGATAAACATTTATTAAAGGGTCATAATAGTTCAACTTAAAATGCACATGAGTACATTTCAGTTTGGATAGAAGCATGTTTGCAATGTACTGGTATTTTAAAAAATGCTTCTAGTATAAATCTATTCCTGTTTCAGTAGCATATGCTATGTCATTTACACACTGTGCCATCTCAGATAGCTGGTGGTGGGTAGCATGTATCTTGTCCTTGAAGAATAAGTTTGCATCATACAAGGCCATTACTGGCTAATTGAGCAGGCATAGTGTTTGAATGCTGGTGCACAGGACAAACAAATACAGTATATGTACATTTGCTCCAATGCCAGTATATTGTAAAAAGGTATTCTATTCAGACTTATAATGCAATTTTTGTTTTTTTTGTTTACTGTTCCTTTAAACTGCATATGTGCTAATGTGTCAGACTGTTACCCTAAAAGCACCGGGAAATAATATATAAACAGATTTGATGCACTTTAGGGGTACAGAATCGGATGATGTGGGTATCAGGGATTATGTTTTTTTTAGCACCATGATATTCTAATGGCAACTGGAAAAAAAATCAGCATCTTGAAAGCAGGTGTAAGTCGGACACTGGTAAAAAAAAATAATTAAAAAAATATATATTTAAACTCTATTTACATTTTTAAAGGGACAGTCTTGTCAAAATTAAACTTTCATGATTCAGATAGGGCATGACATTTTAAAGGGACACTAAACCCACTTTTTTTTTTTTCTTTAATGATTCAGATAGAGAGAGAGAGAGAGCATGCAATTTTAAGCATTTTAATCCTATTATCAATTTGTCTTCGTTCTCTTGCCATCTTTATTTAAAAAAAAAAAAAAAGCAGATTTTTAGGTTCAGCACCCTGGATAGTGCTTGCTTTATTGGTGGCTACATTTAGCCACCAGTAAGAAAGTGTAACCCAGGTCCTGAACAAAAATGGTCCAGCTCCTAAGATTTACATTCCTGCTTCTTAAATATATATAGCAAGAGAGAAGAAAATGTAATAATAGGAGTAAATTAGAAAGATGCGTAAAATTGCATGTTTTATCTGAATAATAACATAAAAGATTTCAGTTTAGTATTAGGGATAGACCGATGTTTTTTTTTAGGGCCGATACCGATTATTGACCGCCTTTCAGGCCGATAACGGATAACAGGGGCCAATATTCTGTACATTTAAAGTTTTGAAAAATCAACACAATTTCTACACAAATCTGGTATAAACTCAACATGCTTATTAAAATTTTAAACATTAAAAGTAAGCAACTGGAAAAAATAAAGTGCTTGAAAATTAACTTATTCAATTGCTTCCCAAAACATATAAAAATGGCATAAATCCCTTTTAAACTGCACACTGATATAAAATTAAATTTAAGTCACTACTGCAAAGCTAGACACTACACAATTTCTTCAGTACCCCCAGTTAAGTAGAAAAACATTATAGTGCAGAAAGCATAACATTTCAGCATGTTCTTCTGTTTTTTTTCATACATTGCGTTACAAGTACAGTAAAAAAAAAAAAAAAAAAAATATATATATATATATATATATATATATATATATATATATATATATATATATATTACTTACTGTGTGTGTATCTATATATACTGCCAATTGATAGAGAAAGAAAGGACATGTTGGAAAATCAGTCCTAGATTTAATTTATTTGCTTGAATTTTTAATATGCTCATATATATTTACTGAGTTGCAGATACCTTCCCTGGTACTGAGGAGTGGACTATAAGGTTTTTTTATGTCACTTATGGGCAGTTTTGTGTGTAACAGCGCCACCCAATGGTCAGAGCATTGTTAGCCACTGCTAGAGAATATTGATACTAGTCTTTTATACTGCATAGCTTTCTACTCCAGGTTTGTTGTTGTGGACATTTAAAGGGACAGTCTACACCAGAATATTTATTGTTTTAAAAGATAGATAATTCCTTTATTACCCATTCCCTTGCTTTGCAAAACCAACACAGTTATATTAAAGGGACACTCAATCAAAATTAAACTTTCATTATTCAGATAGAACATGCCATTTTAAACAACTTTCCAATTTGCTTCTATTAAAAAAATGTGCACATTATTTTTATATTTAAACTTTTTGAGTCGCCAGGTCCTACTGAGCATGTGCAAGAATAAGTGTGTATGCATTTGTGAATGGCTGATGGCTGTCACATGGTACGTGTATGCATTTGTGATTGGCTGATGGCTGTCACATGGTACAGGGGGAGTGGAAAAAGACATAACTTTTAAAATTGTCAGAAAAAATTTTACTACTCATTTGAAGTTCACACTAAGTGTTATTGCATTGTCTTGTTATCTTGCATTTGTTGATTATGGAAATCTACTGTGTTGACTGGTCCTTTAATACACTTTTTACCTCTGTGATTAGTTTGTATATAAGCCTCTGCAGACTGCCCCCTTATTTCAGGTCTTTTGACAGACTTGCATTTTAGCCAATCAGTTCTGACTCCTTGGAACTCCACGTGCATGAGCATAGTGTTATCTATATGAAACACATGAACTAACACCCTCTAGTTGTGAAAAACTGTAAAACTTCCCTGAGACGAGGCAGCCTTCAAGGGCTTCGAAATTAGCATATGAACCTCCCTAATTTTAGCCTTCAACTAAGAATACCAATAGAACAAAACAAAATTGGTGATAGGTGTAACTTTGAAAATTGTTTAAAATTACATGCCCTACCTGAATAATGAAAGTTTGCTTTGGACTAGACTGTCCCTTTAATTGGTGTGCCTGAACTATCATTTTTTTTTTTAATTTTTTTTTCTCTTTAAAGGGGAAAATAAAATATTTAAATTAAAACAATTGTCAAATATAGCAGCTTTAGTGAAATGTTTTGCTAATGTGTAAAATGTATCAGAATGCAACAAAAAATGTTCTATTTGTGACAGCAAATTGCAAGCAGATTGATTTTATGTATTGCTGACCCCTATAAGCAAATCAAAAGTAATTTAACTCTGTGTACTTCAGGGAAACTATGTAGCTTTAAGTGCCACTTAAAGATTACATTTTCCATTTCACAAATCATATATGTTTGTTTATGCTAGTCCATCTACAGGCCTGACATTGGTGGTATGGTAGTTGGTAACTGAGCTTGGACTTTTATCAGTGCTATTTATTATTAGATGCTATGTCCAGCTTATATGTGCTATAAATGATTTGTGTCACTTAAAACGACATAGTTTCCTTTAAGTACATACAGCTAAATTTCTTTTGGTTTGCTCCATATCGGTAATATCGGTAAGTTTCTGGCCGATACCAATATTTCAGAAATTCCAAATATCGGCCCTAAAAATTGGCCACTCTGATATATCGGTCTATGCATATTTAGAATCCCTTTAAACAATTTTCCAATTTTACTTTTATCAAATTTGCTTTGTTTTCTTGGTATTCTTTGTTGAAAGCTAAACCTAGGTAGGCTTATTTGCTAGTTTCTAAGCCCTTGAAGGCCGCCACTTATCTCAGTGCATTTTGACATTTTTTTACAGCTACACAGCGCTAGTTCATGTGTCCCATATAGATAACATTGTGTTCACTCCCGTGGAGTTACCTAGGAGTCAGCACTGATTAGCTAAAATGCAAGCCTGTCAAAAGAACTGAAATAAGGGGGCAGACTGTAAAGGCTTAGATATAAGGTAACCACAGAGGTAAAAGATATAACCATGTCATTATTTAAACAGTTAGTAGCTGAGCCTCATACACTGTTTGGCGCTGCAGCGCCATCTTACTGCTCCCACAGAGTGCAGACTGATTTTCACAACAGCGCCACCTTAAACTCCCCCCCCCACAGCATATACTGGTCTGCAGCGGCGACATCTTACTGGTAGTGGGCCTTAGCGTGGAACACTCTAAAGTAGCTGTGCAGGACTCGGTACAAGGCACTGTTAGGCAGGACAAAGTAACACCAGACCAGTCAAAAAGTTTACTTTTCGTTACCTGGTCGGTCCTGCCTAATAGTGCCTAGTACCCGGTCCTGCAAAGCTACATCCAGGGCCGGTTAAAGTGATGGTAATTTATAGTATTTTACACCATCTAATATTCTTAAACGTAACATGTAGATATTAGTCGCTGTATATATTTTTTTAAAAGTCGAGGTTAATTTTCATGTGAAAGTGCCCGTTTTTTTAAAAAACAAGGGTACTTTCATTCATGAAAATTGACATTTCAGCCATTTTTTAAAAATATATTTACCTTTTCTTCTTGAAGCCACTCCAGTGCTTCACCAGCCCGTCGCAAGCCTCTTCATACGTCAGCAATGACGATTCCGGCATCCTCCAATCACGGCTCCCCCCCCCCCCCCCCCGGGTAATCATTGCCTGAGGCAACGCCGTGATTGGAGGAAGCCGGTTTTCGGCATTGCTGGGTAAGTGAACCAGACGGGGCATCGTTTCAGAATGGCGATTTGACGTTTCAGAAGAACAAGGTAAGTATTTTTAAAATACGGTGCTATGAAAGTGCCCCTGTTTTTATTATTTTTTTAATTTTTTTTTTTTTTAAAAACTGGGCACTTTCACATGAAAATTGACCTTCACTTTAAATTTGAATTATATTTCAATAATAAATTATAATCTTACCAATACGTTGCTTCATTCATATGCTCCGCCCCCTCTACTATGTTCTATTCACGCAGTTACTTAGATCTCGGCTCCACCCGCAATCTAATTATTCATTAGTTAGAATATATATATATTTCAAAAATGTAAAAAATAAAACTCTTAAACTCTATGTAATTTTTAAGTTTAAAATTGCTGATACATTTTTAATTCATCATTTGTAAAAGTTTAATAGCGCTGCAGTCCTATACTTACACTTCTATTGCTTAAAATATGTACTCCAATGACTCTCCGTATCCCATGAACTGTGAGCAGCTATGTCTTCACAATTTAAATGCGCATTAGAAGCAGCATGACGTCGCTAACGCATGCGCAAAGGAATGTTGTTGTTTTTTTTAATGCAACATGCCAAAACGTCAAGTAAATTTGATTATTTTTAGTTTAGAATCGTATGGTAATTAGTGAATCCTTTCAATTTATCATCACTATTCACTTCAATGATGGGACCAAGTGGGTCCAAAGGACCCAGGCGGCACTTTAGTTCATGTCATACCCAGATTGCCCTCCCATCCTCTTCTCTAGCTCCTCTTGTGTTTGAAGCACACAGGTGCTGAATATCAGGGGCAGGCTGGGCATGAGTAGGGAAATCACGGCAGTAGACTCAGATAAGGTACAAGGAGAACGAACGGTTCTCAGGTTTGAAGGGTTGCTGTGTTTTTGTTCATCTGTGGAATCTCTCAAGATAACTGTCTATGCAGAGAACTAGCTAGCAATAAAATGTATTGTCAGCATGCCGCTCTGTTACTTTGTAAAGAAAGTGGGAGGAAGTGAGTTAAAGTGAAAGTAAATCCTAGCGTTTTACAAACACTAGGATTTACTATTGAAACAAATAAAGGGCACTTTCATTCATGAAGTATAAGATACTTCATGTGGAAAGCTCCTTTATTCGATTCAACCAATCGCCGCTCTTAGCTCCTACAGCAGCCCACGGCTAAAAACAATTTTGGCTAAGAGGTGACGTTTTCACTTCTTAGCCAATAGCCGTGCGGTAAATCCGACTTTGTGCCCATGGGAGCTGGATTTATCGCACTGCTATTGGCTAAGAGGTGAAAACGTCACCTCTTAGCCAAAAATTATTTTAGCCATGCGCTGCTGTAGGAGCTAAGAGCGGCGATCGGTTGAATCAAATAAAGGAGCTTTCTGCATGAAGTATCTTTTATACTTCATGAATGAAAGTGCCCTTTATTTGTTTTAATAGTAAATCCTAGTGTTTGTAAAACGCTAGGATTTACTTTCACTTTAAAGTTTAAATGTTAAGAGTTGCAGTTTACAGCATGTTATCTGCAGCATAGTACTAGACAGTCCGTATCAATGACTTGCAGCAGATACAGCAGCCTCAACTGCCACTGAGCAGTAAGGTCATGTTAACTGCTGGTGTCCTTGGAATTCATATAAAGTAACACCTTATTGACACCAATACACTGTAGCATATTTATTGGCATTACACTAAGTATGGTTATTCACTCTTTAGTATATAAAATGTGTGTATGTAAATAAAAATACCTGCTCACCCACAGCATAAAAACTGGAGAAAATTCTGTCAGTGTTTTAACCTGCTTCTAAATTTGTAAAACAAACAAGCCATAATGTGTATTAGTGAAGTAGTCTATTGCATGCTATTTTGTAATGAATAGGTGCTCGTCTGGGGTCCTTCCTCCAATTTTACTACGTGTTCCAGTGGTTCCTAGTTATACACTTGGCTTTGTATGCTGCTACTGTGCCACCCCTGATCAAAGCAGACCTTATATCCGCTATTTATATCAAATATAAAATTTTTAAAAAAAGCAAGTGTAGTAAGCTATGCATCTGTTTTTAAGTCTTTTATGGCTTGGTATTATTGGCACATGAGACCCATACATTAAGTCAGGGGGTTAATGTGGCATAAAACTGAGACTTAACTTATTTGCTTTAACCATATTGTCTGGTGTCTGAGGTGACATATAATCGCCATAACATCGGCAATAGGGCGTCTGGGACATATACTTGGCATAAGAGGTTTTTTTTGAAATATACACTTTTATTACTCAATCTGTTTTAGACTTCAATGTGCATGCTCACACTAATGAGGAAGTCCAGTCTGTGAACAGAACTTATTCAGCCTGCGCCCAGAGAATTAGTCGAATAGCATTCTATGCCAGCAAGTTTTATTCAGTTCAGGGGGGGATTTTAAAACCAATTTTTTTACAATTTCGTAATTTAGCTAAATATTCTCAGTGTTAGTTATGCAAAACAGGGGAATGGGTAATAAAGGGATTATCTATTATAAATATTGGTGTAGACCATCCCTTAAAGGGACACTGAACCCAAACTTTTTTCTTTCGTTATTCAGATAGAGCATGCAACTTTCTGATTTTACTCCTATTCTCATTTTTCTTCCTTCTCTTGGTATCTTTTATTTAAAAAGCAAAATTGTAAGTTTAGATGTCGGCCCATTTTTGGTGAACAACCTGGGTGGATAAATTCATCCACCAATAAGCAAGTGCTGTCCAATATTCTGAACCAAAAATTGTCTGGCTCCTTAGCTTAGGTGCCTTCTTTTTCAAATAAAGATAGCAAAAGAACAAAGAAAGATTGATAATAGGAGTAAATTAGAAAGTTGCTTAAAATTACATGCTCTGTCTGAATCACAAAAGAAAAAATTTGGGTTCAGTGTCTCTTTAACCCCTTAATGACCACAGCACTTTTCCATTTTCTGTCCGTTTGGGACCAAGGCTATTTTTACATTTTTTAGGTGTTTGTGTTTAGCTGTAATTTTCCTCTTACTCATTTACTGTACCCACACATATTATATACCGTTTTTCTCGCCATTAAGTGGACTTTCTAAAGATACCATTATTTTCATCATATCTTATAATTTACTATAAAAATTTTTTATAAAATATGAGGAAAAAATGGAAAAAAACACACTTTTTCTAACTTTGACCCCCAAAATCTGTTACACATCTACAACCACAAAAAAACACCCATGCTAAATAGTTTCTAAATTTTGTCCTGAATTTAGAAATACCCAATGTTTACATGTTCTTTGCTTTTTTTGTAAACTATAGGGCCATAAATACAAGTAGCACTTTGCTATTTCCAAACCATTTCTTTTCAAAATTAGCGCTAGTTACATTAGAACACTGATATCTTTCAGGAATCTCTGAATATCCATTGACATGTATATATTTTTTTTTTAGTAGACAACCCAAAGTATTGATCTAGGCCCATTTTGGTATATTTCATGCCACCATTTCACCGCCAAATGCAATCAAATACAAAAAATCGTTCACTTTTCACAAATTTTTTCACAAACTTTTGGTTTCTAACTTAAATTATTTACAAACAGCTTGTGCAATTATGGCATAAATTGTTGTAAATTCTTATCTGGGATCCCCTTTGTTCAGAAATAGCAGACATATATGACTTTGGCGTTGCTTTTTGGTAATTAGAAGGCCGCTAAATGCCACTGCGCACCACACGTGTATTATGCCCAGCAGTGAAGGGGTTAATTAGGGAGCATGTAGGGAGCTTTTTGGGATAGTTTTAGCTTTAGTGTAGTGTAGTAGACAACCCCAAGTATTGATCTAGGCCAATTTTGGTATATTTTATGCCACCATTTCACCGCCAAATGCGATCAAATTAAAAAAAAAGTTAAATTTTTCTCAATTTTAGGTTTCTCACTGAAATTATTTACAAACAGCTTGTGCAATTATGGCACAAATGGTTGTAAATGCTTCTCTGGGATCCCCTTTGTTCAGAAATAGCTGACATATATGGCTTTGGCATTGCTTTTTGGTAATTAGAAGGCCTCTAAATGCCGCTGCGCATCACACGTGTATTATGGCTAGCAGTGAAGGGGTTAATTATGTAGCTTGTAGGGAGCTTGCAGGGTTAATTTTATCTTTAGTGTAGAGCTCAGCCTCCCACCTGAAACATCAGACCCCCTGATCCCTCCCAAACAGCTCTCTTCCCTCCCCCACCCCACAATTGTCCCCGCCATCTTAAGTACTGGCAGAAACTCTGCCAGTACTAAAATAAAAGGTATTTGGCCATTTTTTTTAAAAAAAAAAAGCATATTTACATATGCTGATGTGTATGATCCCCCCCCTTAGACCCCAACCTCACTGATCCCCCACCTAACAGCTCTCTAACCCTTCCCCTCTGCCTTAATGGGCGCCATCTTGGGTACTGGCAGCTGTCTGCCAGTACCCAGTTTTGCAAAAAATTTGCCATTTTATTAAAAAAAGCGCCATTTTCTGTAGTGTAGCTTTCCCCCCCACCAAGACCAACCCCCCACCCCTTCCAGATCCCTTAGATTATATTTTTAAAGTTTAAACCTTATTTTTTTTGTTTACTTTTTACTTTATGTTTTTCTGTAGTGTAGCGGTTCCCACCCGCTCCCGCCCCGTGCACGCGCGCGCCCCCGTGGGTCCCGCCCCCGATCCCGCCCCCCTCCACTCCATACACAACATCGATGGCCGCCCACCCGCCTCCCACGTAAGCTCCCACCCACCAACGATACCGGCCATCGATGTCCGGTGGAGAGAGGGCCACAGAGTGGCTCTCTCTGCATCGGATGGCCAAGGGGGGTTATTGCAGGATGCCTCCATATTGAGGCATCACTGCAATAACCGGAAAGCAGCTGGAAGCGAGCAGGATCGCTTCCAGCTGCTTTCCAGACCAAGGACGTACGCCACACGTCCTCGGTCATTAAGTGTATTTTTTTTGAGGACGTGTGGCGTACGTCCTTGGTCGTTAAGGGGTTAATTTTTTTTTTTTTAATTTTTTTTTTTTATCTGATTAATTGAAAAAATAATCGGCCAACTAATTGATTATGAAAATACTTCGTTGCAGCCCTAGTTGATACACAAATTCTCTGTAGTTATTGATATGCATATTGTATCCATGGACAGCGCTGCAGAATATGTTGGTGCTTCATAAATAAAGTATAATAATAATAATGCAATGAAGGACATGTGCGATTGCAATTCCATTTTCTCAATATTCTTTAACCGGTTTTAAAAATCATTTTACAGTAACAACTTTGACAACTAAAGGCACTTTTTGACACATTACTATTATATAGCACATGTACAAGGCTCTCTGAAATGGCTACAAATGACATTTAGAGATGTATTGCATATATGCTCTTGAAATGAGGTAAATTGTGCAGTGCGGCGGGACCCAAAGTAAATCCTCCAGTTCAACGTAGTCCGGGAGTACAGCCTGTTCTGGCTCTTTGTCTAGTTAGTGGAAGGTTAGGCGCCCAGGCTGAGAAATGAGATCTCATTGCCGATTCATAGTAAAGTTGGACATTAGAGAGTCAAATACCTCCCATATCAGAAGTTCTGGAGGATACGAGCCGCAACCCGTGGTCCCTTATAATTCCAAATATATATGTGTTAAATAAAGATTGACATTTATTAAGAAGGGGCACAGGTACTTTGAGGGGTAAACGATGAGAAAAGTTTGTTGACTTTGGTAAAACCATAATTGTAATGGCAGCAACCAGTCCCAGCCAGGAAATCTTATCATCATATTTTCTGTAATGAAGCATCAACCTCATATTAAGTAATGTATTATAGTTGTCATTAAAGCTAAACCCAATTTTTTTTTCTTTCATGATTCAGATAGAGCATTCAATTTTAAGAAGCTTTCTAATTTACTCCTATTATCAAATTCTCTTGTTCTCTTGCTATCTTTATTTGAAAAAACAGGATTCTAAGCTTAGGAGCCAGCCCATTTTTTGTTCAGCACCTGGATAGCACTACCCAGTTACTCAACAAAAAATTGGCCGGCTCCTATGCTTACATTCCTGATTTCTCAAATAAATACAGTAAGAGAACGAAGAAAAATTGATAATAGGAGTAAATTAGAAAGTTGCTTAAAATGGCATGCTCTATTTGAATAATGAGAAACAAAATTTGGGTTCAGTATCCCTTTAACAATAGATTTATCGTGGGAGAGCAATACTCCCAAGTGACTTATCCACCTAATCGGCCATTTGAAGGAGTATGTTTTTTTTTTTTTTAAGTATTTGTAGTTCCCTAGAGGGGATGCCTAAGGAATGTGCTTCAGTTTTGCCATTGTTTACTTTATAGTAAGATCATCCATGAGGGACATCATTGACTTTAGGGAAGTCAACAGATCTGTTATAAAGAGTGTCAGGTCGTCGGCAAATAAAGCAAGTTTTTGCTCGGTGTCGAGAAAGAAAAGCCCTGATTGTCTCTGGATTTTCTGGTTGCAGCATCCAGTGGTTCAATAGTCAGGGCAAATAGAAAGGGAGAGAGGAGCCATGTTGTGTATAATTTCTAATAGGTATCCCAGGGTAGCAAAGTCCAACACCTTTAAAAGCAGATGGGATAGAGTATAGGACCTTAATAGCAGTTCTGAAGGAATCTGGGATCCCAAATACTCAGATGCCCATTTATCAAGCTCCGCCAGAAACAGCAGTTATGAAGCAGCGGTCTAAAGACCGCTGCTCCATAACCCTGTCCGCCTGCTCTGATGAGGCGGGCAGGAATCGCCGCAATTCAACCCGATCAAATACGATCGGGTTGATTGACACCACCCTGCTGGCGGCCGATTGGCCGCGAGTCAGCAGGGGGCGGCCAATGCTGAATACGGAGAGCGTATTGCTCTCTGCATTCAGAGAGGTCTTGAGGACATGATCCGCACTGTTGGATCAGGTCCGCAAGACCTTTCATAAATGGGCCTCAAAGTCTGAATCGTATAGCCCCACCTCACCCTATCAATAACTATTTCCACATCTTAAGACAGGGTGAGGAGGGACAGTTCCATGTCTGCCACTTAGGTGAATATATTCAGTAGGTTGCGGGTATTATATGTTCCCTGTCTTATAACAAATCCCACCTGATCCAGATGGATAATTGATCGCAAGCGTAGGTCTAATCTGGTGACTAGCAGTTTGGCATATATTTTTGACATCCACATTTGTAAGAGAGGTTGGGGTGCAACTATAGCGTGCAGTCTACATACACTTTGCTACCATAGTGTGTGGTCTACATATACTTTTAATAGTCTACATACACTTTGCTACTATAGTGTGCGGTCTACATATACTTTTAATAGTCTACATACACTTTGCTACTATAGTGTGCGGTCTACATATACTTTTTTTTTTTTTTTAATAATACCATAGTGGGTGCTACAATAGCGTGTAGTCTACATACACTTTTCTACTATACTTTTAATAGGTGTGCGGTCTACATATACTTTTTTTTTTTATATAATACCATAGTGGGTGCTACTATAGCGTGCAGTCTACATACACTTTTCTACTATTTTGGTTTATATACGTATAATGGAAAAATCAATGGATGGAAAAATAAATTTGCTTTTAGAATAGAACGTGAAGTTTGGCACCCTCTATGACTACATCAAATACTGGTCTATGGGGCGGAGCATAGCCATGCAGGAACATGGCTGCATCTTTAAAAAGCTCCATTGCATATCCTTTGTCACCGACTCTAATCTGGTGATATCAGGAGAGAAAATAAGATAATAATGCACACAGCTAACAGGCAGGAACCTCATCTTGTGGATAGCACAGCCACAGCAGAGAATACTGGTGTTTCGTAACGGACTTCGCACTGGGCCTACTCTCTGCACTCCGCTGAAAAGTTTAAAGTAAGGCAGATGTGATATGGAGTCATGGGAGACCCGACTACCACCCGACTAAGGCTGTTGCATATAGGAGATCTGACTCGCAGCTAAACTCCATTTTACCTTCAGAAACAAACACGCCGCCGTAGACGCGTGGCGCTCCATTGAAAAATCCAAAGCAAGGCAGACGTGACGCAGAGTTGTAGGAGACTCGAAAATCTACTGATTAAGGCTGTTGCATGTAAGAGAATCGGCCCACAACTATTTGGAAGTCAGCACACCGCCATAGATATGACCCACATAGCGCAGCTGGAAGGGAAATGCACACAAGCTTCATACAGTGAGTAATATCCGAATACATACATAGAACGACTTACTCCACCATTAAAAGTGGGTTCTATAAGTAAATAGCAATGGAAGTAGCCAATGTGTGGACTGTCAGATCATTACACTGGGCTCCACTGTGGGACAAACTCCCTCATTACTCAAGATTGTAAGAGATACACAATCAAAGAATCTCTAAAATAACAATCTCCAAGGAGACTTTATACCACAAAACTACACCTGTATCAAATTTATAATGCTGGCAAAAATATACTTATCTCCATCATAGTGCTGTAAGAGCAACAAGGCTCTTGATAGTTTCACATTGTGCCTAACACAATTGCAACCTGCCAACAACACACCGCAGCAGTTCAATGGCGGCCAAAAACAACAACAAAACTGATAAAAAAAAAAAAAAATTATCAGCATCTTCAGCCACTATGAACTCCTTCTTCCAAAAGCATGATACTGACACTACAGAAATGCTAATGGAGCCACCATCTATTGATAGCCAGTTAACACAGCCTCAAATTTTAACTTCTTCCCCACACACGGAATAACTAGCTCAGATCCAAACTAACATTTCAAAGTTGCCATCTTAATCGGATCTAGCTGACCTGAAAACTTTTATCAAAACAGAAATGTCATCTCTGAGAAGACATAAATGAATTGGGGTCAAGAATAGAATATCTGGAGGAAGGGCAAGACACCTTAAATAACATGATGACCGACTCTAATCATCAAATGACACAATACGAATCTCTCATACAATCTCAACTGAAAATTGAAGACCTAGACAATAGGAGTAGGAGAAGTAACTTACAGATAAGGGGAGTTCCAGAAGAAGTAAAACGGGAATCCTTGCCCTCATACCTATTACAATTATTCAAATATATTACCCCGTCGCTGAAGCTCACTGAAACATCTATGTAACGAGCTCATGTGGCATTAAAACCTTTTCCAAAACCACCCAACCCTCAAAGACATCATTATAACGTTTACAAATTACCTAGAAAAGAGACGATATGGAAACAAGTCGGGCTACAACGAGAGATCAACTTCCAAACATATAGTATTCAAATCTTTCAAGACAATCTGTCCCACGACAATTGAAAAAATGAGAAATACTTTATATCATGCAAATCCTACAAGAAAGACAGGTGAAATATTGTTGCGGTTTTTCCTTCAGCCTCATAGTCCAAAAAAAAGGCAGGACACGTATACAAAGAACCAGAAGACCTGGACTCCTCCAAAGGACTCAATATCAACTTCCCTCAACTAAAGTACTGGTCTGTATTCCCCACCTCTGTCACGTTTTCTTGCATAACAACACTACTACATCAGTGACAAGGTTCTGTTTCTTGTGGTAAATCCAGAAGATTGTTTTCACGTTAAAATGTAACTGTGCTCTCTTCTGTGATATTTTTATAAAATTATTTTAACAACATTTTAAAGGGTAAAATCTCCACCTCGTCATCTTGCAAATCATCAATCAGTATATGTCTGCTAGACTGTCTGAAATTGCAAATCTACAATCGGCATATGCCTTGCTAGACTGTCTGAAATTGCAAATCTACAATCGGCATATGCCTGGCTAGACTGTCTGAAATTCTTTTAACAACATTGTAAAGGATAAGTTAAACTGACATTTTAAGTCAGTTTAACTGATTTTATACTTTAAAATGTTCTTAAAATCAAATCAGTATATGCCTTGCTAGACTGCTCTAGTATAAACCGCAGATTAGGCCGGAGACTGCACGCTATAGTAGCACAGAGATTGATCTGTAGCTTTTGCTGTGGGATGAATCTTTACCTTCTTAGGGTATGATTAGAATATTGGCCTCTAAGAAGGTGGCCTTCTTGAGCCGTCAAATTATAGTATTTAAAGGGACACTAAACCCAAATTTATTTTCTTTCATGATTCAGATAGAGCATTTCATTTTAAGCAACTTTCTAAATTATTCCTATTATCAAATGTTCTTCTCTTGCTATCTTTATTTGAAAAGCAAGACTTAGGAGCTGGCCCATTTTTGGTTCAGCACCTGGGTTGAGCTTGCTGAATGGTGGCTTAAAGGCTCAAGTCCACCACCTTTCAGATTCAGATAAGAGACGGCCTTCAAGGGCTTAGAAATTAGCATATGAGCCTACCTAGGTTTGGCTTTCAACAAATTTGATGATAAAAGTAAATTGGAAAGTTGTTTCAAATTGCATGCCCTATTTGAATCATGACAGTTTAATTTGGACTTGACTGTCCTTTTAGTTCTTTGCCTAAGCTTTGTTGCAAGCTGTCAATATTTTACAACGTATTGCACTGCCTCCACCTAGCTACCCCCTAATGAAACCATGCTGGCAATTTTCTGTGAAGATAAAATTGTAAACTTGATGGATCATATGACAATGTTGGAGTAATGATCCTAGTATTTTTTATTTTCTTAAATTTAATACAGGATGGATTAGTGAGATGGGATGTTTGCTAGTCGGATTTTACATGCCAAGCACTTTAAAGAGATTGGTGGCAGCATCCAACTCTTTCTCTTGGTATCCATTGTTGAAACTTCTACATAGGTAGGCTCAGAAGCAATGCACTACTGTGAGCTAGTTGCTTGTCACTGTCTCACCCAATGTGTTTAGCTAGGTCCCAGTAGAGCATTGCTCTCCTTCAACAAAGGATATGAAGGGAATGAACCAAATTTAATAACAGAAATAGATCTGAAAAATGGTATGCTTTATCTGAAACCTAAAAGTTTTACTTTTATGATTATGTTCTTTTCAGGTATATATTTTTTATTTTATAAAGTTGTTGCTGTGTACAGACACAAATTCACAGTTTTGAGAAACAAAACCAATAATATGTGATATTATCTTCAAGACAGAAAAACTGCCCAAAATCTTACAGAATCCTCTGGGAAAGCATGACATTCAGAAACGAATAAAGGTATTAATTTACCAAAAAACATTACAACCAAGAATATACAGCATTGTGCTATATAATTAGAAACTAGTCTATTTCAGGATGATAACCTTTAGATTATTATGTATCATAAAATATATAAACTATCTTTAGATAGAATTTTCCTCAAAGTAGTTTTATTTAAATTATTTGAAAAAAAAAAACAACATTTTTAAATTCAAATAATAATAATTTCCTTTTTTTTTTAAATAATTGATTTTTATCCATACTGGAAGGAGGTAGCTGGAGGCAGTGCCTGAGCCAACATAGTAACTAGAATATACTGAGTTACCGGAACGGACAAGACCAGTCCTATTCTTCTTTGACTTATTAGCATTCTGGAACTTGTAGTATCCAGCCATACAGCCTAGAAAGGATCTAGCCGCACCTGATTACATTTTAGGTTTGGCTGGATGCGGTAAGCTGTCACTGGCAGGGTTAAGTAGGGAGCACTCATTGGTTGTCTTGGCACTTCAAACCAGGGTGTCAAGACTTAATTTTAATTCTGTTTTGCATATGTAAATATGACCCTGGGGATAGTCTCCCTAAGGGTGATGGGGGAAACCAGACGTGGACTCCTTGCCCAATGTGCTTAGAGGGATATGGCTGCACCTCACTGACGAGGCCCAAAGGAGGCCGAAACGATCGTCTGGGGTTGTCATGTTCCTTGTTCAGAGGAGAATTGCCTGGTATTTCGGAGCTGGACTGACCATGTTGGCGGGATCAGACTGATATACTACAGGAAAGTTTTCCTCTGTGAAAAGCACAATTGGGCAGAAAGAAGCTACTACCAGGTGGCAACCGGGCCATAGAACAAGCTATTGATGCTGCTGTTCGTTCCTGGCAGACTGCTTCTCATTCTGTTTTGCATTAATTTTAAGACACCAATGGTATCCTTGCTCCCAGTATTGTTAAGCCCTAAAATAGGCATCAACACAACCTTTAGGAAATGCTTGTATATGTATATAACTACAGCATGCAAAAAATAATAAATCTTAAACAGCTATGCATTTTAGCGCATCATTTTTTTTTATGTCCATTAACAACCAGAAAAATACACACAAACTCAGTTTTGCTAACCTTTTTCCTTATAGTTAAAATCCTTTAATCCGTTTATCTTATAGCTCTCTTCCTTTTTTTTATTTTTATAATTGGTACTCAAACTGTATTCCTTATTCAAGATGAGGTCTTACCTAGAATGTGCTAATATGTAAAAATGAAATTGTCTTGGTGCAACTTCTTGTTTCTAGGCATTGGCACGTATGTCGCATAAATAAATTGTATAAGCCTTTACAACTAGGAGGGCTGGGGCTCCCTAACAATTGTTGGTATAATATAGCTACACTAAATTAAATTATGTACTGATTGACTGATAATATATTGGAACATTCCAAAAAATTATTCAGGATAATATTATGTATTGGGATATTTAAAGAGCATGGGAAAGAACTCATAAATTAATTGGAAGTAACTATTGTCCAATTACTTATTTACCCATTGTAGGAAACCCTAAGTTAATGACTATAATACAAAACCCTACAATAAATGGAGAGCTCTGGGTATTTACATTTTTTTTTTTTTTTTTTTTTGGAAAGCCATATAAAAAAAATACTTTGAAGAAATGAATAAAGATTATGCTGCTGGAATGTTGCTTTGCATTATATTTCTCATTTAAATAATTCACATGCTTTTTTGGAGGTAACTACCAAATGAACATTCTTGCTTTATCAAATTTAAAATGTTTTCTGTATATTCTGACTTATATAGAACACTTTAAAGAAGTTAATTCTGATATATATTTAAAAAAAAAATGATAGCTAATACCTGGGACATTGAATTATCTAACAACAAATTTGGATTTGGTTTAGTTAAGAAAAGTTTAGCTGTGCTAAATCAGGTTACACTGAAATTTATATTTCAGGGAGTCGCAGGTGAGATTATTACAAAGAGGCTATCTTACTCCAAAAAGGGTTTCAAATTTGAATAAATCGTGTATAAATAAATGTTGTATATGTCAAATAGGGAGACCAAGTCTTAAGCATTATTTTTGGTCTTATCTTAAGTTACGGCAATTATGGGTAAAATCACCTTTTGGTTATCAAAATTGACAAAGACCTCAATTTTTTTTTTTCTTGAATTGGGATTATTTGAAGATTAAAAGTTTGATCTTTTTTATTACTATAGTGATACTCTGTGTTAGGAAGAGTATTTTAAAATTTATGGCCATCACCTAAAATTCAGATTTTAAGGAGGGAATATAAACCTGGTGTGTGTTATTTGATTCAGAGAATCTGGGACATAAAATGTTTAGTGTTACTAACTGAATATTGATAAGGGATTTTATATAGTGAATCTAAAATGTTTGCATGAACTTTTATATTATGTGGATATCTTCTCTTTTTTGTATAATGTATTAAATTAATAAAATTAAAAAAAAACATCACCTTGAGATTGGTAAATAGACTCTTTAGCTAGGGTTAAAATATGCTGTATACTTAATTTCTTCTGTTAAGTGTGATCAGTCCACGGGTCATCATTACTTCTGGGATATTACTCCTCCCCAACAGGAAGTGCAAGAGGATTCACCCAGCAGAGCTGCATATAGCTCCTCCCCTCTACGTCACTCCCAGTCATTCTCTTGCACCCAACGACTAGATAGGATGTGTGAGAGGACTATGGTGATTATACTTAGTTTTATATCTTCAATCAAAAGTTTGTTATTTTAAAATAGCACCGGAGTGTGTTATTACCTCTCTGGCAGAGTTTGAAGAAGAATCTACCAGAGTTTTGCTATGATTTTAGCCGGAGTAGTTAAGATCATATTGCTGTTCTCGGCCATCTGAGGAGTGAGGTAAACTTCAGATCAGGGGACAGCGGGCAGATGAATCTGCATAGAGGTATGTAGCAGTTTTTATTTTCTGACAATGGAATTGATGAGAAAATCCTGCCATACCGATATAATGTCATGTATGTATACTTTACACTTCAGTATTCTGGGGAATGGTACTTCACTAGAATTACACTGTAAGAAATACATAAAGCTGTTTAATAACTAGAGATTATGTTTAACGTTTTTGCTGGAATGTAAAATCGTTTTCATTTGCTGAGGTACTGTGTGAATAAATGTTTGGGCACTATTTTTCCACTTGGCAGTTGCTTAATCTGTTTTTCTGACAGTTTCTGTTCTCCCTCACTGCTGTGTGTGAGGGGGAGGGGCCGTTTTTTGGCGCTTTTACTATGCATCAAATATTTCAGTCAGCAACTCATTGTATTCCCTGCATGATCCGGTTCATCTCTACAGAGCTCAGGGGTCTTCAAAACTTATTTTGAGGGAGGTAATTTCTCTCAGCAGAGCTGTGAGAATTATAGTTTGACTGAGATAAAAAACGTTTATTCTGTAATTTGTTTCCTGCTTTCAGAATTTGTTATCTTTGCTAATGGGATTAAACCTTTGCTAAAGTTGTGTTGTTTACAAGGATTGAGGCTATAACTGTTTCAATTTATTAATTTTCAACTGTCATAGATCTACTGTGCTTCTTAAAGGCACAGTACGTTTTAATATTATTCTAATTGAATTGTATTTCCAAGTTGCAAGTTTATTTGCTAGTGTGTTAAACATGTCTGATTCAGAGGATGATACCTGTGTCATTTGTTGCAATGCCAAAGTGGAGCCCAATAGAAATTTATGTACTAACTGTATTGATGCTACTTTAAATAAAAGTCAATCTGTACAAATTGAACAAATTTCACCAAACAACGAGGGGAGAGTTATGCCGACTAACTCGCCTCACGTGTCAGTACCTACATCTCCCGCTCAGAGGGAGGTGCGTGATATTGTAGCGCCGAGTACATCTGGGCGGCCATTACAAATCACATTACAGGATATGGCTACTGTTATGACTGAGGTTTTGGCTAAATTACCAGAACTAAGAGGTAAGCGTGATCACTCTGGGGTGAGAACAGAGTGCGCTGATAATATTAGGGCCATGTCAGACACTGCGTCACAGGTGGCAGAACATGAGGACGGAGAACTTCATTCTGTGGGTGACGGTTCTGATCCAAACAGACTGGATTCAGATATTTCAAATTTTAAATTTAAACTGGAAAACCTCCGTGTATTACTAGGGGAGGTGTTAGCGGCTCTGAATGATTGTAACACAGTTGCAATACCAGAGAAAATGTGTAGGTTGGATAAATATTTTGCGGTACCGACTAGTACTGAGGTTTTTCCTATACCTAGGAGACTTACTGAAATTGTTACTAAGGAGTGGGATAGACCCGGTGTGCCGTTCTCACCCCCTCCGATATTTAGAAAAATGTTTCCAATAGACGCCACCACAAGGGACTTATGGCAAACGGTCCCTAAGGTGGAGGGAGCAGTTTCTACCTTAGCTAAGCGTACCACTATCCCGGTGGAGGATAGCTGTGCTTTTTCAGATCCAATGGATAAAAAGTTAGAGGGTTACCTTAAGAAAATGTTTGTTCAACAAGGTTTTATATTGCAACCCCTTGCATGCATTGCGCCGATCACGGCTGCAGCGGCATTCTGGATTGAGTCTCTGGAAGAGAACATTGGTTCAGCTACTCTGGACGACATTACGGACAGGCTTAGAGTCCTTAAACTATCTAATTCATTCATTTCGGAGGCCGTAGTACATCTTACTAAACTTACGGCGAAGAATTCAGGATTCGCCATTCAGGCACGCAGGGCGCTGTGGCTAAAATCCTGGTCAGCTGATGTTACTTCTAAGTCTAAATTGCTTAATATACCTTTCAAAGGGCAGACCTTATTCGGGCCCGGGTTGAAAGAGATTATCGCTGACATTACAGGAGGTAAAGGCCATGCCCTGCCTCAGGACAAAGCCAAAGCCAAGACTAGACAGTCTAGTTTTCGTTCCTTTCGTAATTTCAAAGCAGGAGCAGCATCAACTTCGCTACAGACAAGGCTGGAAACCTAACCAGTCCTGGAACAAGGGCAAGCAGACTAGGAAACCTGCTGCTGCCCCTAAAACAGCATGAATTGAGGGCCCCCGATCCGGGATCGGATCTAGTGGGGGGCAGACTTTCTCTCTTCGCCCAGGCTTGGGCAAGAGATGTTCAGGATCCCTGGGCGCTAGAGATAATATCTCAGGGATACCTTCTGGACTTCAAATACTCTCCTCCAAGAGAGAGATTTCATCTGTCAAGATTGTCAACAATCCAGACAAAGAAAGAGGCGTTTCTACGCTGCGTACAAGAGCTCTTGTTAATGGGAGTAATCCATCCAGTTCCACGATCGGAACAGGGACAGGGGTTTTACTCAAATCTGTTTGTGGTTCCCAAAAAAGAGGGAACTTTCAGACCAATCCTGGACTTAAAGATCCTAAACAAATTCCTAAGAGTTCCATCGTTCAAGATGGAGACTATTCGGACAATTTTACCTATGATCCAAGAGGGTCAATACATGACCACTGTAGATTTAAAAGATGCTTACCTTCACATACCGATTCACAAAGATCATTATCGGTACCTAAGGTTTGCCTTCCTAGACAGGCATTACCAGTTTGTGGCTCTTCCATTCGGATTGGCTACAGCTCCAAGAATCTTCACAAAGGTTCTGGGTGCTCTTCTGGCGGTACTAAGACCGCGGGGAATCTCGGTAGCTCCATACCTAGACGACATTCTGATACAAGCTTCAAGCTTTCAAACTGCTAAGTCTCATACAGAGTTAGTGCTGGCATTTCTAAGGTCACATGGATGGAAGGTGAACGAAAAGAAAAGTTCACTCGTTCCACTCACAAGAGTTCCCTTCCTGGGGACTCTTATAGATTCTGTAGAAATGAAGATTTACCTGACAGAGGACAGGCTAACAAGACTTCAAAGTGCTTGCCGCACCCTTCATTCCATTCAACACCCGTCAGTGGCTCAATGCATGGAGGTAATCGGCTTAATGGTAGCGGCAATGGACATAGTACCCTTTGCACGCTTACACCTCAGACCACTGCAACTGTGCATGCTAAGTCAGTGGAATGGGGATTACTCAGACTTATCCCCTTCTCTGAATCTGGATCAAGAGACCAGAAATTCTCTTCTATGGTGGCTTTCTCGGCCACATCTGTCCAGGGGGATGCCATTCAGCAGACCAGACTGGACAATTGTAACAACAGACGCCAGCCTTCTAGGTTGGGGTGCCGTCTGGAATTCTCTGAAGGCTCAGGGACAATGGAGTCAGGAGGAGAGTCTCCTGCCAATAAACATTCTGGAATTGAGAGCAGTTCTCAATGCCCTCCTGGCTTGGCCCCAGTTGACAACTCGGGGGTTCATCAGGTTTCAGTCGGACAACATCACGACTGTAGCTTACATCAACCATCAGGGAGGGACAAGAAGCTCCCTAGCTATGATGGAAGTATCAAAGATAATTTGCTGGGCAGAGTCTCACTCTTGCCACCTGTCAGCAATCCACATCCCGGGAGTGGAGAACTGGGAGGCGGATTTCTTAAGTCGTCAGACTTTTCATCCGGGGGAGTGGGAACTTCATCCGGAGGTCTTTGCCCAAATACTTCGACGTTGGGGCAAACCAGAGATAGATCTCATGGCGTCTCGACAGAACGCCAAGCTTCCTCGTTACGGGTCCAGATCCAGGGATCCAGGAGCAGTCCTGATAGATGCTCTGACAGCACCTTGGGACTTCAGGATGGCTTACGTGTTTCCACCCTTCCCGTTGCTTCCTCGATTGATTGCCAGAATCAAACAAGAGAGAGCATCAGTGATTCTAATAGCACCTGCGTGGCCACGCAGGACTTGGTATGCAGACCTGGTGGACATGTCATCCTGTCCACCTTGGTCTCTACCTCTGAAACAGGACCTTCTGATACAGGGTCCCTTCAAACATCAAAATCTAACTTCTCTGAAGCTGACTGCTTGGAAATTGAACGCTTGATTTTATCAAGACGTGGATTTTCTGAGTCAGTTATTGATACCTTAATACAGGCTAGGAAACCTGTTACCAGAAAGATTTACCATAAGATATGGCGTAAATACCTATATTGGTGTGAATCCAAAGGTTACTCTTGGAGTAAGGTTAGGATTCCTAGGATATTGTCTTTTCTACAAGAAGGTTTAGAAAAGGGTTTATCTGCTAGTTCATTAAAGGGACAGATCTCAGCTCTGTCCATTCTGTTACACAAACGTCTGTCAGAAGTTCCTGACGTCCAGGCTTTTTGTCAGGCTTTGGCCAGAATTAAGCCTGTGTTTAAAACTGTTGCTCCACCATGGAGTTTAAACCTTGTTCTTAATGTTTTACAGGGCGTTCCGTTTGAACCCCTTCATTCCATTGATATAAAGTTGTTATCTTGGAAAGTTCTATTTTTAGTGGCTATTTCCTCGGCTCGAAGAGTCTCTGAATTATCAGCCTTACATTGTGATTCTCCTTATTTGATTTTTCATTCGGATAAGGTAGTCCTGCGTACTAAACCTGGGTTCTTACCTAAGGTAGTTACTAACAGGAATATCAATCAAGAGATTGTTGTTCCTTCTTTATGCCCAAATCCTTCTTCAAAGAAGGAACGTCTACTGCACAACCTAGATGTAGTCCGTGCTCTAAAATTTTACTTACAGGCAACTAAGGAATTTCGACAAACGTCTTCTCTGTTTGTCATTTACTCTGGGCAGAGGAGAGGTCAAAAAGCTTCCGCTACCTCTCTTTCTTTTTGGCTTCGTAGCATAATTCGTTTAGCTTATGAGACTGCTGGACAGCAGCCTCCTGAAAGAATTACAGCTCATTCTACTAGAGCTGTGGCTTCCACTTGGGCCTTCAAGAATGAGGCCTCTGTTGAACAGATTTGCAAGGCTGCAACTTGGTCTTCGCTTCATACTTTTTCCAAATTTTACAAATTTGACACTTTTGCTTCATCGGAGGCTATTTTTGGGAGAAAGGTTCTTCAGGCAGTGGTTCCTTCTGTATAAAGAGCCTGCCTATCCCTCCCGTCATCCGTGTACTTTTGCTTTGGTATTGGTATCCCAGAAGTAATGATGACCCGTGGACTGATCACACTTAACAGAAGAAAACATAATTTATGCTTACCTGATAAATTCCTTTCTTCTGTAGTGTGATCAGTCCACGGCCCGCCCTGTTTTTAAGGCAGGTAAATATTTTTTAATTTATACTCCAGTCACCACTTCACCCTTGGCTTTTCCTTTCTCGTTGGTCCTTGGTCGAATGACTGGGAGTGACGTAGAGGGGAGGAGCTATATGCAGCTCTGCTGGGTGAATCCTCTTGCACTTCCTGTTGGGGAGGAGTAATATCCCAGAAGTAATGATGACCCGTGGACTGATCACACTACAGAAGAAAGGAATTTATCAGGTAAGCATAAATTATGTTTTTGTCCCCTTTTCATCTAATTTAGCTCTGAAAATTGTGGAATTTCTAACTCAATTGCACCCTCTTGATTTAATTAAGGCTAACTTTGCTACATATCTATTATTAATTAACTTTAATAACTGCATACAATGCATTTTTATACAAATTTTGTGACTGTAGCTAGCCTTGTCTGTAGACTCAAGCCTGGATTAGCTCCTTCTAATAACGTTGGGTGGAGCAAACAATATGTTAATTTGTTCTGTCTTGGGTGCTATGTTATTTTAGAACAACACAATAGAAATTTCTTGTAATTACGAGGTACTTACTGTCCCTTTTAAGAAAAAGGTTTGTTGACTGACACTACTATTTTGGTAATCTGCTGTGTTTTGCTGTTCCACAGAATTGCTAGAGGGGCTTTCAAAACATGATGGCTTTACTGGAAATGGAGCACAGAATGGAAAAACACCAAGTGGTCCAGAACAAAGCAAAACCAGCACAGAGAGAGAATCTGGATCTGGGGAATCTGCAAAGGGTTTCACCAAAGACCAGACTGAAGGGGTACACAGGTATGCTATTTATCATAATCTGCATCCTCTCCCTTATACTTACAGTGCTGTAACTTGACTATATCTTTTTGGTGTGTTTTAAATAAAATGTATTTCTTTCATGTAATTAGCAAGAGTCCATGAGCTAGTGACGTATGGGATATACATTCCTACCAGGAGGGGCAAAGTTTCCCAAACCTCAAAATGCCTATAAATACACCCCTCACCACACCCACAATTCAGTTTTACAAACTTTGCCTCCGATGGAGGTGGTGAAGTAAGTTTGTGCTAGATTCTACGTTGATATGCGCTCCGCAGCAAGTTGGAGCCCGGTTTTCCTCTCAGCGTGCAGTGAATGTCAGAGGGATGTGAGGAGAGTATTGCCTATTTGAATGCAGTGATCTCCTTCTACGGGGTCTATTTCATAGGTTCTCTGTTATCGGTCGTAGAGATTCATCTCTTACCTCCCTTTTCAGATCGACGATATACTCTTATATATACCATTACCTCTGCTGATTCTCGTTTCAGTACTGGTTTGGCTATCTGCTATATGTAGATGAGTGTCCTGGGGTAAGTAAGTCTTATTTTCTGTGACACTCCAAGCTATGGTTGGGCACTTTATAAACAAAGTTCTAAATATATGTATTCAAACATTTATTTGCCTTGACTCAGAATGTTCAACTTTCCTTATTTTCAGACAGTCAGTTTCATATTTGGGATAATGCATTTTAATTTAACATTTTTTCTTACCTTAAAATTTGACTTTTTCCCTGTGGGCTGTTAGGCTCGCGGGGGCTGAAAATGCTTCATTTTATTGCGTCATTCTTGGCGCAGACTTTTTTGGCGCAAAAAATCTATTTCCGTTTCCGGCGTCATACGTGTCGCCGGAAGTTGCGTCACTTTTTGACGTTATTTTGCGCCAAAAATGTCGGCGTTCCTTATTTGGACGACATCTTGGTACTTGCTCAGTCTTTACATTTAGCAGAATCTGATACGACTCGACTTGTGTTGTTTCTTCAAGATCATGGTTGGAGGATCAATTTACCAAAAAGTTATTTGATTCCTCAGACAAGGGTAACCTTTCTGGGTTTCCAGATGGATTCAGTGTCCATGACTCTGTCTTTAACAGACAAGAGACGTCTAAAGTTGATTGCAGCTTGTCGAAACCTTCAGTCACAATCATTCCCTTCGGTAGCCTTATGCATGGAAATTCTAGGTCTTATGACTGCTGCATCGGACGCGATCCCCTTTGCTCGTTTTCACATGCGACCTCTTCAGCTCTGTATGCTGAAGCAATGGTGCAAGGATTACACGAAGATATCTCAATTAATATCTTTAAAACCGATTGTTTGACATTCTCTAACATGGTGGACGGATCACCATCGTTTAATTCAGGGGGCTTCTTTTGTGCTTCCGACTTGGATTGTAATTTCAACAGATGCAAGTCTCACAGGTTGGGGAGCTGTGTGGGGATCTCTGACGGCACAAGGAGTTTGGGAATCTCAGGAGGTGAGATTACCGATCAATATTTTGGAACTCCGTGCAATTTTCAGAGCTCTTCAGTTTTGGCCTCTTCTGAAGAGAGAATCGTTCATTTGTTTTCAGACAGACAATGTCACAACTGTGGCATACATCAATCATCAAGGAGGGACTCACAGTCCTCTGGCTATGAAAGAAGTATCTCGAATTTTGGTTTGGGCGGAATCCAGCTCCTGTCTAATCTCTGCGGTTCATATCCCAGGTGTAGACAATTGGGAAGCGGATTATCTCAGTCGCCAAACGTTGCATCCGGGCGAATGGTCTCTTCACCCAGAGGTATTTCTTCAGATTGTTCAAATGTGGGAACTTCCAGAAATAGATCTGATGGCGTCCCATCTAAACAAGAAACTTCCCAGGTATCTGTCCAGATCCCGGGATCCTCAGGCGGAGGCAGTGGATGCATTATCACTTCCTTGGAAGTATCATCCTGCCTATATCTTTCCGCCTCTAGTTCTTCTTCCAAGAGTAATCTCCAAGATTCTGAAGGAATGCTCGTTTGTTCTGCTGGTAGCTCCGGCATGGCCTCACAGGTTTTGGTATGCGGATCTTGTCCGGATGGCCTCTTGCCAACCGTGGACTCTTCCGTTAAGACCAGACCTTCTGTCACAAGGTCCTTTTTTCCATCAGGATCTGAAATCCTTAAATTCAAAGGTATGGAGATTGAACGCTTGATTCTTGGTCAAAGAGGTTTCTCTGACTCTGTGATTAATACTATGTTACAGGCTCGTAAATCTGTATCTCGAGAGATATATTATAGAGTCTGGAAGACTTATATTTCTTGGTGTCTTTCTCATCATTTTTCCTGGCATTCTTTTAGAATACCGAGAATTTTACAGTTTCTTCAGGATGGTTTAGATAAGGGTTTGTCCGCAAGTTCTTTGAAAGGACAAATCTCTGCTCTTTCTGTTCTTTTTCACAGAAAGATTGCTATTCTTCCTGATATTCATTGTTTTATACAAGCTTTGGTTCGTATAAAACCTGTCATTAAGTCAATTTCTCCTCCTTGGAGTTTGAATTTGGTTCTGGGAGCTCTTCAAGCTCCTCCGTTTGAACCTATGCATTCATTGGACATTAAATTACTTTCTTGGAAAGTTTTGTTCCTTTTGGCCATCTCTTCTGCCAGAAGAGTTTCTGAATTATCTGCTCTTTCTTGTGAGTCTCCTTTTCTGATTTTTCATCAGGATAAGGCGGTGTTGCGAACTTCTTTTGAATTTTTACCTAAAGTTGTGAATTCCAACAACATTAGTAGAGAAATTGTGGTTCCTTCATTATGTCCTAATCCTAAGAATTCTAAGGAGAAATCGTTGCATTCTTTGGATGTTGTTAGAGCTTTGAAATATTATGTTGAAGCTACGAAATCTTTTCGTAAGACTTCTAGTCTATTTGTTATCTTTTCCGGTTCTAGAAAAGGCCAGAAAGCTTCTGCCATTTCTTTGGCATCTTGGTTGAAATCTTTAATTCATCTTGCCTATGTTGAGTCGGGTAAAACTCCGCCTCAGAGAATTACAGCTCATTCTACTAGGTCAGTTTCTACTTCCTGGGCGTTTAGGAATGAAGCTTCGGTTGACCAGATCTGCAAAGCAGCAACTTGGTCCTCTTTGCATACTTTTACTAAATTCTACCATTTTGATGTATTTTCTTCTTCTGAAGCAGTTTTTGGTAGAAAAGTACTTCAGGCAGCGGTTTCAGTTTGAATCTTCTGCTTATGTTTTTCGTTAAACTTTATTTTGGGTGTGGATTATTTTCAGCAGGAATTGGCTGTCTTTATTTTATCCCTCCCTCTCTAGTGACTCTTGTGTGGAAAGATCCACATCTTGGGTAGTCATTATCCCATACGTCACTAGCTCATGGACTCTTGCTAATTACATGAAAGAAAACATAATTTATGTAAGAACTTACCTGATAAATTCATTTCTTTCATATTAGCAAGAGTCCATGAGGCCCGCCCTTTTTTATGGTGGTTATGATTTTGTATAAAGCACAATTATTCCAATTCCTTATTTTATATGCTTTCGCACTTTTTTATCACCCCACTTCTTGGCTATTCGTTAAACTGAATTGTGGGTGTGGTGAGGGGTGTATTTATAGGCATTTTGAGGTTTGGGAAACTTTGCCCCTCCTGGTAGGAATGTATATCCCATACGTCACTAGCTCATGGACTCTTGCTAATATGAAAGAAATGAATTTATCAGGTAAGTTCTTACATAAATTATGTTTTTTTATGTTTGTACCTGATTAGGTTACTGAATCTTGTGTAGGGACATCAGACACAAAATATATTTATTAATTTTATTTTTTTTAAAACCGGATTATATTATCTGTACTCTTTAATATTGTTTAACAGTTTATACAACATTTATTTCTTGTAAATATTTTACTTTTATTTAGTTTTTTAAAAAAAAGTGTGTGGTTTTAATTCTGAATTGCTAAAAAAATGTTTATACATATTATTATTTCTCTTGTAAGGTGTATCCAGTCCACAGATCATCCATTACTTGTGGGATATTCTCCTTCCCAACAGGAAGTTGCAAGAGGATCACCCACAGCAGAGCTGCTATATAGCTCATCCCCTAACTGCCATACCCAGTCATTCTCTTGCAACTCTCAACAAGCATGGAGGTAGTAAGAGGAAAGTGGTGAAATGTAGCTGTTATCTTGCTTGAATCAAAAGTTTGTTATTTTTAAATGGTACCGGAGTTGTACTATTTTGTCCCAGGCAGAAAAATAGAAGAATCTGCCTGTGATTTCTATAATCTTAGCAGGTTGTAACTAAGATCCATTGCTGTTCTCACACATGACTGAAGAGAGAGGTAACTTCAGCGGGGGAATGGCGTGCAGGTTATCCTGCTATGAGGTATGTGCAGTTAAGATTTTTTCTAGAAGATGTGAATGCTAGAAAATGCTGCTGATACCAAATTTATGTAAGGTAAGCCTGAATATAGTGATTTAATAGCGACTGGTATCATGCTTACTTTCTGAGGTAATACTCTTTTATATTTACAATATAAAACGTTTGCTGGCATGTTTAAACGTTTTTATATATACTTTGGTGATAAAACTTTATTGGGGCCTAGTTTTTTCCACATGGCTGGCTTAAATTTGCCTAGAAACAGTTTCCTGAGGCTTTCCACTGTGTTACTATGAGTGGGAGGGGCCTAATTTAGCGCTTTTTTTGCGCAGTAACTTTTACAGACTGAGACATCCAGCTTCCTCTAGGAGTCCCCTGAATGCTATAGGACATCTCTAAAGGGCTCTTAGGCTTTCCAAAATCGTTTGTTGGGGAAGGTAGGCCCACAGCAAGGCTGTGGCAGTTTGGTGTGACTGTTAAAAAAACGTCTATCGTTTTTTTGATCCGTTTTTTGAACTAAGGGGTTAATCATCTATTTGCAAGTCGGTGCAATGCTCTGTTAGCTTATTATACACACTGTAAAAATTTCGTTTGATTTACTGCCTTTTTTCACTGTTTTTCACTGTTTTTCAAATTCTGACAATTTGTTTCTCTTAAAGGCACAGTACCGTTTCTTATATTTGCTTGTTAACTTGATTTAAAGTGTTTTCCAAGCCTGCTAGTCTCATTGCTAGTCTGTACAAACATGTCTGACATAGAGGAAACTCCTTGTTCATTATGTTTAAAAGCCATTGTGGAACCCCCTCTTAGAATGTGTACCAAATGTACTGATTTCACTTTAAGCAATAAAGATCATATTCTGTCTTTAAAAAATTTATCACCAGAGGAATCTGACGAGGGGGAAGTTATGCCAACTAACTCTCCCCACGTGTCAGATCCTTTGACTCCCGCTCAAATGGCGCCAAGTACATCTAGGGCGCCCATAGCATTTACTTTACAAGACATGGCGGCAGTCATGGATAATACACTGTCAGTGGTATTAGCCAGACTACCTGAATTTAGAGGATAGCTCTGGAGTTAGACGAAATACAGAGCATACTGACACTTTAAGAGCTATGTCTGATACTGCCTCACAATATGCAGAAGCTGAAGAAGGAGAGCTTCTTTCTGTGGGTGATGTTTCTGACTCAGGGAAGATGATGCAACCTGATTTTGATATCTCTACATTTAAATTTAAGCTTGAACACCTCCGTGTGTTACTCAAGGAGGTTTTAGCTGCTCTGAATGACTGTGATACAATTGCAGTGCCAGAGAAATTGTGTAGACTGGATAAATACTATGCAGTGCAGGTGTGCACTGATGTTTTCCAATACCTAAAAGGTTTACAGAAATTATTACTAAGGAATGGGATAGACCAGGTGTGCCGTTCTCTCCCCCTCCTATTTTTAGAAATGTTTTTCCAATAGACGCCACCACACAGGACTTATGGCAGACAGTTCCTAAGGTGGAGGGAGCAGTTTCTACTCTAGCAAAGCGTACTACCATCCCTGTCGAGGACAGTTGTGCTTTCTTTGATCCAATGGATAAAAAGTTAGAGGGTTACCTTAAGAAAATGTTTATTCAACAAGGTTTTATCCTACAGCCCCTTGCATGCATTGCTTCTGTCACTGCTGCTGCGGCGTTCTGGTTTGAGTCTCTGGAAGAGGCTTTACAGGTAGCGACTCCATTGGATGACATACTTGACAAGCTTAGAGCACTTAAGCTAGCCAATTCTTTTGTTTCTGATGCCATTGTTCATTTGACTAAACTAACGGCTAAGAATTCTGGTTTTGCTATCCAGGCGCGCAGAGCGCTATGGCTTAAATCATGGTCAGCTGACGTTACTTCAAAGTCTGCTTAACATTCCCTTCAAGGGGCAGACCCTATTCGGGCCTGGTTTGAAGGAGATTATTGCTGGTATCACTGGAGGAAAAGGTCATGCCCTTCCTCAGGATAGGTCCAAATCAAGGGCCAAACAGTCTAATTTTCGTGCCTTTCGAAACTTCAAGGCAAGTGCGGCATCAACTTCCTCTAATGCAAAACAAGAGGGAACTTTTGCTCAGTCCAAGACGGTCTGGAGACCTAACCAGACCTGGAACAAGGGTAAGCAGGCCAAAAAGCCTGCTGCTGCCTCTAAGACAGCATGAAGGAATGGCCCCCTATCCGGTGACGGATCTAGTAGGGGGCAGACTTTTGCTCTTCGCCCAGGTGTGGGCAAGAGATGTCCAGGATCCCTGGGCGTTGGAAATTATATCCCAGGGATATCTTCTGGACTTCAAGGCTTCCCCCCCCCCAAAAGGGAGATTTCACCTTTCTCAATTATCTGCAAACCAGATAAAGAGAGAGGCATTCTTACACTGTGTACAAGACCTCCTAGTTATGGGAGTGATCCATCCAGTTCCAAAGGAGGAACAGGGACAGGGATTTTACTCAAATCTGTTTGTGGTTCCCAAAAAAGAGGGAACCTTCAGACCAATTTTGGATCTAAAGATCTTAAACAAATTCCTCAGAGTTTCATCATTCAAGATGGAAACTATTCGTACCATCCTACCTATGATCCAGGAGGATCAATACATGACTACAGTGGATTTAAAGGATGCTTATCTTCACATTCCGATACACAAAGATCATCATCGGTTTCTCAGGTTTGCCTTCCTAGACAGGCATTACCAGTTTGTAGCTCTTCCCTTTGGGTTAGCTACAGCCCCAAGAATTTTTACGAAGGTTCTGGGGTCGCTTCTGGCGGTCCTAAGGCCGCAGGGCATAGCAGTGGCCCCTTATTTAGACGACATCCTGATTCAGGCGTCAAACTTCCAAGTTGCCAAGTCTCATACGGACATAGTGTTGGCATTTCTGAGGTCGCATGGGTGGAAGGTGAACAAGGAAAAGAGTTCTCTATCCCCCCTTACAAGAGTTTCCTTCCTAGAGACTCTGATAGATTCTGTAGAAATGAAAATTTACCTGACAGAGTCCAGGTTATCAAAACTTCTAAATTCCTGCCGTGTTCTTTATTCCATTCCTCGCCCTTCGGTGGCTCAGTGCATGGAAATAATCGGCTTAATGGTAGCGGCAATGGACATAGTGCCGTTTGCATGCCTACATCTCAGACCGCTGCAACTCTGCATGCTCAGTCAGTGGAATGGGGATTACACAGATTTGTCCCCTCTACTAAATCTGGATCAAGAGACCAGGGATTCTCTTCTCTGGTGGCTATCTCGGGTCCATCTGTCCAAAGGTATCACCTTTCGCAGGCCAGATTGGACAATTGTAACGACAGATGCCAGCCTTCTAGGTTGGGGTGCAGTCTGGAACTCCCTGAAGGCTCAGGGATCGTGGACTCAGGAGGAGTCACTCCTTCCAATAAACATTCTGGAACTAAGAGCGATATTCAATGCTCTTCAGGCTTGGCCTCAGCTAGCGACAATAAGGTTTGTTACGGTACCAACAGGATACCAAGGGTTAACACCAGATGAACAATGTCCTGAATATGGGATCAGCAACTCACAACCCAGCCAGTTTTCAGGTTTAAAACAGAATTACTTTATTAAGGGCCATATGCCCAGTATATATGCAGGTCTAACCCCAGATGGGGGGTTGAAAGAATGTTGTACATTACATAGAGAGACAACGCCCTTTGACAGGCCACAATAGAATTGCATTACTTAAGCAGATAACAATTTAAACACAAGACACTTGGCTTTTCTTATCACTGGGGCGTCTGCTCTCTGGAGGTGATTAAACAATGGGAATGTTTATCACTTAAACGTAATTATAGCCCACAATAGCTGAGGCCAGCAAACCTGTCTTTTAGAAAACAGCTTCTCAAAGCTGCACACGGTCAATTCTTTTAGTTCTGACCGAAGGGTCTGTCACATAGCTCCCCCCTTGTGGAACACTCCGGCAGACCCGGCTTGACCCTTTGGCGGGTCAACTTGGGGATGACCGGACTAGGAGGTGGTAGGCATTTCAGTTTGCCGGGACAATCCATCTGTATTCCCGTTATGAGAGAGAATTCCTGTCCATACAAACAAGGGTTCAACTTCCTCAGTGCCCAGACTAGGGCTAAACAGTCCTTCAAAATCCCATCAGCTTCTTTACGAGTTTTCTGTACCTGCTCTTTATAGGTATCCACAATCCCTTCATACTGACATAGGGTGCCCTTGAGTTGCTGCACCTCACTATGAGCCAGCGTCAGCTTCTCCTCAAGTGTCGCTAAGTTTGTCCCACTCTCAAGCTGGTGTTTTCTGCAGTCTGTCGGTGCAGCTTGTCTAGCAGAGATTCACGTTCTAAACATGCTTTTTCCTCTGCACTCCTCTTCTCCTTCATCAGCGCATTGTAACGGGACTTCCACGTATCAATAGCGGATAGAGATTTACTGAGCTCAGCGTCCTGGGGCTTAGCAGCAGGTGGGTCAGTCTCGGCTGCACGGATCTGGGCACGGGTAGTCACAGGGTTAACATCAGCGGGACCCATAGGAGCGTAGGCAGAACCAAGGGGGGCCAAGTTATTTCCAAGGAGAACATCAGCAGGTAAGTCCTTCTTGACCCCCACATTCACAGGTCTAGCGCCCACTCCCCAATCCAACTGTACCCTGGCAACAGGTAGGCGGAACACAGCGCCCCCTGCTACCCTCACTGCCACAGTGTCTCCAGTGTGCTGTTTCTCAGACACCAAGTTCTTTTGAAGCAAGGTCATGGTAGCACCAGTATCCCGTAGACCACTGACCTCCTTCCCATTCACTTTAACCAGTTGCCGGTTATTCCGGTGGGCAGCTTGCACAAGGTCTGCCTCATGTAGGATGCCCCAGCATTCTTGCGTCTCTACGTAGCGGGCCGCAGGCTGAGGGTTACGTGTGATTCCGCCGACAGGTCTTCTCCAGGACTGTGCTTGGTTCGCTGCATTTAGGGGACACTCTGGTCTTTTGTGCCCTAGTTGCTTACATCCAAAGCACCGAATAGGTTGTGAGTAGCCCCGCGAATGGAACTGTGCTCTCTGAGGGTAGTTCGTGGCCGGAGGCCGTGGGGTATAGCGGTGCGCCGGGGGTTGGTAACTGGCAGCTGCTGGGGTGCCTGGAGGTCTGTACTCCACTCTAGCAGGGGGCTTAGTGGTAGCAGTGTCCAGTTTGCGGGTATCCGTATACTCATCTGTCAGACGAGCAGCTTCATGCAGGGTGGAGGGTTTTCGATCTCTCACCCATTCTTGGGCTTCTGGGGACAAGCCGTTAAAGAATTGCTCCAACAGCATCAGTTGTCGCAATTCTTCCATGGTGGTAGCTTGGCTGGCCTGTATCCACCCCTGAGCTGCTTGATCCAGCTTGTGGGCCCACTCTGCATGGGAATCCCTTTCTGGCTTGCGCAGGCCTCTAAACTTGCGCCGGTATGCCTCTGGGATAATGGCATATCTTTCCAAGATTGCTCTCTTCACTTTAGCGTAATCCTTGCTGTCCTCCCTGGGTACAGCGCGATACGCTTCCGCTGCCCTACCGGCTAGCTTGCCTGCTAGCACCGGCACCCATACAGACTGCTCCAAATCATGTAACTCGCACAGTCTCTCAAAATCCTGTAAATACCCATCGATCTCATCCTTCTCCTCACAAAACATTTTAAAGGCATGGTATGGGATTTTGGGTCTTACTGGGTTGCTGAGTGCTTCCGAAATGGATTCTGCTCGGGAGGATGCATTCCACGGACTGTGTGCCATCACATACTCCTGCACATCTGCCATTACCACGGATAGCATGTCCCGTGGTACAGGTTGGGGTAAAAATTCCAGCCTGGTCCTCATTTCCCTCTGGTATAGGGTCTCCTCCATGGCTGCTGGAGGCGTAGCGCTGCGAGCTCTGTCTCCCTCCATCTTAGTCAGTATTGTAGTAATCCCCCTCTTCCTGAGGTTACTGGCTTGTGTAGTTGCTCTTCTGGGCGATAAGGTTCATTCCGTCGCTTGCCACCAATTGTTACGGTACCAACAGGATACCAAGGGTTAACACCAGATGAACAATGTCCTGAATATGAGATCAGCTACTCACAACCCAGCCAGTTTTCAGGTTTAAAACAGAATGACTTTATTAAGGGCCATATGCCCAGTATATATGCAGGTCTAACCCCAGATGGGGGGTTGAAAGAATGTTGTACATTACATAGAGAGACAACGCCCTTTGACAGGCCACAATAGGATTGCATTACTTAAGCAGATAACAATTTAAACACAAGACACTTGGCTTTTCTTATCACTGGGGCGTCTGCTCTCTGGAGGTGATTAAACAATGGGAATGTTTATCACTTAAACGTAATTATAGCCCACAATAGCTGAGGCCAGCAAACCTGTCTTTTAGAAAACAGCTTCTCAAAGCTGCACACGGTCAATTCTTTTAGTTCTGACCGAAGGGTCTGTCACAAGGTTCATCAGATTTCAGTCGGACAACATCACGACTGTGGCTTACATCAACCATCAAGGGGGAACAAGGAGTTCCCTAGCGATGTTAGAAGTCTCAAAGATAATTCGCTGGACAGAGATTCACTCTTGCCACCTATCAGCTATCCATATCCCAGGTGTAGAGAACTGGGAGGCGGATTTTCTAAGTAGACAGACTTTTCATCCGGGGGAGTGGGAACTCCATCCGGAGGTGTTTGCACAATTGGTTCATCGTTGGGGAAAACCAGAACTGGATCTCATGGCGTCTCGCCAGAACGCCAAGCTTCCTTGTTACGGATCCAGGTCCAGGGACCCCAAGACAACGCTGATAGATGCTCTAGCAGCGCCTTGGTCCTTCAACCTGGCTTATGTGTTTCCACCGTTTCCTCTGCTCCCTCGTATGATTGCCAAAATCAAGCGGTAGAGAGCATCAGTGATCTTGATAGCGCCTGCGTGGCCACGCAGGACTTGGTATGCAGATCTGGTGGACATGTCATCCTTTACACCATGGACTCTACCATTGAGACAGGACCTTCTACTTCAAGGTCCTTTCAACCATCCAAATCTAATTTCTCTGAGGCTGACTGCCTGGAGGTTGAACGCTTGATTTTATCAAAGCGTGGTTTCTCCGAGTCAGTCATTGATACCTTAATTCAGGCACGAAAGCCTGTCACCAGGAAAATCTATCATAAGATATGGTGTAAATATCTTTATTGGTGTGAATCCAAGGGCTACTCATGGAGTAAGGTCAGGATTCCCAGGATATTATCTTTTCTCCAAGAAGGATTGGAGAAAGGATTGTCAGCTAGTTCCTTAAAGGGACAGATTTCTGCACTATCTATTCTTTTGCACAAGCATCTGGCAGATGTTCCAGACGTTCAGGCATTTTGTCAGGCTTTAGTTAGAATCAAGCCTGTGTTTAAACCTGTTGCTCCACCTTGGAGCTTAAATTTGGTTCTTAAAGTTCTTCAGGGGGTTCCGTTTGAACCTCTTCATTCCATAGATATCAAACTTTTATCTTGGAATGTTCTTTTTTTGGTAGCTATTTCCTCGGCTCGTAGAGTTTCCGAGTTATCTGCCTTACAATGTGATTCTCCTTATCTGATCTTCCATGCAGATAAGGTAGTTCTGCGTACCAAACCTGGGTTTTTACCTAAGGTGGTATCTAATAAGAATATCAATCAAGAGATTGTTGTTCCGTCTTTGTGTCCTAATCCTTCTTTAAAGAAGGAACGTCTATTACACAATCTGGACGTGGTTCGTGCTTTAAAGTTTTACTTACAAGCTACTAAAGATTTTCGTCAAACATCTGCTTTGTTTGTTGTCTACTCTGGACAGAGGAGAGGTCAAAAGGCTTCGGCAACCTCTCTTTATTTTTGGCTAAGAATGATAATCCGCTTAGCCTATGAGACTGCTGGCCAGCAGCCTCCAGAAAGGATTACAGCTCATTCTACTAGAGCTGTGGCTTCCACATGGGCCTTTAAAAATGAGGCTTTTGTTGAACAGATTTGCAAGGCGGCGACTTGGTCTTCGCTTCATACTTTTTCAAAATTTTAAAAATTTGATACTTTTGCTTCTTCGGAGGCTATTTTTGGGAGAAAGGTTTTACAGGCAGTGGTACCTGCCTTGTCCCTCCCTTCATCAGTGTACTTTAGCTTTGGTATTGGTATCCCACAAGTAATGGATGATCCGTGGACTGGATACACCTTACAAGAGAAAACATAATTTATGCCTACCTGATAAATTTATTTCTCTTGTGGTGTATCCAGTCCACGGCCCGCCCTGTCATTTTAAGGCAGGTATTTTTTAACTTTAAACTACAGTCACCACTGCACCCTATCGTTTCTCCTTTCTCTGCTTGTTTTCGGTCGAATGACTGGATATGGCAGTTAGGGGAGGAGCTATATAGCAGCTCTGCTGTGGGTGATCCTCTTGCAACTTCCTGTTGGGAAGGAGAATATCCCACAAGTAATGGATGATCCGTGGACTGGATACACCACAAGAGAAATAAATGTATCAGGTAAGCATAAATTATGTTTTTATTTTTTTTTATTTCTAAATGTGCTTCACTTTTTTGTCATATGTGCCAGACCTGGTTGTGAAATATAAGCTCATGTTAGGGCATGTGTGTATCTTTTCTATACACAAAGCATGATAAGCCCCATTTTATTTCTGTTGCCCTTAAGTTATGTGTGCGCAGTGCAATATGTGGGAGTAAATGTTTCTCCTGCCAATGTATGTTTTAAATGTGTGTTGTGTGTGTTTTTTTTTTTTTTTATTTTTTATTCTAGACATTCCCCAAAAGAAAGTTATGTAGTGGTTACTGTCATAAAAACAAAACCTTCTTTAGAATCATTGTTAGTTCTGTAATCTAGAAACTCTACCGCATTTTTACTGACATTTGAATATCTTTCTAGAGAATAGTAAATAAGAGAAAGAGATAGTAAATGTGTGAGAGGTTATAGGCCTTTGTGGATGGTATTGAGCTGTGATGGGGTGAAGGTTTGGATAGGATTAAAAACATATATGCGTTCTGGATTACTGGTGTATCTATAGGATAATACTAATAGCCAGAATAAATATTTAGTAGGAACTTTTTTTGAAAACCTTTTGTTTAGGCCTTCTAAAGATTTTGTATTTTATCAGATAGAAATAAGAGTTATAATGTAGAAGAGTTATTAAAATACAAGGACTAGTTAATAGGAGAGCTCAACAAGTTTTGGCCTGACTTTTTCTAGATTTTCAGTAGATTTGTCTGTTCCTGGTTTCTAAAGTATAGTATTTGTTACATCTTAATAGTCTCATGAGTAGTCAAAACATGGGTATTAGGAAGGCAGACTTTATATTTAATACCTGCAAAAGGGTTAAACACAAAGGTAAATTACCACTCCAGAGCCACATAAACTGCTAATCTCGAGTGGATACATCCTTGAGCCAATCAACTGTGACAGTCGCACAGCTAGGTCATACGGCTGCTGTATTATGCAACTTATATTTAAGTATGCTAGTATATAAGCAGAATGTCTCTTTAACCTATCTTCTAATGCTGATCTGCAAATGTTCAGCACCATAGAGCAGGGTATGCATTATGAGATATATATATATATATATATATAGTATGTATATGTGTTCATATTAGCACTGGCCAGTAAATAGCGAAGTAACAAAAATCTTAAGACAAAAGTTTATCAGGTATGTTTGATTCATAATTAAACTCTTTTAAATACTCAAAATGTGACAAACATTGTTTCTTTGTTTGTTTGTTGTTTTTTTTTCCTTTTTGTGTTTTATAGGAATTACAACTTTTGTTACTCCATTTTACAAATCTATTCTGTAACAGCTTTTGGTTCTTTGTAATATCCTCCCTAAATATTTGTAGTATTCGACTAAGAATAGCTCAACCTTACTGTCTAGGTCCCAGTAGGGTTTCAGAGCTTTATCTAAAGATGCAATAACACTATGGATTTCACAATCATTGCACTGTTTTGTTACAGTCTGTTGCAACAGCAATTGAAAGATGGAAGCAAAAAAAATAAAATCTTACTTTACAATCCCCTGTCAGTTTCAGGGCTCAGTATTGGATATATGCTGATGTTCGTTCATTTACTTTTTATTTTTTCTAAAGGGTATTTAAAGTTTAGTAGCAAAACAATTCATCCCCTGTACATCATTTCTACTGGCTATTTCCTTAAAACATTCACTGCTGAAGTGTTTCATTCCCATGCACTGAAGCCATTTTTACAATCTTATTCGCATTCAGTTTAAACAATGTCACTTCCTTCTCCCACCTTAAAAACAGCTGACAGGGTGCTGGAAACCCACTGATACAAATACTGTAGTAAATAATTCACACTTGCTGGGCTTTTGCAAACAATCCCTATTTTATTTGTTACAAAAATAAAATAAGGATTGTTTACAAAAGTCCAGTGTGTGTATGTATGTATGTGTGTGTGTGTATATATATGTATGTATATGTATGTATGTATATATATATATATATGTGTATGTATGTGTGTGTGTGTATGTATATATATATATATATATATATATATATATATATATATATATATATATATATATATATATATATTGTTTTAAAACTTGTTGTATAAAGGACAAATGGTCAATACAATTGAGAATATTTATATATGACAATATTATATCTTTCGATAATACTAGTGGTGCAGACCCTATGTAATGAAATATACATATAATCAAAATAATCATGCTAGAGACTAATTATTTCAGGTCAATCATAGGATACAATACCTCTATGTATTATAGATACATAATTCTGATGTAATGCAAGACAAAAAACACATTGCATTATATATAGTCACGTGACTTTCAAAATCATACCCTGTATCGAGGCACAATTTTTTTTTGTATACAAAGTAGTTGAATATCATACCTTATACAGTGCACCGCTAACACTACACCCCAGCTGCACACAGAGACCCCGAGATAAATTCTAGGAGCAATAACTGGGCAGGTTCGATTTAGGGATCTAAGTGTTGCATGTCACCCCTAAGGTATATGTAACCAAACAATACAAAGGATGGATGTATTTCATACCTATTACAGTGCACCGCTAACACTACACCCCAGCTACACACAGAAACCCCCAGATAAATTCTAGGAGCAATAACTGGGCAGGTACGATTTAGGGATCTAAGTGTGGCGTGTCACCCTTAAGGTATAAGATACAAAACAATACAATCTCAAGGCTCTGTTAGTTGCATGCAAAGAAATACACATTCGTTGATACGAGATAAATCCACTTAATATTTCAAATATTGGAAAGTTCATAGTACTCCAAACTTTGCAAAAGTCAGTCTCTGCACAATCGGGTCAAAAGATTGTGACCCTCCACTTACCGGTATTGTAAGAGACCAATTGTATTACAAGATGTAGTTCTCCAAAGTGGCAATAAACATGTGTAAAAACTGTTATTTCAATCACTTATCTGATGTTTTAGGTTCAGTCCTAGTGGCAATCCATTCTGACACCAAAGGTAAAGCAATTCCATAAATTAGCAGCAACAACCGCCTTTGAAAAGAACGCCAAACTTCAGTGGCGTATGTTAACAGCAGACTTCCTTGTCTGGGTAGCGTCACGTGATTCTGTTGTCCAATGCCTACGTACCTTTCGCCCCTAATGTGCTAGACGGGCTTCCTCAGAGCTATTGGTTCATAACCCCAATGTCAGAGCTTTTATCTGTGAATACTCCGCCCACAACTCAAAACGGTTTCCTTATTTTAAAGATATATATATATATATATATATATATATATATATATATATAGTTAGTAGAAATAAGCGCATAGAGAATCTCCTCATAGTGTAATATTGTTTAATACAAAATCGGCATAAAACAAACAAGTTATCCCCCTCTCAGGGTGGGTACTCACAAGAAGGAACCTCAATCAATATGAGGTAAGATAATAAGGTTGAGCACCGAAGATGGTGTATATTCCACTCCGTGAATCCATAAGGCTGTAGATCAGTCCCTTAAATACAGGAGCAAGAATAAATGCTGGAATAGCAGTTAAAATGGTGAAATTCATCATAGGATTGTAAACTGAGGTTTTCTGTTGCCAAAAAGTTGTAACGTAGAAAAATGGCAACAGGTATTGCAACAGTATAGTGTCAAATATACACTCTAGCAAATTGTATAATGCTCGGCGTCTTGCACCGTGGCGAAAGGTGGGCGTGGCCTAACACGTTTCACAGAAGTATCCGCTTCGTAATCCCCCACCAAGCCAATGAGCCCTTTATTCCAAAAAGTGGGATTGCGTATAACGTCAATCCTCCTGATTTGGGAGGGTGGCCTTGATTTATTGTCTACTTTCATAGATGAATTAAATCGTAGCAATCTCAATATACCACTTATCATGCAGTACAGTTTTACTGAAATTGATTTTTTTGGATATTCAAATACGTAATGAAAATTTCTTGGTAACAGAAAACTTTAGAAAAAAAACTGCCACTAATTATTTATTGTTGGCAACAAGCCATCATCCTTCCCATCTGATAAAAGGGATTTCAAAAAGGACGATTTTTGCACCTACGCCGCAATTGCTCCTCAAAAGAGAAATTCGAAGTCCATGCACAACAAATGCAGAATAGATTTTTAGAAAGAGGATATTCAAAGGGAACCACTAACAAAGCGAGAGCTTTAGCAAGAAAACGAAACGGAGATGAATTGTTGTTCAATAAAAAAGAGAAAAAGGAATCTGTGATTGGATTAATCACTAATTATAATTGTCATTGGCAAGCAATTAAAATGATTTTACAAAAGCATTGGTCGGTTTTGACCAGTGATGTAAATATTGCATCTGAATTAGGGAGTTACCCTAATCTGACAGCCAGAAGAGCCTCGAATATAAGAGAGCCTTGTAAAGAGCCAATTTTTTCTATCTCCGTCTAAACATGATTGTATTAAAAAAACATATACCTAATGGCAATTTTTCCATGTGGCAAATGTGTGACATGTGACTATATGAAAAGAACTAAAGTGTTCACTGTAAATTGTGACAAATAATTTTCATTAATAATTTTTTCAATTGCAACACAGAGGGAGTAGTGTATTTACTGGAATGTTCGTGCCCCAGGTTTTATGTTGGCAAAACCAAGAGGATTTTCAAAGACCGTATAAAAGAACATAGAGATGATATTAAAGGCGAGATACAAACGAGCCGCATAGCCAGGCATTACCAAATTAAGCATAATAGCAACCCCGTTTGTCTGAAATTTACAGGCATTGATAAAGGTCTCTTGCATGGTAGAGGAGGAGACAATGAGAATTGTCTCCTCCAAAAAGAATGCAAGTGGATATATACCTTTAATACCTTGTCGCTATTAGGTTTAAATAAAAACTGGATATGGCCAGCTTCATTGGATAAAATTGTTCTGGCAACTTATTTTAAATGCGATTATTGCGCTTTAGGTATTCATATTTGGTGTATACACTTTATATATATATATATATATATATATATATATATATATATATATATATATATATATATATATATATATATATATATATATATATATATATATATATATATATTGCAATGTGTTTTTTGTCTTGCATTACATCAGAATTATTGGTCTATAATACATAGAGGTATTGTATCCTATGATTCACCTGCAATAATTAGTCTCTCTCTTTTCTTATAGTCTTTGATTTATATATATATATATATATATATATATATATATATATATATATATATATATATATATATATATATATGTACAAGGGTTAGACAGCGCCTATATATCCACTACGTATATCAGATATGTGAAATGATATGAATAAAGAAATTATAAACAAATAGTTCATTTAGGTCATTTAGATGTATTAGGTCCGTGGTATATCTCCAACATTCAGATGTGATGAAATAATAGGTGGTATATAATACCCTTACCAGATATTACCCCAATCTAATGAGGTAAGTATGCCGCACTGGGGGTATATGTAGATAATTTGATCTCCTCCTTGTATCCAGATGAAGTGGCTGTTTGGATTTTCGTTAGCCTCCTGGAGTATGCAGGGATGTGCTTCTGATGGTAGATATATCCCTTGAGCTTCCTGTGGATTAGTAGTTAGCCTCTTGGAGTGCTTTTCTTTTTTGGTATAAATTGTGAGAAAGCAATTAACATTGAAGTTGTGATCCTGAACAACAGAGGACTTTGGCCACTCTAACATTTTACCACTCTTGAGTAGTGGTGGCAGTTTGGACATTGGTATTCGGTGATGGTGTACTGTAAATCCAAGTCTTCTTGTGGTGGTGTTCCTGTGGCTGGTCGTGAGCTTGCTGGGCAGCTCTGAGGTCCTTGTCTGCGTTGTTAGTACTGATCTAATTGCTTTCTCACAATTTTATACCAAGAAAGAAAAGCACTCCAAGAGGCTAACTACTAATCCACAGGAAGCTCAAGGGATATATCTACCATCAGAAGCACATCCCTGCATACTCCAGGAGGCTAACGAAAATCCAAACAGCCACTTCATCTGGATACAAGGAGGAGATCAAATTATCTACATATACCCCCAGTGCGGCATACTTACCTCATTAGATTGGGGTAATATCTGGTAAGGGTATTATATACCACCTATTATTTCATCACATCTGAATGTTGGAGATATACCACAGACCTAATACATCTAAATGACCTAAATGAACTATTTGTTTATAATTTCTTTATTCATATCATTTCACATATCTGATATACGTAGTGGATATATAGGCGCTGTCTAACCCTTGTACCTACATTCTCTCCTACTATCTGAGGTTACATATCTCATTCAGTATTTGTCCTACATAGCTGCCACTATATCCTATCCACTTTTTGACTAGCGCCTACTATAGAATAACGCTTGCATCTACTCAGTATACTGAGTGGATTCACTCTACTTGCACATATATATATATATATATATATATATATATATATATATATATATATATATATATATATATATATATACGACAATTGTTTGTGCAAATGTTTCAGGGTTTTATTTTAATTATTTTCTACTACATTACATAACATTAGGATAGATGAAAGGAGCATGCATACACTGCCAAAATTCACACATTGCTAAAATCAGAATTTCTTTCATGTAATTAGCAAGAGTCCATGAGCTAGTGACGTATGGGATATACATTCCTACCAGGAGGGGCAAAGTTTCCCAAACCTCAAAATGCCTATAAATACACCCCTCACCACACCCACAATTCAGTTTTACAAACTTTGCCTCCTATGGAGGTGGTGAAGTAAGTTTGTGCTAGATTCTACGTTGATATGCGCTCCGCAGCAAGTTGGAGCCCGGTTTTCCTCTCAGCGTGCAGTGAATGTCAGAGGGATGTGAGGAGAGTATTGCCTATTTGAATGCAGTGATCTCCTTCTACGGGGTCTATTTCATAGGTTCTCTGTTATCGGTCGTAGAGATTCATCTCTTACCTCCCTTTTCAGATCGACGATATACTCTTATTTATATACCATTACCTCTGCTGATTCTCGTTTCAGTACTGGTTTGGCTTTCTACAAACATGTAGATGAGTGTCCTGGGGTAAGTAAATCTTATTTTCTGTGACACTCTAAGCTATGGTTGGGCACTTTATTTATAAAGTTCTAAATATATGTATTCAAACATTTATTTGCCTTGACTCAGAATGTTCAACATTCCTTATTTTCAGACAGTCAGTTTCATATTTGGGATAATGCATTTGAATCAAACATTTTTTCTTACCTTAAAAATTTGACTCTTTTTTCCCTGTGGGCTGTTAGGCTCGCGGGGGCTGAAAATGCTTCATTTTATTGTGTCATTCTTGGCGCTGACTTTTTTGGCGCAAAAAATCTTTTCCGTTTCCGGCGTCATACGTGTCGCCGGAAGATGCGTCATTTTTTGACGTTATTTTGCGCCAAAAATGTCGGCGTTCCGGATGTGGCGTCATTTTTGGCGCCAAAAGCATTTAGGCGCCAAATAATGTGGGCGTCTTATTTGGCGCTAAAAAATATGGGCGTCGCTTTTGTCTCCACATTATTTAAGTCTCTTTTTTTCATTGCTTCTGGTTGCTAGAAGCTTGTTCTATGGCATTTTTTCCCATTCCTGAAACTGTCATTTAAGGAATTTGATCAATTTTGCTTTATATGTTGTTTTTTCTCTTACATATTGCAAGATGTCTCACGTTGCATCTGAGTCAGAAGATACTTCAGGAAAATCGCTGTCTAGTGCTGGAACTACCAAAGCTAAGTGTATCTGCTGTAAACTTTTGGTAGCTATTCCTCCGGCTGTTGTTTGTATTAATTGTCATGACAAACTTGTTAATGCAGATAATATTTCCTTTAGTAATGTACCATTGCCTGTTGCAGTTCCTTCAACATCTAAGGTGCAGAATGTTCCTGATAACATAAGAGATTTTGTTTCTGAATCCATCAAGAAGGCTATGTCTGTTATTTCTCCTTCTAGAAAACATAAAAAATCTTTTAAAACTTCTCTCCCTACAGATGAATTTTTAAATGAACATCATCATTCTGATTCTGATGACTCTTCTGGTTCAGAGGATTCTGTCTCAGAGATTGATGCTGATAAATCTTCATATTTATTTAAAATGGAATTTATTCGTTCTTTACTTAAAGAAGTACTAATTGCTTTAGAAATAGAGGATTCTGGTCCTCTTGATACTAATTCTAAACATTTAGATAAGGTATTTAAATCTCCTGTGGTTATTCCAGATGTTTTTCCTGTTCCTAATGCTATTTCTGAAGTAATTTCTAAAGAATGGGATAAATTGGGTAATTCATTTACTCCTTCTAAACGTTTTAAGCAATTATATCCTGTGCCGTCTGACAGATTAGAATTTTGGGACAAAATCCCTAGAGTTGATGGGGCTATTTCTACCCTTGCTAAACGTACTACTATTCCTACGTCAGATGGTACTTCGTTTAAGGATCCTTTAGATAGGAAAATTGAATCCTTTCTAAGAAAAGCTTATCTGTGTTCAGGTAATCTTCTTAGACCTGCTATATCATTGGCTGATGTTGCTGCAGCTTCAACTTTTTGGTTGGAAACTTTAGCGCAACAAGTAACAGATCATGATTCTCATAATATTATTCTTCTTCTTCAGCATGCTAATAATTTTATCTGTGATGCCATTTTTGATATTATCAGAGTTGATGTCAGGTTTATGTCTCTAGCTATTTTAGCTAGAAGAGCTTTATGGCTTAAGACTTGGAATGCTGATATGGCTTCTAAATCAACTCTACTTTCCATTTCTTTCCAGGGTAACAAATTATTTGGTTCTCAGTTGGATTCTATTATCTCAACTGTTACTGGTGGGAAAGGAACTTTTTTACCACAGGATAAAAAATCTAAGGGTAAAAACAGGGCTAATAATCGTTTTCGTTCCTTTCGTTTCAACAAAGAACAAAAGCCTGATCCTTCATCCTCAGTAGCAGTTTCAGTTTGGAAACCATCTCCAGTCTGGAATAAATCCAAGCCTTCTAGAAAGGCAAAGCCTGCTTCTAAGTCCACATGAAGGTGCGGCCCTCATTCCAGCTCAGCTGGTAGGGGGCAGGTTACGTTTTTTCAAAGAAATTTGGATCAATTCTGTTCACAATCTTTGGATTCAGAACATTGTTTCAGAAGGGTACAGAATTGGTTTCAAGATGAGACCTCCTGCAAAGAGATTTTTTCTTTCCCGTGTCCCAGTAAATCCAGTGAAAGCTCAAGCATTTCTGAATTGTGTTTCAGATCTAGAGTTGGCTGGAGTAATTATGCCAGTTCCAGTTTCGGAACAGGGGATGGGGTTTTATTCAAATCTCTTCATTGTACCAAAGAAGGAGAATTCCTTCAGACCAGTTCTGGATCTAAAAATATTGAATCGTTATGTAAGGATACCAACGTTCAAAATGGTAACTGTAAGGACTATCTTGCCTTTTGTTCAGCAAGGGCATTATATGTCCACAATAGATTTACAGGATGCATATCTGCATATTCCGATTCATCCAGATCATTATCAGTTCCTGAGATTCTCTTTTCTGGACAAGCATTACCAGTTTGTGGCTCTGCCGTTTGGCCTAGCTACAGCTCCAAGAATTTTTACAAAGGTTCTCGGTGCCCTTCTGTCTGTAATCAGAGAACAGGGTATTGTGGTATTTCCTTATTTGGACGATATCTTGGTACTTGCTCAGTCTTTACATTTAGCAGAATCTCATACGAATCGACTTGTCTTGTTTCTTCAAAATCATGGTTGGAGGATCAATTTACCAAAAAGTTCATTGATTCCTCAGACAAGGGTAACCTTTCTGGGTTTCCAGATAGATTCAGTGTCCATGACTCTGTCTTTAACAGACAAGAGACGTCTAAAATTGATTTCAGCTTGTCGAAACCTTCAGTCACAATCATTCCCTTCGGTAGCCTTATGCATTAAAATTCTAGGTCTTATGACTGCTGCATCGGACGCGATCCCCTTTGCTCGTTTTCACATGCGACCTCTTCAGCTCTGTATGCTGAATCAATGGTGCAAGGATTACACAAAGATATCTCAATTAATATCTTTAAAACCGATTGTACGACACTCTCTAACGTGGTGGACAGATCACCATCGTTTAATTCAGGGGGCTTCTTTTGTGCTTCCGACCTGGACTGTAATTTCAACAGATGCAAGTCTCACAGGTTGGGGAGCAGTGTGGGGATCTCTGATAGCACAAGGAGTTTGGGAATCTCAGGAGGTGAGATTACCGATCAATATTTTGGAACTCCGTGCAATTTTCAGAGCTCTTCAGTTTTGGCCTCTTCTGAAGAGAGAATCGTTCATTTGTTTTCAGACAGACAATGTCACAACTGTGGCATACATCAATCATCAAGGAGGGACTCACAGTCCTCTGGCTATGAAAGAAGTATCTCGAATTCTGGTTTGGGCGGAATCCAGCCCCTGTCTAATCTCTGCGGTTCATATCCCAGGTATAGACAATTGGGAAGCGGATTATCTCAGTCGCCAAACGTTGCATCCGGGCGAATGGTCTCTTCACCCAGAGGTATTTCTTCAGATTGTTCAAATGTGGGAACTTCCAGAAATAGATCTGATGGCGTCTCATCTAAACAAGAAACTTCCCAGGTATCTGTCCAGATCCCGGGATCCTCAGGCGGAGGCAGTGGATGCATTATCACTTCCTTGGAAGTATCATCCTGCCTATATCTTTCCGCCTCTAGTTCTTCTTCCAAGAGTAATCTCCAAGATTCTGAAGGAATGCTCGTTTGTTCTGCTGGTAGCTCCGGCATGGCCTCACAGGTTTTGGTATGCGGATCTTGTCCGGATGGCCTCTTGCCAACCGTGGACTCTTCCGTTAAGACCAGACCTTCTGTCGCAAGGTCCTTTTTTCCATCAGGATCTGAAATCCTTAAATTTAAAGGTATGGAGATTGAACGCTTGATTCTTGGTCAAAGAGGTTTCTCTGACTCTGTGATTAATACTATGTTACAGGCGCGTAAATCTGTATCTAGAAAGATATATTATAGAGTCTGGAAGACCTATATTTCTTGGTGTCTTTCTCATCATTTTTCTTGGCATTCTTTTAGAATACCGAGAATTTTACAGTTTCTTCAGGATGGTTTAGATAAGGGTTTGTCCGCAAGTTCCTTGAAAGGTCAAATCTCTGCTCTTTCTGTTCTTTTTCACAGAAAGATTGCTATTCTTCCTGATATTCATTGTTTTGTACAAGCTTTGGTTCGTATAAAACCTGTCATTAAGTCAATTTCTCCTCCTTGGAGTTTGAATTTGGTTCTGGGGGCTCTTCAAGCTCCTCCGTTTGAACCTATGCATTCATTGGACATTAAATTACTTTCTTGGAAAGTTTTGTTCCTTTTGGCAATCTCTTCTGCCAGAAGAGTTTCTGAATTATCTGCTCTTTCTTGTGAGTCTCCTTTTCTGATTTTTCATCAGGATAAGGCGGTGTTGCGAACTTCTTTTGAATTTTTACCTAAAGTTGTGAATTCCAACAACATTAGTAGAGAAATTGTGGTTCCTTCATTATGTCCTAATCCTAAGAATTCTAAGGAGAAATCGTTGCATTCTTTGGATGTTGTTAGAGCTTTGAAATATTATGTTGAAGCTACTAAGTCTTTCCGAAAGACTTCTAGTTTATTTGTTATCTTTTCCGGTTCTAGAAAAGGCCAGAAAGCTTCTGCCATTTCTTTGGCATCTTGGTTGAAATCTTTAATTCATCTTGCCTATGTTGAGTCGGGTAAAACTCCGCCTCAGAGGATCACAGCTCATTCTACTAGGTCAGTTTCTACTTCCTGGGCGTTTAGGAATGAAGCTTCGATTAATCAGATTTGCAAAGCAGCAACTTGGTCCTCTTTGCATACTTTTACTAAATTCTACCATTTTGATGTATTTTCTTCTTCTGAAGCAGTTTTTGGTAGAAAAGTACTTCAGGCAGCGGTTTCAGTTTGAATCTTCTGCTTATGTTTTTCATTAAACTTTATTTTGGGTGTGGATTATTTTCAGCAGGAATTGGCTGTCTTTATTTTATCCCTCCCTCTCTAGTGACTCTTGTGTGGAAATATCCACATCTTGGGTAGTCATTATCCCATACGTCACTAGCTCATGGACTCTTGCTAATTACATGAAAGAAAACATAATTTATGTAAGAACTTACCTGATAAATTCATTTTTCATATTAGCAAGAGTCCATGAGGCCCGCCCTTTTTTTGTGGTGGTTATGATTTTTGTATAAAGCACAATTATTCCAATTCCTTATTTTATATGCTTTCGCACTTTTTTATCACCCCACTTCTTGGCTATTCGTTAAACTGAATTGTGGGTGTGGTGAGGGGTGTATTTATAGGCATTTTGAGGTTTGGGAAACTTTGCCCCTCCTGGTAGGAATGTATATCCCATACGTCACTAGCTCATGGACTCTTGCTAATATGAAAGAAATGAATTTATCAGGTAAGTTCTTACATAAATTATGTTTTTAGTTAATTTAAAATTACACACACAATATTATATATATATATATATATATATATATATATATATATATATATTTATAATATTGTGTGTGTAATTTTAAATTAACTAAAATTCTGATTTTAGCAATGTGTGAATTTTGGCAGTGTATGCATGCTCCTTTCATCTATCCTAATGTTATGTAATGTAGTAGAAAATAATTAAAATAAAACCCTGAAACATTTGCACAAACAATTGTCGTTTATATATATATATATATATAGATAGATAGATAGATAGATAGATAGATAGATATAATATACTATACTATTTATCCAAACAGTTTGGGACTGGTCTTTGGAAAATCTTTGACATTTTTTAAAATGGAACCACATAAAAACAACAATATCTTATGTCCTTTAGGCAAAATATTTACATGTCATAATACACCTTATACATATAAGCTAACATAGTTTTGAATAATTTGTAATACGTTTGCATGCACAGTACCTCCAGAAACATAGTAAAGTACTGTAATTGTGTAATATTTGTTGTTTTAAATAAATATAGACCATTATTTGCATTTTATGACATAAAAAAAACAAACCAAAGACACAGGAAGAGAAGATTTAAAATAATGTAAAAAGTTTGGATTTTGGAATTCGGGATTTGTATCTTTATATAACTTTTCAGTTATCACAATAAATAGGAGAACATAGAAATAAGGATATGTGAACTCTGACATCTACAACAAAACAGAATAAAGTTGTTAGTTGTCAGTTTCTCTTACTTGGTGTATTCAGTCCACAGATTCATCCTTACTTGTGGGGTATTCTCAATCCCTACAGGAAGTGGCAAAGAGAGCACACAGCAAAGCTGTCCATATAGCTCCCCTCAGGCTCCGCCCCCCCCCAGTCATTCTCTTTGCCGCTTTATCAAGTAGCATCTCCACAGGGGGGGGGTAAAGAGTATGTGGTGTTAGATTTGTAGTTTTATTTCTTCAATCAAGAGTTTATTTTAAAATAGTGCCGGTTTGTACTATTTACTCTGAGGCAGAAAGTGATGAAGATTTCTGCTGAGAGGAAAAAGATTTTAGCATGTTGTAACTAAAATCCATTGCTGTTCCCACGCAGGACTGTTGAGTACAGGAGAACTTCAGTTGGGGGGAACAGTTTGCGGGCTTATTCTGCTTAAGGTATGTTCAGTCATATTTTCTAACAAGACCTGGTAGTGCTAGAAGACTGACAGATATCCCATGAGGGAAGGTAAGCCATTTTCTGAGACACAGTATAGAAAGAGGGCTTCAGTTAAAGGACCAGTCAACACATTACATTTGCATAATCAACAAATGCAAGATAACAAGACAATGCAATAGCACTTAGTCTGAACATCAAATGAGTAGTAGATTTTTTTATAACAAATTTCAAAGTTATGTATATTTCCACTCCCCTTGTACCATGTGATAGCAATCAGCCAATCACAGATGCATATACGTATAGTCTGTGAATTCTTGCACATGCTCAGTAGGATCTGGTGACTGAGAAATTGTAAATATAAAAGACTGTGTACATTTTTTTTTAATGGAAGTAAATTGGAAAGTTGTTTAAAATTATATGCTGTATCTGAATCATGAAAATTTAATTTAACCTGAGTGTCCCTTTAAGGGCTTTAATACTGGCAGACACTGTGATGGGCTAAATCGATTACTTTATTAGGGTAATCTTATGTTATTAAGTGTTTTTAAATGTTGCAAACACTTTTTGGGGAATTTTTTACGCCTGGCATTTTAGAAGACAGCTATTCTGACTCAGAAGGCCCCATATCTCTAGAGTAAGAAGGAGGGGGCCTCATTTTCGTGCCTCAATTGTGCAGTTGATTTGCAACACAGCTCCACGCCGCTTCATGTGCAGAGCCTTTAGAGTACAGGAGGACTTCAGGGAGGCTTAATTTCTCCAACATAGGTGTGTCCGGTCCACGGCGTCATCCTTACTTGTGGGATATTCTCTTCCCCAACAGGAAATGGCAAAGAGCCCAGCAAAGCTGGTCACATGATCCCTCCTAGGCTCCGCCTACCCCAGTCATTCTCTTTGCCGTTGTACAGGCAACATCTCCACGGAGATGGCTTAGAGTTTTTTAGTGTTTAACTGTAGTTTTTCATTATTCAATCAAGAGTTTGTTATTTTCAAATAGTGCTGGTACGTACTATTTACTCAGAAACAGAAAAGAGATGAAGAATTCTGTTTGTATGAGGAAAATGATTTTAGCAACCGTAACTAAAATCCATGGCTGTTCCACACAGGACTGTTGAGAGCAATTAACTTCAGTTGGGGGAACAGTTTGCAGTCTCTTGCTGCTTGAGGTATGACACATTCTAACAAGACGATGTAATGCTGGAAGCTGTCATTTTCCCTATGGGATCCGGTAAGCCATGTTTATTACGATTGTAAATAAGGGCTTCACAAGGGCTTATTTAAACTGTAGACTTTTTTTGGGCTAAATCGATTGATATTAACACTTATTTAGCCTTGAGGAATCATTTATTCTGGGTATTTTGATTTAATAATATCGGCAGGCACTGTTTTAGACACCTTATTCTTTAGGGGCTTTCCCAAAGCATAGGCAGAGTCTCATTTTCGCGCCGGTGTTGCGCACTTGTTTTTGAGAGGCATGGCATGCAGTCGCATGTGAGAGGAGCTCTGATACTTATAAAAGACTTCTGAAGGCGTCATTTGGTATCGTATTCCCCTTTGGGTTTGGTTGGGTCTCAGCAAAGCAGATACCAGGGACTGTAAAGGGGTTTAAAGCTTAAAACGGCTCCGGTTCCGTTATTTTAAGGGTTAAAGCTTCCAAAATTGGTGTGCAATATTTTCAAGGCTTTAAGACGCTGTGGTGAAAATTTGGTGAATTTTGAACAATTCCTTCATGTTTTTTCGCAATTGCAGTAATAAAGTGTGTTCAGTTTAAAATTTAAAGTGACAGTAACGGTTTTATTTTAAAACGTTTTTTGTACTTTCTGATCAAGTTTATGCCTGTTTAACATGTCTGAACTACCAGATAGACTGTGTTCTGAATGTGGGGAAGCCAGAATTCCTATTCATTTAAATAAATGTGATTTATGTGATAATGACAATGATGCCCAAGATGATTCCTCAAGTGAGGGGAGTAAGCATGGTACTGCATCATTCCCTCCTTCGTCTACACGAGTCTTGCCCACTCAGGAGGCCCCTAGTACATCTAGCGCGCCAATACTCCTTACTATGCAACAATTAACGGCTGTAATGGATAATTCTGTCAAAAACATTTTAGCCAAAATGAACCCTTGTCAGCGTAAGCGTGGCTGCTCTGTTTTAGTTACTGAAGAGCATGACGACGCTGATATTAATATCTCTGAAGGGCCCCTAACCCAATCTGAGGGGGCCAGGGAGGTTTTGTCTGAGGGAGAAATTACTGATTTAGGGAACATTTTCTCAGCAGGCTGAATCTGATGTGATTACATTTAAATTTAAATTGGAACATCTCCGCATTTTGCTTAAGGAGGTATTATCCACTTGTGATTGTGAAAATTTAGTCATCCCAGAGAAACTATGTAAAATGGACAAGTTCCTAGAGGTGCCGGGGCTCCCAGAAGCTTTTCCTATACCCAAGCGGGTGGCGGACATTGTTAATAAAGAATGGGAAAGGCCCGGTATTCCTTTCGTCCCTCCCCCCATATTTAAAAAATTGTTTCCTATGGTCGACCCCAGAAAGGACTTATGGCAGTCAGTCCCCAAGGTCGAGGGAGCGGTTTCTACTTTAAACAAACGCACCACTATTCCCATAGAGGATAGTTGTGCTTTCAAAGATCCTATGGATAAAAAATTAGAAGGTTTGCTTAAAAAGATGTTTGTTCAGCAGGGTTACCTTCTACAACCCATTTCATGCATTGTCCCTGTCACTACAGCCGCATATTTCTGGTTTGATGAACTGCTTAAGGTGCTCGATAGTGACTCTCCTCCTTATGAGGAGATTATGGACAGAATCAATGCTCTCAAATTGGCTAATTCTTTCACTCTAGACGCCTCTTTGCAATTGGCTAAGTTAGCGGCTAAGAACTCTGGGTTTGCTATTGTGGCGCGCAGAGCGCTTTGGTTGAAATCTTGGTCGGCTGATGCGTCTTCCAAGAACAAGCTACTAAACATTCCTTTCAAGGGGAAAACGCTGTTTGGTCCTGACTTGAAAGAGATTATCTCTGATATCACTGGGGGTAAGGGCCACGCCCTTCCTCAGGATCGGCCCTTCAAGGCAAAAAATAGACCTAATTTTCGTCCCTTTCGTAAAAACGGACCAGCCCAAGGTGCTACGTCCTCTAAGCAAGAGGGTAATACTTCTCAGGCCAAGCCAGCTTGGAGACCAATGCAAGGCTGGAACAAGGGAAAGCAGGCCAAGAAACCTGCCACTGCTACCAAGACAGCATGAAATATTGGCCCCCGATCCGGGACCGGATCTGGTGGGGGGCAGACTCTCTCTCTTCGCTCAGGCTTGGGCAAGAGATGTTCTGGATCCTTGGGCGCTAGAAATAGTCTCCCAGGGTTATCTTCTGGAATTCAAGGGACTTCCCCCAAGGGGGAGGTTCCACAAGTCGCAGTTGTCTTCAGACCACATAAAAAGACAGGCGTTCTTACATTGTGTAGAAGACCTGTTAAAAATGGGAGTGATTCATCCTGTTCCATTAAGAGAACAAGGGATGGGGTTCTACTCCAATCTGTTCATAGTTCCCAAAAAAGAGGGAACGTTCAGACCAATCCTAGATCTCAAGATCTTAAACAAATTTCTCAAGGTCCCATCGTTCAAGATGGAAACCATTCGAACTATCCTTCCTTCCATCCAGGAAGGTCAATTTATGACCACGGTGGATTTAAAGGATGCGTATCTACATATTCCTATCCACAAGGAACATCATCGGTTCCTAAGGTTTGCATTCCTGGACAAACATTACCAGTTCGTGGCGCTTCCTTTCGGATTAGCCACTGCTCCAAGGATTTTCACAAAGGTACTAGGGTCCCTTCTAGCGGTGCTAAGACCAAGGGGCATTGCAGTAGTACCTTACCTGGACGACATTCTGATTCAAGCGTCGTCCCTTCCTCAAGCAAAGGCTCACACGGACATTGTCCTGGCCTTTCTCAGATCTCACGGCTGGAAAGTGAACGTGGAAAAGAGTTCTCTATCCCCGTCAACAAGGGTTCCCTTCTTGGGAACAATTATAGACTCCTTAGAAATGAGGATCTTTCTAACAGAGGCCAGAAAAACAAAGCTTCTGGACTCTTGTCGGATACTTCATTCCGTTCCTCTTCCTTCCATAGCTCAGTGCATGGAAGTGATCGGGTTGATGGTGGCGGCGATGGACATAGTTCCTTTTGCGCGCATTCATCTAAGACCATTACAACTGTGCATGCTCAGTCAGTGGAATGGGGACTATACAGACTTGTCTCCGAAGATACAAGTAAATCAGAGGACCAGAGACTCACTCCGTTGGTGGCTGTCCCTGGACAATCTGTCTCAAGGGATGATGTTCCACAGACCAGAGTGGGTCATTGTCACGACCGACGCCAGTCTGATAGGCTGGGGCGCGGTCTGGGGATCCCTGACAGCTCAGGGTCTTTGGTCTCGGGAAGAATCTCTTCTACCGATAAATATTCTGGAACTGAGAGCGATATTCAATGCGCTCCAGGCCTGGCCCCAGCTTGCGAGGACCAGGTTCATACGGTTTCAATCAGACAACATGACGACTGTTGCGTACATCAACCATCAGGGGGGAACAAGGAGTTCCCTAGCGATGGAAGAAGTAACCAAAATTATTCTTTGGGCGGAGTCTCACTCCTGCCACCTGTCTGCTATCCACATCCCAGGAGTGGAAAATTGGGAAGCGGATTTTCTGAGTCGGCAGACATTGCATCCGGGGGAGTGGGAACTCCATCCGGAAATCTTTGCCCAAGTCACTCACCTGTGGGGCATTCCAGACATGGATCTGATGGCCTCTCGTCAGAACTTCAAAGTTCCTTGCTACGGGGCCAGATCCAGGGATCCCAAGGCGGCTCTAGTGGATGCACTAGTAGCACCTTGGACCTTCAAACTAGCTTATGTGTTCCCGCCATTTCCTCTCATCCCCAGGCTGATAGCCAGGATCAAGCAGGAGAGGGCGTCGGTGATCTTGATAGCTCCTGCGTGGCCACGCAGGACTTGGTATGCAGATCTGGTGAATATGTCATCGGCTCCACCTTGGAAGCTACCTTTGAGACGAGACCTTCTTGTTCAGGGTCCGTTCGAACATCCGAATCTGGTTTCACTCCAGCTGACTGCTTGGAGATTGAACGCTTGATTTTATCGAAGCGAGGATTCTCAGATTCTGTGATCGATACTCTTGTTCAGGCCAGAAAGCCTGTGACTAGAAAGATTTACCACAAAATTTGGAAAAAATATATCTCTTGGTGTGAATCTAAAGGATTCCCTTGGGACAAGGTTAAGATTCCTAGGATTCTATCCTTCCTTCAAGAAGGATTGGAAAAAGGATTATCTGCAAGTTCCCTGAAGGGACAGATTTCTGCCTTGTCGGTATTACTTCACAAAAAACTGGCAGCTGTGCCAGATGTTCAAGCCTTTGTTCAGGCTCTGGTTAGAATCAAGCCTGTTTACAAACCTTTGACTCCTCCTTGGAGTCTCAATTTAGTTCTTTCAGTTCTTCAGGGGGTTCCGTTTGAACCCTTACATTCCGTTGATATTAAGTTATTATCTTGGAAAGTTTTGTTTTTAGTTGCGATTTCTTCTGCTAGAAGAGTCTCAGAATTATCTGCTCTGCAGTGTTCTCCTCCTTATCTGGTGTTCCATGCAGATAAGGTGGTTTTACGTACTAAACCTGGTTTTCTTCCAAAAGTTGTTTCTAACAAAAACATTAACCAGGAGATTATCGTACCTTCTCTGTGTCCAAAACCAGTTTCAAAGAAGGAACGTTTGTTGCACAATTTGGATGTCGTTCGCGCTCTAAAATTCTATTTAGATGCTACAAAGGATTTTAGACAAACATCTTCCTTGTTTGTTGTTTATTCAGGTAAAAGGAGAGGTCAAAAAGCAACTTCTACCTCTCTCTCTTTTTGGATTAAAAGCATCATCAGATTGGCTTACGAGACTGCTGGACGGCAGCCTCCCGAAAGAATCACAGCTCATTCCACTAGGGCTGTGGCTTCCACATGGGCCTTCAAGAACGAGGCTTCTGTTGATCAGATATGTAGGGCAGCGACTTGGTCTTCACTGCACACTTTTACCAAATTTTACAAGTTTGATACTTTTGCTTCTTCTGAGGCTATTTTTGGGAGAAAGGTTTTGCAAGCCGTGGTGCCTTCCATTTAGGTGACCTGATTTGCTCCCTCCCTTCATCCGTGTCCTAAAGCTTTGGTATTGGTTCCCACAAGTAAGGATGACGCCGTGGACCGGACACACCTATGTTGGAGAAAACAGAATTTATGTTTACCTGATAAATTTCTTTCTCCAACGGTGTGTCCGGTCCACGGCCCGCCCTGGTTTTTTTAATCAGGTCTGATATTTTATTTTCTTTAACTACAGTCACCACGGTACCATATGGTTTCTCCTATGCAATTATTCCTCCTTAACGTCGGTCGAATGACTGGGGTAGGCGGAGCCTAGGAGGGATCATGTGACCAGCTTTGCTGGGCTCTTTGCCATTTCCTGTTGGGGAAGAGAATATCCCACAAGTAAGGATGACGCCGTGGACCGGACACACCGTTGGAGAAAGAAATTTATCAGGTAAACATAAATTCTGTTTTACACCTGCAAATAACCCTAAAGGAAGGTAAAGCCACAGCAAAGACTGTGGCATAGTACTGTAGTGGGTTAAACTGGGTATTTACTTCATTTTGCTCCGGTTTGGGCATTAAGGGGTTAAACGATTTGAAAACTTGTGTGCAATCATTTCAAGGCATTAGGATCATGTGGTGAAAATTTCATTACGATCGGATGTTTTTTGATGATTTGGTAAAAAAGTGTGCCTTTTTATTATTTAAAGAGACAGTATCGTTTTTTTCAAAAGTATTTTTTTCAATATTTTAGTGTTGTCTGAGTCTGTCAAACATGTCTGAGCCTTCAGATAGACCTTGTTCTTTATGTTCAAAAGCCATGGCAATACCCATTGCATTTATGTTTAAAGTGTGCACAAACATCTAAGCATTTTAAAGATCATCCAGTGACAATTAAAAATGCTGCCCAAGATGATTCCTTAACGGAGGGTAATGAGAATAGTCCTCCTTCCTCCCCCCACGTGTCTACACCAGTTAGGCCAGCGCAAGCGATGCCTAGTACCTCTAGCGCATTGGCCCCTATTACTTTACAGCAATTAGCAGCAGTAATGGATAATTCCCTTGCAGCTTTTTTATCCAAACTGCCAGTTTTTCCAAGAAAGCGCGATAGCTCATTTTTAATTACAGAGGATGAGCAATCTGAAGCTTTGGATAATGTATCTGTAGCACCCTCACAAAACTCAGAGGTAGCAGTGAGGGAAGGGCTGTCTGAGGGAGAAATTTCTGACACAGGGAAAGTTTCTCAGCAGGCAGAGTCAGATTCCTTAGCGTTTAAATTTAAGCTGGAACACCTCCGCATCCTGCTTAAGGAGGTTTTGGCTACGCTGGACGATTGTGGCCCCATGGTGGTCCCTGAAAAATTGTGTAAAATGGACAGATATTTAGAGGTCCCTGTATACACTGAGGCATTTCCGATCCCAAAGAGGGTGGTGGATATTGTGACTAAGGAGTGGGAGAGACCAGGTGTACCCTTTGTTCCCCCACCTATCTTTAAGAAAATGTTCCCCATACATGACCCTAGGAGGGACGCGTGGCAGACGGTCCCTAAGGTAGAGGGGGCTGTTTCAACATTGGCTAAGCATACAACTATACCAATAGAGGACAGTTGTGCTTTCAAAGATCCTATGGATAAAAAATTGGAAGGCTTGCTAAAGAAAATTTTTGTTCAGCAAGGTTTTCTGCTTCAACCAATTGCCTGTATTATCCCGGTAACTACTGCAGCGGCTTTTTGGTTCGAAGCCCTGGAGGAGTCGCTCCAGAGGGAGACTTCATACGATGAGGTCATGGATAGAATTCACGCTTTAAAAAGCTGGCTAATTCTTTTATCACTGATGCCGCTCTCCAATCAGCTAAACTAGCGGCGAAAACCTCAGGTTTTGCCATCATGGCGCGACGAGCCCTTTGGCTCAAATCGTGGTCGGCGGATGTGTCGTCCAAAACAAAACTGTTAAATATTCCCCTCAAGGGGAAAACCCTTTTCGGCCCAGAGCTGAAAGAAATTATTTCAGATATCACTGGAGGCAAGGGCCATGCCCTTCCACAAGATAGGCCATTTAAGGCCAAAAACAAGGCTAATTTTCGCTCCTTTCGCAACTTCAGGAGCGGACCTGCTGCAACCTCTGCTGCCGAAAAGCAAGATAACGCTTCCCAGCCCAAAGCAACCTGGAAACCCTTGCAGGGCTGGAATAAGGGTAAACAGGCCAAGAAGCCTGCTCCTGCTACCAAGACAGCATGAAGGGGTAGCCCCCGATCCGGGATCGGATCTAGTAGGGGGCAGACTTTCTCTCTTTGCTCAGGCTTGGGCAAGAGATGTCCCAGATCCCTGGGCATTAGAAATAGTTGCTCAGGGGTACCTTCTAGAATTCAAGGATTCTCCCCCAAGGGGAAGGTTCCACATTTCTCGTTTGTCTTCAGACCACACAAAGAAACAGGCGTTCTTACGCTGTGTAGAAGATCTACTAAAAATGGGAGTGATACACCCAGTTCCAATTACAGAACAAGGACTGGGCGTTTACTCAAATCTATTCATAGTTCCCAAAAAGGAAGGAACTTTCAGGCCAATCCTGGATCTAAAAATTCTAAACAAATATCTCAGAGTTACGTCTTTCAAGATGGAAACCATTCGGACAATCTTGCCGATGATCCAGGAAGGTCAATATAGGACTACCGTGGATCTAAAGGATGCGTACCTACATATTCCTATCCACAAAGATCACCATCAGTTCCTAAGGTTCGCCTTTCTGGACAATCATTACCAGTTCGTGGCCCTGCCTTTCGGGCTGGCCACCGCTCCCAGAATTTTCACAAAGGTGCTAGGGTCCTTTCTGGCGGTACTAAGACCGCGGGGCATTGCAGTAGCACCTTACCTAGACGACATCTTAATACAGGCGTCGTCCTTTCACAGAGCCAAGGCTCATACGGACATCGTTCTGGCCTTTCTAAGGTCTCACGGGTGGAAGGTTTACGTAGAAAAGAGTTCTCTGTCCCCGCTCACAAGGGTTCCCTTTCTGTGAACACTAATAGACTCGGTAGAAATGAAAATCTTTCTGACAGAGGTCAGGAAGTCAAAACTGTTAAATACTTGCCGAGTTCTTCATTCCATTCCTCGGCCTTCCGTGGCTCAGTGCATGGAAGTAATTGGTTTAATGGTTGCGGTGATGGACGTGGTCCCTTTCGCCCGAATCCATCTCAGACCACTGCAACTGTGCATGTTCAAACATTGGAATGGAGATTAAGCAGATTTATCTCCTCCAATTCAACTGGACCAAAAGACCAGAGACTCTCTTCTCTGGTGGTTGTCTCAAGATCACCTGTCTCAGGGGCTGAGTTTCCGCAGACCGGAATGGATCATTGTCACGACCGATGCCAGTCTGTTAGGCTGGGGTGCGGTCTGGAACTCCCTAAAGGCTCAGGGACTATGATCTCGGGAAGAATCTCTTCTCCCGATAAACATTTTGGAGCTGAGAGCGATATTCAATACGCTCCAGGCGTGGCCTCAACTAGCAGAGGCCAAATTAATCAGATTTCAGTCGGACAACATCACGACTGTAGCGTACATCAATCATCAGGGGGGAACTAAGAGTTCCCTAGCGATGAAGGAAGTATCCAAGATTATCAAATGGGCGGAGGATCACTCCTGCCATCTATCTGCAATTCACATCCCAGGAGTAGACAACTGGGAGGCGGATTTTCTAAGTCGTCAGACTTTCCATCCAGGGGAGTGCGAACTCCACCCGGAGGTTTTTGCTCAACCAACTCAGCTTTGTAGCATTCCAGAGTTGGATCTGATGGCGTCCCGTCAGAACACCAAACTTCCTCTTTACGGATCCAGATCCAGGGATCCCAAGGCGGCACTGATAGATGCATTAATAGTGCCTTGGTCATTCAGTCTAGCTTATGTCTTTCCACCGTTTCCTCTTCTCCCTCGGCTAATAGCCAGAATCAAACAGGAGAGGGCTTCGGTAATTCTGATAGCGCCTGCGTGGCCACGCAGGACTTGGTATGCAGACCTAGTGGGCATGTCATCGATCCCACCATGGAAACTGCCATCGAGACAGGATCTTCTAATCCAAGGTCCTTTCAAGCATCCAAATCTAGTTTCTCTGCAACTGACTGCTTGGAGATTGAACGCTTAATCCTAACTAAGCGGGGATTCTCTGATTCAGTTATAGATACTCTGATACAGGCCAGAAAGCCTGTCACCAGGAAAATTTATCATAAGATATGGCGGAAATATCTTTGTTGGTGTGAATCCAAGGGTTACTCGTGGAGTAAAGTTAGGATTCCAAGGATATTGTCTTTTCTCCAAGAAGATTTGGAGAAAGGTCTGTCAGCTAGTTCCTTAAAGGGACAGATATCTGCTCTGTCTATTCTGTTACACAAGCGTCTGGCAGCTGTGCCAGACGTACAGGCATTAGTAAGAATCAAGCCTGTCTACAGACCTGTGGCTCCTCCATGGAGTCTAAATTTAGTTCTTTCAGTTCTTCAAGGGGTTCCGTTTGAACCTTTACATTCCATAGATATCAAGTTATTATCTTGGAAAGTTTTATTTTTAGTAGCTATTTCTTCTGCTTGAAGAGTTTCAGAATTATCTGCTTTACAGTGAGATTCACCCTACTTGGTGTTCCATGCAGATAAGGTTGTTTTGCGTACTAAACCTGGTTTCCTTCCAAAGGTGGTTTCTAATAAGAATATTAACCAGGAAATTATTGTTCCTTCTCTGTGCCCTAATCCGGTTTCTAAGACGGAACGACTGTTGCACAATCTTGATGTGGTTCGTGCTTTAAAGTTCTATTTAAAAGCAACTAAAGAGTTCAGACAAACATCATCCTTGTTTGTCGTGTATTCTGGTAAGAGGAGAGGTCAGAAAGCGACTGCTACCTCTCTTTCATTCTGGCTGAAAAGCATCATCCGATTGGCTTATGAGACTGCTGGTAGGCAGCCTCCTGAACGAATTACGGCTCATTCCACCAGAGCTGTGGCTTCCACATGGGCTTTCAAGAATGAGGCTTCTGTTGAACAGATTTGTAAGGCAGCGACTTGGTCTTCACTGCATACATTCGCCAAATTTTACAAATTCAATACTTTTGCTTCTTCGAAGGCTATTTTTGGGAGACAGGTTTTGCATGCAGTGGTGCCTTCCGTTTAGGTTACCTGACTTGTTCCCTCCCTTCATCCGTGTCCTATTGCTTTGGTATTGGTATCCCACAAGTAAGGATGAATCCGTGGACTGAATACACCAAGTAAGAGAAAACAGAATTTATGCTTACCTGATAAATTACTTTCTCTTACAGGTGTATTCAGTCCACGGCCCGCCCTGATATTTAGGTCAGGTTCAAATTTATTTTACAATAACTACAGTCACCACTGCACCCTATGGTTCTCCTTTTTCTCCTAACCGTCAGTCGAATGACTGGGGGGGCGGAGCCTGAGGGGAGCTATATGGACAGCTTTGCTGTGTGCTCTCTTTGCCACTTCCTGTAGGGATTGAGAATATCCCACAAGTAAGGATGAATCCGTGGACTGAATACACCTGTAAGAGAAAGTAATTTATCAGGTAAGCATAAATTCTGTTTTTTGCCTGGCAGTCATTATTGCTATGATGATCACTTTAGACTTGCAAGTTTGCTGTATACTTTCATTTTATTCCATTTTTTATCTTGATTAAAAATGTCTTTGTGGTATTGTGTTAATGTTTTTTTTTTTCTTTCCAATGGCATGGAGAGTCCACAAATCCATTCTAATTACTAGTGGGAATTCAACTCCTGGCCACTTGGAGGAGACAAAGAACACCCCAGCAAAGCTGTTTAAGTATCACTCCCACTTCCCATAAACCCCCAGTCATTCTTTGCCTTATACACCTGGGAGGATGTGCGAAGATGGTGTCTAAAGAAAAGTATTTAATGGGTAGTTTTCCTGCAAGCAAGGATCAGGGCAATGAGGTGTCCATGTAATCCTTTAGTAAGAGTAATGGTGGCTATTAGCTGTTGGAGGTCGGTGAGGTAATCCTTACTTTAACTCTAAAAATTATGCTAACCCCTTTTATAGAAAACCAGGGTTGGTTACTCTGTTTTTCTTGTATCTTCAGGTCCCTGTCAGCGGTCAGATGAGGCTAACAGACCTGGAGCTGCTGTGACTGCTCCACAGCAGAAGACCCTAGAGGGTAAGTCCTTTCTTATATTCATCAAGGAATATCAGTGGAAGGACTGGAATATCAGGGACCTAGTGGGACCTGCTTCCCTCAGGAGGGGTATGTATTTTATCATTTATTATAATATCCACAGGTTTTGGATATTTGCAGCAGAGCAGCTTCTTGGATTAAATAACCAAACAATCATTGTCACTTCTATAGCCTTAAGACTGGTCAGAATAGCACAGACCCAGGCTTTATGGGAAGTGGGGACTTTCAAATCTCCCACGTGGCTTTCACATATTTAAGGGCTGAAATTCTGAAGACTAAAAATGGTATTCCCTCATGCTCCCATCTCTGCCCAGTGTACTTGTATAGTTGATTTCTCTATAAGGGGGCTCTGTATTACTAAAGGCAGATCTCCTCATGCACTACTTGTTTGTTTTTCTATCCAGTGTAGTGATGGTGTAATAGCACTTTTATTTGCACGAATTATGGCACAGGTTTTGGCCTTTAATGGAGTCGGGCTATTTTTCCTCTGTTGTGTGTTTTTTTTTGTTTTGTTTTTTTTTTCTCCTCCTCCCCCTGGGCAGAGATCGTGGCAGTTAGACTGCTTTGCGTTCTTGTATGTTGCCGGTCAGACCTGTATTGCCACTTTCATTAGCATTGTCGGCAGAGTCTAGACTTTATGTGTCTGTTCATTATGGATAGGGGTGAGTACAGGAATCCTCTCTGGAGAGACCTAGATACAGGTTAGGGTTGTGTTTCCCCAGGGGCTGTCTAAGTGTGGTAAGTTACACTGCTGCCACTATTGCATCCATTTTAAATAGATCTATGACGCTGGTGTAATGGATCCCAACTTTTGCAGGATACGATTATCACCCAAATATAATTTTTATTTGGGTTCTTAGAGCCTTTTACTTCGAGGTACTTCCCCAGGGAGTATACTGTACCAGGCTTAAAGGGACACTCAATAAAAATTAAACTTTCATTATTCAGATAGAGCATGCCATTTTAAACAACTTTCCAATTTACTTCTATTAACAAAATGTGGACAGTCTTTTTATATTTAAACTTTTTGAGTCACCAGCTCCTACTGAGCATGTGCAAGAAAAAGTGTGTATGCATTTGTGATTGGCTGATGGCTGTCACATGGTACAAGGGGAGTGGAAAAATACATAACTTTTCAAATTGTCAGAAAAAAAAGTCTACTACTCATTTGAAGTTCAAACTAAGTGCTATTGCATTGTCTTGTTATCTTGCATTTGTTGATTATGCAAATCTACTGTGTTGACTGGTCCTTTAAGTAGTTTTTATCTAGTGACGATCCGTTTTAACAGTCCAACGGATATTTTATATAACGGGTTTGTTTTCATGCTGGGCATTTTATTATATTAGTGAGTTACTGCCCTACTTGCATGGGAGCTTGTTTCTGAACTAGAGACCAGCGTCGGAGGGGTTAACGCTTCCCGCCATTGGTCTGTTTCGCACAAAAGTGTCAGTTTATCTGTGAGTTGTCGAGCTCTCTTTCCATAAACTGTCTATGTATTGGGGCAGTTTGTTTATTCTTATGCTAAGGATACTTTGTTGGCTCCTATGTGGGCGGGGGGGGGGGGTTTATGCTGCGCATTTTTTTTTCCTCACGTCTCAGTCCTCTGCTCTATTTAGCAGGGTTCTTATATATGTTGGATGTTTTTGGGGGCTAGTACCATTTTCATGGTGTGTAAGGGCCTGGAGAAATGCTGCACATTTTTATTTCCTCACGTCTCAGTCCTCTGCTCTATTTAGCATGGTTCTTATATATGTTGGATGTTTTGGGGGCTAGTACCATTTTCATGGTGTGTGAGGGCCTGGAGAAAGGCTTGTCAGTCAGTACTCTGAAGGGTCAGATCTCTGCCCTGTCATTTTTTTTTTTGCTTAAGCGTCTTGCAGACCTACCGGATGTTCTATCCTTTGTTCAGGCCTGTGTTTAAACTTGTTGTTCCCCCATGGGGATTTAATCTGGTTCTTAGGGTTTTGCAGCAGGCTCTGTTTGAGCCTATGCACTCTGTTGATATTAGATTATTTTGGAAAGTTTTCTTCTCGCTATTTCTTCTGCTAGGAGAGTTTGAGCTTTCGGCTCTGCAGTGTGATACCCCTTACCTTATTTGTCATGCGGATAAGGTGGTCCTTAGTACTAAGTTGGGATTTCTCCTAAGGTAGTGTCGGAACACAATATCAGTCAGGAAATTATCGATACTTCACTCTGTCCTAATCCTTTTCAGAAAGAATGTCTGTTTCATAACCTGGTTGTTGTGTGTGCTCTGAAATTCTATCTGCAGGCAACTAGAGATTTTAGGCAATCTACTACTCTTTGCGTTTGTTTTCTCTGGTGAACGTAAGGGCCAGAAGGCTACTTCTACTCTCTTTCCTTTTTTGGTTAAGAGGTGTTTGTTGGTTGGCTTATGTGACAGCTGGGCAACAGCCTCTTGAGAGGAATATGGCTCACTCCACTAGGGCTGTCTCTTCTTCCCGGGTCTTCAAAATGAGACTTATGTGGAACCAATCTGCAGGGCGGTCATTTGGTCCTTGTTGCATTCTTTTTTTTTTCAAATTTTACAAAATCAATTATTTTGGATTAACAGACTTCTTTCGGGAGGAAAGTTCTTCAAGTGGCGGTGCCTTCTGTTTAAGTCCGTCTGTCTTGTTCTCCCTCCCTTCCATTCTGTGTCCTCTAGCTTGGGTATTGGTTCCCACTAGTAATTAGAACGGATTCATGGACTCTCCATGCCATTGAAAAGAAAACAACATTTATGCTTACCTGATAAATTCTTTTCTTTCCTGGCATAGAGAGTCAAGACCCGCCCGTAATTAATTTTAAGACGGCGTTGGTCAATTTTGTTTTAAACCTCAGGCACCTTTATAACCTTATGTCCTCTTTTCTTTCCATATTCCTTCGGCTGAATCACTGGGGGTTTATGGGAAGTGGGAGTAATACATAACAGCTTTGCTGAGTTGTTTTTTGCCTCCTCCTAGTGGCCAGGAGTTGAATTCCGACTAGTAATTTGAATGGATTTGTGGACTCTTCATGCCAGGAAAGAAAATAATTTATCAGATAAGCATACTTTTTTTTTTTTTTTTAATTGAATTAAATTAATGATAAAATACTTAATTACATGTTACTTTTTAAATCTAAACAGGATAAAGAAGTGTAAAAACTACTATGAAGTTTTAGGTGTGAGTAAAGATGCTGGGGATGAAGATCTAAAGAAGGCCTACCGAAAGCTAGCCCTGAAATTTCATCCTGACAAAAACCAAGCACCTGGAGCAACGGAAGCTTTTAAAAGTAAATAGTTTTTTTTTTGTGACGAGAAAAATGCATTATTTTGTTTTTGTTTTTTTGCTCAGTCTTTCAGGTCAGCAGTTTAAGAAAAGCATTAAAAAAAAATACTTTTTCTAGCTATTTAAAATATGGCCATATGCACTATAATATTTATATGGTTGCATAACAAAGTTCAGGATTTTGTGAATTATTTTCCTATATATCACACATACTTGGATCGGTACATGAAAAAAGGTCCATGGTATGAATCCATAAGTGTCCTACAAAAATACTGATTTTGTTTTTTGCGTTCCATGTTGAGGTGACAAATGTATGACATGTTATTTTTGATGCATTTAAATAACTACTGTTTATTGTATATTTTTTTTTGTTTTGCATTTTTAAGAGAATAAATATTCATCAGAAAAACATAAAATATATATAGTGTGGGGGGGGGCGGAGTTAAGCCACGCAGGCCGATGGCAGCTATCTAAAAGAGCTCCTGAGCCCTGTGGCATATAATGTGAAATAACAAGCATATAGGAGGTTAAAAATCACCACTAAATAACCGCAATATAGGAGGGGAGTGAAATATACACTCAGCAACTCTGATAGCGTGTGGAGCAGCTTTAAGTAAAAGACACCTGACAGATTACGGCCTAGCCGGAACATCAAGGAGTGCCGTGACACGCTTGTACCTGCTGCCGGAATAGGGGCTATAAGTATAACAGCCCGAAGTTAACGCAGTCTCCCCCGATCAAGACCCGACACCTTTATCCCAGCAGATCTCGGCATATGGAGGTGAGCGGCAATAGCGGGACTTACAGGAGCCAAGCGACATAAGGTAAAAAGCGGGGATAGTAAAATGCTGGCTCAGCAGTTGTGGGATCAGGCATAAGAAAGCGCAACATTAGCAGCGCTTGAAGTTTTCACCTGACCTGACATTATCCAGCAGACTTGGGGCCTGGAGATAGAGAGCTGTAGAGACGGCAGCCATTAAACACGTCAGCAGCGTGACAGGAGCAGTTCTTACACATTAAAAAAAAGAATAGAAACTGCCCGCAGGAAAAGAAAAGAATAAAAAGCTCAAACCCCTAATAAAGCTATATACAGCTCCCTGTCTCTGCAGGACAACATACCCCACAGAAATTTCTTTGGCAGAGTAATAAACTGCAGTTTTCTTTAAGAATCTCTACACAGGCCCAAATACCTTAGGGATTCAGGACTCACACATTTCTCTCTTACAACTTACTAAAGGGAGCGCAGGACAATACATTACTTTCCCCCATTATATACTGGGATGCCCAATAAAAAGCAACATAGAGGAGAGAAAGTTACCACTAGCAGAACACTGGGCCATTATTTAAAACCAAAAGATACCAAGGAACCAGCACCCTCTAAACAAGTTACAAGCGACAAACAGCTCGCAATGGCGGACACACCCAATACTGACACTCTTCCACCGAACTACGTCACTAAAGAGGATCTGAGTCAATTGTCATCTAAGGAAGATATAAAGGTAGTGATGCATGAGGTGCGCACACTATATAAGGAGTTACACAAAGATATATCCTCATTAAAAGATAGGATCACAGTGATTGAAGATGACCAAACATCAACTTCCACTAATTTGACTCAACTCACCAGCAAAGTGACATCTCAAGATAACCTTATACAGACCCTAAATGATAAGATAGAGGACCTGGACAACCGCAGCCGTCGCAACAATCTGCGGGTGAGAGGTGTTCCGGAGTCTATCTCAGCTGCTGCAATAGAAGGGTGCCTCCAGAGCCTATTCAGAACTATTAAGGGGACACCAAGTTCGCCAGATATTCCTATTGAACGAGCACACAGAGCTCTGCGGCCTAGGCCACCCCCTAAAGCCCCGCCACGTGATGTCATCCTAAGGCTGCTCAACTTTCAAGATAAAGAAGAGATCTTACGCAATGCCAGGGCTAAACAGCCCCTTCAACATGCTGGAATGCCAATTCAAATTTTTAGCGACCTGAGTCCGGTAACCCTACAAAAGCGCAGAGCACTCTCACACATCACTTCTACGCTACAAACACATAAAATACCGTATAGATGGGGTTTTCCGGTGGCTATTATTGCTACAAAAGACAATAAAAATGTAATATACCGTACAGAAGAAGACCTGCCACAATTCTGCAGAGACCTATCAATCGACATACCACAATCTTCAACTCCTGCAAGCATTAGCCATCAGAAGAGGACAACAATGGAAGACCCAGAATGACCAACCTGAGAGAGATCCCTGATTCCTTAGATGAACTACATGCTTGAGATTAGACGCCCGGGGGAAACAAAAAAAAAATAATAAATAAATAAATAAATAAAAAAAATAAAAATAAAATAAATAAATAAAAAAACATGGACAATATGTCTAACATTTTAACACCGAGAGCCACTCACCGTCAGATTAGCAATGGAACATGAATGTCATTGAGAAGGCCAGGCAGAATCAACTGAAAGACCAGGGATCTCCTATGAATGGCGAGCAAGATTCTAGGATTATCAGGTGATATGACATATAGCCTGTGATCAGACTGTGTTTTTCTTTTTGCTGGCTTTCCATGGGACAAAATAGTATGATAGAACGAAAAATGTAACCTTATTATATATTATCCCACTAACAGAAGTGAAAGTTAAAAAGTTAGAATGTTAAAGGTGTTAAAAAACAAACAAACATATAGCTTAAGTATACTTGTTACTAGCCTCAGGGAATCATACATTGTTATACGACATGATGTAGACTTTGAGCCATGGAAAATACCATTCAGCTTTAGGAACTACTTAATGAACTGTTTGCTGATAAGACTTTACAATAGGACAGACGTTCTGAGATGGATCCCTGGATGATAATTTAAAACATTGTTTATAAAGATTAACCCTGTTACAGTTTGAGTTCTCTCGTTGAGTTTATCTTGTTGTGACCCTTTTTCTCCCCCACTCCCTGACATATCATTTATTAATAGCTGATTCTACATGATTCCTCTGTTGCGGATTTAAATAAAAAAGGAAACACAACACCTATGTGCTAAGTGTGGAGACAGGACTTATACCTGCCTCTTATTTTCAACGCCCAGAATTATAACACACATATGCCACGGGGACACATCCCCATTGAAACCTTTGTCTTCACCTTTTTTTCTTTTCTTTTTTCTCTTTTTTCTCTACCTGGTGTACTGCTGAGGAATTTGAGTTAGTTTTCCTCACGGTATACTTTAACTACTCCCCTCTCCCACCTGAACAAAACTTCAGTAAGTACTTGTACAATACCCTATACCTTTTCCTAACCCCATTAGAGTACCTGCATAACATAGGAGACACCCCCAACCCTCTCTATTCCCCCTCTAAAAACCCCAACCCCCCCTCCCTGGAATAGAGTGCTGCGTGTACACCTTATCTGACTTGCAACCATGACATATCCCAGACCACACAAAGACACTGATCAGACCATAACATTAACCACAATAAATGTTAAGGGTCTGAATAGTCCTGGAAAACGGTCTATCGCCACAAGAGAAATCAACAGACTTAACCACTCAATAATTTTCATACAAGAAACACACTTCCAGAAAGGAAAAGAACCTGGGTGGTCAAACCCAAAATATCCTTCCACTTTTTTTGCTTCTAACACACATAAAAGAAATGGAGTGGGAGTGCTGCTCCACAGGTCGATTTCTTTACAACCGCTAACAGTGATCAAGGACCCAGAAGGCCGATATATATTGATAGTGGGCCTCCTATTTGGGAAACCTATTACACTACTCAATGTTTATGCCCCCAACACTGTCCAACACCATTTTATAAAAAAAATAACACGCCTCTTGTTGGACCATCGCAAAGGGATGGTGCTGCTGGGCGGGGACTTTAACTTCCCCATTAACCCTCTGTTAGACACCTCAAATCACACTTCCAGTGCCCCCAGACACATCTTGAAATCTGTCAAAAACACTTTATCGGACCTCAATTTACACGACATTTGGCGTACCCTGCATCCCATGACAAGGGACTACACATACTACTCTAACGTACATAAAAAGTATTCACGCATCGATTACTTATTTACAGACTCACTGGGACTCACATCTTTGACTAAGTGTGACATAGGTACCATCTCCTGGACTGACCATGCCCCAGTTTCGTGCACCGTAGTTTGGCCTGACTCCCCTCTTATTGACTTTATCTGGAAAATGGATGACCACCTACTACTAGACCCAATCACGAATGAGAATGTAGGCAAAGCTATAACTGAATTTTTTTCTCTTAACGCACACACGGACACGTCCAGCACAAACAACTGGGAAGCACATAAGTGTGTCATACGGGGAGAGCTAATTAAAATAAGAGCAAAAAAAATGATAGATAAAAGAGCCCACTATGAAGGCCTACACTCCTCAATACACCACTTAGAACAAAAACACAAAGCAGACCCACAAAATGTATCACTTATGGCATCACTAACCCACGCTAGGAAAGAACTAGGTGAACTTATCACGATTGACTCACAAAGACAGGCATTATACCTCCGACAGCTCTATTATGACGAGGGCAATAAACCCGGTAAGGTGTTAGCTCGATCCATTAAACGGAAAAAATACAAAACCTTTGTAAGCTCTCTTAAAACAAATGATTCCACAGAGATAAAAGACAGCAAAGGTATACCGAATACATTTCGCCAATACTACCACTCACTATATAACTTAAACAACACCTTAAACACTGATAAGGGCCATCAAAACAACACTAAACAATCATTGATAACAAAATATTTAGAAAACTTACCTCTTGAATCACTCACCGAGGATGAATCCTCAACCCTGGATGTACCAATTACAGATATAGAAATAATAAAAGCAATAGGAGAAATACCAACGGGAAAATGCCCGGGACCAGATGGTTTTACCCCAAAATATTATAAAAATTATAAATCTCTACTGGTCCCACACCTTCTTACTCTTTTTAATGAGCTATCTAATACCGAAACATTACCCCGCCAGATGCTAGAAGCTCACATCTCTGTTCTTCCCAAACCGGGCAAATTACCAAACACTCCAAGTAATTTCCGCCCGATATCCCTGTTAAATACAGACGTCAAAATCTTAGCAAAAATACTGGCCAACAGACTAAATAAATACCTCCCAAAGTTAATATCTACTGATCAGGTAGGCTTCGTTCCTGGTCGCGAGGCCAAAGATAACACTATTAGAATACAGCACATAATTAATTACGCCAAACATAACGCACGTCCACTTTCACTCTTTTCAACAGATGCCGAAAAGGCTTTTGATAGGGTGGATTGGCTCTATCTCAGACAAGTAATGACTAAGATGAATTTTGGTGAACCTTTTCTGAGAATGGTGTTTTCATTGTATTCCAATCCGAACGCAAGGGTGAGGGCTAACGGAGTCCTGTCAAATACATTTGATATAACAAACGGAACTCGACAGGGATGCCCGTTGTCCCCTTTATTATTCGTCCTCTCATTCGAAGCCCTAGCCCAGAAAATAAGACATAATGACAGGATCGTTGGAATAAAAATAGGCGACATAGATAGTAAACTTATCATGTACGCCGATGATATCCTTTTCACAATGACCAATATAGAATCCTCAATCCCAGAACTCTTAGCAGAACTACAACAATATAGCCAAGTTTCCAATTTTCATCTTAACCTAACCAAATCGGAACTACTTAATATTTCATCACCACCACAAATAGTCAATCACCTAGCTGCCAAGTACCAAATCACAATAGCAACATCCAAACTCAAATACTTAGGAATATACCTTACTGGCAACCCAAAGAATCTATTTCATTATAATTATGAACATCTGAAAAACGAGATCTCCAGGGATCTTAACTCTTGGAATAACAAACCCCTGTCGTGGCTCAGCAGGATAGGAATTATAAAAATGAACATACTGCCCCGGTTGTTATATCTCTTCCAGGCTCTTCCCATTCCCGCGCCCATGACATTCATCCCAAAATTACAATCACTTATAGACAGCTTTATAGGACGAGGGAAAAGAAATAGAGTAAGGAGACAGACGGTATTCCTGCCCAGAAGTAGTGGAGGACTGGGCGTCCCCAACTTAGCACACTACAGGAAGGCTATTGCGTTGCAACAAATAGTGGAGTGGAGTCATAACTCAGATCAAAAAGCCTGGGTACAAATAGATAACCACATAATGAATAGAGGTAACACAGCTACCTTAGCTTGGACGGAACCTAGAAAGCGCCCAGATGTAATAATACACTACCCAACCATTTCAGAGACTTTTAGGGAATGGGATAAGACTATAGCTACACACATGCAAATCTCCTCAATTTACTCACCACTGCTTCCAATCAGAGAGAACCCAGACCTACCTATATGCAAAATGCATATCTCTAATAGACAGAAATACAGTTTGGGAGAGGGTATACTACACTCAGTAATAGATCAGGGCAATATCATGACCTTAGAGAGATTACAATTATGGGACAAGACGCTTTTTCCTAATTGGTTTTCCAGATCCCAACTCATTCACTTTATTTCAACACACAAGCACAAATTTAAACTACATCGTGAACTAACCCCCTTTGAGAAGTTATGCACACAGAGAACGCCACCTAGACACACAGTATCCCTTCTATACAAGATACTATTACACCCAGATGATCAGACATTACCAACATACGCCCAGGCCTGGCATGCAGAAGCTGACACGACTTTGGAACCAGAGGTCTGGAATAGATCTTTTCAACAAGCGAAAAAAGCCTCTTCATCATCTTACATACAAGAGATCCATTACAAATTCATTAGCAGATGGTACCTAACTCCTGCTAGACTACATAAAACGGCACCGCATATAACAGACAGATGTTGGAGAGGATGCGGACAGAGGGGCACAATGCACCATATATGGTGGACGTGTCCTAATCTTGCTAAATACTGGAAGGCAGTATTTGAATCTATGTCTGCAGTCCTTGACACTACTATTACGCCTAATTTTAATGCCCTTTTATTTTTAGAAATACCTAAATTGCAAAACAGTATCAAAACCTCACTCCTTCTTATAATGCTCAATAGTGCTAAAAAGTTAATTCCTAGATATTGGAAAACCAGCAACCTTCCCACACAGCAGGAATGGCGTACACAGACATCAGACTTACTTAGACTGGAACGTTTCCATTACTTGAAATTTGACAAACTAACGCACCACCAGGAGATGCTGGATATGTGGGGCGGTCTCAAACCTTAAACAAGTCACGCATCAAAACTGGTATAGACGATTCAACAAACCTTATTGAATATACGTAGCACTCATTCCATCCCACTTCCTTCCCGTATATCCCCAATCCCCCCTTTCTTACTTTTGCTTAATACTTCTCACTGTAGAACCAATCATATATATCATTTACATTCCTATTCTGACATCCAGTGACACCTTCCCCTTGTTACAGGATTGTAGAGAGAAGGTATTTGTTGGTACTTGTATTTTGTATAGGCATATTACCAAGAAACTCTTGTACAGAGTAATGTTTCAAGTATGGCTCTAGTTAAAGTATAAGATATGCATAAAGTAATTAGTGTGACTGTAAGGATGCAGGTCCACAAGTTTTCTTTTTCTTCTCTATGTATCTGTAATTCTGTAACAATCAATAAAAATTGTTAAAACTCAAAAAAAAAAAAAAAAAAAATAAATAAAAATATATATATATATATAGTGTGTGTATATGTATGTGTGTGTGTATATATATATATATATATATATATATATATATATATATATATTTACACTATCCCTTTAATTGTATTACAGCTGTAATCTGTATTTTAATAAAATGCAGTATATGCTGTCATTTTACAACAATCCTTTCTCTCTTTTTTTTTTTTTTTTTTTTTTCAGAAATTGGAAATGCTTATGCAGTCTTGAGCAATCCAGAAAAACGACGACAGTACGACTTGACTGGAAATGAGGAACAAGTTCAAAACATAAACAATGGCAATTTTGACTTCCATAGAGGATTTGAAGCAGACATAACTCCTGAGGATTTGTTTAATATGTTCTTTGGTGGAGGGTTCCCAACAGGTATTATGTCCTGGGGCAATTGCACACTAGGGGTCCGATGATCTGAACTTCACCAGATCAGATGTTGTTTTTTTGGGGGGTTTGCTTTTTTTCTTGCCAACCCTCGCAGGAGCTGCCCTGGTGGAATTATCGTAAAAAGGGGGCAGTCCCTGTGAGTGGTGAGATGTCTCCTATTGAAAGTAATGGAGCTCTCTGGAAAGGGACACTTCCCTTTGTGGAGCGAAGTGAGCAGGGGGTGCACTTTGAAAATTAAATCCTGATGCCAATATAAATCACAATACGCTGCTTTCTGCGTATAGCATCTTACAATCGCCTATATTTTCATATAAATGTGTTTGTATATTAGGGTTATAAGTATTTTGAGTGTTTTGAGGAAAGCTTGCCACCTTTTAGTTTTTGAGAAAAAACTAAGATCTGCAGTGTGAAAATCTTTACAGAATTACTCTGGGATTAGAGAGACTATTTCATATATACGCCCCTGGATAGCCCATGTTCAGCCCATTTTATGAAAAAAAAATAATAATAAACTATTATGCTTTGTATATTGTTTTTATAAGTACACATTTCTGTGTGTTTTTTGCGCATCCAGTGTACTTAAAGGGACAGGAGACCCCAACATTTTGTTTCATGATTTGGATAGAACATACCATTTTAAACAACCTTTCAATTTACTTTGGTTATCAAATTTGCTTCATTATCTGAAGGAGCTGCATTGCACTGCTGGCAGCTAGCTGACCCCATCTAGTTAGCCAATCACAAGAGAAAAATGTGTGCAGGCACCAATTAGCAGCAGCTCCCACTAGTGTAGGATATGTGCATATTCTTTTTCAACAAGGGAATTTAAAAGATCGGAATCGTGCAAGTTTAATTTTGACTTTCCTATCCCTTTTAAATTATGATTTACACTGTGCATATTTAATACTATTCATTTTGTTGAACAACTTTGCTGCGATTTTTAATGCACTTTAACAATACAATTGTTCCCCTGCATATTTTTGTGTGAATGGTTAAATGTTATGTATGCATTTCCTCCCCATATGAAAATGCAGTATATGCCCCTTTCTTTCGTGTAATTGGCAAGAGTCCATGAGCTAGTGACATATGGGATATACAATCCTACCAGGAGGGGCAAAGTTTCCCAAACCTCAAAATGCCTATAAATACACCCCTCACCACACCCACAATTCAGTTTTACAAACTTTGCCTCCTATGAAGGTGGTGAAGTAAGTTTGTGCTAAGATTTCTACGTTGATATGCGCTTCTCAGCATGCTGAAGCCCGGTTCCTCTCAGAGTACAGTGAATGTCAGAGGGATGTGAAGGGAGTATCACCTATTGAATGCAATGGTTTTCCTCACGGGAGATCTATTTCATAGGTTCTCTGTTATCGGTCGTAGAGATTAATCTCCTACCTCCCTTTTCAGATCGACGATATACTCTCATATACCATTACCTCTACTGATAACTGTTTCAGTACTGGTTTGGCTATCTGCTATATGTGGATGGGTGTCTTTTTGGTAAGTATGTTTTTATTACTTAAGACACCTCAGCTATGGTTTGTCACTTTATGCATTAATATAAAGTTTTAAATATATGTATTGTACTTATATTTGCCATGAGTCAGGTTCATGTATTTCCTTTTTGCAGACTGTCAGTCTCATATTTGGGGAAAATAAACATATTAAGAAATATTTTTCTTACCTGGGGTTTTAAATTGACTTAATTTTTCTTTGCAGATTGCGGGCTGGATTAGGCCTGCGGGTGCGCCAAATGCTAGACTTTATTGCGTCATTTTTGGCGCGATAATTTTTTGGTGCGAAAGTAGGTCAGTTGACACAAGTTTGTCATTTCCGGCGTCATATTTGACGCCGAGTTCCTTACACAAGGTTGCGTTGTGAGTGTCCGGACGTTGTTGGCGCCAAAAACAATTCATTTACATTGTGCGTCATACTTGGCTCCAACATTTTTCATTATTTTTTCACCCCATTGCTATTTGCCTATTGCCTTTTTCTATGTCTGAGGGCTTTGATTTTTGCATTTTTTTTTCCCATTCCTGAAACTGTCATATAAGGAAATTGATAATTTTGCTTTATATGTTTTTTCTTTTACTTTTTGCAAGATATCTCAATCTGATCCTGTCTCAGAAGTATCTGTTGGAACTTTGCTGCCTGATATCGGTTCTACCAAAGCTAAATGCATTTGTTGTAAACTTGTGGAGATTATATCTCCGAATGTCATTTGTATTAGTTGTCATGATAAACTTTTACATGCAGATAATGTGTCCATCAGTAATAGTACATTGCCGGTTGCAGTTCCTTCAACTTCTAATGTACATGATATACCTATGAATTTTAAAGAATTTGTTACTGATTCTATTCAGAAGGCTCTGTCTGCTTTTCCGCCTTCTAATAAATGTAAAAAGTCTTTTAAAACTTCTCATAAGGTTGATGAAATTTCAAATGACCGACAACATAATGAATTATCCTCTGATGAGGATCTATCTGATTCAGAAGATCCTTCCTCAGATATTGACACTGACAAATCTACTTATTTATTTAAAATGGAGTATATTCGTTCTGTATTAAAAGAAGTGTTAATTACTTTGGATATTGAGGAAACTAGTCCTCTTGACATTAAAACTAGTAAATGTTTAAATTCTGTTTTTAAACCTCCTGTGGTTACTCCAGAGGTTTTTCCTATTCCTGATGCTATTTCTGAAATGATTTCTAAGGAATGGAATAAGCCGGGTACTTCATTTATTCCTCCTTCAAGGTTTAAAAAATTGTATCCTTTACCAGCAATTTCAATAGAGTTTTGGGAAAAGATCCCCAAGATTGATGGGGCTATTTCTACTCTTGATAAACGTACCACTATTCCTATGGAAGATAGTACTTCTTTTAAAGATCCTTTAGATAGGAAACTTGAATCTTATTTAAGGAAAGCCTATTTATATTCAGGTCATCTTCTCAGGCCTGCAATTTCTTTGGCTGATGTTGCAGCTGCATCAACTTTTTGGTTGGAGAATTTAGCGCAACAAGAATTGGATTCTGACGTATCTAGCATTGTTCGCTTACTGCAACATGCTAATCATTTTATGTGTGATGCCATTTTTTATATCATCAAAATTGATGTTAAATCTATGTCTTTAGCTATTTTAGCTATTTTAGCTAGAAGAGCTTTGTGGCTTAAATCTTGGAATGCTGATATGACATTTAACTCTAGATTGCTATCTCTTTCTTTCCAAGGTAATAATTTATTTGGTTTTCAGTTGGATTCTATTATTTCAACTGTTACTGGGGGGAAGGGAGTTTTTTTGCCTCAGGATAAAAAACCTAAGGGTAAAGCTAAGGCTTCTGTTTTCGTTCCTTTCGTCAAAATAAGGAACAAAAACCTAATCCTTCCCCGAAGGAATCTGTTTCCAATTGGAAGCCTTCCTCAAATTGGAATAAATCCAAGCCATTTAAGAAACCAAAGTCAGCCCCTAAGTCCGCATGAAGGAGCGTCCCTCATTCCAGCTCAGCTGCTAGGGGGCAGATTAAGGTTTTTCAAGGATGTTTGGATAAATTCTGTCCAAAATCATTGGATTCAGAGCATTGTCTCTCAAGGGTATCGAATAGGATTCAGAGTAAGACCTCCTGTGAGAAGATTTTTTTTTTCCTCTCACATATCCTAGCAAATCCAGTAAAAGCACAGGCTTTCCTGAAGTGTGTTTCAGACCTGTAGTTATTAGGGGTAATCATGCCAGTTCCTTTTCAGGTACAGGGTTTGGGGTTTTGTTCAAATCTTATCATTGTCCCAAAGAAGGAAAATTCATTCAGACCAGTTCTGGATCTGAAAAATTTGAATCGTTATGTAAGAGTACCAACTTTCAAGATGGTAACTATAAGGACTATTCTACCTTTTGTTCAGCAAGGACATTATATGTCCACGATAGACTTTCAGGATGCATACCTTCATTTTCCGATTCATCCAGATCATTATCAGTTCTTAAGATTCTCTTTTCTAGACAAGCATTACCAATTTGTTGCTCTTCCGTTTGGCCTAGCAACACCTCCAAGAATCTTTTCAAAGGTTCTCTGTGCCCTGCTCTCTGTAACCAGAGAGCAGGGTAGTGCGGTGTTTCCTTATTTGGACGATATCTTGGTACTAGCTCAGTCTTTACGTTCTGCAGAATCTCACACGAATCAACTAGTGTTGTTTCTTCGGAAACATGGTTGGAGGATCAATTTACCAAAATGTTTCTTGATTCCTCAGACAAGGGTCACCTTTTTAGGCTTCCAGATAGAGACAGAGTCATGGACACTGAATCTAACAGACAAGAGACGTTTAAAATTGGTTGCATCCTGTCGGCACCTTCAGTCATTCCCTTCAGTGGCTATGTGCATGGAAGTTTTAGGTCTCATGACTGCAGCATCGGACGCAATCCCCTTTGCTCGTTTTCACATGAGACCTCTTCAGCTTTGTATGCTGAATCAATGGTGCAGGGATTATACAAAGATATCATAATTAATATCCTTAAATCCCAATGTTTGACACTCTGACGTGGTGGTGGTTAAATCACCAGCGTTTAGTTCAAAGGGCTTCTTTTGTTCGGCCAACCTGGACTGTGATCACAACAGATGCGAGTCTTTCAGGTTGGGGAGCTGTTTGGGGATCTCTGACAGCACAAGGGGTTTGGAAATCTCAAGAGGCGAGATTACCAATCAATATTTCTCAGAGCTCTTCAGTTTTGGCCTCTGTTAAAGAGAGAACCGTTCATTTGTTTTCAGACAGACAATATCACAACAGTGGCATATGTCAATCATCAGGGTGGGACTCAGTCTCCAAGCTATGAAAGAAGTATCTTGGATACTTGTTTGGGCGGAATCCAGCTCCTGTCTAATTTCTGCGGTGCATATCCCAGGTGTAGACAATTGGGAGGCGGATTATCTCAGCCGTCAGACTTTACATCCGGGGGAGTGGTCTCTCCATCTAGATGTGTTTTCTCAGATTGTTCAGATGTGGGGTCTTCCAGAGATAGATCTGATGGCCTCTCATCTAAACAAGAAACTTCCCAGATACCTGTCCAGGTCCAGGGATTTTTCAGGCGGAAGCAGTGGATGCATTGACACTTCCTTGGTGTTATCAACCTGCTTATATTTTCCCGCCTCTAGTTCTTCTTCCAAGAGTGATCTCCAAAATCATCATGGAACAATAGTTTGTGTTGCTGGTGGCTCCAGCATGGCCTCACAGGTTTTGGTATGCGGATCTTGTTCGGATGTCCAGTTGCCAACCTTGGCCACTTCCGTTAAGGCCGGACCTATTGTCTCAAAGTCCGTTTTTCCATCAGGATCTTAAATCATTAAATTTGAAGGTGTGGAAATTGAATGCCTAGTGCTAAGTCATAGAGGTTTCTCTGACTCAGTGATTAATACTATGTTACAAGCTCGTAAATCTGTCTCTAGAAAGACTTATTATCGAGTTTGGAAGACTTCTATTTCATGGTGTTCCTCTCATAATTTTTTTTGGCATTCTTTTAGAATTCCTAGAATTTTTCAGTTTCTTCAGGATGGTTTGGATAAGGGTTTGTCTGCAAGTTCCTTGAAGGGACAAATCTCTGCTCTTTCTGTTTTATTTCACAGAAAGATTGCCAAACTTCCTGATATTCACTGTTTTGTACAGGCTTTGGTTCGTATCAATCTCTCCTCCTTGGAGTCTTAATTTGGTTTTGAGGGCTTTACAGGCTCCTCCATTTGAGCCTATGCATTCTTTGGACATTAAACTACTTTCTTGGAAAGTGTTGCTCCTTTTGGCCATCTCTTCTGCTAGAAGAGTTTCTGAGCTATCTGCTCTTTCTTGTGAATCTCCTTTTCTGATTTTGCATCAGGATAAGGCGGTTTTGCGGACTTTAATTTGAATTTTTACCTAAGGTTGCGAATTCTAACAACATTAGTAGAGAAATTGTTGTCCCTTCCTTGTGTCCTAATCCTAAGAATCCTTTGGAAAGATCCTTACATTCTTTGGATGTGGTGAGAGCTTTGAAATAATATGTTGAAGCTACTAAAGATTTCATGAAGACTTCTAGTCTATTTGTTATATTTTCTGGTTCTAGGAAAGGTCAGAAGGCTTCTGCTATTTCCTTGGCTTCTTGGTTAAAGCTTTTGATTCATCAAGCTTATTTGGAGTGGGGTCATTCCCCGCCTCATAGAATTACAGCTCATTCTACTAGATCAGTCTCCACTTCGTGGGCTTTTAAGAATGAAGCTTCAGTTGATCAGATTTGCAAAGCGGCGACTTGATCCTCTTTGCATACATTTACTAAATTCTACCGTTTTGATGTATTTGCTTCTTCAGAAGCAGTTTTTGTTAGAAAAGTTCTTCAGGCAGCTATTTCAGTTTGATTCTTCTGCTTATGTTTTAAGTTTGTCTTGTCATTTAAGAATAAACTTATAATTTGGGTTGTGGATTATTTTTTCAGAGGAAAATGGCTGTTCTTTATTTTTATCCCTCCCTCTCTAGTGACTCTTGCGTGGAGTTCCACATCTTGGGTATTGATATCCCATACGTCACTAGCTCATGGACTCTTGCCAAATACATGAAAGAAAACATAATTTATGTAAGAATTTACCTAATAAATTCATTTCTTTCATATTGGCAAGAATCCATGAGGCCCACCCTTTTTATGGTGGTTATGATTTTTTTGTATAAAGCACAATTATTTCCACATTCCTTTGTTGATGCTTTTTATTCATTTCTTTATCACCCCACTACTTGGCTATTCGTTAAACTGAATTGTGGGTGTGGTGAGGGGTGTATTTGTAGGCATTTTGAGATTTGGGAAACTTTGCCCCTCCTGGTAGGATTGTATATCCCATACGTCACTAGCTCATGGACTCTTGGAAATATGAAAGAAATTAATTTATCAGGTAAATTCTTACATAAATTATGTTGTTTTTTTTTGGGTAAAAAGTGGCTTTAGATCATTTTTAGAGCATTCTTAATAATCTCCCAGCCCCCAGAGACCTTTTAGATTATAGGGCCCTAGGTCTCACAATAGTACTGAAAAAGGGAAATGCATACACAAAAATGCAGTATAATATGTGTTTATTATTAACTTATTGCAATAACATAAATTAGTAATCAGTTTATAAAGCAAGGCAGTGATTAAACTTTAACTGCATTACTTATCATCGGGTTTCGAGTAAGGCATTAATATCAGCATACAATGGTGCACAGGCAGAGGAGTACAGCTACAGTTAGCATTATCATTCAGTGGGACACATGCAGCAGATTTCACAGGTGCTATGTCTGAGACTTCTAAAGTGTTGCCCAAAACTCTCCTTTCCCCCTCTCAGCAATTCTAATAATAAAGCTACAGTTTAGCAGGCCTGTTCAACGTTATGTCAGTCATATTATATTATTTTATTTATCGAGTGTGTGGCAAACAGTGTTCCCATAACAATTGAATATTCTAACAATGCGGTAGCACTATCTCCTTTAGTATATGACATCCCAAATACTAAACCATTCTGTTAAGCTGTAGCACAATCATGTTTTGTGGTATCAACAGATAATTTATTAAATATTTAAAATAAAATCACACCCCTTTCCAATGCAGTCACCAATCACTCTCTCTCTCTCTCTCTCTCTCACTCACTTGCAGCTTTTTATTCTCAAGTTATATCATTAAATAGTTTGCACTAAAGGGACAGTCTACACCAGAAATGGTATTGTTTAAAAAGATAGATAATCTCTTTATTACCCATTCCTAAGTTTTGCATAACCAACACAGTTATATTAATTCAATTTTACCTCTGTGATTACCTTGTATCTAAGCCTCTGCAGACTACCCAATTATTTCAGTTCTTTTGACAGACTTGTATTTTAGCCACTCAGTGCTGACTCCTAGGTAACTCCAACAGCGGGAGCACAATGTTATCTATATGGCACACGTGAACTAACGCCCTCTAGTTGTGAAAAAATGAAACCGCATTCAGATAAGAGGCGGCTAAGAAATTAGCATACGATTCTACTTTAGGTTTAGATTTCAAGTAAAAATACCAATAGAACAAAGCAAAATTTATGATAAAAGTAATTTGGAAAGTTGTTTAAAATGACATGCCCTATCTGAATCATGCAAGTTTGTTTTTGACAAGACTGTCCCTTTAATTCTAAAAGTGCTACCATGGCTTGTAGCTAGACGTGCTTTGTGGCTATGGGCAGTTTCTTGGCACTACCCTTTGAAACTAAGATTTGAGATATGGTCTAAGAACAAGCAGGCCAAGAAGTCCACTCCTGCTTCTAAGTCAGCCTGTTAGAATTCAGATAATGTGGGAACAGATTGCAGATTTTTCTGGGTAGTGTGGGCATGCTTGATTTTGCATCCTTGGGTCTTAGAGAGAGTTTCTAAAGGTTACATAATCTGTTTTCATTCCAGGTCTCCACATTAATGATTTCTTATTTCTTATGTATCATGAAAGCCAATCAAAGTAAGAGTCTTGTCCTTTTGGAAAAACAAAGCCAAGGTTTGTACTCAAACTGGTTCTTGGTTCAAAAAATGAAGAGCACATTGTGTCCCATTCTTTATCTGAAATCTTTAAACAAGTTCCTGAATGTTTGAACCTTCAAGATGGAAACTATCCATACTACTCTTCCTCTAGTGCTAGAAAGTCAGTTTATGTCAACCTTAAGGCTAAAGGATGCATACCTGCACATCCCAATTCACAAGAACCATGTAACCTTCCTCATGTTTACCCTTTTGGTCCCTTGGGACCCTTGCTGATGGTGGCCCATACCTTGGACATTTCAGTAGCTCTTTATCTGGTTGATATTCCGGTGCAGGCTCCTTCTCTAGAGAAATCAGTCAAGCACATGGATGCCTTAATGTCACTGCTCTGCAGATACTGCTGGTGCATAAATATACTAAAGTGCTCTCTCGTTCTACTGCACTACTCCAGGTTTCCTTCATGGGGTCTATAACTGTGTCTATGGTGCTGTTTCTGACAGATGAACACCAGCTCAAGCAGCAGTCGGTGTGTGCAATAATCTAGTATGCTTCTTTTCAGACCCTGGGCCAGTGCTTGAAGGTCATGGGTTTGAAGGTTGTCAGCTCAGCCAGCCTCTGCATCTGTCTCTTCTGCATCAGTGAAAGGGAGATCACTAGGACTTGTCTCAAGCAATCTTCCTGGATCAACTAACTAGAGAATAACAGTATTGGTAGCATACTCACCATACCACTGTTCATGGGATCTCCATTCAGCAGCTGAATTAGACAATTATCTTAACCGATGCAACTCTTCTGTGGGTCTCTGAATGCTCAGGGACTTTGGTCTCCTCAGGAAGTGAGTTTACCTATCAATATTTTGGAACTTTAAGCAATCTTCATCTTTTAAGCTCTAGAGTTGGCCCAATCTTAGACAGTAAGCTGTAAGCAGGGAGTAACTTAAAGTTGCTCAGCATTGAGGGAGTTGTCACTCATCATCAGATGGGTAGATTCTGATTGCTTTGACCTGGCCTTTTATTAAGTATTATGCAGACTTCGTTTTAGATGTTCTTTTGTCTACAATGAATGGTGTCTTTCTCTCATAATGAGACTTTGTGTATGAGTCCCTCTCTTTGGTGGCTCTGTTATTGAATGCATAATTTTGGTCTTAAATGATGAAGTGGTTGAAACCTTGATTCAAACAAATAAGCATTTACCCAGATGCATCTACCATAAGGTATCTGGCATGGTGATTTTTTTTAGGAGTTTTCATTGGAGGCCCTTTCAAGTTCCTTGAATAACTGCATGTGAAAGACACTACTATAAAGAAGAATATTCAGATACTGATCTAATAATCCAGTGTAAAACCTTTTAAAAACTTACTTAGAATCTCCCAGTTTAGCATTGTTGATGAGGTAGTCTGGGACACCCACTGAAAGGGGCAGGGGAAACAGAAACTACAAACGCCCCCCCCCCCTTCCCTGCATATGAAAAGACACATAACATAAACAGGAGCCAGCAAGAGTATGTTAACACATGTATACATATGACACTGTGGGGCTTGGTTAGGAGTCTGAAAATCGGCAAAATATTATTAAACTATAAGCAAAACTATACATTTTTACAAAAACAATCCTTGATGTTGGCTATATAAATGCATCATCTACATAACATTTATACAAAGGAAAATCTAGTGTACAATGTCCCTTTAATGATACATTTATTGGCATGCTTCCTTTAAAATGTTTACTAATGGATTATGCTGAAATCTGCCTTATGTCATACATTGCCATTTTTTACCATACGGATCAGTCATTTCTTTTTATGTTATGATAAACCATTAATGACCAAATTTGCCCTAGGAGAATAGTGTATATAATTAGTTTACCCCTGAACGATGTAACCTTCCCTTAGTACTGTTTAATGTTTAATCATATTGTCAAATGAACAGCAATGTTTTATGAGAGAGACTAGAAATGGTACTTGTTTCTCTTACTTGGTGTATTCAGTCCACGGATTCATCCTTACTTGTGGGATATTCTCATTCCCTACAGGAAATGGCTAAGAGAGCACACAGCAAAGCTGTCCATATAGCTCCCCTCAGGCTCTGCCCCCCCAGTCATTCTCTTTGCCGCTCTAACTAGTAGTTCCCACGCAGGACTGTTGAGTACAGGAGAACTTCAGTTGGGGGGAACAGTTGCAGGCTTATTCTGCTTGAGGTATGTTTCAGTCATATTTTCTAACAAGACCCGGTAATGCTAGAAAACTGACAGATATCCCATGAGGGAGGTAAGCCATTTTCTCAGACACAGTATAGAAAGAGGGCTTCACTTAAGGGCTTAATACTGACAGACACTTAATGGGCTAATCGTTTCCTTTATTAGAGTAATCTGATGTGATTCAACGTTTTTAAGCGTTTGCAAACACTTTTTTGGGGTATTTTTACGCCTGGCATTGTAATAGACAGCTATTTTGACTCAGAAAGGCCCCATATCTCTAGAGTGAGAAGGAGGAGGCCTCATTTTCGCGCCTCAATTGCGCAGTTAGTTTGGAACACAGCTCCACGCAGCTTCATGTGCAGAGCCTTTAGAGTACAGGAGGACTTCAGAGAGGCTTCATTTACTCCTGCAAATAACCCTAAAGGAAGGTAAAGCCACGGCAAAGACTGTGGCAGAGTACTGTAGTGGGTTAAACAGTTTTTTTACTCATTTTGCTCCGGTTTGGGCATTAAGGGGTTAAACGATTTGAAAACTTGTGTGCAATCATTTCAAGGCATGAGGATCATGTGGTGAAAATTTCATTAAGATCGGATGTTTTTTGATTTGGTAAAAAGTGTGTGCCCTTTTATTATTTAAAGAGACAGTAACGTTTTTTCAAAAAGTTTTTTTTTCAACCTTTTAGTGTTTTCTGAGTCTGTCAAACATGTCTGAGTCTTCAGATAGACCTTGTTCTTTATGTTCAAAAGCCATGGCAATACCCCCTTTACACTTATGTTTAAAGTGTGCACAAACATCTAAACATTTTAAAGATCATCCAGTGTCAATACAAAATGCTGCCCAAGATGATTCTTTAACGGAGGGTAATGAGGATAGTCCTCCTTCCTCCCCCCACGTGTCTACGCCAGTTACGCCCGCGCAAGCGATGCCTAGTACCTCTAGCGCATTGCCCCCTGTTATCTTACAGCAATTAGCGGCAGTAATGGATAATTCCCTTGCAGCTTTTTTATCCAAACTGCCAGTTTTTCCAAGAAAGCGCGATAGCTCAGTTTTAAACATAGAGGATGAGCCATCTGAAGCTTTGGATAATGTATCTGTAGCACCCTCACAAAACTCAGAGGTAGCAGTGAGGGAAGGGCCGTCTGAGGGAGAAATTTCTGACACAGGGAAAGTTTCTCAGCAGGCAGAGTCAGATTCCTTAGCGTTTAAGTTTAAGCTGGAACACCTCCGTGTACTGCTTAAGGAGGTTTTGGCTACGCTAGACGATTGTGACCCCATGGTGGTCCCTGAAAAATTGTGTAAAATGGACAGATACTTAGAGGTCCCTGTATACACTGAGGCATTTCCGATTCCTAAGAGGGTGGCGGATATTGTGACTAAGGAGTGGGAGAGACCAGGTGTACCCTTTGTTCCCCCACCTATCTTTAAGAAAATGTTCCCCATAAATGACCCCAGGAGGGACGCGTGGCAGACGGTCCCTAAAGTAGAGGGGGCTGTTTCAACATTGGCGTACAACTATACCAATAGAGGACAGTTGTGCTTTCAAAGATCCTATGGATAAAAAATTGGAGGGCTTACTAAAGAAAATTTTTGTTCAGCAAGGTTTTCTGCTTCAACCAATCGCCTGCATTATTCCTGTAACTACTGCAGCGGCCTTTTGGTTCGAGGCTCTGGAGGAATCGCTCCAGAGATCGACTTCATACGATGAGGTCATGGATAGAATTCACGCTTTAAAACTAGCTAATTCTTTTATCACTGATGCCGTGCTCCAATCAGCTAAATTAGCGGCGAAAACCTCTGGTTTTGCCGTCATGGCACGACGAGCACTTTGGCTCAAATCGTGGTCGGCGGATGTGTCGTCCAAGACGAAACTGTTGGGGAAAACCCTTTTCGGCCCAGAGCTGAAAGAAATTATTTCAGATATCACTGGAGGCAAGGGCCATGCCCTTCCACAAGATAGGCCATTCAAGGCCAAAAACAAGGCTAATTTTCGCTCCTTTCGCAACTTCCGGAGCGGAACTGCCGCAACCTCTACTTCCGCAAAGCAAGATAACGCTTACCAGCCCAAAGCAACCTGGAAACCCTTGCAGGGCTGGAATAAGGGTAAACAGGCCAAGACTCCTGCTACCAAGACAGCATGAAGGGGTAGCCCCCGATCCGGGATCGGATCTAGTAGGGGGCAGACTTTCTCTCTTCGCTCAGGCTTGGGCAAGAGATGTTCCAGATCCCTGGACATTAGAAATAGTTGCTCAGGGGTACCTTCTAGAATTCAAGGATTCTCCCCCAAGGGGAAGGTTCCACATTTCTCATTTGTCTTCAGACCAAATAAAGAAACAGGCGTTCTTACGCTGTGTAGAAGATCTTCTAAAATTGGGAGTGATACACCCAGTTCCTATTGCAGAACAAGGACTGGGCTTTTACTCAAACCTGTTCGTAGTTCCCAAAAAGGAGGGAACTTTCAGGCCAATCCTGGACCTAAAAATTCTAAACAAATTCCTAAGAGTTCCGTCTTTCAAGATGGAAACCATTCGGACAATTTTGCCGATGATCCAGGAGGGTCAATATACTACCGTGGATCTAAAGGATGCGTATCTGCATATTCCTATCCACAAAGATCACCATCAGTTCCTAAGGTTCGCCTTTCTGGACAAACATTACCAGTTCGTGGCCCTTCCTTTCGGGTTGGCCACCGCTCCCAGAATTTTCACAAAGGTGCTATGGTCCCTTCTAGCGGTACTAAGACCGCGGCGCATTGCAGTAGCACCTTACCTGGACGACATTTTAATACAGACGTCGTCCTTTCACAGAGCCAAGGCTCATACGGATATTGTTCTGGCCTTTCTAAGGTCTCACGGGTGGAAGGTGAACGTAGAAAAGAGTTCTCTGTCCCCGCTCACAAGGGTTCCCTTTCTGGGAACGTTAATAGACTCGGTAGAAATGAAAATCTTTCTGACAGAGGTCAGGAAGTCAAAACTGTTGAATACTTGCCGAGTTCTTCATTCCATTCTTCGGCCTTCCGTGGCTCAGTGCATGGAAGTAATTGGGTTAATGGTTGCGGCAATGGACGTAGTCCCTTTTGCCCGAATCCATCTCAGACCACTGCAGCTGTGCATGCTCAATCAGTGGAATGGAGATTACGCAGATTTGTCTCCTCAAATTCAAATGGACCAGAAAACCAGAGACTCTCTCTTCTCTGGTGGTTGTCTCAAGATCACTTGTCTCAGGGAATGAGTTTCCGCAGACCAGAGTGGATCATTGTCACGACCGATGCCAGTCTGTTAGGCTGGGGTGCGGTCTGGAACTCCCTGAAGGCTCAGGGGCTATGGTCTCGGGAAGAATCTCTTCTCCCGATAAACATTTTGGAGCTGAGAGCGATATTCAATACGCTCCAGGCGTGGCCTCAACTAGCAGAGGCCAAATTCATCAGATTTCAGTCGGACAACATCACGACTGTAGCGTACATCAATCATCAGGGGGGAACAAAGAGTTCCCTGGCAATGAAGGAAGTATCCAAGATTATCAAATGGGCGGAGGATCACTCCTGCCATCTATCTGCAATTCACATCCCAGGAGTAGACAACTGGGAGGCGGATTTTCTAAGTCATCAGACTTTTCATCCAGGGGAGTGGGAACTCCACCCGGAGGTTTTTGCTCAACTAACTCAGCTTTGGGGTATTCCAGAGTTGGACCTGATAGTGTCCCGTCAGAACACCAAACTTCCCCTTTATGGATCCAGATCCAGGGATCCCAAGGCGGCATTGATAGATGCATTGATAGCGCCTTGGTCATTCAGTCTAGCTTATGTCTTTCCACCGTTTCCTCTTCTACCTCGGCTGATAGCCAGAATCAAACAGGAGAGGGCTTCGGTAATTCTGATAGAACCTGCGTGGCCACGCAGGGCTTGGTATGCAGACCTAGTGGGCATGTCATCGGTCCCACCATGGAAACTGCCATCGAGGCAGGATCTTCTACTCCAAGGTCCTTTCAGGCATCCAAATCTAGTTTCTCTGCAGCTGACTGCTTGGAGATTAAACGCTTAATCCTAGCTAAGCGGGGTTTCTCTGATTCAGTTATAGATACTCTGATACAGGCCAGAAAGTTCCTTAAAGGGACAGATATCTGCTTTATCTATTCTGTTACACAAGCGTCTAGCAGCTGTACCAGACGTTCAGGCGTTTGTTCAGGCCTTAGTCAGACTCAAGCCTGTCTATAGACCTGTGTCTCCTCCATGGAGTCTAAATTTAGTTCTTTCAGTTCTTCAAAGGGTTCCGTTTGAACCTTTGCATTCCATAGATATCAAGTTATTATCTTGAAAAGTTTTGTTTTTAGTAGCCATTTCTTCTGCTCGAAGAGTTTCAGAACTATCTGCTTTACAGTGCGATTCACCCTATCTGGTGTTCCATGCAGATAAGGTTGTTTTGCGTACTAAACCTGGTTTCCTTCCAAAGGTGGTTTCTAATAAAAATATTAACCAGGAAATCATTGTTCCTTCTCTGTGTCCTAATCCAGTTTCTAAGACGGAACGATTGTTACACAATCTTGATGTGGTTCGTGCTTTAAAGTTCTATTTAAAAGCAACTAAAGATTTCAGACAAACATCATCCCTGTTTGTTGTGTATTCTGGCAAGAGGAGAGGTCAGAAAGCGACTGCTACCTCTCTTTCATTCTGGCTGAAAAGCATCATCCGATTGGCTTATGAGACTGCTGGTAAGCAGCCTCCTGAACGAATTACAGCTCATTCCACCAGAGCTGTGGCTTCCACGTGGACTTTCAAGCATGAGGCTTCTGTTGAACAGATTTGTAAGGCAGCGACTTGGTCTTCTCTGCATACATTCGCCAAATTTTACAAATTCGATACTTTTGCTTCTTCGGAGGCTATTTTTGGGAGAAAGGTTTTGCAAGCAGTGGTGCCTTCCGTTTAGGTTACCTGACTTGTTCCCTCCCTTCATCCGTGTCCTATTGCTTTGGTATTGGTATCCCACAAGTAAGGATGAATCCGTGGACTGAATACACCAAGTAAGAGAAAACAGAATTTATGCTTACCTGATAAATTACTTTCTCTTACAGGTGTATTCAGTCCACGGCCCGCCCTGATATTTAAGTCAGGTTCAAATTTAATTTACAATAACTACAGTCACCACTGCACCCTATGGTTCTCCTTTTTCTCCTAACCGTCGGTCGAATGACTGGGGGGGCGGAGCCTGAGGGGAGCTATATGGACAGCTTTGCTGTGTGCTCTCTTTGCCATTTCCTGTAGGGAATGAGAATATCCCACAAGTAAGGATGAATCCGTGGACTGAATACACCTGTAAGAGAAAGTAATTTATCAGGTAAGCATAAATTCTGTTTTTTATGCAAATGTGGGGGCTCTCATACCTAACGCACAAATGGAATATCTTGGGGAAAACAGTAAAAGTGACATCTAAGAATGGTAATCTTTATATACTAAATATACTTATTTTACTGGCATCTAAGGGGTTTATGTGTTTAACGGCATGGGTGTGAAAAAACTAACAAAATTCCATCTTGAAGAAAAAAAATAGAATTTTGACCCTACAGGTTGTTGTAATGGAATCATGCACTTATTTTAAATCTAGTATTTTAAAGGTTTTGAAAGTGCAGTTTAAGAAAAGTATTTCGCTGTTATTTGGGTCATACTCATACAGTAGTATCTTTGAAAAACAATTTATCTGGCTAATGTAGATAAATTGCTAAACGTTATTTTTTATTTATTTAATGCAGATTAGTGTAAACCTTTATTTCACAGTAAAAAATATCCACAGTAGTAGAAATGGGTGAATACTGTTCAAATGATTAACATAAGAATTGATAAACTCTTCTGGAATCAATTGTGGCATTTCTAGTGGTGTAAACAGCGGGCACTAGCCAACCAGGATAAAGACTGGCCCCCAGTGAGCCCCCCCAACTGTGATTGGTGCTCATTTGCCACCACCACCACTTTGCCCAAGCTACACTTGACCCCGTCCACAACACGCCTAATCCCTCCCACCTGAGCATTGCCTACAAAACCACTTGTGGGCTTTTAGCAAGTGCCCCCTATAAGTAAATCCTGGAGACATCACTGGACATTTCCATAGGAAATTGCTAAATATAGAGTAGTTATCTTTTATGTTGTATACACATTGATTTGTGTATTCATGCTGTCTTTCTTCCATAGGTAGTGTGCATTCATATGCCAATGGCCATACTAGGTTTAATCATTACCAGCAGCAGCATCGCAGTGGCCATGAGAGAGAAGATGAAAGGGGAGATGTAAGTATGAGCTTTGTGTGTGATTAATCGGTTATTTTAGCCCTTTGTTTGTATTACAGAATTTTTATCCAGTCACCATAGATTTCATTGGTATTTCTCTACTGTTTCTACATTTCACCTCCAGTTCTGTGTACAAAAGTGTGTTTAGCACACAGGTTTAATAGGTGGCCTAGCAAAACAGATTTGCTAGGCTAAGATTGCTATTTTATACATCCTAAAAGTATCTTTAAAATTTGCTCTTTTTTTTATGCAAATTTAAAAATATTTTGCTTATATTTACCTTTTTGTTTTATGGTAAATGTGATGCTAAAATTCCATTTGTCTTGTATAACAAGAATGTAGTATTGTCTGCTTTGAATATATCTGAAAGGTAAAAAAAAAGTAATTCTACTAATCTTGCACTGTGCATGTAAAATTAATTTTGTCTTCTTCTATACAGGGCGGATTTTCAATGTTTATCCAACTGATGCCTATAATTGCATTGATCCTTTTATCGTTACTTAGTCAATTAATGGTCTCCAATCCACCATATAGTTTATATCCTCGATCGTAAGTATTTAAATGCAATGTGACATGGTTTAAAATGATCTAATTAATGCTTAATCAGTGGGGGTTTTAAACAATTTATATGAAACACCTGTATTTCAGTGGCATGGAGATGTATAAGCAGTAATGTATGTCCTTATGTACAATCTCATTAAGAGGGAACATCAAATTCACAGAATATGGGCTAATTTGTTGGATATAATTATTAATGCTTATTAACTAACCAATCAGACCACTCACATTGTTACTGTTGGTGTGTGTATATTTGTTTATAGGCAGACATGAATGGATCACAAAATTAATATATGGAGCTATTTACGTGAAATGCTGCCTCTTCTCAAGAGTTGGGTTTGCATTAATGCGCTGCAAACCTTTCTATTGGAGAAGCATCTTTGTCTTTGATCTAAATTTAGCTGCATGCTGCCCAAAGGAAAAGCACTGTTAAGTGGGGCACACTTCTACATACTACGCTTGTAGAGCTTCATAACTCTGCACTGTTTCTCAAAAAAGAAAAACGTCTTTCAGTTGTTAAATAGTTCTTGGGTTTGTTGGTTATTTTTCTTCTAGTTGTACTTTCATGCAAAACAATTGATGTGAGGTGGAACGCAGAGTTTTTTTTAAATTTCTGTGAACATAACTTTTATAGTTAAAGGGACAGTCTAGGCCAAAATAAACTTTCATGATTCAGATAGAGCATGTAATTTTAAACAATTTTCCAATTTACTTTTATCACCAATTTTGCTTTGTTCTCTTGGTATTCTTCGTTTAAAGCTTAACCTAGGAGGTTCTTATGCTGATTTCTTAGACCTTGAAAGCCACCTCTTTTCAGAATGCATTTTAACAGTTTTTCACCACTAGAGGGTGTTAGTTCACGTATTTCATATAGATAACACTGTGCTCGTGCACGTGAAGTTATCTGGGAGCAGGCACTGACTGGCTAAACTGCAAGTCTGTCAAAAGAACTGAAATAAAGGGGTAGTTTGCAGAGGCTTAGATACAAGGTAATCACAGAGGTTAAAAGTATATTATTATAACTGTGTTGGTTATGCAAAACTGGGGAATGGGTAATAAAGGGATTATCTACCTTTTAAAACAATAAAAATTCTGGTGTAGACTGTCCCTTTAATTTTCATATGGCTCAACCACTAAGGTTAATAGATTAACATTAGCTATACATTATTCAAGGTTTATTGTTTATCCCCAGGAGCTGGTAAAAGCTTCTAGAAGTCTTTAGTGCCTTTATGCCTCTTGTAGGTACTCCTCTCCATCCTGGCACCTTCATATTTGCTTCTAACTATTTTAAGTTAGATTGGGCTTTAAGCCTGTTTTTGCCTCCCACTAGAACACACCTCAAACGTTTTTCCTACTTTCATGTTAGTTAATTTTTTTCTGCTTTACTTAAGTTGATGCATTAGGTTTTGCGTTATCAAACAGCGTTTTCTTCTGAAGAAAGAGTAGCATTTGCTTAGATTGTTTGTTTGGTACACTCAAAGAAACACATTGAATTATGTTGAAAGTCACAAGTTTGTCTAAATGCAAGGCTTATAAGGAGAAGCCTGTTTTGAAGCTAATAGTGCGTCTACAGCATTTCACACACTACTTTCTACTGCTAATTTATAAGACGGAACGATTGTTACACAATCTTGATGTGGTTCGTGCTTTAAAGTTCTATTTAAAAGCAACTAAAGATTTCAGACAAACATCATCCCTGTTTGTTGTGTATTCTGGCAAGAGGAGAGGTCAGAAAGCGACTGCTACCTCTCTTTCATTCTGGCTGAAAAGCATCATCCGATTGGCCTATGAGACTGCTGGTAAGCAGCCTCCTGAACGAATTACAGCTCATTCCACCAGAGCTGTGGCTTCCACGTGGACTTTCAAGCATGAGGCTTCTGTTGAACAGATTTGTAAGGCAGCGACTTGGTCTTCTCTGCATACATTCGCCAAATTTTACAAATTCGATACTTTTGCTTCTTCGGAGGCTATTTTTGGGAGAAAGGTTTTGCAAGCAGTGGTGCCTTCCGTTTAGGTTACCTGACTTGTTCCCTCCCTTCATCCGTGTCCTATTGCTTTGGTATTGGTATCCCACAAGTAAGGATGAATCCGTGGACTGAATACACCAAGTAAGAGAAAACAGAATTTATGCTTACCTGATAAATTACTTTCTCTTACAGGTGTATTCAGTCCACGGCCCGCCCTGATATTTAAGTCAGGTTCAAATTTAATTTACAATAACTACAGTCACCACTGCACCCTATGGTTCTCCTTTTTCTCCTAACCGTCGGTCGAATGACTGGGGGGGCGGAGCCTGAGGGGAGCTATATGGACAGCTTTGCTGTGTGCTCTCTTTGCCATTTCCTGTAGGGAATGAGAATATCCCACAAGTAAGGATGAATTGGGATATATATATATATATATATATATATATATATATATATATATATATATACATATATACATACATATATACATACATACATACATACATACATACATACATACACACACACACACACACACACACACACACACACACACACACACACACACACTGGATATAAAAAGTCTACACATCCCTGTTAAAATGTCAGGTTTCTGTGATGTAAAAAAAATGAGACAAAGATAAATCATTTCAGAACTTTTTCCACCTTTTAATGTGACCTATAAACTGTACAACTCATTTGCAAAACATACTAAAATCTTTTAGGTGGAGGGAAGTAGAAATAAATAACTAAAATACTTTGTTGAAGCACCCTTTGATTTTATTACAGCACTCAGTCTTTTTAGGTATGAGTTTTTCAGCATGGCACATCTTGACTTGGCAAGATTTGCCCACTCTTCTTTGCAAAAACACTTCAAATCTATCAGATTGTGAGGGCATCTCTTGTGCACAGCCCACTTAAGATCACCCCACAGATTTTCGATTGGATTCAGGTCTGGGCTCTGACTGGTCCATTCCAAAACGTTAATCTTCTTCTGGTGAAGCCATTCCTTTGTTGATTTGGATGTATGCTTTGGGGCGTTGTCATGCTGAAAGATGAAGTTCCTCTTCATGTTCAGTTTTCTAGCAGAAGCCTGAGGGTTTTGCTCCAATATTGTCTGGTATTTGGAACTGTTCATAATTCCCTCTACCTTGACTAAGGCCCCAGTTCTAGCTGAAGAAAAACAGACCCAAAGCATGATGCTGCCACCAAAATGCTTCACTGTGGGTATGGTGGTCTTTTGGTTATATGCAGTGTTGTTTTTGCGCCGAACATATCTTATGGAATTATGGCCAAAAAGTTTAATCTTGATTTCATCAAACCAGAACACCTTTTGCAACATGCTTTTGGGAGACTTCAGATGTGTTTTTGCAAAATTTAGCTGGGCTTGGATGTTTTTTTTTCGTAAGAAAAGGCTTCCATCTTGCCACTCTACCCCATAGCCCAGACATATGAAGAATACGGCCGATTGTTCTCATGCACCACACAGCCAGTACTTGCCAGATATTCCTGCAGCTCCTTTAATGGTGCTGTGGGCCTCTTGGCAGCCTCCTAGACCAGTTTTCTTCTTGTCTTTTCATTAATTTCACGGTGTTCCATGGTATAGCTAATACCTTGGAAATTCTTTTGTACCGTTCTGACTGATACCTTTAAATAATGAGATCCCTCTGATGCTTTGGAAGCTCTCTGCGAACCATGGCTTTTGTTGTAGGTTGCGACTAAGACCGGACCATGGGATGTGTACCTGGTCCGGTATGAGAGTGCAGTCCCCTTCCGTGTTTTGTATATGTCTGGGGTGATTACATAAGCCTGTGCACCCTTCCCTTGTTCCCAGTTTGTTTGGATTTGAGAGCTTGCATTGTGTGGCTGTTTTAGGGTCCCAGGTATTGGAAAGGACCTTGACGTGGTACCTGGGCTTGTCCCATTTTGGCCAGATGCTGTAACTAACCTTTCCATTTTTGCTTTTAAATCTTAGCTGTGAGCATGTAAGTGAGTGCTTATATATATATATATATATATATATATATATATATATATATATATATATATATATATATATATATATATATATATATATATATATATATATATATATATATATATATATATATATATATATAATATTTTCACATTCTCTATATAAGAATTGTGTGTATGTTTTTATAAATACACAGTGCGTGTGATAAACTTTTTTGTTTTTAAATGTTGTCTTACTAATTAATTTTCTTTCGCAGTGGTACAGGTCAAACTATTAAACGTTTTACAGAAAACCTTGGTGTTACCTATTATGTGAGCAAGGACTTTCAGTCTGAATATACGGGCTTGTTGCTACAAAAATTAGAAAAGAACATTGAAGAGGATTATGTAGCTAATGTACGGAATAACTGTTGGAGAGAGAGACAACAAAGTAAGTGACTTATTGAGTACCAAAACATTTACCAGCTATGTGTCAAACTAATTTAATTGACTTCTTTGATTATCTAACTGAAATGTTAAATAAAATTGGAGCATATATAGATATTAGATTCCAACAACGCATTTGACATTGTCCCATACAACAAATTAATTCATGAACTGTTTTTCCTTGGCTAGACTAAAAATTGGGAAGTAGGTATAATGCTGGTTAAGGGATAGACAACAGAGTGTCTTAAAGGACCTCTAAAGTCAAAATTAAACTTTCATGATTGAGAGAGAGAGAGAGAGAGAGAGAGAGAGCAGACAATTGTATACAACTTTACAATTCACAACCATTATCTAAATATGCAAAATAATTTTGTATGCACACTTTGAGACACCAGGTCCTACTGAGCATGTGCAAGATTCACAGAGTATATTTACATGCATTTGGTGATTGGCTGATGGCTTTCACATAATGTAGTGGGAAGGAAAATAAAACTAACCTTGAAATTTGTTAGAAAAAAAATCTACTATTCATGTGAAATTCAAACTAAGTGCTTTTGCATTCATTGTGTATTTATTATGCATTATATAGTGCCATTATACTGTGTTTAGTGGTTCTTTAATAAATGGAATGCATTCAGCAGAGGGAGCAATTATTGGTGCTAGGGCCAAAGGTTCTAGGGCCTGTTTTTTTTATCAAATTAGTTCTGGAGGTGTATCAAATGAGAAGATAAAAAAAAAAATTGGATGTTTGGACAAGTGACTGGAATTTAAAGTTTAGCATTACAAAGTGTAAAATGATGCATCTAGGTAATAATGTCCAAAGATTAAATACAGACTTAATGACACTTTACGGACTGTTGCAAAAGAGGAATGGGACTTGGGAATTATTATTTCAGATTATTTAAAGTTTAGTAAACAATGTAGTTTTGTGGCAAGTAAAGCCAGTTCAAATGTTTGGTTGTATAGAGGTATTTGCAGCAGAAATAGTATGGTTATTTTGCCACTTTAAAGATCACAAGATATGCCCCATTTAACATTGCACAAGCATGTGATAAAACGCTGTCTTTAGTGGCTTAGAAACGGGCAGAAATTTAGAGGTTTAAATGTTATAAAGTATATTAATATAACAATGTTGGTTGTGCAAAGCTGAGGAATGGGTAGTAAAGGCGTTGTCTATCTTTCTTTTGCAAGATGTACCGAGTCCACGGATTCATCCTAACTTGTGGGATATTGTCCTTCCTGACAGGAAGTAGCAAAGAGAGCACCACAGCAGAGCTGTCTATATAGCTCCCCCCTTAACTCCATCCCCCAGTCATTCTCTTTGCTGGCTCTAAGCAGGAAGGGTAAAGAGAAGAGGTGTTAAACTGTTAGTTTTTATTTTATCTTCAATCAAGAGTTTGTTATTTTTAAATGGTACCGGTATTGTACTATTTATTCTCAGGCAGGACATAGATGAAGATTTCTGCCTGGAGGATGATCTTAGCATTTGTAACTAAGGTCCACTGCTGTTCCCACAGAAGCTGAGGAGTACAGGAAAACTTCAGTGTGAGGAACGGTTCTTGCTATACAGCAATGAGGTATGTTCAGTCATTTTTCTGCAGAGACTGTGTTAACTCAGAAAGGCTGACAGTATCCCCTTTAGGGGAAGGGTAAGCAGTAATCCTAGTGTTTAAGAGGTTTTACTAGCTTGCATAAAGGGCTTATTTTGTTTTTTGGGCACTCAGTTTGTATGAGAGATTAGGGACAAACGTTTGGGTGTTCTGGGAGTAACGTTTTTTCTCTTGTTAAGTGTAGTCAGTCCACGGGTCATCCATTACTTATGGAATATATCTCTTCCTAACAGGAAGCTGCAAGAGGATCACCCAGCAGAGCTTGCTACATAGCTCCTCCCCTCACATGTCATATTCAGTCATTCTCTTGCAGCCTAACTAGATAGGTCGCTGTGAGAGGTCTGTGGTGTTTTTTAACTTAGTTTATTTCTACAATCAAAAGTTTGTTATTTTAAATGGCACCGGAGTGTGCTGTTTATTCTCAGGCAGCATTAGAAGAAGAATCTGCCTGCGTTTTCTATGATCTTAGCAGACGTAACTAAGATCCACTGGCTGTTCTCATCTGAGGAGTGAGGTAACTTCAGAGAAGGGGAATAGCATGCAGGGCCCCCCTGCAAATGAGGTATGTGCAGTAATTATTTTTCTGAGGAATGGAATTGACTGAGAAAATACTGCTGATACCAATGTAAAGTAAGTTCAGCCTTAAATGCAGTGATAGCGACTGGTATTAGGCTGATGAGTGTGTGTACACTGAATGTATTTTTCTAAGGAATGGAATTGACTCTGAAAATACTGTTAATATTGAAATAATGTATGAGCCTTAACTGCAGTAAAAGCGACTGGTAGCAGGCTTATTAATAACAATTCATAACTTTTCAAATGTATGTTTAAAACGTTTACTGGCATGTTAATCGTTTTTTGTGAGGTACTTGGTGATAAAACTTATTGGGGCATGATTTTTACCACATGGCCATCTTTGTTTTCTGCATAGAAACAGTTTTCTGAGCTTCCCCACTGTTGTAATATGAGTGGGAGGGGCCTATTTTAGCGCTTTTTTGCGCAGTAAAAATTCAGTCACAATCTGTCTACTTCATCCTCCATGATCCAGATCGTCTCTAGAGAGCTCAGGGGTCTTCAAAATTCATTTTGAGGGAGGTAATCAGTCACAGCAGACCTATGACAGTGTGTTTTGACTGTGAGAAAAACGTTAATTATTAAATTGTTAATCCGTTTTTGGGTATTAAGGGGTTAATCATCCATTTGCTGGTGGGTGCAATCCTTTGCTAAATTAATACATTTACTGTGAAAAATTGGTTGCTATAACTATTTTGGTTCATTGTTATTTCAACTGTGACAGCTTTTTGTGCTTCTTAAAGGCACAGTAGCGTTTTTTTATATTGCTTGTAAATTTATTTAGAAAAGTATTTCCAAGCTTGCTAGTCTCATTGCTAGTCTGTTTAAACATGTCTGACACAGATGAATCTCTTTGTTCACTATGTTTAAAGGCCAATGTGGAGCCCAATAGAAATTTATGTACTAATTGCATTGATGCTACTTTAAATAAAAGTCAATCTTTACATGTAAAGAAATTATCACCAGACAACGAGGGCGAAGTTATGCCGACTAACTCTCCTCACGTGTCAGTACCTTCGCCTCCCGCTCAGGAGGTGCGTGATTTTGTGGCGCCAAGTACATCAGGGAGGCCCTTACAAATCACTTTGCAAGACATGGCTACTGTTATGACAGAAGTATTATCTAAATTGCCAGAATTAAGAGGCAAGCACGATAGCTCTGGGTTAAGGACAGAGCGCGCGGATGAGGTGAGAGCCATGTCAGATACTGCGTCACAGTTTGCAGAACGTGAAGATGGAGAGCTTCATTCTGTGGGTGACGGATCTGATCCAGGGAGACTGGATTCAGAGATTTCTAATTTTAAATTTAAGCTTGAGAACCTCCGCATATTGCTAGGGGAGGTATTAGCGGCTCTGAATGATTGTAACACGGTTGCAATTCCAGAAAAATTATGTAGGTTGGATAGATACTCTGCGGTACCGGTGTGTACTGACGTGTTTCCTATACCTAAAAGGCTTACAGAGATTATTAGCAAGGAGTGGGATAGACCTGGTGTGCCCTTTTCCCCTCCTCCCATATTTGGGAAAATGTTTCCTATAGACGCCACCACACGAGACTTATGGCAGACGGTCCCTAAGGTGGAGGGAGCAGTTTCTACTTTAGCTAAGCGTACCACTATCCCGGTGGAGGATAGTTGTGCCTTTTCAGATCCAATGGATAAGAAATTAGAGGGTTACCTTAAGAAAATGTTTGTTCAACAAGGTTTTATCTTACAGCCCCTTGCATGCATTGCGCCTGTCACTGCTGCGGCGGCATTCTGGTTTGAGTCTCTGGAAGAGGCCATTCGCACAGCTCCATTGGATGAAATTATGAACAAGCTTAAAGCACTTAAGCTAGCTAACGCATTTGTTTCTGATGCCGTCGTACATTTAACCAAACTTACGGCTAAGAACTCCGGATTCGCCATCCAAGCGCGCAGAGTGCTATGGCTTAAATCCTGGTCAGCTGACGTGACTTCTAAATCTAAATTGCTTAATATTCCTTTCAAAGGGCAGACCTTATTCGGGCCCGGCTTGAAAGAAATTATAGCTGACATTACGGGAGGTAAGGGCCATGCTCTACCTCAGGACAGGGCCAAATCAAAGGCCAAACAGTCTAATTTTCTTGCCTTTCGTAACTTCAAGGCTGGAGCAGCATCAACTTCCTCCGCTCCAAAACAGGAAGGAGCTGTTGCTCGTTACAGGCAGGGCTGGAAAGTTAACCAGTCCTGGAACAAGGGCAAGCAGGCCAAGAAACCTGCTGCTGCCCCCAAGACAGCATGAAGAGAGGGCCCCCTATCCGGAAACGGATCTAGTGGGGGGCAGACTTTCTCTCTTCGCCCAGGCTTGGGCAAGAGATGTCCAGGATCCCTGGGCGTTGGAGATCATATCTCAGGGATATCTCCTGGACTTCAAAACTTCTCCTCCACGAGGGAGATTTCATCTTTCAAGGTTATCAGCAAACCAAATAAAGAAAGAGGCGTTTCTACGCTGTGTACAAGACCTTTTACTAATGGGGGTGATCCACCCAGTTCCGCGGACGGAACACGGGCAGGGATTCTATTCAAATCTATTTGTGGTTCCCAAGAAAGAGGGAACCTTCAGACCAATCTTGGACTTAAAAATCCTAAACAAATTTCTAAGAGTTCCATCATTCAAAATGGAAACTATTCGAACCATCCTTCCCATGATCCAAGAGGGTCAGTACATGACCACAGTGGATTTAAAGGATGCCTACCTTCACATACCGATTCACAAGGATCATTATCGGTACCTAAGATTTGCTTTCCTAGACAGGCATTACCAGTTTGTAGCTCTTCCCTTCGGATTAGCTACGGCTCCAAGAATCTTTACAAAAGTTCTGGGCTCACTTCTGGCGGTACTAAGACCGCGAGGCATAGCGGTGACTCCGTACCTAGACGACATTCTGATACAAGCGTCAAGTTTTCAAACTGCCAAGTCTCATACAGAGATAGTTCTGGCATTTCTGAGGTCGCATGGGTGGAAGGTGAACGTGGAAAAGAGTTCTCTATTACCACTTACAAGAGTTCCCTTTCTAGGGACTCTTATAGATTCTGTAGAGATGAAAATTTACCTGACAGAGTCCAGGTTATCAAAACTTCTAAATGCTTGCCGTGTCCTTCATTCCATTCCACACCCGTCAGTAGCTCAGTGCATGGAAGTAATCGGCTTAATGGTAGCGGCAATGGACATAGTACCATTTGCGCGCCTGCATCTCAGACCGCTGCAATTGTGCATGCTAAGTCAGTGGAACGGGGATTACTCAGATTTGTCCCCCCTACTAAGTCTGGATCAAGAGACCAGAGATTCTCTTCTATGGTGGCTCTCTCGGCCACATCTGTCCAAGGGGATGACCTTTCGCAGGCCAGATTGGACGATTGTAACAACAGACGCCAGCCTTCTAGGCTGGGGCGCAGTCTGGAACTCCCTGAAAGCTCAGGGATTATGGACTCAGGAGGAGAAACTCCTCCCAATAAATATTCTGGAATTAAGAGCAATATTCAATGCTCTCCTAGCTTGGCCTCAGTTAGCAACTCTGAGGTTCATCAGATTTCAGTCGGACAACATCACGACTGTGGTTTACATCAACCATCAAGGGGGAACCAGAAGTTCCCTAGCGATGTTGGAAGTCTCAAAGATAATTCGCTGGGCAAAGTCTCACTCTTGCCACCTGTCAGTGATTTACATCCCAGGCGTAGAGAACTGGGAGGCGGATTTTCTAAGTCGCCAGACTTTTCATCCGGGGGAGTGGGAACTTCATCCGGAGGTCTTTGCACAACTGATTCTTTGTTGGGGCAAACCAGATCTGGATCTCATGGCGTCTCGCCAGAACGCCAAGCTTCCTTGTTACGGATCCAGGTCCAGGGACCCGGGAGCGGTGCTGATAGATGCTCTGACAGCCCCTTGGGTCTTCAACATGGCTTATGTGTTTCCACCATTCCCGATGCTTCCTCGTTTGATTGCCAAGATCAAACATGAGAGAGCTTCGGTGATTCTGATAGCGCCTGCGTGGCCACGCAGGACCTGGTATGCAGACCTAGTGGACATGTCGTCCTGTCCACCGTGGTCTCTACCTCTGAGACAGGACCTTCTAATTCAGGGTCCTTTCAAACATCCAAATCTAATTTCTCTGAGGCTGACTGCATGGAGATTGAACGCTTGATTCTATCAAAGCGTGGCTTCTCGGAGTCGGTTATTGATACCTTAATACAGGCTAGGAAGCTTGTTACCAGAAAAATTTACCATAAGATATGGCGTAAATATTTATATTGGTGCGAATCCAAGAGTTACTCATGGAGTAAGGTTAGGATTCCTAGGATATTGTCCTTTCTACAAGAGGGTTTAGAAAAGGGCTTATCTGCTAGTTCGTTAAAGGGACAGATTTCTGCTTTGTCTATTCTTCTACACAAACGTCTGGCTGAAGTTCCAGACGTTCAGGTTTTTTGTCAGGCTTTAACTAGGATTAAGCCTGTGTTTAAGACTGTTGCTCCGCCGTGGGGCTTAAACTTAGTTCTTAATGTTCTTCAAGGCGTTCCATTTGAACCCCTTCATTCCATTGATATCAAGCTGTTATCCTGGAAGGTTTTGTTTTTGATGGCTATTTCCTCGGCTCGAAGAGTCTCTGAGTTATCTGCCTTACATTGTGATTCTCCTTATCTGATTTTTCATTCAGACAAGGTAGTTCTGCGTACTAAACCTGGGTTCTTACCTAAGGTAGTTACTAACAGGAATATCAATCAAGAGATTGTTGTTCCATCACTGTGTCCTAACCCTTCTTCAAAGAAGGAACGACTTTTGCATAATCTGGACGTAGTCCGTGCCCTGAAGTTCTATTTGCAGGCAACTAAAGATTTTCGTCAAACTTCTTCCCTGTTTGTCGTTTACTCTGGACAGAGAAGAGGTCAAAAGGCTTCGGCTACCTCTCTCTCTTTTTGGCTTCGTAGCATAATACGTTTAGCCTATGAGACTGCTGGACAGCAGCCTCCTGAAAGGATTACAGCTCATTCTACTAGAGCTGTGGCTTCCACCTGGGCCTTTAAAAATGAGGCCTCTGTTGAACAGATTTGCAAGGCTGCGACTTGGTCTTCGCTTCACACCTTTTCAAAATTTTACAAATTTGACACTTTTGCTTCTTCGGAGGCTATTTTTGGGAGAAAGGTACTTCAGGCAGTGGTTCCTTCTGTTTAAGGTTCCTGCCTTGTCCCTCCCTTCATCCGTGTACTTTAGCTTTAGTATTGGTATTCCATAAGTAATGGATGACCCGTGGACTGACTACACTTAACAAGAGAAAACATAATTTATGCTTACCTGATAAATTTATTTCTCTTGTAGTGTAGTCAGTCCACGGCCCGCCCTGTCTTTAAGGCAGATCTAAATTTTAATTAAACTCCAGTCACCACTGCACCCTATGGTTTCTCCTTTCTCGTCTGCTTTGGTCGAATGACTGAATATGACATGTGAGGGGAGGAGCTATGTAGCAAGCTCTGCTGGGTGATCCTCTTGCAGCTTCCTGTTAGGAAGAGATATATTCCATAAGTAATGGATGACCCGTGGACTGACTACACTACAAGAGAAATAAATTTATCAGGTAAGCATAAATTATGTTTTTATTGATGGGACATTTGCATGAGGGTTCATTTGGCTTATTTGGGGTTGTTGTAACCCACATGGCTTTCAGACAAGGTTTGTTGGATTTGTGTCGGCCCCAGCCACATCAAGTGTGGTGGGCGGGGCCTATTTTTGCGCCTCTGTTGCCCATTTAGTTATACTGTCAAGCAGCAAGCAACTTCTCCTGAGGTCCTGATATTCTCCTGAGGGCCTAATCAAAGCTTTAACATCATTTTATCCTTCCCTAAGGGCAGGTAGGGCCACAGCAGAGCTGTGGCAAGGTGCTAATAGGGGTTTAAACCGGTTTTAGACATTTTTCAATCCGGTTTTGTCAATTGGGGGTTTATTGCTTATTTACTTGTGGTGCAATCATCTTAAAGCTTAGTAGGTACACTGTTAAAATTTCAGAAAATTTGAAGCTATTTTAACCTGTTTTGCAGTTTGTGTATTCCTTTTTTTCTCTTAAAGGCACAGTACCGTTTTTGCAAATTGTGTTTTGTCATTAAATAAAGTGTTTTCCAAGCTTGCTTGTCTCATTACTAGCCTGTTAAACATGTCTGACATTGAGGAAACTCATTGTTCAATTTGTTTAGAAGCCATTGGGGAACCCCCTCTTAGAATGTGTCCCACTTGTACTGATATGTCTATAAATTGCAAACAGCATATTTTGACTTATAAGAGTTTGGCATTGGATGATTCTCAGACAGAAGGAAATCAGATTTTGCCATCTAGTTCTCCCCAAGTGTCACAACCAGTAACGCCCGCACAAGCGACGCCAAGTACTTCTAGTGCGTCTAATTCTTTCACCTTGCAAGATATGGCCTCAGTTATGAATACTATCCTCACAGAGTTTTTATCTAAACTGCTAGGGTTGCAAGGGAAGCGCAGTAGCTCTAGGTCAAGAACACATGCTGAGGCTTCTGACGCTTTAGTAGCCGTATCCGATATTCCCTCACAATGTTCTGAAGTAGGGATGAGGGGTTTGCTATCTGAAGGAGAGATTTCTGATTCAGGAAGGATATTCCCTCAGACAGATTCAGATATGACGGCATTTAAATTTAAGCTAGAACACCTCCTTTTATTGCTCAGGGAGGTTTTAGCGACTCTGGATGATTGTGACCCTATTGTAGTTCCAGAGAAATTGTGTAAAATGGACAAATATTTAGAGGTTCCTGTTTACACTGATGTTTTTCCAGTCCCTAAGAGGATTTCGGACATTGTTACTAAGGAGTGGGATAGACCAGGTATTCTGTTCGCTCCCCCTCCTGTTTTTAAGAAAATTTCTCCAACATTGGTGTGTCCGGTCCACGGCGTCATCCATAACTTGTGGGAATATTCTCTTCCCCAACAGGAAATGGCAAAGAGCACAGCAAAAGCCCCCCCAGTCATTCTCTTTGCCGCTCTGAACAAGTAGCATCTCCATGGAGATGGTGAAGAGTATGTGGTGTTTAGTTGTAGTTTTTTATTCTTCTATCAAGAGTTTGTTATTTTAAAATAGTGCTGGTATGTACTATTTACTCTGAAACAGAAAAAGATGAAGAGTTCTGTTTAAAAGAGGAGTATGATTTTAGCAGCAGTAACTAAAATCAATTGCTGTTCCCACACAGGACTGTTGAGCTGAGAGAACTTCAGTTGGGGGGAACAGTTTGCAGACTTTTCTGCTCAAGGTATGACTAGCCATTTTTCTAACAAGACTGTGTAATGCTGGAAGGCTGTCATTTTTCCCTCATGGGGATCGGTAAGCCATTTTCTTAGACTCAAACAGAATAAAGGGCTTATTATGGGCTATAAACTGGTGGACACTTTTAGGGGCTAAATCGATTGCTTTATTTAAGTATTATATGCAGTTTGAAGTGAATTTCACACTTTTCTAATACTGGGGAACGTTTTTAACGCCAGGCACTTGTTAAGACACCTTCCCAGTCAGGAAGGGCCTTTCTCTATAGTAGGCATAGCCTCATTTTCGTGCCATTATTGCGCAGTTACTTTTGAGTACAGTACATGCAGCTGCATGTGTGAGGGTCTGGCATCCACTGAAAATGATCCTAGAAGGCTTCAACTGGTATCGTATACCCCCCTGGGATTGGTGAAGTCGCAACAAAGGCTGTGGCTGGGACTGTAGGGGGGTTAAAATTGCAAACTGCTCCGGTTTCCACATTTTAAGGGTTAACAGCTTGAAAATTGGGGTGCAATACTTATTATTTGGATAATTCCTTCATAGTTTTTCACATATTCAGTAATAAAGTGTGCCCTGTTTAACATTTAAAGAGACAGTAACGGTTTTGTTTTAAAACTGTTTTTGTGCTTTATTAACCAGTTTAAGCCTGTTTAACATGTCTGTGCCTTCAGATAGATCATGTTCTGTATGTATGGAAGCCAATGTGGTTTCCCCTTCAAATATGTGTGATAATTGTGCCATAGCGTCCAAACAAAGTAAGGACAGTACTGTCACAAATAGTAAGGTTGCCCAGGATGATTCCTCAGATGAAGGAAGTAGACATAGTTCTACATCATCTCCTTCTGTGTCTATACCAGTTATGCCCGCGCAGGCGACCCCTAGTACTTCTAGCGCGCCAATGCTTGTTACTATGCAACAATTGACGGCAGTAATGGATAACTCCATAGCTAATATTTTATCCAAAATGCCAGCATTTCAGAGCGCGATTTTTTTAAACACTGTAGAGCAGGAGGGCGCTGATGATAATTTTTCTGTCATACCCTCACACCAATCTGAAGTGGCAGTGAGGGAGGGTTTGTCAGATGGGGAAATTTCTGATACAGGAAGAATTTCTCAGCAGGCAGAACCTGATGTTGTGACATTTTAATTAGAGCATCTCCGCGCAATACTTAAGGAGGTGCTATCTACTCTGGATGATTGTGACAATCTGGTCATCCCAGAAAAATTGTGCAAGATGGACAAGTTCCTAGAGGTCCTGGTGCACCCTGATGCTTTTCCGATACCTAAACGGGTAGCGGACATAGTGAATAAGGAGTGGGAGAAGCCAGGCATACCTTTTTGTCCCTCCTCCTATATTTAAGAAATTGTTCCCTATGGTCGACCCCAGGAAGGATTTATGGCAAACATTCCCTAAGGTCGAGGGGGCGGTTTCTACACTAGCCAAGCGCACGACCATTCCTATTGAGGACAATTGTGCTTTCAAAGATCTTATGGATAAAAAATTGGAGGGTTTGCTTAAAAAGATTTTTGTACAGCAAGGTTACCTCCTTCAACCTATTTCATGCATTATTCCTGTCACTACAGCGGCGTGGTTCTGGTTCGAGGAACTGGAAAAGTCGCTCAGTAGGGAGACTCCGTATGAGGAAGTCATGGACAGAATTCACGCACTTAAGTTAGCTAATTCCTTTATTTTAGACGCCGCTTTCCAGTTAGCGAGGTTAGCGGCGAAAAAATTCAGGGTTTGCAATTGTGGCGCGCAGAGCGCTCTGGCTAAAGTCTTAGTCGGCGGATGTATCTTCCAAGACAAAATTGCTTAATATCCCTTTCAAAGGTAAGACCCTTTTTGGGCCAGAATTGAAAGAGATTATTTCAGACATCACTGGGGGTAAGGGCCATGCCCCCCACAGGATAGGCCTTTCAAGGCTAAGAATAAGTCCAATTTTCGTTCCTTTCGCAATTTCAGGAACGGACCGGCTTCCAACTCTGCAGCCTCTAGACAAGAGGGTAACGCTTCCCAGACTAAACCAGCTTGGAAACCAATGCAAGGCTGGAACAAGGGTAAACAGGCCAAGAAGCCTGCTGCTGCTACCAAAACAGCATGAAGGGGTAGCCCCCCGATCCGGGACCGGATCTAGTAGGGGGCAGACTCTCTCTCTTTGCTCAGGCTTGGGCAAGAGATGTTCCGGATCCCTGGGCACTAGAAATAGTCTCTCAGGGTTATCTTCTAGAATTCAAGGAACTACCCCCAAGGGGAAGGTTCCACATGTCTCACTTATCTTCAAACCAAATAAAGAGACAGGCATTCTTACATTGTGTAGAAGACCTGTTAAAGATGGGAGTGATACACCCAGTTCCAACTGTGGAACAAGGTCAGGGGTTTTACTCAAATCTGTTTGTAGTTCCCAAAAAAGAGGGAACTTTCGGACCAATTCTGGATTTAAAAATTCTAAACAAATTTCTCAGAGTTCCATCGTTCAAAATGGAAACCATTCGAACAATTTTACATACAATCCTGGAGGGTCAATTTATGACTACCGTGGATCTAAAGGATGCGTATCTACATATTCCTATCCACAAAGATCATCATCAGTTCCTAAGGTTCGCCTTTCTGGACAAACATTACAAGTTCGTGGCTCTCCCATTCGGCTAGCCACTGCTCCAAGGATTTTCACAAAGGTGCTCGGGTCCTTTCTAGCGGTCCTAAGACCAAGGGGTATTGCAGTGGCACCTTATCTGGACGACATTCTAATCCAAGCGTCGTCTCTTTCCAAAGCAAAGGCTCATACAGACATTGTTCTAGCCTTTCTCAGATCTCACGGGTGGAAGGTGAACGTAGAAAAGAGTTCCCTGTCTCCGTCGACAAGAGTTCCCTTTTTGGGAACAATAATAGATTCTTTAGAAATGAAGATCTTCCTGACAGAAGTCAGAAAGTCAAAGCTTCTAAACGCTTGTCAAGTTCTTCACTCTATTCTGCAGCCTTCCATAGCTCAGTGCATGGAAGTAGTAGGGTTGATGGTCGCAGCAATGGCCATAGTTCCTTTTGCTCGAATTCATCTAAGACCATTACAACTGTGCATGCTCAAGCAGTGGAATGGGGAATATACAGACTTGTCTCCAATGATGCAAGTAGACCAGATGACCAGAGACTCACTCCGTTGGTGGTTGACCCAGGATCACCTGTCCCAGGGAATGAGTTTCCGCAGACCAGAGTGGGTCATTGTCACGACCAACGCCAGTCTATTAGGCTGGGGCGCGGTCTGGGGTTCCCTGAAAGCTCAGGGTCTATGGTCTCGGGAAGAGTCTCTTCTCCCGATAAACATCCTGGAACTGAGAGCGATACTCAGTGCTCTCCGGGCTTGGCCTCAACTAGCGAAGGCCGGATTCATAAGATTCCAGTTAGACAACATGACTACTGTAGCGTACATCAACCATCAGGGGGGAACAAGGAGTTCCTTGGCGATGAGAGAGGTGTCCAAAATCATCAAATGGGCGGAGGATCACTCCTGCCACCTATCTGCAATCCACATCCCAGGAGTAGACAACTGGGAGGCGGATTATCTGAGTCGTCAGACTTTCCATCCGGGGGAGTGGGAACTCCACCCGGAGGTGTTTGCCCAGTTAACTCAATTATGGGGCATTCCAGACATGGATCTGATGGCGTCTCGTCAGAACTTCAAGGTTTCTTGCTACGGGTCCAGATCCAGGGATCCCAAGGCGGCTCTAGTGGATGCATTAGTGGCGCCTTGGTCGTTCAACCTAGCTTATGCGTTTCCACCGTTCCCCCTCCTTCCCAGGCTTGTAGCCAGGATTAAACAGGAGAAGGCCTCTGTGATTCTGATAGCTCCTGCGTGGCCGCGCAGGACTTGGTATGCAGACCTGGTGAATATGTCATCGGCTCCACCTTGGAAGCTACCTTTGAGACAGGATCTTCTAGTACAAGGTCCATTCGAACATCCAAATCTAGTTTCTCTGCAGCTGACTGCTTGGAAATTGAACGTTTGATTTTATCCAAGCGTGGGTTTTCAGATTCAGTGATAGATATTCTGATCCAAGCCAGAAAACCTGTGACTAGAAAGATTTACCATAAAATATGGAAAACATATATCTGTTGGTGTGAATCCAAGGGATTCTCCTGGAGTAAGATTAAAATTCCTAGGATCCTCTCCTTTCTCCAAGAAGGTTTGGATAAGGGATTGTCAGCGAGTTCTCTAAAAGGACAGATTTCTGCTTTATCTGTCTTGTTACACAAACGACTGGCAGCTGTGCCAGATGTACAAGCTTTTGTACAGGCTTTGGTTAGAATCAAGCCTGTTTACAGACCCTTGACTCCTCCCTGGAGTCTAAATTTAGTTCTTTCAGTTCTGCAAGGGGTTCCGTTTGAACCCTTACATTCCATAGATATTAAGTTACTATCTTGGAAAGTTTTGTTTTTGGTTGCTATTTCTTCTGCTAGAAGAGTTTCTGAATTATCTGCTTTGCAGTGTGACCCACCCTATCTGGTGTTCCATTCAGATAAGGTTGTTTTGCATACCAAGCCTGGTTTTCTTCCAAAAGTTGTTTCCAACAAGAACATTAACCAGGAAATAGTTGTTCCTTTTTTGTGTCCGAATCCAGTTTCAAAGAAGGAACGTTTGTTACACAATTTAGATGTGGTCCGCGCATTAAAGTTCTATTTAGAAGCAACAAAGGATTTCAGACAAACTTCTTCTTTGTTTGTCGTTTATTCTGGTAAGAGGAGAGGACAAAAAGCTACTGCTACCTCTCTTTCTTTCTGGCTGAAAAGCATCATCCGATTGGCTTATGAGACTGCCGGACGTCAGCCTCCTGAACGAATCACAGCTCACTCTACTAGGGCTGTGGCTTCCACATGGGCCTTCAAGAACGAGGCTTCTGTTGATCAGATATGTAAGGCAGCGACTTGGTCTTCCCTGCACACTTTTGCCAAATTCTACAAATTTTATACTTTTGCTTCTTCGGAAGCTATTTTTGGGAGACAGGTTTTGCAAGCCGTGGTGCCTTCTGTTTAGGTAACCTGATTTGCTCCCTCCCTTCATCCGTGTCCTAAAGCTTTGGTATTGGTTCCCACAAGTTATGGATGACGCCGTGGACCGGACACACCAATGTTGGAGAAAACAGAATTTATGCTTACCTGATAAATTACTTTCTCCAACGGTGTGTCCGGTCCACGGCCCGCCCTGGTTTTTTTAATCAGGTTTGAAAAATTTCTTTCTCTATACACTACAGTCACCACGGCACCCTATAGTTTCTCCTTTTTTTCTCCTAACCGTCGGTCGAATGACTGGGGGGGGCGGAGCCTGGGAGGGACTATATGGACAGCTTTTGCTGTGCTCTTTGCCATTTCCTGTTGGGGAAGAGAATATTCCCATAAGTTATGGATGACGCCGTGGACCGGACACACCGTTGGAGAAAGTAATTTATCAGGTAAGCATAAATTCTGTTTTTTCCCATATCTGATACCATGAGGGACTCATGGCAGATGGTCCCTAAGGTGGAGGGAGCTATTTCTACTCTGGCTAAGCGCACAACTATACCTATTGAAGACAGTTGTGCTTTCATTGATCCTATGGATAAAAAATTAGAGGGTCTCCTAAAGAAAATTTTTGTTCATCAAGGTTTTCTTCTTCAACCTATAGCATGCATTGTTCCTGTAACCACTGCAGCTGCCTTCTTGTTTGAGGCTCTAGAAGAGGCTCTTCAGGTGGAGACCCCACTAGATGATATTCTGGACAGAATTAAGGCTCTTAAGATAGCTAATTCTTTTATTACAGACGCCGCTTTCACCTCGCTAAGTTAGAGGCAAAGAATTCAGGTTTTGCCATTTTAGAGAGTTATGGCTTAAAGTGAAGGTAAAGTTTTCTTGAATTGAAGGCATAAATTCATATATTATTAAAAGAATAAGCTGTTAGCTAAGTTTATTTTAATATTTTTGATCAATTATCTGCCTATCGTTTACATGAAAACTCTTCCCCACCTCTACTTCCGCACTTTCTATGCTGTGACATATAGAGCGGTCTCACCCGCTCTATACGCATCTCCAAAGCGCAAGCACGGTAATCATACCTATTGCGCATGCGCGAATCGCCGGTTTCTACCGATACTGAGTGTGTGTATAGAACTAAGTGTGTATAGAAGTATCGTATTTATCCGAAGTACAGCAATCATTAGCAATGGTCTTCTGTTTCTGAGACGTCTGTAGCAAACAAACAGTGGTATAAATATGTGGCTAGTCCTACTTAAATCTATTACGCATGCGCAAAAGACGGGAACGCGCCTTGAGTACAATATGAAGAAGAGAGATCAGCGCATGCGCACTTTAAAAGGGATGTGAGTGACGTAGATCGACGGCCGCCTAACGGCCAGATTTTCAATTGGATGTAAGGAGAACGTGATTTATAAAAAAACGGGTTGAATTTGATTAGCTAGAAAGATATTTATTAGGGCGATAAGTACAGTTAACAATGATTTTATACAAGATGATGAATGAAATTAATATTCATTTGGGACAGAGAATTGAATTCAATATTGTCAAACAGGTAACTTAACCTTCACTTTAAGTCCTGGTCGGCTGATGTGTCATCTAAATCTAAGCTTTTGACCATCCCTTTCAAAAGTAAGACCCTATTCGGGCCTGCACTGAAAGAGATCATTTCTCCCTCAAGATAAGTCGAATAAGACAAGGACCAAACAAAATAATTTTAGTTCCTTTCGAAACTTCAAGGGTGGTCCCACTTCCACTTCCCCTGCTGCAAAGCAAGAGGGGAACTTTGCTCAAACCAACCTGGAGACCTAACCAGGCTTGGAACAAGGGTAAACAGGCCAAAAAGCCTGCTGCTGCTACTAAGACAGCATGAAGGGGTAGCCCCCGATCCGGGACCGGATCTAGTAGGGGGCAGACTCTCTCTCTTTGCTCAGGCCTGGGCAAGAGACGTTCAGGACTCCTGGGCCGTGGAAATTGTAACCCAGGGGTATCTTCTAGATTTCAAAGATTCTCCTCCAAGGGGGAGATTCCATCTTTCTCAATTGTCTGTAAACCAGACAAAAAGAGAGGCGTTCTTACGCTGTGTATAGAAGACCTTTTTACCATGGGAGTGATCTGCCCAGTTCCGAAAGCAGAAAAGGGGCAGGGTTTCTACTCCAATCTGTTTGAGGTTCCCAAAAAAGAGGGAACCTTCAGACCAATTCTAGATCTCAAGATCCTAAACCAATTCCTAAGAGTTCCATCCTTCAAGATGGAGACCATTCAGACTATTTTACCAATGATCCAGGAGGGTCAATATATGACCACCGTGGATTTAAAGGATGCGTATCTACACATTCCTATCCACAAAGATCATCACCAGTTCCTCAGGTTTGCCTTTCTGGACAGGCATTACCAGTTTGTGGCTCTTCCCTTCGGGTTGGCCACGGCGCCAAGAATCTTCACAAAAGTGCTAGGGTCCCTGCTGGCGGTCCTAAGGCCGCGGGGCATTGCAGTGGCGCCTTATCTAGATGACATCCTAATTCAAGCGTCGACTTTCCAACTAGCCAAGTCTCACACGGACTTAGTGTTGGCCTTTCTAAGATCTCATGGCGCGAAGGTGAACGTGAAAGAGTTCTTATTCCTCTCACAAGAGTTCCATTCCTGGGAACTCTGATAGATTCGGTGGACATGAAAATATTTCTGACGGAGGTCAGGAAATCAAAGATTTTAACCACCTGCTGAGCTCTTCATTCCATTCCTCGGCCGTCAGTGTCTCAGTGTATGGAGGTAATCGGACTTATGGTAGCGGCAATGGACATAGTTTAGTTTGCTCGCTTGCATCTCAGACCACTGCAACTATGCATGCTCAAACAGTGGAATGGGGATTATGCAGATTTATCTCCTCAGATAAATCTGGATCAAGAGACCAGAGACTCTCTTCTTTGGTGGTTGTCACAGGATCACCTGTCCAGGGGAATGTGTTTCCGCAGGCCAGCATGGGTTATTGTGACGACGGACACCAGCCTACTGGGCTGGGGTGCAGTCTTGAATTCCCTGAAAGCACAGCGTTTGTGGACTCAGGAGGAGGCCCTCCTACCGATAAATATTCTGGAATTAAGAGCGATATTCAATGCTCTTCAGACGTGGCCTCAGCTGGCTTCGTCCGGATTCATCAGGTTTCAGTCGGACAACATCACGACTGTAGCTTATATCAATCATCAGGGGGGAACAAGGAGTTCCTTGGCGATGATGGAAGTTTCCAGGATAATCCGATGGGCAGAGACTCACACTTGCCATCTATCAGCGATCTATATCCCAGGGGTAGAGAACTGGGAGGCAGATTTTCTAAGTCGTCAGACTTTTCATCCGGGGGAGTGGGAGCTCCATCCGGAGGTGTTTGCTCAACTGGTTAAGCTATGGGGCACACCAGAATTGGATTTGATGGCGTCTCGTCAGAACGCCAAACTTCCTTGTTACGAATCCAGGTCCAGGGATCCTCAGGAAGTACTGATAGATACTCTAGCAGTATCCTGGTCGTTCAACCTGGCTTATGTGTTTCCACCATTTCCTCTCCTTCCCCGTTTGATTGCCAGAATCAAACAGGAGAGAGCTTTGGTGATTTTGATAGCACCTGCGTGGCCACGCAGGACTTGGTATGCAGACCTGGTGGATATGTCATCTCTACCACCATGGACTCTGCCACTGCGACGAGACCTTCTAATTCAAGGTCCGTTCAAGCATCCAAATCTACTTTCTCTGCAACTGACTGCTTGGAGATTTTATCAAAGCGGGGTTTCCTTGAGTCGGTCATAGATACCTTGATTCAGGCTTGAAAGCCTGTCACCAGGAAAATCTATCATAAGATATGGCGAAAATATCTTTTTTGGTGCGAATCCAAAGGCTACTCATGGAGTAAGATCAAGATTCCTAGGATTTTGGCCTTTCTTCAAGAAGGATTGGAAAAAGGATTGTCAGCTAGTTCCCTAAAGGGGCAGATATCTGCTTTGTCTATCCTATTGCACAAGCGTCTGGCTGATGTCCCAGACATTCAGGCTTTTTGTCAGGCTTTAGTTAGAATCAAGCCTGTGTTTAAACCTGTTGCTCCGCCATGGAGTCTAAATTTAGTTCTTAATGTTCTTCAGGGGGTTCCGTTTGAACCCATGCATTCCATAGATATTAAGCTTCTATCTTGGAAAGTTCTGTTTCTAGTTGCTATCTCTTCAGCTCGAAGAGTTTCTGAACTATCTGCATTACAATGCAACTCGCCTTATCTTGTTTTCCATGCTGATAAGGTGGTTTTGCGTACCAAACCTGGGTTCCTCCCTAAGGTTGTTTCTAACAGGAATATCAATCAGGAAATTGTTGTTCCTTCTCTGTGTCCTAATCCTCCTCCTAAGAAGGAACGTCTGTTGCACAACTTGGACGTGGTTCGTGCTTTGAAGTTTTATTTGCAGGCAACCAAAGATTTTCGCCAATCATCTTCTTTGTTTGTTGTCTATGCTGGAAAGCGCAGAGGTCAAAAGGCTACGGCTACTTCTCTTTCCTTTTGGCTGAAAAGCATCATCCGTTTGGCTTATGAGACTGCTGGACAGCAGCCTCCTGAAAGAATTACAGCTTACTCCACTAGAGCGGTGGCTTCCACATGGGCTTTTAAAAATGATGCTTCTGTTGAACAGATTTGTAAGGCTGCGACTTGGTCTTCACTTCATACCTTTTCCAAATTTTCCAAATTTGATACTTTTGCTTCTTCGGAGGCTATTTTTGGGAGAAAGTTTTTGCAAGCAGTGGTGCCTTCTGTTTAGGTTCCTGTCTTGTCCCTCCCTTCATCTGTTTCCTAAAGCTTTGGTATTGGTATCCCACAAGTTAGGATGAATCCGTGGAATCGGTACATCTTGCAAAATAAAATAAAATTTATGCTTGGCTGATAAATTTCTTTCTTTTGCGATGTACCGAGTCCACGGCCCTCCCTGTCTATTCAAGACAGATAGTATTTTTTTTTTATGTAAACTTCAGTCACCTCTGCACCTTATAGTTTCTCCTTTTCTTCCTTGGTCTTCGGTCGAATGACTGGGGGGTGGAGTTAAGAGGGGAGCTATATAGACAGCTCTGCTGTGGTGCTCTCTTTGCTACTTCCTGTCAGGAAGGACAATATCCCACAAGTTAGGAAGAATCCGTGGACTCGGTACATCGCAAAAAAAAGAAATTTATCAGGTAAGTTTAAATTTTGTTTTTTAAACGATAACAATTCTGGTGTAGACTGTCCCTTTAAGTCATCAGTGGAATGAGTTAATTATTATCCGATTACCAGCACAACAGACAAAATAACATGACCATTATTAGTCAGCAAAAGCCCCATCTCCCTTAGTCTGAGAGAACTAATGTAATTATATTTTGCATTAAACTGAAATAATGACAATGACTGAGTAAATATGACTATCCTATCTCGTTTCAGAATCAGATTTAACACACGCTGCTAAAGTATACAGGGATGAAAGATTAAGATTAAAAGCAGAATCCATATCCATGGAAAACTGTAAAGAACTTCAACGACTAACCGCAATCTACAAAGGAGGATGAATCTGAGAACTTGTCCATATGAAGATATTTTTTTTTTCCCCTTAAAGAAAAAAAAACAAACTGTAGTTCTATTATGGTTTTACAGAAGAGGTCTGTGTACCATATTTTGAATTGACTCTTCTTAACAAAAATGAAGATCACAAAACTCATTTTTAATAGTAATTTTGTTGGTTTCCATTGAAAGTGTAGATAATTATTGAGGCAGAGTACAACTTATGAAAAAGCAAGTGTTTGCAATTACATAATTTCTCAGAATTCCTGTGGCGTGTAAATATTTCACCAATTTGTTTTGTATATAAGATATTATATTGTACATTCCTTCATCTGTCATATTGTTTTTATTCTAAATATACACAGATAAACAGTTTAATGATAATCCACATATGTAGTAACTGATGAGAAAAGTGAGATCAAGAATCAGAATCAGTGAATAGTAATATCAATGGGTGCAGTAAATTAAAACCGTGGAAACAGGACATCAAATACCAAACCCTTTTGTTAACATTCCTTTGCTTTTTGTTAAAGACAAAATGCAAGGTGCAAACATACAGATATTTTATGTTCCATTCCATGCAGATATTTTACATTCCATTTTAGAATAATATGTAAAACTATTGTTACAAATATATATTATCATTCTGAGCCAGATAGACTGTTATACCTAGTTTTGAATAGTGATGCACCGAAATGGAAATTCTGGACCGAATCCGAAAATCCGGGATGCACTTGGCCGAAAACCCGAAACTAATACCGAAAATGTATTTTTTCAAATTATTTTCAAATTTCTTTTTTTTAGTTTTTTTTGCATAATTAGAGCCAATAAAAAAAAGCCCACACTTTTATTGAAAGTAACACACTAAAATATCTTAAAACAATAATATGCTACACAATAATTTTACCAAGAAAAAAAAAAAAGGCAAAAAATAATGCAATTTTCGTCTAAAATGTTTCTGCGACCAAAATTTTGGTGCATCCCTACTTAAAACAATTATAAATGTCAATATACTGTATTATTCTTCATTTAGTTCTATGTAACAATCATATTTAACAGTTTTTTTTTTACCAATTATCCAAATAAAGTATAATCCTAGAAAACTCATATGCAGGACAGTAAGTCAAGTAATAAACCTAAACAGCAGCTCTAGGCTAGCATCAAATTTGAAACATGCTACACAATAATTTTACCGAAAATAACAGGCAAAAAAACCCGAAAACCGAAATAGCCAAAAATGCCATTTTCGGCTGAAACTTTCTGCGGCCGAAATTTCGGTGCATCCCTAGTTTGGAAGGATTGGTGTTATGGAGTTGTATATAGTCATTTCTTATCCTGCATACTGTTAGTAGGGTCGATATCCTCAAAATACTGACAGATTTTGAATTAAACTAATATAAAATTTAAAAAAAGGCTTCATTAAAGGGAAAGTATACACCAATTTTCATAAAACTGCATGTAATAGACACTACTATAAAGAATAATATGCACAGATACTGATCTAAAAATCCAGTATAAAAGCTTCCAGTTTAGCGCTGGTAAAAAGGTAGTTGGAACACCCACTGCAAGTGGGGAAAAGCAGACACTCCTCCCTTCCTTTGCATATGAAAATACTCTTTACACAAACAGAATGAAGCTGGAGTAGGTATACATCGGTATTCTCCTAAAACTTTGGGGCTTTGCTTCAGAGCAATGTTATTTAAAAATAAGCAACACCTATACATTAAAAAAAAACAAAAAAAAAACTGTATGGGCTATATAAATGGATCATCTGCAAAACATTTATGCAAAGAAAAATCTAGTGTATAATGTCCCTTTAATGCTGGTCTGACACCATGTTCTTTTTTTTTTTTTTTTTGCAGACAATATAAAATAAACCATGTTTTATGACCGGAGGGAAAGCAATACTCTGGTTCCTTCAGAACGTACACAATAATGTGATTAACAATTCAGATTTTAAATTTTTACACTGCAATTGACTATGCTAAAATGTGAAACTTAGGAGCTTTTTGCACAGAAAGAAAAAGTATGTATTAGTTTGTTTATTAGGGTACCAGTGATTGTCTCCAAAGACTGGCCCTCAATTGTATGTAGACAATTATGAATTCCTGTGTATTATATTCCAAGATCTTTTTAAACTGTCACAGCAGGCTTGTGAATAATCCATTTTGTTTGCCAGACTTAATATATCTGTTCTGTGCCTTTCCTCTTTATTTGTGTATGCAATTTGTTATTTTGCATCTCATTTCTGTTTTACATCTGCTTAGTTCATTTTCCCCACGGTTTTTTTTTTTGTTTGTTTTGTTTAAAGTAAAGCTATTTTTTTAATTACCACAAAAAAAATTTTTTCCTACTTTATTATTCCAGATACCAGTATTTCTCATAAATTAAATGTAAACATTTCTTCCTCATAAGGCTTTGCGCTTCATGTAATTACACATTTCTGTGGATTGGAAAAATCCATTGGAGTTTGAGGCCGTGTAAGACTGAAAGGTCTAAAAGTGACATCAATATTTTGATCATGCATTCTACATTTTACAAAGCTTTTTTTTTTTGTTGCTTTTTTTTCATTGGACAATTCTAAATGGAAACTTTGCAATAGATCATTGGAAAGGACTGTGCTCCAGAAAGTCATCTCCTTTTGAGTTTTTAACTCATTTCAAGTGCACAAATCACTGAATATTCTACCTGAAATAACAGAAGAACTGAGCAATAAAACAGTAATGGGAACTTAAATGCAAAAGATAGTCCTAAAACACATTGTGGACTTATATTTTTTTATTTTGTTATGCTTCATAGGAGATTTTATTTGCAAATATATTTTAAACTTTGCTTTTGTAGGTGATAAAAATCTAAGCCATCTGTATCCCATTAGTATTGTGTTATGAATAGTTTCAGGACAAGCACATTATAATATCTGGCTAAGAAGACTGTCTTTGTGATTGCCATACAAACTAGTTAAAGGATATTTTTTCTCATGACTTTTGATTATGACCATAATGATTTAGTTATCTAATTGTCATTGGTCTTGAAGAGCTTATGTTTTAATATAGGCTACCTAATGACATTCACTTCATTTGTGGTCAAGTATATAGTGAGTTTGTTTGTTGCTTGTAGTCTAGGGAAGTATTTCTCAACAGTAGTCCTCATGGACGCCACAAATACCAGATTTCAGTGGCCCAGTCTTTGTGATTTGATAAACATGTGCTCAGGTGGCAAACTCATTTAAATCTGAATTGGTGGTCAAAGGACAGCAAGTCAGCCTTGAAGAATAATTTTCATTTTAAATTCCTTAAACTATAGTGACTAAATTACCTTCTTAAAATGTACTGATCTGATGATCTTTCTATTTATCTACAATTACCTATCCAATAGAACAGTGCATCATAAAATATACTTTCCAAGCTCAAAATAAGTTCTTATGTATTTGATAATCTTTAAAGATGGAAAATAAATTTGGATGAATGCCATTAGGAAGCCCTTTAGATTTGTACACTAAGTTCTCACATTTCTAACTTTAGATCCTTATATTTTTGATAAAGATAGTTTATTAAAGAACTTCCCTAATTTGTGCATACTTGGTTAATGTATTTTGCAATCGCTTTGCTTCTGTACCACAATAAAAATATTATATTACCAGTGTCTCTTGTACAGAGGTCAAAGATCTCATTTATGTGAATTATTATTTTAAGTAATATGTCATCCAACATGGTATGTTTAACAGTAAGTATAGACATACTCCTTACATTAAGGAGTAGTTAATTTATTGTAAAATCTGTTTTTATATTTTTATTTTTTTCTTGGCAGCATTTCTTGGTTTTGGTATTTTTGATCACAGATCACATATTGAAGCTGTTGGTACTGTATTGACTTCCATGACTTTCAGTGGATGCCTCAAATCCTATAATTGTATAATAAATCCAAGGCTTTCTTTAGCAGGGTTTATGTGAAATTCCTAAAGTAGCCCTCTTACCTTTTTAAATGCATCAAATATTTATTTTCTAATAAATAATGTTCAAAGTACTTTATAATTGTATTTACCTTGACAATTAATTTGCATAAATCTTAGTGAATGTTAATAAGCCTACTGGGAGTTTAAAACATGTTTTTTTTTTAATTTATTTAATGTAATGAATACCAGTCAAATGTCTAAATAAAATTATTTTCATGTGAAATTGGTTTGTTATTGATATAATTGTTTTTTTACATACAGCTCAGTTAGCTCTACCCACTGTATATTGATGTCCGTAATTTGTATGGAGGTACTGCTTAGATAGAAAATCTTAAACTTTTACACTGGGAGTTTTATCCTATGAATAAACATACTGCATCCAAGTTCGTTTTTCATTTTTATAAAAAATTATATTATGTTCATATTTGGTACTGTATAGCAGCCAGATGTTACACTTCATGATTGCTCACATTTAGCGGTTATATGTTGTGTAAGTAGCCAGTTACCTACTAAATAAGAGTGAAAATGTACATGAAACTTTGAAGATAAATGATTTAACGAGACAGAGCGAGAAAAAGAGAAAAAAAAAACTTCTTCCAAAGCCTTTAGGTCAAGAAGTTCCATAACTACTTTGAAGATGAACTACAGTAAAATAGGACTTATGAAATGTACAATAGTTTCCTTATTATACACTCCTTTATATGATAAATCTGAAAGAATGTGAGCATTTAAAACATTTCTGATGAGACAAGTCTCAATCTAAAAGTGTGGTCTTCATTTGTGTATAAGATGAGCAATAGAATTGTTTTTGGTTCAGGAGAAGTCTAACTGCTTATTTGTTCATTTGTAACAGGGGGAGTAGTGCCTTTTTTGGGATACTGTTATCTTATAGAAGGAAATGTACTTAGAGGTGGCAGATCGTAGTACACATGATGGCTTTTAGTTGATGTAGAGGGTAACATTTGCTCAAGTGGTGATCACTGCTTACCTAGGAAGACCGTGAAGATAATGGAATCTTTTAAAGCTCTCATTTTAACACACATAATTCTGTTCAAGAAAACAGAATGCTAGTTTATACTGCTACTAAACTAATAAGCACAACTATCTGCTCATAAACTCCACAACATTAAACATTATCCAATTTTAATACAGATCACACACAGATGTATGCCCTATATATTATGCAAGGGTCTGTCACGGATTTAAAGGGGCATGAGACACAATTTTTTCTTCTTTCATGATTCAAAATAGCCAGTGATTTTAAAATATTTAAATTTACTTATCCCTTTTTTTATCTCTTTGTATCCTTTGTTTAAAAATATACCTAGGTAGGCTCAGGAGCTGCTGATTGGTGGCTGCACATCAATGCCTCACGTTATTGGCTCACCCAATGTGTTAACTAGCTCTTAGTAGTGTGTTGCTGCTTCAACAAAGTATACAAAGAGAGAAGCAAATTAGATAATATAATTATTTGGAAAGTTGTTTAAAATTGTATTCTCTTTCTGAATCATGAAAGAAAAATATTGGGTTTCATGTCCATTTAATAATCTTCCCTCAATACCAGTGTTTAAAGTTTCTGGTTTGAGCTGACTGCTTTTCTTGGAGCTCTCCTTCTTTTCTGGATTCTAATAAGTTAACTATGACATTTTATACACTTTATAGGGAGCACATTGCTCTTAATTTTTTTTTAATTTATTTCTCCTACATTGGTGTATCCGGTCCACGGCTTCATCCTTACTTGTGGGATATTCTCAATCCCTACAGGAAGTGGCAAAGAGAGCACACAGCAAAGCTGTCCATATAGCTCCCCTCAGGCTCCGCCCCCCCAGTCATTCTCTTTGCCGCTCTAACTAGTAGCATCTCCCCGGGGGTGGTAAAGAGTATGTGGTGTTAGTTGTAGTTTTTTATTTCTTCTATCAAGAGTTTGTTATTTTAAAATAGTGCCGGCTTGTACTATTTACTCTGCAGCAGAAAGTGAAGAAGATTTCTGCTAAGAGGACTATGATTTTAGCACCAGTAACTAAAATCCATTGCTGTTCCCACGCAGGACTGTTGAAACCAGATAACATCAGTTGGGGGGAACCGTTTGCAGGCTTAACTGCTTCAGGTATGATCAGTCATTTTTCTAACAAGACCCAGTAATGCTAGAAGACTGTCAGAAATTCCCTCTGGGATAGGTAAGCCATTGTTATTAGATTCAGCAATAAAAGGATGGCTTATTTTAAGGGCTTATGCTGGTTGACACTATTGTGGGCTAATCGATTGCTTTTTAGCAAGTTTTCAACTTAAATAGGTGTTTTTTTTTTATCAACTTAAAACACTTTTGGGGATTAATTTGCGCCTGGCACTTAGTTGGACACCTAATCTAGTCAGAAAGGCCCCTCCACTCTGGTATGCAGAGGAAGGAAACCTCATTTTCGCGCCTCAATTGTGCACTTGTTTTGACTAGCCAGTTCATGCAGCTTCACGTGGGGAGTCCGGAGGCATCAGGAAGGGCTCCAGGGAGGCTTATATTCTTACCAAAATAACCCTAAGGAAGGTAAAAGCCACAGGGCAAGCTGTGGCAGAGTACTGTAGTGTGTTAACTGGTTAACTGCTGTTAGCTCCGGTTTGGGCATTAAGGGGTTAATTGGTCTGAAAATTTGTGTGCAACCTTTTCAAAGCATTATGACACTGTGGTGAAAATTTCATAAAAATCGGATGTGTTTTTGATGGTTTTTTGATGTTTCAGTAATAAAGTGTGCACTTTTATTATTTAAAGAGACAGTAACGTTTTTGTCAAAAATAAATTTTATTGCATTGAAGTTACTTTTAAGTCTGTTAAACATGTCTGAATCTTCATATAGCCTATGTTCTCTATGTTCAAAAACCAAGGTGGTTCCCCCATTAAATTTATGTGTGAAATGTGCTATAGCGTCCAAACAGCTTAAGGACCGTACAATTACACTTAAAGATATAGCCCAAGATGATTCTTTAGCTGAAGGGTGTGAAGATAGCTCGCTATCCTCCCCTTCTGTGTCAACACCAGCTATGCCCGCGCAAGCGATGCCCAGTACATCTAACGCAGCAATTGCGATTACTACGCAACAGTTAGCGGCAGTAATGGATAATTCTCTCTCAGCATTTTTATCTAAACTGCCAGCTTTTCCTAGGAAGCGTGATTGCTCAGTTTTAAACACAGAAAATGAGCAAGCTGACGCAGAGGATAATTTATCTGTAGTGCCCTCACATCAATCTGACTTGGCGGTGAGGGAGGGCCTGTCTGAGGGAGAAATTTCTGACACAGGGAAAGTTTCTCAGCAGGCAGAGCCTGATGCCATAGCATTTAAATTTAAGCTAGAACACCTCCGCGCCCTACTTAAGGAGGTCCTAGCTACACTTGATGATTGTGATCCTTTGGTGATCCCTGAAAAATTGTGTAAAATGGACAAATTCTTAGAGGTCCCAGTACACACTGATGCATTTCCGATACCTAAGAGGGTGGCGGATATTGTGACTAAGGAGTGGGAGAAGCCAGGTGTACCCTTTGTTCCCCCTCCTATATTTAAGAAAATGTTCCCAATTGTTGACCCTAGAAGGGACGCATGGCAGACGGTCCCTAAGGTAGAGGGGGCAATTTCAACGCTAGCTAAGCGCACGACTATACCAATAGAAGACAGTTGCGCTTTCAAAGACCCTATGGATAAAAAATTAGAAGGTTTACTTAAGAAAATCTTTGTTCAACAGGGATTTCTTCTTCAACCAATTTCTTGCATTATTCCTGTAACCACTGCAGCGGCTTTTTAGTTTGAGGAACTAGAAAACTCGCTCCAAAAGGAGACTTCTTATGATGAAGTCATGGACAGAATTCACGCCCTGAAGTTGGCTAATTCTTTCATTACAGACGCCGCTTTCCAGTTAGCTAAATTAGCGGCGAAAAATTCTTGTTTTGCAATTGAGGCGCGCAGAGCGCTTTGGTTAAAGTCTTGGTCGGCGGATGTGTCGTCCAAAACAAAATTACTTAATATTCCTTTCAAGGGTAAGACTCTATTTGGACCAGAGTTGAAGGAAATTATTTCAGATATCACTGGGGGAAAGGGCCATGCCCTTCCACAGGATAGACCTTTCAAGGATAAAAATAAGTCTAATTTTCGTTCCTTTCGCAATTTCAGGAACGGACCGACTTCCACCTCTACAGCCACTAGGCAAGAGGGTAACGCATCCCAGCCCAAACCAGCATGGAAGCCATTGCAAGGCTGGAACAAGGGCAAACAGGCCAAGAAGCCTGCTGCTGCTACCAAGACAGCATGAAAGGGTAGCCCCCGATCCGGGACCGGATCTAGTAGGGGGCAGACTTTCTCTCTTTACTCAGGCTTGGGCAAGAGATGTTCCGGACCCCTGGGCACTAGAAATTGTTTCTCAGGGGTATCTTCTAGAGTTCAAGGACATTCCTCCAAGGGGAAGGTTCCACATGTCTCGCTTATCTTTAGACCAGATAAAGAGACAGGCATTCTTACGTTGCGTAGAAGACCTATTAAAGATGGGAGTGATACACCCAGTTCCAACAGCGGAACAAGGACTGGGTTTTTACTCAAACCTGTTTGTAGTTCCCAAAAAAGAAGGAACTTTCAGGCCAATTCTGGACTTAAAAATTCTAAACAAATTCCTCAGAGTTCCATCATTCAAAATGGAAACCATTCAGACAATTTTACCAACGATCCAGGAGGGTCAATACATGACTACAGTGGACTTAAAGGATGCGTACCTGCATATTCCTATCCACAAAGATCACCATCAGTTCCTGAGGTTCGCCTTTCTGGACAAACATTACCAGTTTGTGGCTCTTCCGTTCGGTTTAGCCACTGCTCCCAGAATTTTCACAAAGGTGCTAGGGTCCTTTCTAGTGGTGCTAAGGCCGAGGGGCATTGCAGTAGCACCTTACCTAGACGAAATTCTAATACAAGCGTCATCCCTTCCCAAAGCAAGGGCTCATACAGACATTGTTTTAGCCTTTCTCAGATCTCACGGGTGGAAGGTGAACATAGAAAAAAGTTCCCTGTCCCCGTCCACAAGGGTTCCCTTTCTGGGAACAATAATAGACTCCATAGAAATGAAGATCTTTCTGACAGAGGTCAGGAAGTTAAAGCTTCTGAACGCTTGTCGAGTTCTTCAATCCATTCCTCAGCCCTCCATAGCTCAGTGCATGGAGGTAATAGGACTAATGGTTGCGGCAATGGACGTGGTTCCTTTTGCTTGATTTCATTTAAGACCATTACAACTGTGCATGCTCAAACAGTGGAATGGGGATTATGCAGACTTGTCTCCCCAGATTCAAATGGACCAGAAAACCAGAGACTCACTCCTCTGGTGGCTGTCTCTAGATCACCTGTCTCAGGGAATGAGTTTCCGCAGACCGGAGTGGATCATCGTCACGACCGACGCCAGTCTTTTGGGCTGGGGCGTGGTCTGGGAGTCCCTGAAGGCTCAGGGTCTATTGTCTCGGGAAGAATCTCTTCTCCCGATAAACATATTGGAATTGAGAACGATATTCAATGCGCTCCAGGCATGGCCTCAACTAGCAGAGCCCAGATTCATCAGATTTCAGTCGGACAACATGACTGTAGCGTACATCAATCATCAGGGGGGAACGAAGAGTTCCCTGGCGATGAGAGAGGTATCCAAGATCATCAAATGGGCAGAGGATCGCTCCTGCCATCTATCAGCAATTCACATCCCAGGAGTGGACAACTGGGAAGTGGATTATCTGAGTCGTCAGACTTTCCATCCGGGGGAGTGGGAACTTCACCCGGAGGTTTTTGCCCAGTTAACTCAACTATGGGGCATTCCGGATCTGGATCTGATGGCGTCACGTCAGAACTCAAAGGTTCCATGTTACGGGTCCAGGTCCAGGGATCCCAAGGCGACACTGGTAGATGCCTTAGCAGCGCCTTGGTCGTTCAATCTAGCTTATGTCTTTCCACAGTTTCCTCTTCTCCCACGGCTAGTAGCCAGGATCAAACAGGAGAAGGCTTCGGTAATTCTGATAGCTCCTGCGTGGCCACGCAGGATCTAGTATGCAGACCTGGTGAATATGTCATCGGTTCCACCATGGAAGCTACCTTTGAGGCAGGACCTTCTAATTCAAGGTCCATTCGTACATCCAAACCTAGTCTCTCTGCAACTGACTGCTTGAAGATTGAACGCTTGATTCTAGCTAAGCGTGGGTTTTCGGATTCAGTTATAGATACCCTGATTCAGGCTAGAAAGCCTGTCACTAGGAAAATTTACCATAAGATATGGCGGAAATATCTTTGTGGGTGCGAATCCAAGGGTTGCTCATGGGGTAAGATTAGGATTCCAAGGATTTTAGCTTTTCTCCAAGAAGGATTGGAGAAAGGTTTGTCAGCTAGTTCCTTAAAAGGACAGATATCAGCTCTGTCTGTTTTGTTACACAAACGTCTGGCAGCAATGCCAGATGTTCAGGAGTTTGTGCAGGCTTTAGTCAGAATCAAGCCTGTCTACAGACCTGTGGCTCCTCCATGGAGTCTAAATCTAGTTCTTTCAGTTCTTCAGGGGGTTCCGTTTGAACCTCTACATTCCATAGATATTGTTACTATGTTGGAAAGTTTTGTTTTTGGTTGCTATCTCTTCCGCTAGAAGAGTTTCTGAATTGTCTGCTTTGCATTGTAATTCACCCTATCTGGTGTTTCATACAGATAAGGTCGTTTTACGTACCAAACCTGGTTTTCTTCCAAAAGTGGTTTCCAATAAGAATATTAACATGGAAATAGTTGTTCCTTCTCTGTGTCCTAACCCAGCTTCTAACAAGGAACGTCTGTTAGACAATCTCGATGTGGTTCGTGCTTTGAAGTTTTACCTAAAAGCAACTAAAGATTTCAGACAAACTTCATCCTTGTTTGTCGTCTATTCTGGTAAGAGAGAGGTCAAAAGGCGACTGCGACCTCTCTGTCTTTCTGGCTGAAAAGCATCATCCGGTTGGCTTATGAGACTGCTGGAAGGCAGCCTCCTGAACGAATTACAGCTCACTCTACTAGAGCTGTGGCTTCCACTTGGGCTTTCAAGAATGAGGCTTCTGTTGAACAGATCTGTAAGGCAGCGACTTGGTCTTCACTGCATACATTTGCAAAATTTTACAAATTCGATACTTTTGCTTCTTCGGAGGCTATTTTTGGGAGAGAGGTTTTGCAAGCAGTGGTGCCTTCCGTTTAGGTTACCTGACTTGTTCCCTCCCTTCATCCGTGTCCTAAAGCTTTGGTATTGGTTCCCACAAGTAAGGATGAAGCCGTGGACCGGATACACCAATGTAGGAGAAAATAGAATTTATGTTTACCTGATAAATTTCTTTCTCCTACGGTGTATCCGGTTTAAATGTATTTTTATAAACTACAGTCACCACTGCACCTTATGGTTCTCCTTTTTCTCCTAACCGTCGGTCGAATGACTGGGGGGGCGGAGCCTGAGGGGAGCTATATGGACAGCTTTGCTGTGTGCTCTCTTTGCCACTTCCTGTAGGGATTGAGAATATCCCACAAGTAAGGATGAAGCCGTGGACCGGATACACCGTAGGAGAAAGAAATTTATCAGGTAAACATAAATTCTGTTTTTATTAAGAAAAAGGGTTACCATTACATTAGAATAGTTGATAATTACAGATATAATTGTTTCACATTGTATTTATAATCTACATGACATACACAGTAAATTGGTTCCAATAGGCAGAGATACTAGTAAACAGAGAATAGCTTGGAATAATAATCAGGTAGGAAATTTTATCCAGGTGTTGGCTATACAGTTTAATCCACTCAAAGGGCCTATCTAATGTGAGTTTATACTCTTCCCAGATAAAAGATATTGACAGGAAATCCTCTAATTGTTTTTCTTAGAATGAAGTGGTATTTTTCTAGACATAATGTGGATGTAACAAATTGAAACAACAAGATAATATGGTATAGCTAAAATACTCCCCTCAGATAGAACTGCTGCCGTCTTACAATGTTCTCCCTGAAAAAATGTCAAAACTTGTGCTGTATCTTATAAGAGGTACTGGGCCCAGGGGTATATCCGGTCTTGAGAACACTCTTTGGGACACTTTCCAATCTCACAAGCAGAGATAAGGCACTAGGAAAAATCCACAATGGTGTAGTATGCCAGTAAAGGGAAAGCCCAAATAATACTGTATTTACAAGATAAGTTGCGAGTGTTCAGCCTGTTTATTGTAGATCGAGTAAACAACTCCTTCATAAAGAGCATTCACTCGTTTATTGCCCAACGTGTTTCAACTGTGTTACGCCGTCTTTCTCAAGAGCTTGAAGTTTTTAAGATGTAACAAACGCTTTCCACTCTGTTATAGTAGGGATGGAGGATTGTTTCCAATATTTTGGAATTAAGTATTTGGCGCGATTTATATTAAGGGTAATGCCTAAGCTTGCATTGTACACTAGGGAATTTATTAAACAGTATAATAACCGGATCTTCTAGATTTACAACTATCGCTCTCCCCACCTTCCTTATAACCTTGATCTAATAAGAATGAGTTCCTGTACATGACCACCATATATGTAAGAAGTTACCTATTTCTCCAGCAATTTGCTGAGGCTCCTTATTATATTGTGGCCAATCTGGATGGTGTTAAATACCAGCGGCATAAAAATGTCATATTCATTTCTGTAATGAAAATGTTTTACTCATGTTCTTAAAAATGAGAGCCCAATCCTTACTAAGTATTTGAACTTGAAGTTCCCCCATTTGTTAGTGTACGATGGGAGGTTCCTAGAATGGTGTGTAAGGAGAAGTATATAGGAGAGCGAAAGCGCACCCCTGGTTTGAATGTCAGACTTACAACTAAGTTCAAATGCTATAAGAGGTCTAGAAAATTTCCTTTTATGTGTGTGACTGACCAATAAATGGGATAATTGTATATATCTATACCATTGGCAAAAAAAACCGGCATCGCCTAGCTCATGTAAATCTTCTCTAGATTTCAATTTGCCATCTTACAGTACAGCACATTGCTTTTATAACAGTAAGTAGTGTGTACACCACCACATGTTCTTCCTATTTTGGCCTAGTTTCCATTGAGGTGGTAAAGTGTAGAAACTGGTGGGAATATAAAAATATCTAGACTTTAATGGAGATAAATATTTTTATCACCAGTTTCCACAATATACCACCTCAGTGGAAACTAGGCCTTGGTTTGGACCTGAGATAAGGACTGAATAGCTCCATTCACCCTCTCTCCCTGGAGTGCAAGAACTCTGCAGGGCACCATTTTGTCTCTCCTGCCGCTTAGCTCCAACCCACCTATATAGCAGTTTTATTTAATTATTGCACTACCTTCCCATTTTGGCTATTTAATTTCGTAAGCATTTTTATTAGCTCTGCTGTCTTGTATGCAAAAGGTTTTATGTTGTCTTTTACAAACATGATGCACTGCATTTATTTAGCCCAGTTAACAGTAGTGTTTTCAGTGCAAATTAGCATTAGCTTTCCTCTATAGACATTAACAAAAACAATTAACCGCATTCCTCTAATTTATTGACAACACACGAGCACGAGATAATTTATGTAACTGTTGCACATCACCTTTATTTTTATATTAGGCATGCACATTTTCATTATTTAATTGAAAAATTAATAATGAATTTGAAAAAAAATTCAGTTATTTGTTCATTAAAGAAATGTACAAATATGACATTTGTTCATTTATTTGTTAAAAAGTTTGACACGTTGGGGGCGTGTCTGAGCAGCGATCCGGAGCGGTCGCACTTTCCCAGAGCTCCTGTTGAATGCTCAATAATCTGCTGATTACCTGAGGAATCTCAGAGATTAAACAATATCTACTACCTACATTGCTATACGGTTCAGAAGAGCCCTATACTCCAAGAGAATTTGCTGTATTTATGAAACTGTTCGGCATCGGACAGCAGAGGCCTAAGGCGGCAGCTTGTAAATAGGCAGCGCCGCCCGCCGAGGGTTTCTACCTACATTGGTCATACCACCTTTGAATCACTCTCCTTGCCTTAAACGTAGCAAAGATATCAAGTTGCACCTAAATAAATAAAGATAGGAGAATTGAATCAAGCATCTCAATGGCATGGAGAGAGTGGATATATCGGACCATCCTACAGTAACTCGCTATTTGTGAAAATTGAGAAGCTCATTAAGTCATTATACGAGAGAGCTCCATTTGATGCCCTGATGCATAAACTTTGCACAAGCAGAATATCATCTATGCGGGTGGAGGAAGCGTTAAAATCCGACATTCAAATTGGCGCCAAAATACCCGAGTACAAGATAGCAAACATTAATCCACAACAATGGCTCATATCACCAAAAACTAATGCTATGCAGATCAAAGAACTGTATTACATTAAAGAGAACATACCTTATCTGGAAATTAAACTAGCCTCCCAGTGGAGCGCCCACGAGGAGACGATCATCTCATGGATTTGAAGTTAATGGTTGCCACCGGAGTACGGCATCTACCTTCTCAAGCAGTTCAGGGTTTGGCGCAGGAGGCACTTTCAAGGGGGCTTAGGGGAGACCCCGGATAAGTGTTTTTGCTAAACCGACAAACCTTCTGCATATACGAGTTATCATTTTTTGTTAAAAGTCATATTATAAAAAACAAGGTAAGAGTTAGTGCACCAAAAATAGTAAACTAAAAAGCTACTACCCTAAAAAACAACTAGTCCCTCTGAACTAATGTAAATAAGAATAAGTTAAAGCAGGCAGGGGAGCTAATATGTGATGGAATGGAATATTATGAGATAAATATCTCTAAGCTATGTGGGCTGAAGAAAATAATAGTAGTAAATACTAAACAAGAAGCTCTAATTTGAAATCACTATTGACTCATGAAAAGCATACAAAAGAGTAAAATAAATGATAATAATTATTCTATAAAACACAGATAAAAGCCTGTGATAACAATCTAAAAAGCTACTAATTGCTATACAAAGTTACTAAGACTGTTGCAAAGATGCAATTTATGAAATAAGCAACTAATTTATTCGTGATATTATGTAGCAAATCAACGATAAGCAATGTAAAAAAACTGACGATATTTATTAATACTTCTATATATATAATCCAAAAACATAAGCGTGTACTTGAATAATTAATCTAATACAAATAAAAACGCTAAAAGAGGTAATGCTTAAATGGATTAAATCTTAAATCGGAGTAAAATGGACGATATGAGTAAAACAATAATATCGCACTGCAGTGGATAAAAAACAGAAAAATGCTGATAAAAAACAAAATGTCTCTGATGAAAATAAAATGTCTCTGATAAAAATAATCTTCCAATTGGTAAGTGCTTAAGATCCAGAGATGATCAAGTTTATATCTGTTAAATTTAACTTTAATTATTTGGTTTGGAACTCATCTGACAAGAGCGCTATGTGGTTTTTACCTTATCCCGTCTTAGTGTGAAGGGATCAAATGGCAGTCTGTTGTTCCTTTGATTGTGATGTTAGACCTAGATAATGGATATTGTTGGCACACACGAATTTAGTGCCAACAATATCCATTATCTAGACTTAGCAATTGAGATTAAAGATAGGGAAATTAAAACAAAAACCTTCTTCAAAGCAACAGATGCAAATAATTACATACATAACAAAAGCTGTCATTTGAATAAATGGAAAAACAATATTCCCAAGGGTCAATTTCTTCGGATTAGAAAAACTTGTTCAGATATCAATACATTTCGAGAACAATCAGAAATATTATCAAAAAGATTTGTAGAAAAAGGTTATAATCCAAAAACAATAGAGAATGCAAAATCAGAAGTCCAAGAAATGGATAGAGAAATAATTTTAAAACCAAAATCAAAAAACCCACAAAATCCCGATATAGAAAATTCTCTCTTTATACCGTTTGTAACACAATACAGTACACAACATTATCAAATCAAAAACATTCTCACAAAACATTGGCATTTCATTAAAAAAAGATCAAATTTTAGGGCAGAGAGTAAAAAAACACCCAGATATCATTTTCAAAAAAACAAGAAATTTAAAAAACATTTTATCACCTAGTGAGTACAAAGATAAGACTCAAAATACCTTTATTGATACAAACCTTAAAAAAGAAAAATTAGCCGTTTTTTTTTCCTTGCATATCCTGCAAATCATGTAAACATAGCACCAAATTACAAAGTATTAAATATAAAAATAGTGATCATTATACTAAAATACAAGATGTTATACGGTGCTCGGACAAAAACGTTATTTATTGTATCCAATGTTTATGCGGGTACCAATATTTTGGCCAAACGAGTCGTATGCTAAGAGACCGCATAAGAGAACATCTACATCACATTGAGCATAAAGCCACAAATACAGCATTATATAAACATTTTACAGAAGTCCATTTGGGCAACATAAACCACATGAAATTCTGGGGCATTAGGAAAGTATATTTAGGCCCAAGAGGAGGTAATATTGAAAATACTCTACTTAAAAAAAGAAGCAGAGTACATATATAATTTCAAAACTTTACACCCATTGGGGCTAAATATGGAATTTGATCTCAATTTTATTATCTAAATCATTATTCTGTACAATTCATAATATTAAATAAATTCATGCTAACTACTGTTACATACTAAAAAAAAAAAAAATAATTTTTTTTTAATATATAGAAACTTTTTATACACAAAAATCTATAATTTTTTTTTTTTTTTTTTAACATAATAATTATTTATTAGCATCGGTACCAAAGGTTTATTATAAAACCAATCTACCACAATCTTCCAATTTATCACAATTAATACTCCTATCCTCATTAATTTTATTTAATTAATTTTTTAGTGCTTTTCTCCATAAAATTTATATTCTTTATTATTGTCTTAATATTTTCATTTGCCACAAGTAATATATATCTGTATACTTTTTAGTGTAATTACTATAAATGAGTAGGGTATACAAAGAAGCTTTTAATAAATATTTTATAGATATTTTTATCTCTGTATTCAGAATCTTTCATATTGTACCTTTAAATACAATTAAAATCAAGAGTAGCTTTAGACTTAATTATATATAAGTTATAACAATATCGGACAAAAAAGTAAAAATGTTTTTCTTTATTTTCCCCAGTGTTTACTTAGAAGGGTTAAAAAAACAACGATTGGCTCTCAAAAAATTGAATGCACCAATCAGACTCATGCCTATAACATATAATACGGCATATTCTGACTCAGATAGTTGTAATAATGATCTATCCCTTGCAGAGACCTCTATGCCTGGCCTGTATAAGAAGATACAATCACTGCAGACAATCTTTGTCAGATAGCTGAACTCACCAATACTTCGTCAATCCATAAAATTGCTTTATTCTGAATATCAGGTTACAGCAGATAATGAATACAGCAGATAAATGAATGGTTAAAGTATTTTGCGGTCAAAAGATGATACTGATCGTAGCTTGCAATGTATTAACATGAGTGCTTGTTACATGAGGCTGTTAGCTGCAGCCATGACACAGGAAAACATCATAAAACTACAAGGGCGGAGTAATACACAAAAAGCAAATGCATAATAAGGTCAGGGGGTAAGATACTCTAGAAAACAGGAGCATTACCAAAAAGTGTCAGTAGATGGCAGTACAGAACAAACACAGGGAAGCATTGAGAACAATGACATAAAAATATATGATTTCTTAACTATAACAACATGAACATAACAGAGGCTATGTAATATTCTATGCCTCATTGAGGCAGCACACTCCCCGTCTGGCATAATAAATGTCACTATTTAAATCATAACGGAAGTTATGCATAACAATGTAATTTGCAGAGACATCTTGAAGACCTGAAAGATATAAGGAGAACATACATATAATGCAAGAACAACTATAATATAAACTTCAAGTTGTTTCAATTAAAGTTCAAGATACTTCCTTCTTGAAGTCACAGGAAGAATCCAACAGCATACATAAGTAAGTTCAGTCTCCAAAGGACAAGAGTAAGAAAAGTTCTGTGATCGGTCTGATGAAAGTTTTTATAGTCCATTGTCTTGCAACTTTCACCTCCACCTTACGCAGGAGAACAAGATCTCCAACCTTGATGTTAGGGTTCAGACGTTGCCATTTCCTGCATCCTTGCAGAGTAGAGAGATACTCCATCTTCCAACGATTCCAGAAGCAGTTGGCAAGGTGTTGTACTCGCTTCCACTGATTGTAGCACAGATTTCCTGTTTTAAAGTCTCCAGGGGGAACAGGAACAGACCCAAGCTTCTGGGTAAGGAGAGTAGCTGGAGAAAGGAGAGTTGGGGCCTCTGGATCTACAGAAACTGGAACAAGTGGTCTTGAATTGATTATGGCAGATGCTTCTGCCAGGAAGGTGGTTAGAATCTCATGGGTGAGTCTTGTGGATTTCAAGTCCATAAGCATGGAGTCCAGTATTTTACTTGTGATGCCTATCATTCTCTCCCAGGAGCCACCCATATGGGAAGAATGAGGAGGATTGAAAATCCATGTACAGCCCTTTTCAGTTAAAAGGTCTTGAATTGGCCTAGAGTAGAGATGTAGCTCTCGACAGGCTCCAACGAAATTAGTTCCACAGATAGAAGAGAGTTGTTGGTCCGCGCCAACCTAGCCCCTATAAGCCTAAGGGTGGTGGTACCTAGTTACCATCAAATGAAGGTTTATGTGAAAAAAAGGGGGGTATCCCTAAGGCGCCTGAATACGGAGGCAGAGGGTGGTAATGATATACTTCGGATTGAGTACTTCAAAAGTTTATTACACAATAGGCACAAGTAAATCACATAACTAATGAGAACAATATTAAAATATTAAAATATGATCATGGATCCATGAAACTATATAAATCAATAATATAAGCTTTAAAACCGATACTGTACTTTAAAATACTTAAAATACTTAAAATAGAAAATATACTTGAAAAATGGTGATACATTCTTTAAAACAATAATAATCTAGCACAGGTGTCTAAACCCACGGCGGGGTCTACCACAATGGTGATACAAGTAAAAAGTGGTACAAAAAGAATTATTATGGAATAGTTCGTGTTGCTCCTATAGTGGTAAAAATGTCTGTATCGTTAGGGTTGGAGAAATTGGATGCAGCAGCACTTCAAGATTGGGGTGTGACCGTTAAATTTTGAGTGCGACGTGTAGAAAAAGAAGGTGTAGAGCTTGTGATTTATCCAAAAGCTGCTGTTGAATGTGTGCTAGCAGTGAAGCAAAAATAATCCTGGTGGGTGATGGTGTGTATAGTACAAACAGATGAATCCAAAAATATGAAAGAATCAAAAATCAAAATAGGTGAAAAAAAAATTTGTGATAAACCACAACATTCACAAATCTTAAAAGTGATGTTCATGAAGAAGTGTGAGAAGGGAATGTGGATTAACACATTAAAAATGTAGAATAGCAGGTTAGAGAAATAATATCAGTGGAAATAAAAATAAAAACTAAAAATGAAATGTCTCAGATTGGTGATAGATAGCCGGTGGCTATATGGGGTTCTCAAAGAGGTGTCTTAGAAATCTTGAAAATCCAATAGTGACCTAAAAGGAAAAAAAGAACAACAACATTGCCCAATAACGTTTTAACCGAGATGAGAATATTGAAACAAGGCTTACCATCCAGTCAACGCGTTTCGGCCCGTGCTAGGCCTTTATCAAGACTGTGGTTTAGTGGGGATGGTGGCCTTTTAAAGCTTGAGATCCGGAAGTGTTATTCTAATGTACTTCCGGTTTTCGCTATTTTGTATATTGCGTATTTAATACAATTTATGCTTCATTGCTTATTTGTACAATAGGACAGTCATATGTGAATATAAATCAAAGTCCTTTATATTAATATGCATAGAGGATTTCAGTACGGTTGTTATCATTACGGTGCCAATCCGTTTGTGACGTCACTTCCGGTTTCGGTTTTACGGAACTTATAATCGTTCCAACCGTTATCTTTTTTGTTTTCTATATTTTTACTGTAGCCATATTTGGTATAGGGTTCTTGATTGCCGAATTCTCGGTTCTATATCATATACTTTGACCATAATTTTTTGGTCCGATATTTGGACCTTGTGATTGGCTGTGACGTCACAATGGGCGTCTGGGGGAGGGTTTGTTTATGCTATCTTACGCTCCGAGGTTATTTATTATATTTACATTGGTCTAATTAACTAACACTGTGCCTTTACTCAGGAGTGGCCGATCGAGTAGTAATTCATGTTAAAACATTATGTCTACGGGAGCTATTTACAATTCACCTTATATTTATGGAAAGTGATCCATAAAGTATAATAAAAGCATTGTTCAATTCTCTTAATTATACGATCGTTATGTACAGCACCTTTGTGCTTCAATAGTGTCTAAATCTTTAAGTGAAAGGCACCGGTTTGGAAGTTACCAATATGTTAATTTTATGGGGGTGTTCAAAACTCCTATTTCCCTTCTGTTTAAATTTGAGGGATGGTAATTCGAATTGGGAGACTTATTTACTTGTTAGCCTGAAAGGAGTCTTATCTAATCTCCTATAGAGGTTGAGTCGATCAGTTGGATATTTGGATATTTGGAACTGCGAAAGGGTGTGACTTGGCTGTAAGCTTAGTTTTGCCTGACTTAGCTGTGTATTGTTATGGGGAAGAAGGGTTTGTCTATTGTTTTTCTTTTTTTTTTTTAAATTTATTTTTATTGACATGTCAACTTATGGTACTAAACAGAAAAGAAAACTAAAGATATTACAATCAGACAGGCAGTAACATTACAAAACCAAAATACAGAGCAAGAATATCTATATCACCTTTACAGGTTCTAGATCAAGAATATACAAATAATATTTTCTTACTAACATAATTGTCTGTACTACTCATACTAATGCAAAAGAAATAATCATCTCTTATCTCGTAGACCAAATCAGAATACTCTAAGTACCAAAATTGCCACTTTTTATCCTATATAGCAAAACAGAAATCAAACACAGCATAACAAGACAAGACACGACAAGACAAAACAAGACAAGACAAGACACAGAAAAGGGGAAAGAAAGAAAAAAAAAAAAAAAAGGGAAGGGGAAGGGAAAGGCATATGCCTTTACCAACTTCGAATATTATTTATTCCTCTCTGGCAACGTAACTGGGCCTATCCTACAATTTATAACTCTTCTAGGCATACAAGACCTGATTCTCGCAGGGGGCCCAAAATTTCTACTTGCAACTCCACAGGTTGCCGTCTAATGACATTCTTCCATTTTAAATAAAACCTCCTGGCCATTCTTTCATTATTGGGCTCCAGATTCATCTGCTCTATGATTAATTGGTCAATAATTTTTTGGCCAAATTCTGCTATAGTTGGGTATTTCTTAGCTTTCCAATAGCGAAAAATTAATAACCGCGCAATTTGTATGGCCGTGGTAATTAGTGCATATTCTTCTGATGTAAAGCGCTTATCAAATATAAAAAAGAAGATACTCACTGGTGTAAAGATCACCACTTGGCTCACAACTCTATTTAGCCAGAATGATATCTTCTCCCAAAATTGATATATTTTCGGACAACGCCATACACAATGAAGTATATCGGCCTGTGGAGCCAAGCAGTGAAAGCAATTCCCTTTACACTTCTTGTCCCATTTACCTAGACGAGTTGGAGTAATATAAGCCAAATTTATCAAATAGCTATGTGATTCTTTCCAGGAGGTGAACTTATAACCAACCACATCAATACTCTGGTTTACATTCTTATCTACTAGCTCTGGGATTATTTTTAACCATCTGGTATGCAGGGAATCGAGATGGCCTTTACTCAGATTTTTCATTATCATTCCATACCAAATTGATATGGAATGATACCCTGCGCGGTACATCTGAATACCACTTCCTATTATCCCTAGATGAAAGTTACCGGCAAACTTCTGAAGTGAGAGATTATAGAAATGTCTAACCTGCAAGAACGCAAAGAGGTGATGTTTTGGGATGTCAAATTCTTCCTGTATCTGTGTAAAGGATTTGAATAATCCTGACTCTTCCTCAATTAATTGCCCCATATACACTATACCTTTCCTTTGCCAGTTATGAAAAATCCCATAACTTAGTCCTGGTGCAAATTCTGGATGTCCCAAAATAGTGAGAAATTTAGAGAACCTGAAATTAATTTTAAGCTCTGAGCAAAGCCTCTGCCAGGCTGACACCACATTACTTATCACCTTAATATTTAATATCGGCAATGGCATTTTATCCATAGGCGTGTGTAGGATGGCTTTTAACTTGAAGGGCTTTATTAGGTTATCCTCTATATTTGGGAAAGAGCAGTAATCTTTTTCCGTAATCCAATCAATTGCTATTTTTAACATTGTGACCTGATTGTATAATTTAAGATTGGGGAGACCATAGCCTCCGTATTCTTTGTCAAGATATAAAATCTTTTTTGAAAGTCTCACCCTCCCTCCGTTCCATAAAAAAGTTTTACAGTCTTTGTCATATCTATTCAGATCTACATTTTTAATAGGGATTGGTAAATTCTGAAGTATGTACATAACCCGTGGAAATACAAATGTTTTCAACAACATTATTTTGGCCGATAACGAGATGGGCAGTGGTCTCCATTTTTCCATCAGTAGGCTAATTTCTTGGAAAATTTTAAGATGGTTTAAAGTATACCATAATCCTGGATTTAAGCTTAAATATAGTCCAAGATATTTTATTTGTTCCACCTCTTGGAATGGGTGCTGACCTATGTATCTATTGGGGCGTCTGATCCAGAGTAGTTCTGATTTTGAATAATTTATTTTATACCCCGAAAAGGACCCATAATCATTAATTATTTCTAGTAATATTGGTATATCTCGTGCTGTCCTAGATAGAAAGAGTAACAAGTCATCTGCATATAGAGATAAAATAACGTTATCACTTCCCAACTTAATTCCAGATAACATTTGTCTGAGTCTTACCGCTAGTGGTTCTATCGAGAGGTTGAACAATAAGGGGGATAAAGGGCACCCCTGTCTGGTTCCTTTCATTAGTGTAATTTTAGGGGAGAATTGGCCATTTACAAATAACGTAGAACACGGCGCTTTATATATTAATTTAACAAAGTTGAGAAAGTTACCGGTAATACCAAAACGGGATAATGCCGTAAATAAGTGTTCCCATACTATTGCATCAAATGCTTTTTCAGCATCCAGCGTTAAAAGGGCCAGGTCAACTTCCCCAGGTTTGGTTTTGGCGTTAATTTTGTTCCAATACTGACTTAGGACTAATAACACTTTCCGTATGTTTTTAGATGAATTCCTACCTGGCATGAATCCCGTTTGATCTGTATGGATCAGCTTATTAATGTATTTTTTTAGTCTATCTGCTACTATTGCTGTAAGAAGTTTATAATCATTGTTTAGAAGTGATATTGGCCTGTAAGCATTAGGGTTCTCTGGATCTTTGTCTTTTTTATGTATAAGAATGACTGTGGAGGCGGAGAAAAGATTAGATTCTAGACAGTTTTTAACAAAATAGTGATTGAATAAATCTCTCAATGTATCTCCTATTTCGTTTTTAAGTATTCGGTAAAATTCAGCCGGTATTTGATCCGGACCGGGAGCTTTGTTTAATTTCACCTTCTCTATGGCTTTTAGAATTTCCAATTCCGATATTGGTTGGTTCAGATCTGCCCTTTCATCCACTGTTAATTGTTGGAGAGAGACCTTTTCCCAGAACAAGTCTTTGGCCTTTTCATTACAGGGACCTGCCTCATATATTTCTGAATAGTGCTCATACATTATTCGACATATCTCCTTAGGTGCTGTATAACTTATATTTCCTTTTTTGATACTAACAATATTTTTCCTACCTTCTTTCCCTCCTTTAATTATTTTAGCTAGAATTGTTATGGGGAAGAAGGGTTTGTCTATTGTTTTTCTATCTTCCATCGTTAGATTGAAAATGAGTCAAGTGATAGAGTTATAGTTCGGTCTCTATAAATTGATTGTGGGCAATGGAACCTGCCTACAAGCTTAATATCTAATGTGCCACCAGTAGTTGGAGGATCTAGTTCTAACTAATATCAGTCTTTATACAGAAAACTATAGCTGTTGATTTCAGCTGGGTGTAAGGGGAATACTCCTCGTATCTTTCTATATCTATTTACTTCCCACTTGGGTAAATATTGAACGTCAGAGGGAATATATAATATACAATATTTAGCATAGTGCTGTGGAATGAGTGACCTGGAAGGGTTGGAGTAGTTGGGATGATCGCGGGGGCAACTAGTAATATACTTGTCAATATGCTTCGAAAATCTCAAGCAATAACATGATGATGGAGTGGGGGTTTGCAGTGTGTTATGTGAGCTTTTCTCATTAGAAGCCCCAAAAAAATTTTTTAGACTCATCTTTTAATTGTTAAAGTATCTTAAATATTGTTGGAGATGCAATTCAGATGGTTTCTTATGGGTTTTTTTTGAGATGGAGAGACTTCTACTTGATACTTAATGGTTTATATCATATTCAGAAGGTGGGAGAGATCTTCTTTATTGTTCAGCCCTTTTGGGTAAAGACAGTCCAGGTTAAAAATCCATTTTGATTCAGCTACTAGTAAGTTTTTCTCAAAATCACCCCCTCTCCATCTCTAACCTGCTATTCTACATTTTTAATGTGTTAATCCACATTCCCTTCTCACACTTTTTCACGAACATCACTTTTAAGATTTGTGAATGTTGTGGTTTATCACAAAAAATTTTTTCACCTATTTTGATTTTTGATTCTTTCATATTTTTGGATTCATCTGTTTGTACTATACACACCATCACCCACCAGGATTATTTTTGCTTCACTGCTAGCACACATTCAACAGCAGCTTTTGGATAAATCACAAGCTCTACACCTTCTTTTTCTACACGTCGCACTCAAAATTTAACGGTCACACCCCAATCTTGAAGTGCTGCTGCGTCCAATTTCTCCAACCCTAACGATACAGACATTTTTACCACTATAGGAGCAACACGAACTATTCCATAATAATTCTTTTTGTACCACTTTTTACTTGTATCACCATTGTGGTAGACCCCGCCGTGGGTTTAGACACCTGTGCTAGATTATTATTGTTTTAAAGAACGTATCACCATTTTTCAAGTATATTTTCTATTTTAAGTATTTTAAGTATTTTAAAGTACAGTATCGGTTTTAAAACTTATATTATTGATTTACATAGTTTCATGGATCCATGATCATATTTTAATATTTTAATATTGTTCTCATTAGTTATGTGATTTACTTGTACCTATTGTGTAATAAACTTTTGAAGTACTCAATCCGAAGTATATCATTACCACCCCCTGCCTCCGTATTCAGGCGCCTTAGAAATTAGTTCCACAGTCAGATCTTAATGTTTTGACTTGTCCTCTGAGGGCAAGGAATCGCCTTAGAGCATTTATAAAACTTGAGGCATCCATATATTCTATTACTTCAATGCGTACTGCACGCACACTCATGCAAGTGAACAGTACTGCCCATCGTTTGCTATTTGCTTGGCCACCAGAGTCGAACACTACCCTGATTAGTTTTGGCTTATGTGGATGATACACTCCGAAGGAAGGCAGGTACCAGCACTCTTGGAGTTTTTGAAGTGGTGGAGCTGGCTTGGAATGATCATTGTCAAAGAATGGGTTCAGGTTAGCTATAGGACTGTTTTTTGGAATGACCCTCTTGTCACAGATACATTTACTTTCTGAGCCAAAGACATCCTGTTGTACACTGCGTATTATGAACAGTTCACTTTCAGCAATATCCTTTGCAGAAAGAAACCTTTGGCACACGTGCCAATCTTGACAGTGAGCATCTGTGGGCTTTGTGTGAAAGCAGTGTGCAATGTGGACTAACCTTGCAATGGTACGTGCAAGCCTTGTCCACTTGGAGAAACGTTCAAAGCGTTGACAGCCCAAGACAAGTCTTTGTTCAGTTCTGGTGACAAGGGTTTTTACTTCAGGACGAATCTCTGGATCGTTGTCAGGTTCTAGAAGACTGAAGACATCAGCTGTGGTTTCTTCTGGATGATCCAGCAGGAATTCAGGGCCTGTTAACCAAGAAGAATTTGCAAAGACACTTGCAGACACTGGCCTGGTGGCATGATCTGCAGGATTAATTTCAGATGGAACATAATGCCATTGTATGGGCTTAGATGATTTCCTGTCTTCAACTGACAAAGTTATTTTGTTGTCATCACTTGTAGTACAAAACACTGTGGTACCCGGATTGTCATCACAAAGGATAGGAGTAACATCAGGTATTTGGATGATGTCAGGAGGCTTCTCCCTTACTTCATGATGGCGAGAGCACTGTTTGAAGTGGGATGCATGTCCATTTTCTAATATGTAAGTTTTGAAGGAGTGGATCTCAGATGACGTACGCATACTTTTTAAGCTTACATCGCCCACTATCACCCAGCCTAGATCAAGTCTTTGTGCATAAGGGGCATTGTCAGGTCCATTGCACTGTTTGCGTACTTTATGTACTCTGAGAATGTCTCTTCCTAGCAGGACCAAGATTTCAGCATTCATGTCCATTGCCGGAATTTCATCAACAAGGTGCCTTAAGTGAGGATGGTGATAGGCAGCCTCTGGAGTAGGAATCTCTTCCCTTTCGCCTGGTATCTGGTCACACTCGACTAATGTTGGTAGGGGTATGTCTTCATTTCCTTTGATATGAGAGACCATGAATCCATTGGCCCTTCTGCCAAAGGCCTCTACACGACCAGAGCAGGTTCTGAGAGTATACAGTGTTGCATTACCCTCTATGCCGAAGATCTCAAAGAATTTAGGCTTAACCAGGGATCTGTTGCTCTGTTCATCTATTATAGCATACATCCTAGCAACTTTCTCAGGTTGATCCGGTGGGTAAATCTTGACTAGACATACCTTGGCACAGCATTTGTAGTCTAAGCCTTCTCCACAGACTTCTGTGCATGCAGAGGAAACACTCGCTGTGACTGGAGCACGACTTTGTTGCTCCCCGCCATGAATTGAGACAGGGGTGGAGTCAGTTAGCTGCTGTGGGTTGACTGGAAGTGGAGTAGGATGCATAGCTGTAACGTGTCTGTCGCTACTGCATTCTGTGCACTTTATAACATCTTTACAGTCTTTAGCAAAGTGACCATAAGAAGCACAACACCTATAGCATACTCCAAGTTTCTGGAGAATCTCCCTGCGCTCTTGTAAAGTCTTTGCCCTAAGCCCACGACATTTCTTAAGAGGGTGAGGCTTCCTGTGAATAGGGCACTGACGATTAGGGTCTTTATCTCTCTCGCCTGAGTCACTCTGGTTTGCAGGAGAGGATACGGGTGATGAGATGTCTGTCCTTTTAACAGATATTGCTCTATTAAAGTCTCTACGTTTAGCTGCCGTGTTATCATACCTTGATGATGTTGGTAAGGATGATGAAGCAGGCAAGTTGGGTTCGCAGAAGCTGAAGCTGGGATCGTTTCTCATCCAGGCTTGATCGCTGATGTACCTGCAAAAGAATGAAAATGGAGGAAAGGATACGTTATAGTCTCTTTTGTATCTTGAGCCCTGTTGTGCCCATTTCTCTTGCAGGTTATATGGCAGTTTAGACACCACAGGATTGACACCATGAGCAGTGTCCAGAAAGCTTAGTCCAGGTAGACGTGGGTCTGTCTTTGCCAACTCTAGCTCCATGAGGAGGTCACTTATTTCTTGGAGCTTGCGATAGTCTTTGTTTCCTATTTTTGGGAAGTTTTGCAGTCTCTTGAACAGAGCGCTTTCTATGGCTTCAGAGCTACCATAGGCTTGCTCAAGTCTTGCCCATGCATCAACGAGGCCTGCATCTGGGTGGTCAACATGTACTGTTCTCAGTCTTTTAACACGATCTGCAGATTCTGGCCCCAGCCACTTTATGAGCAAATCAAGTTCCTCCTTGGTTGTAAGGTCGAGATCAGCTGTAGCAGCCTTGAAGGTAGATCTCCAGGCCCTGTAGCTCTCTGGACAGTCGTCAAACCTTGAGAGGCTTGTGTTAATGAGCTCACGGCGTATCATGTATCTGGCAAAGTCAGTCAAGTCTGATTTCTCACTCTTTGGTGCCAAAGTAACTTGAGGAACCCCTTGGGTGTGAAAGTTCTTTGGTGAAGAGGGGTGAAGTTTACCAGGATAAAATTATGTTGCAAGAGCATTCAACTGTGGTGTAGTCTCTAAGGCTTCTGCTAGCTGTAGCTTGAGCTGCGGCTTGTCACTGGAAGTCACCTTATTGTCAGCGGGAGGTGATGCGGTTTGCTGCTTAGATGCACTTGTGTTGTGGATTTGAAGAGGCTCAGGCATTTGGTGCTGAGAGGTCTCTGTGTTGAGATTGAGAACGATGGTGTTAGTAGTAGGCACAGGAGATGACTCTGTATCGTTGCAAATATTATGCTTTAGCACGTATTTACTAGTGCGTTCAACTGGGTCTTCCAGATCTGCTGGGATATGGCAATCTGAATTAGTACTTTCTCCCATTGCTTGTTCAAGGACTTTCAGCCTTGCTAGGGCTGCTGCTTCTTTCTTTTCCATTTGCAAAACCTTTATTTGGGAATCCACCTTTGCTTGCTGGGCAGCCATTTGTGCTTCCTGGGCAGCCCTTTGAGCTTTGCTTTGGGCTTCCATTTCTGCTTGCTGGGCAGCCATTTGTGCTTCCTGGGCAGCCCTCTGTGCTTTGCTTTGGGCTTCCATTTCTGCTTCCCTTCTGATAAAGGAGCTTTGCACTTTTTTTGATTCTGCATCAGCACGGGCCTCTATTAGCTTGTCGCTTAATGTTGAACTTCTGGAGCGAGAAGATCTAGAAGAACGTGCAGTGAGCTTAGTTGATGTGGATCTATGAGATCTGGTCTCCTGCAGTTGAGCAATGCGGAACTCTGCCTTTTCTTTAGCCATTTGCACTAAGAGATCTCTATGTTGGTCCAGTGCATCAGTCCTAGGCAGTTCTGCTGAAGAGTCCTCTATATTAAAGTCCTGTAAGAAGGCTGTGTATTTTGCAGACAGCCGCTGGTAGCGTTCATATGCAGCAGATAGGTGATCTATAGAGTCTCTCAATTTGGCTGGTTGATCATTAAAGTGTGACAAAACTGACATGCATTGTGAAATTCTGTCCCATAGGTCTGACAGATTGCTGGAGTACTCATCTCTAGTAAATTCATAGTTTTCTCTGAGTTTATGTGTCGGTTTTATTGTACGTTTGGGTCTTACACTCTGTTCAGCAATATCTGCAGGATCTGCTCCCTGTATGTCTGTGGGTTCAGAGGCATGATGTATCTGCGTAGGTTCGGCTATAAAAGAGTGCTCAGAGCCTTGTCTAGACATTTTTTCAAGTTTTGCAAAAAATGGTACTGTCTCTTTAAGAAGGCAAACAGCAGCTTAGACAGGTGGGGTAACAGTTCAATGCAGAGAAACAGTTTTTAACATTCAGATAAAGTGCAGTAAACTTGTGCGACATGTGCTTTCACAAGATGGCGGATGACCCTGAGCTTGATTGCAGATTAAACACACACATATACATAGCAGGCTGTAGGAATTCTATACATCTTTTGACTATTCTGACTCAGATAGTTGTAATAATGATCTATCCCTTGCAGAGACCTCTATGCCTGGCCTGTATAAGAAGATACAATCACTGCAGACAATCTTTGTCAGATAGCTGAACTCACCAATACTTCGTCAATCCATAAAGTTGCTTTATTCTGAATATCAGGTTACAGCAGATAATGAATACAGCAGATAAATGAATGGTTAAAGTATTTTGCGGTCAAAAGATGATACTGATCGTAGCTTGCAATGTATTAACATGAGTGCTTGTTACATGAGGCTGTTAGCTGCAGCCATGACACAGGAAAACATCATAAAACTACAAGGGCGGAGTAATACACAAAAAGGAAATGCATAATAAGGTCAGGGGGTAAGATACTCTAGAAAACAGGAGCATTACCAAAAAGTGTCAGTAGATGGCAGTACAGAACAAACACAGGGAAGCATTGAGAACAATGACATAAAAATATATGATTTCTTAACTATAACAACATGAACATAACATAGGCTATGTAATATTATATGCCTCATTGAGGCAGCACACGGCATCTGACTCTTTATGGGCATCTTGATAAAGGCCCCAGGCCGAAACGCGTAGATTTGCCCATATCAGCCAGCTCCAGAAAGTATTTCTTATTCTAAGTTATATTGCTTATGTAGCCCTTCCTGTTAAACATTTGCACCTGTATACAATCTGCAGGAGATGTTGCCTAGGCAACTATTAGACTGGTTGGTCATGTGATCAAGTGAAACTGAAAGAAGAGTGTAAGACACAGGAGGAAGCAGACATGTCAGAGCAGTGAAGGTGTGTGTGAGGCCTGGCTGTGAGAGAGCTGCAGACTTCATCTTGTAAAGTAACAGCATTCCTCTGCTGATTTAGTGTATGCTGCCAGCTGCAGTCTGTCCCTGTTAGAGAGCTGTGGAGAAGAATGCAGACAAAGTAAATGACTGGCAGACCTTGGAGTTTTCTTTCAGCCTGTGCAGAATCCTGTCAGTGGTAAGAAGTATCCTCTCTCCTTGTCATACTGACAGGGCATTCTGTCCATCACATAAACTTATAAACAGCTCTTCCTGTGGATTGCAGTTTCCTATGAGCTGCAACTGTTTAAATGCATGTGGATTACCTTAAAGGGCCCCAACATTTATGTGCACCAACTGGTACCCATCAGCCATTAGGGTGAAGCCTGAGGGTGGGTTCGCAGGTGGTTTGGGAGGGTGCTGGGCCTGGTTAGAGAGAGTCGGTGTGTTAGTTAGCCACTGTATTTCTTGCCTTATTTTTATTTACCATAATCCTTTAATACATGTTCATACTGTTTTACTGTTATTACTGTGTGTGTTGTAGTTATTTATTATGTTCCTGTCTGGGAAACCCATTCTTGCCCTGGATGCCCAGTCAGGTGGAGGCACTGCCACAGTCATGTACCCCAACTCCCAGGTAGCGGAGACTCAGGATCAGCCTGCAGAGCACATGGAGGTAGCTGGGGTAAAGACCCACAGGGGTAATTGTGGGCCTAGGCCAAACCCCGTTACATTTGGTGGTACTGCTGAGATAAATTGGGGTACACCCAGTAAGGATCCGTTAATTCCCCGGCCCACACTCCCATTTGTAACAGATTGGGCCCAGCAACAGAAGGTACCATTGCATCATGCAGTGATGATATGCCAGGTACCTCCCTATAGTGAGATAAAACATGTCACCAAGTGCGTAGAGATTATACTGGGAATAGAGATGGCTACCATCAGAGACATCCTGCATGATTCATACGGTCAAACTTACATGTTAGTATATTCCCATGCAGATTTGAGAGGCCGTCATAGGCCTACATGTCTATACCTTCTTGAAACAGCTCCTGAAGGATGTCGCTTAGTGTACGCTCTCCCTGATAAGGAGGAAGGGGTTACACTGCAGCAACCCTCCACTATAGGCCAAAGAGACTTTAATGTATCAAGTTATTCCCAGATTCTGTCCCCTTTGTCAGAGAAACCCCCCAGGAGATTACCGGTTACCCCTGTAGAGACTGGGGCCATCCCCAAACGAAATGTCTACTTTTCCAGTGTGCAAGGGACAACTGCCCCTAAGACCCCAGATCTAGTGGTTCCCTCATCTCCAACATCCCCAAAACCAGGCGATTCCCTATTGAGAACCACAAGTTCAGGAGAGAGTAACATATCTGAAATACTGCAAAAACTCTCAGAAGCCATAGTAACAGCTACCCATACCCACAGTTACCGTAAGCTGAAAGTGTTTTCTGGGAATCAACCTGTTCCTGCCGGGGAGGAGCCCTTTAAGGCCTGGAAGGATAATGCTGTACAATTATTGGAAGAATGGTCTTGTACGGATAACATAAAAAAACAACGGATAATGGAGAGTCTTCGTTTCCCAGCTACAAATATGATAAGGCTGTTTAGGGGAGTGAATGAACAAGCTACCGCACAAGATTACCTGAAAGTTTTGCAGGATGCGTATGGAAAATCTGAGGACTCTGATGATCTATTAATCAAGTTCCTAGCCACTAAACAGAAGGAACATGAGAAAGCTTCAGACTATATCAATCGATTACAATTGTCACTGGGAAAACTGTTTCATAATGGAGCAGTCACTGCATCTGAGTTGGATGCTCGACTATCCAAACAAATTCAGAAGGGAGGCCTTAGCAATGATCCAGTCATGATCATGTTAAGAGTTAAGTTGGATGATCAAGTCTTGTCCTATTCCACACTGATCCGAAAAGCAAAAATACTGGAGAACCAAATGTCCCCATCTCCTCCACAAAAAGGAAATTCTTCTAAAGCTGCAGATAAAGAGGATATGGAACTGTTCGTCCTTAAAAAAAAGGTAGCTGAATTAGAATTATTGTCTAAGTCATCGCCAAGAAGAACAGATTATTCTCCTACCAGGAGGCAGCACCGCAGGGAGACCACAGGAAGGTTATTCCCAGAGGAACAGTCCCCCCGAGGGAACTGTTTTAAGTGTGGAAAATCAGGGCATTTCAAGCGGGAGTGTCCCACTAATTCATCAGATACAGAAGTGGATGTGCTAGCTATTGAGCTGGAGGAGGCTCAAGCTACCAGTCCTTTCAGGAAAAGAGGAAAAAGAACCACATCCATATTATCTGTGGGGGCCAAGATCGGGCCCAAATCTCTGATACAGTTACAAATAGAAGATATTCATGCCTCGGCCTTGTTAGATACTGGATCCCAGGTCACCATCATTAATAGAGACTTCTATGACCATCATCTAAAACATATTCCCCTGGAGCCAGCAGGAGAGTTGCAGTTGTGGGGAGTGGGATCTCAGGCCCAGCCTGTAGAGGGATGTATAAGAGTGACAATAACAATCCCACAGTTAAACACAGGAATGATCTGCCCTATGGAATTGGAAGCTCTTGTATGCTCCATGAAGAAAACAATGTGCGCCCCAATAATTTTGGGTACCAACGCAAGAATGGTGCAGGACATGTTCAGGGCCTACCTAACTGAAGTGGGAGATGTATCTCTAACCAGACTGATGGAAGTCAGCCCTGTTCTAGGGAAAGAATGCCATCGACTAGCCCTACAAGCTAGACCAGGATCATGCCACTACTCAGGGAAAGAACCTTTATTTGTAAGGCCTGGAGAGACTAAGACTCTACAAGCCATAGCATCTATGCACCATGAAATATCAGGAGGAACCAGGCAATACCTCATTGAGAAAACAACAAAAGATATTTTGGTGCACATCCAACCACTTAAGTCCACTCTTTCATGGCATATTAGTATATGCTTCTGTCTGCCAAATATACTTACATAGCTTCTAATAAGATTGGGATAAACATCTCGCAATAATATGAGCTTATATTTGTGCTGCAAAAACAAATATACTTCTATCTGCTAAATATATTTACATAGTTCAAATAAAATTGAGATTAACATCTTACAATAGTATTGACTTATATTTATGCTGCAAAAATTTTTTTGCTTTTTAAAAAATGCCTTTAAATGAAATGGGATCTTAGTCACACAATATGATCATATTCTGCTAAGCCAGTCTACCACTTACAAGGTGTCCCACATCAGACCGGTCCTATACTAACCAGTTTACACACTGCAGCAAGTCATGTCTACACAGTGTGAAGCTTTCTAGCTTATTGAGTATATTTATCAGGAACACACCTGGGCTGGGTGGCGTGCAGTAACCAAAGGGGAGGGATTTGGTCAGCTCCCTATTTAAGAAATACAACAGAGGGGTTTTTGGTTACGCACACCACAAAAGGACTGTTTAAACTTAACACACATATTGTGGGAGTGCTACCAAAGTGACCAAAATAATTACAAAACAACAAAAGATATTTTGGTGCACATCCAACCACTTAAGTCCACTCTTTCATGGCATATTAGTATATGCTTCTGTCTGCCAAATATACTTACATAGCTTCTAATAAGATTGGGATAAACATCTCGCAATAATATGAGCTTATATTTGTGCTGCAAAAACAAATATACTTCTATCTGCTAAATATATTTACATAGTTCAAATAAAATTGAGATTAACATCTTACAATAGTATTGACTTATATTTATGCTGCAAAAATTTTTTTGCTTTTTAAAAAATGCCTTTAAATGAAATGGGATCTTAGTCACACAATATGATCATATTCTGCTAAGCTAAGCCAGTCTACCACTTACAAGGTGTCCCACATCAGACCGGTCCTATACTAACCAGTTTACACACTGCAGCAAGTCATGGGTGGCGTGCAGTAACCAAAGGGGAGGGATTTGGTCAGCTCCCTATTTAAGAAATACAACAGAGGGGTTTTTGGTTACGCACACCACAAAAGGACTGTTTAAACTTAACACACGCCACCCAGCCCAGGTGTGTTCCTGATAAATATACTCAATAAGCTAGAAAGCTTCACACTGTGTAGACATGACTTGCTGCAGTGTGTAAACTGGTTAGTATAGGACCGGTCTGATGTGGGACACCTTGTAAGTGGTAGACTGGCTTAGCAGAATATGATCATATTGTGTGACTAAGATCCCATTTCATTTAAAGGCATTTTTTAAAAAGCAAAAAAATTTTTGCAGCATAAATATAAGTCAATACTATTGTAAGATGTTAATCTCAATTTTATTTGAACTATGTAAATATATTTAGCAGATAGAAGTATATTTGTTTTTGCAGCACAAATATAAGCTCATATTATTGCGAGATGTTTATCCCAATCTTATTAGAAGCTATGTAAGTATATTTGGCAGACAGAAGCATATACTAATATGCCATGAAAGAGTGGACTTAAGTGGTTGGATGTGCACCAAAATATCTTTTGTTGTTTTGTAATTATTTTGGTCACTTTGGTAGCACTCCCACAATATGTGTGTTAAGTTTAAACAGTCCTTTTGTGGTGTGCGTAACCAAAAACTCCTCTGTAATACCTCATTGAGTCCTTGCCTGAGGAGGATGAAAAAAAAGGGTGGACTCTCATACCTGAGGTGAAAGACTGGCGGAATCACTGGTGTAAAGATTTTCCCATAATGATAAGAAACTTAACACCCACAGAGATCAGAATTGATCGTCACCAGAAGATTGGTGTGATTCACTTGTTGGACCAAGTCTCTTCAGTAATGTCTGTAAAGGCAGAACAGGGAGGTGATCATGAAGGACCTATAGTTTTTGAACTGGAAGATTCTCCTCTACCACCAAAGTGGAGAGATAGCCTCCGATCCAAATTAGCTACTCGAGAGAAAGTTTTCTCCAGGAAAGAAATGGATGTGGGATGTGCAAAGAGTGCCACACATGCTATCAGACTTTCTGACCCAGCTCCTTTCAGAGAAAGATCAAGGAGAATACCCCCTCGAGATGTGGAAGATGTCCGGGATATACTCAAACAGATGGAAGAATCTGGCATTATTAAAGAGTCCAGAAGTCCATATGCCTCACCCATAGTGGTAGTTAGGAAAAAGAATGGCACAGTCCGGCTTTGCATAGACTATCGGACTTTAAACAAAAGGACTGTGCCAGATCAATATACTCTGCCACGGATAGAAGATCTGCTAGATGCCCTTTCTGGAAGCCAGTGGTTCAGCGTCCTGGACTTGAGGTCTGGGTATTATCAGGTACCCATGAAGAAGGAGGATCAGGAAAAGACAGCTTTCATCTGTCCCTTGGGATTCTACGAGTTTACCAGGATGCCCCAAGGGGTCACTGGAGCTCCCGCCACCTTTCAAAGGCTGATGGAGAAGACTGTGGGGGATATGAATCCCAAAGAGTGCCTAGTCTATCTTGATGACCTCATAGTGTTTGGAAGGACACCAGAAGAGCACGAACAGCGATTGCTGAAGGTGTTGGATCGACTCCAAGCAGAGGGTCTGAAATTATCAATAGACAAATGTCGATTTGCCCAGAACTCTGTTACATATGTAGGTCACATTGTTTCCGCACAAGGTGTGACAACTGACCCGACCAAAATTGAAGCGGTGATGAACTGGCCCAGGCCAGATAACATCAGTGAGCTGCGCTCATTTCTTGGATTCTGCGGTTACTACCGGAGGTTTGTGAAAGACTATTCAAAGATTGCTCGAGAGCTACACAACCTGTTAAAGACTACCTCAGCTATAGAGGGTGTTAAGGCGCCAAGTCCTAAAGACTCCTTCGGAAAGAAATGGACCTCAGGATGCGAAGAAGCCTTCTTAATCTTGAAGAAAAGACTCACAGAAGCTCCTGTATTGGCATATTCAGATCCCGAGAAACCATATGTGCTCCATGTTGATGCCAGTATGGAAGGCCTAGGGGCCGTATTGCATCAGAGCTACCCAGAAGGGTTAAGACCAGTGGCCTACATAAGTAGAAGTCTAACTGGTGCAGAGAAAAACTATCCGGTCCATAAGCTAGAATTCTTGGCGCTCAAGTGGGCAATTGTGGACAAGTTACATGACTATTTATATGGAGCAACATTCGAGGTAAGGACGGATAACAATCCGCTTACTTATATTCAAACAACAGCAAAGCTGGATGCCACAGGGCATAGGTGGCTGGCAGCATTGTCAAACTATAGTTTCAGCCTTAAATACAAGCCAGGCCCTAAGAATGTCAGTGCGGATGCTCTGTCCCGCAGACCTGGACTTCCTCCTCATGAAGAAAAGGAGGAATGGGAAGAAATCCCTGTGCCTGGGGTAGGAGCCCTGTGCCAAACATATGTAGTGGCTGAGAGGCAGGATGAGTTCTCTGAACTCAGAGGAATAGACTCCATATGTCACTCGCCAGAAGCCGTACCAGAGGTATTCTGTGCTCCAGCAATGCTCCAACAGTGGTCTCACATAACCAATGAAGACAAGAAGAAAGCCCAGTCACAGGACTGGTATATAGGTACAGTCCTCAAGGCAATGAGAGCCAAGAACCCTAAATTACTGAGCTCCCTTCCCATTGGACAAAGAGATTTGTACCGGAGAGAATGGAGTAAACTACATCTAGAAGATGGAATCCTTTATAGAATTATAAAATACCATGACCACCCTGGTCGAAAGCAGCTAGTGTTACCTCATAGATATCGGGGAATGGTCCTGAGAGCTCTCCATGATCAACATGGGCATCTTGGGGTAGACAAGACCTATGGCCTGGTACAAGACCGGTTCTATTGGCCTCGCATGAGAGAACATGTTGAACATTATGTGAAGACCTGCAGAAGATGTATTCAGAGAAAGACTCTGCCTGTGAGAGCTGCCCCTATGGGCCACCTGAGAAGTACAGGACCCCTGGATCTTGTGTGCATGGACTATCTATGTATTGAGAATGATACTACCGGAATTGGGAATGTTCTGGTAGTAACAGACCATTTCACCAGATACGCTCAGGCTTTTCCCACTAAAGACCAGAAGGCTGTGACCGTAGCCAAGGTCCTCTGGCAGAAATATTTTATGCACTACGGTCTGCCCAATCGAATACATTCTGATCAAGGTAGAGACTTTGAGAGTAAGCTGATCAAAGAACTGCTGGATATGTTGCAGGTTCACAAGTCCAGAACAACACCCTACCACCCTGAGGGTGATGCCCAGCCTGAGCGTTTTAATAGGACACTCCTAGACATGCTCGGGACTCTGAAACAAGTGGAGAAGCGGTCCTGGAGTAAGCATGTAGAAGCCATGGTCCACGCATATAATTGCACAAGGCATGAGTCTACAGGATTCTCACCCTATTTCCTAATGTTTGGAAGGGAAGCCAGACTACCGATAGATGTCCGGTTGGGGGTGTCCCCAGATGGGACAAAGTCAGACTCTCACTTCCAGTATGTGAGGACCCTCAGACAAAACCTTCACAGTGCCTACGAGTTGGCCACTCAAGCTGCGGCAAAAATGGAGGAACGCAACAAAAGAAGATACGATACCAAAGTGAAGCATCAGGAAGTCCAAGCAGGAGATAAGGTTCTCCTCCGGAATCTAGGGGTACCTGGGAAACACAAATTAGCAGACAGATGGAAGGATACCCTATTTGAAGTTGTGTCTAAGCTAAAGGGGCTGCCAGTGTATAATATAAAAGGCCCAGAAGGCCGGATCAAAGCTTGGCATAGGAACCATCTACTACCAATAGCCTATATCGATGAAGAGGAAGGGAGTAGTAGTGAATGGGAGAAAAGCACAACGGAGAGTCCTGAAAATGAGGCAGTAGAGACCCCAGAAGCTCTTAGTGCTGATGATCAATGGTGGTCTCCTCCTGCTGAGGAAACACAGCACTTTCCTTCCTCTCCTCCCTTAGCCTCCTCTACATTGAATCCCAACAGCCCCAACTTTGTGCCTGGGACCCCAAAAAGAGACTCTTGTATCATGGGAAAGCCAGGGTCTCAAGCATCTGGTGAACTCCCCACCCAAGTGGCCAGAGCTGAAGATTCCCAGGAACATTCTGGACTTCCTCAGAGAGAACAGAGACTGGGTACTAGAATACGACAGCCTCCCAGGGTTCTTACTTACGATCAAGTCGGAGAACCCAGTTATGTACATATGCCCCAGGTACAGTCTAAAATGGTTGATTTACTGTATGCGGTTGCGGACATTATGAATGTTGGAACCTCTCTGTACTAGAATAAACTGTAAGATAGTTAACATTTGTTTATAGGACTGCATTTATTATTATTTATATGTTTTGTTTTTTCAATTTACCTCTTGGTGGAACCTTGCCAGTGGAAGGCAAGGATTTTACAAGGGGGAGAATGTAGCCCTTCCTGTTGAACATTTGCACCTGTATACAATCTGCAGGAGATGTTGCCTAGGCAACTATTAGACTGGTTGGTCATGTGATCAAGTGAAACTGAAAGAAGAGTGTAAGACACAGGAGGAAGCAGACATGTCAGAGCAGTGAAGGTGTGTGTGAGGCCTGGCTGTGAGAGAGCTGCAGACTTCATCTTGTAAAGTAACAGCATTCCTCTGCTGATTTAGTGTATGCTGCCAGCTGCAGTCTGTCCCTGTTAGAGAGCTGTGGAGAAGAATGCAGACAAAGTAAATGACTGGCAGACCTTGGAGTTTTCTTTCAGCCTGTGCAGAATCCTGTCAGTGGTAAGAAGTATCCTCTCTCCTTGTCATACTGACAGGGCATTCTGTCCATCACATAAACTTATAAACAGCTCTTCCTGTGGATTGCAGTTTCCTATGAGCTGCAACTGTTTAAATGCATGTGGATTACCTTAAAGGGCCCCAACATTTATGTGCACCAACTGGTACCCATCAGCCATTAGGGTGAAGCCTGAGGGTGGGTTCGCAGGTGGTTTGGGAGGGTGCTGGGCCTGGTTAGAGAGAGTCGGTGTGTTAGTTAGCCACTGTATTTCTTGCCTTATTTTTATTTACCATAATCCTTTAATACATGTTCATACTGTTTTACTGTTATTACTGTGTGTGTTGTAGTTATTTATTATGTTCCTGTCTGGGAAACCCATTCTTGCCCTGGATGCCCAGTCAGGTGGAGGCACTGCCACAGTCATGTACCCCAACTCCCAGGTAGCGGAGACTCAGGATCAGCCTGCAGAGCACATGGAGGTAGCTGGGGTAAAGACCCACAGGGGTAATTGTGGGCCTAGGCCAAACCCTGTTACACTTATAAAATTCTTTCCTTTTTGGACCCACAAACATTACTAAAGGGACTCTGAAGCTGCGATAGTAGCTTAGAGGATCTGTCCATAACAGACTGCTTCAAAACGGAACAACGGAGAAACAGATCGCACACTTTGAGTTTACTATTTGTGCACAAACTTCCTTTTTCGGATCTACAACCTCTATCAAAAAGACCTTTGAAGCTGCAAAAGTAGCTTAAAGGATATTAAATCTACAAAGTTGTCTAAAGACCGCACCAAGCTATTACTAATAGCGGATCGTCCAATATCTCAGAGACATTTTCATCTACATCTCTTTATTTGGAAGCTGCTACAGTAGCTAATAAAGAGTCTATTTAATAGTTAATATAAACAACTCGTATATCCACCTAAGGGATAAGGACACATAGAGGTCTGTCCTTTTCACCCATCAACATTCTCTAAAAATCTTTACCCTAACGATACCGATCACCGCACACGACCCGGAAGTTCAAAATTACCCGCTGGTCTAACATCACAGTCAAAGGAACAACAGACTGCCGTTTGATCCCTTCACACTAAGACGGGATAAGGTAAAAACCACATAGCGCTCTTGTCAGATGAGTTCCAAACCAAATAATTAAAGTTAAATTTAACAGATATAAACTTGATCATCTCTGGATCTTAAGCACTTACCAGTTGGAAGATTATTTTTATCAGAGACATTTTATTTTTATCAGACATTTTATTTTCATCAGAGACATTTTGTTTTTTATCAGCATTTTTCTGTTTTTTTATCCACTGCAGTGCGATATTATTGTTTTACTCATATCGTCCATTTTACTCCGATTTAAGGTTTAATCCATTTAATCATTACCTCTTTTAGCGTTTTTATTTGTATTAGATTAATTATTCAAGTACACGCTTATGTTTTTGGATTATATATATAGAAGTATTAATAAATATCATCAGTTTTTTTACATTGCTTATCGTTGATTTGCTACATAATATCACAAATAAATTAGTTGCTTATTTCATAAATTGCATCTTTGCAACAGTCTTAGTAACTTTGTATAGCAATTAGTAGCTTTTTAGATTGTTATCACAGGCTTTTATCTGTGTTTTATAGAATAATTATTATCATTTATTTTACTCTTTTGTATGCTTTTCATGAGTCAATAGTGATTTCAAATTAGAGCTTCTTGTTTAGTATTTACTACTATTATTTACTTCAGCCCACATAGCTTAGAGATATTTATCTCATAATATTCCGTTCAATCACATATTAGCTCCTCTGCCTGCTTTAACTTATTGTTAAGAGTCATAGCAACGTGTATTACACTCTGAAAGTACTAAATATAGAATAGGCAGAAAAGGCACCACATGTATGGCATCTTGGGATGAAAACAAAAATCAACTTCCTGACACGGCTTTCGGCCGGAGCTGCAAAGTGGGAAACAACAGGACTTAATCCTTAATAACCCAGATGCAGTATAGGTAAATTAATATAGATGACATGACATAGCCTTAATATGTAAGTGCATCACATCTTTATCCTTACGAGGAGGTCAATATTATAACAGTAGTCACTAACCACTGTATAGTAACAGAAGTCATACTCAAGTAATACTATCTATATAGCCAGGATTAATACCCCATAACTACAGATCAGCCACTCTCTGCCCCTTTTATTTATAGGCAAGTTGCTACTACACAAAAGCACAATCGATTTTGCAATAAGGTAAATAAATGAATCTTTTACAATGTCTAATTGTTTATTCAATGTAGGTCTTAGTGTTAATTGTTTAATATTGTATACTAGTTATAAGCAAGCTAACCCCAACAATATCATTACTGGTTTTCTTTTTTGTTATAAGATCCAAAAGAGGTCTTGTCAGCCGGGGTATAGATAGCAAGCACAGCCCACATATTCTGCCCATGGATCCCAACAGTACCCTTTAACGCAGGAACATCCTTCCTTGACTTACAATACAGTCAATATTTTATAGGGTCTCCATTCATCATCTATTAAGCTTTTTATACAGATCCATAAAAGTCATGAACTGTTGAAATTGTGGCAACACAGCAAATGTACATGGTTTTAATCCGTAATATGAAGTAAATGTTCATGTACCTATGTGTTGTATAATATGTTGATTTCAATTGTGCTGTAAAACATAAAATATCTCAATAAAGCTCTTTGAAAATTTAAAACCCCCCCACAAAAAACATTTTTAGAAAACGAAATATGAAAGAAAGAAAAAGGTTTGACACATTAAAATTAACACATTTTGCATTTCTTCATTTGTTTTGTTAATAAACAAATAATGGGAAATTTGATCAAACTCTGAAATATAGTATATATTTCCAAATGAGAGCTCTCTATTAAAGGGACAGTGAAGTCAGAATTAAACTTAACCCCTTAAGGACCAACAACGTACAGGGTACGTCCTACAAAAAATGTCCTTAATGACCAAGGACGTACCCTGTACGTCATTGGTTCCTTTAAGCGGTGGAAGCGATCCTGATCGCTTCCAGACGATTTCCTGTTATTGCAGTGATGCCTCGATATTGAGGCATCCTGCAATGATAGTTTTTTGCCATCCGTGGCCCTCTCTGCATTGGACATCGATGGCCGTGATTGTTGGTGGGTGGGCGGCCATCGATGTTAGGAAGGAATAAGAAGGGAGCGGAATCGCCGGACGCGCGCACGTGCACTGGGGAAGTGGGTGTGTGGGATAACTGCACTATGAGACCTTTTTCCAACATAAAGTGGGAAAGAGGAGGGAGGGAATTTTGATCTAAGGGATCTGGGAGGGGGTGGGGGGTTGTTTTTGAGGGGGGGAAGCTACACTACATAAAAATATGGATAATTTTTTTTTTTTTTATTGTAACTGTCTGCCAGTACCCAAGATGGCGCACAATAAGGTAGAAGGGGAGGGTTAGAGAGCTGTTTGGGGGGGGGGGGTCAGGGAGGTTGGGGGCTAAGGGGGATCCTACACAGCAGAATATGTTTTGTTTTTGTTTTTTTAAATCAAACCCCCCAAAAAAACAAAAAACTTTTATTTTCTGCCAGTACTTTAGATTGCGGGGATAATTGTGGGGTGGCGGAGGGAAGAGAGCTGTTTGGGAGGGATCAGGGGGTGGGATGTCTCGGGTGGGAGGCTGATCTCTACACTAAAGCTAAAATGAACCCTGTAAGCTCTCTCCAAACGGCATGAACTATACCAAAATGGGCCTAGATCAATACTTTGGGTTGTCTTATAAAATAAAATATATACACGTCAAGGGTTATTCAGGGATTCCTGAAAGATATCAGTGTTCCAATGTAACTAGCGCTAATTTTGAAAAAAAGTGGTTTGGAAATAGCAAAGTGCTACTTGTATTTATTGCCCTATAACTTGCAAAAACAAGCAAAGAACATGTAAACATTAGGTATTTCTAAACTATTTAGCATGGGTGTTTTTGGTGGTTGTAGATCTGTAACAGATTTTGGGGGTCAAAGTTAGAAAAAGTGTGTTTTTTTCCATTTTTTCATTATATTTTATAAAAAAAATTATAGTAAATTCTAAGATATGATGAAAATAGTGGTATCTTTAGAAAGTCCATTTAATGGCGAGAAAAACGGTATATAATATGTGTGGGTACAGTAAATGAGTAAGAGGAAAATTACAGCTAAACACAAACACCGCAGAAATTTAAAAATAGCCTTGGTCCTAAACGGACAGAAAATGGAAACGTGCTGTGGTCCTTAAAGGGGCTGTCAAGTCCAAAAAAAACTTTCATGTTTCAAATAGGGCATGTAATTTTAAACAACTTTCCAATTTACTTTTATCACTAATTTTGCTTTGTTCTCTTGGTATTCTTAGTTGAAAGCTAAACCTAGGAGGTTCATATGATAATTTCTTAGACCTTGAAGGACGCCTCTAATCTAAATGCATTTTGATAGTTTTTCACCACTAGAGGGCATTAGTTCACGTGTTTCATATAGATAACATTGAGCTCATGCACGTGAATTTACCATGGAGACAGCTCTGATTGACTAAACTGCAAGTTTGTCAAAAGAACTGAAATAAAGGGGCAGTCTGCTGAGGCTTAGATACAAAGTAATTACAGAGGTAAAACGTTTATAATTATAACTATGTTGGTTATGCAAAACTGTGGAATTGGTAATTAAGGGATTATCTATCTTTTAAAACAACAAAAATTCTGGTGTTGACTGTCCCTTTAAGGGGTTAAATGGATTGGAGAGAGCATGATATTTTCAACAACTTGCCAATTTATTTATATTATCAGTGTTGCTTAGTTCTCTTGGTATCCTTTATTAAAGAGTTATTATAGGTGAGTGTGCATGCGTCTTTAGCCATCAAGTTCTTAAGCTCCTATCAGCCAACCTAGCTTTACAAAAGATACCAAGAGAAAAAAAATGTTTTGTTTTTTTAGTAGAATTAAATTGGAAAGTTTCTTAAAGGGACAGTCTAGTCAAAATTAAACTTTCACGATTCAGATAGGGCATGCAATTTTAAACAACTTTCCAATTTTATCATCAGATTTGCTTTGTTCTCTTGGTATTCTTTGTTGAAAGCTAGATCTAGGTAGGCTTAAATGCTAATTTAAATGCTATTGAAGGCCGCTTCTTATGCCGCTTCTTATCTTAGTGCAGTTTGACAGTTTTTTACAGCTAGACCGAGCTAGTTTGTGTGTGTCATATAGATAAGATTGTGCTCACTCCCATGGAGTTACCTAGGAGTCAGCACTGATTGCAAGTCTGTCAAAAGAACTGAAATAAGGGGGCAGTCTGCAGAGGCTTAGATAAAAGGTAATCACAGAGGTAAAAAGTGTATTAATAATGTAACAGTTGATTATGCAAAACTGGGGAATTTTTAATAAATGGATTATCTATCTTTTTAAACAATTTGGAGTAGACGGTTCCTTTAAAAGTGAATGCTCAGCCAAATATAAGAATTTTTTCTCCCTGCATAATTTTCACCAAAGAGAAAGCCCTTCAGAAAGGGACAGAACTGACCATTCCCCAAACCTACTGAACAAATAGCACCCTTTATCACCCCCTGTTCCTACTCTTCGTTATGGACATATAAAGGAAAACAGGCTAGAAGGGGAGAATTAACTGGAATTTTGCAGGATATGAGCCAATAATAAGAGGGTGTTCACCCCACTTAATGTCAGTAATTACTGATATAGCAGAAACGTGCCTGATCCACCGCTCAGATTTCCAGAATGTTTGTAGAAAGAGAAAACACCACTTATGATCATTTGTTTTGTGCATACTACCCCTCTACATTAACCCCCTTAGCTGGAGTCTATTGTGGTCTGAATCTATTCAGGGTATGAAATTGGTAGACCCCTTGTTAAATTTTCTGATTGGAACCACCAGTGAAGAAAGCCCTGCAATTGAAGAGAAAAAATAAAATAAAAAAAATTTCAGACATATTTTCTTTAAATGTCTGAAAAAGTATTTTTGAAAAGGATGCATGTGCTATTTGACTACATGAATTGTAGAGACCATGAGACCTAACGTCCGCATCCAAGGCATTGCCAACAGAATTGGGGCATGAAGGAGACTGCTGAAGGAACTGGAAAAGCTCTGTATTTTTGTTGGGAAGGAGTGAACTGACTCCTAGATGATCAGCCATCCTTGAAGCTGAAGGAATTGCAGTAACTTGTCTTTATACTGACAGGCTTGCTTCTCTGAACTGACAAGAAGTTAGATGACTTCTACATAATGAAGAACAAAAATGTCCATTAGACAAAGCTCTGCAATCAAAGGCACCAATGTCTTTGAAAAAGCTCTTGGGCCAGTAGAGACTCTGAATGTCAGCTCACTGAATTTGAAATGCCGGACCACCATAGTGAACCAAAGAAACTGCTGATGAGTCAGAGCCCTGGAACATAAAAAGGATCAATGCAAAGCAAGAATCAGATTTATGACAATGAGTATTGATTCTATTTTGTATTTCCAAACCAGCAAGCGGCTGTTAATGGTCCCTGAGACCCTTGTCCGGCCTCCACGTGCCAACTTTCTTCTTGGCTAGCAGTAGGGATAAATAGAACTCACAAAACCTCAGGGAAACTGGAAAATACTGAATTAGTTTGTTGTGCAAAAGCTTGTCGATGAACTAGAAGACTGTCTTAAATTTTAGCAAATCATTTATGAGTGGTCATGTAAAAAAGAGGAACTGTTTGAAATTCTAGAATATAACAGGACAGAACCTCTAGTACCCAGGCATCTGACAAAGATCTTCTCCAAACATCTCTGAACAGGCGAAGTCTGGCTTCCACATGAGACATCTGAATAGTAACACCATCATTGTGATTTGGTCTACTGAGTTGCAAATACTTGCCCTAGGCAACCTCGAAACTGAGACTTTGATTTCCAGCCTTGGGACCAAAAGCAATTTATGGAAGTCACATACAGTATCTCACAAAAGTGAGTACACCCCTAACATTTTTGTAATTATTTTATTATATTTTTTTCATGTGACAACACTGAAGAAATTACACTTTGCTACAATGTAAAATAGTGAGCGTACAGCCTGTCTAAATCGTTGGCAACAAAAGTGAGTACCCCCTAAGTGGAAATGTCCAAATTGGGCCCAATTAGCCATTTTCCCTCTCCGGTGTCATGTGACTCGTTAGTGTTACAAGGTCTCAGGTGTGAATGGGGAGCAGGTGTGTTAAATTTGGTGTTATTGCTTGTATGAGTGCTGCCAGCATTGCTGCAGAGGTTGAAGGGGTGGTGGGTCCGCCTGTCAGTGCTCAGACCATGCGCTGCACACTGCATCAAATTGGTCTGCATGGCCGTTATCCCAGAAGGAAGCCTCTTCTAAAGATGATACACAAGAGAGCCCGCAAACAGTTTGCTGAAGACAAGCAGAGTAAGGACATGGATTACTGGAACCTTGTTCTGTGGTCCGATGAGACCAAGATAAACTTATTTGGTTCAGATGGTGTCAAGCATGTGTGGCGGCACCCTGGTGAGGAGTACAAAGACAAGTGTGTCTTACCTACAGTCAAGCATGGTGGTGGGAGTGTCATGGTCTGGGCCTGCATGAGAGCTGCCTGCACTGGGGAGCTACAGTTCCTTGAGGGAACCATGAATGCTAACATGTACTGTGACATACTGAAGCAGTGCATGATCCCCTCCCTTTGGAGACTGGGCTGCAGGGCAGTATTCCAACATGATAACGACCTCAAACACACCTCCAAGACGACCACTGCCTTGCTAAAGAAGCTAAGGGTAAAGGTGATGGACTGGCCAAGCATGTCTCCAGACCTAAACCCTATTGAGCATCTGTGGGGCAACCTCAAATGGAAGATGGGAGAGCGCAAGGTTTCTAACATCCACCAGCTCTGTGATGTTGTCATGGAGGAGTGGAAGAGGACTCCAGTGGCAACCTATGAAGCTCTGGTGAACTCCATGCCCAAAAGGGTTAAGGCAGTGCTGGGAAATAATGGTGACCACACAAAATATTGACACTTTGGGCCCAATTTGGACATATCCACTTAGGGGTGTACTCACTTTTGTTGCCAACGGTTTATACATTAATGGCTGTGTGTTGAGTTATTTTGAGGGGACAGCAAATTCACACTGTTATACAGACTGTACACTCATTACTTTACATTGTAGCAAAGTGTCATTTCTTCAGTGTTGTCACATGAAAAGATATAATAAAATATTTACAAAAATGTTAGGAGTGTACTCACTTTTGTGAGATACTGTATCTGTATCCTCTATATTGTGACCTTAATCTGTGGGAGGAAAAAGCAGCCCTGCAAGACCTAGAAGCCTGTGCAATAAAGTTATACTTATCTCTAGTTCTCTTTGAGATCAGGGTTTCAAGCTCCTTACCAAAATCCATTGACCTCTATAAAAAAAAAAAAATTAAATAACCTATATGGTTTATTATACTTAGTGTCCATATTAAATAAAAAAACAGTATTTACCTATAGGTACTCATCTACTGGAATAAACCATCAGAAAGCCAAACCAGTGCTGAAACTTATCAGCAGAGGATCTGGAATAGGGCTATAATGACGACCCAATAGGAAGAGGCAAAGGACAGGTCCCGCCACACCTGTGGAAGGCTTGTGACTAATTCCCAACATGTGAAAAATATGTCACTACTAGGGTTGGCACCTCAGTCATGTTTTCCTGGACACTTATGAGTTACACATGCTGCAGGGTGTGCAGGGAGGAACATGTATTGTGTTTCTGGACAGCACTATTTATATGCACTGTTTATATTCCTCCCTGCACACCATACCCCCCAACTGTCCTGATTTTCGCGGGACAGTCCCGATTTTAGGGGTCTGTCCCAGGTTGCTAGCCATCTGTCCCGCATTGCCCCATGCCGCCTCTTATAACTTTCAGGAGAGCCCCTACTTTAAAACAAAGGCTTGCGCCAAGCAAGATTGTTATGTCTAAAAGAGTAGGGATAAAAAAGTCCATATGCAATACTTCTCTGGGAACATAAATGCAGACACCCCCTAGATGTTCTATGTGCAAATACAGTACATCACCATTAAGTCAGTGACCATCACTGCAACCACCAGGGGGGGGGGGGGGGTGTCCCTCTTGAATTTTGAAATGTTGGGAGGTATGCTGCACACCCTGCAACATGTGTAACATAATATACTCTTTGCCTCCTCCTAGTGGCAGGGAAGAGAAATTAATACACAAACAAAATACAGTACCTCCCATGAAGTGCACGCTTATTCAAGGGTGCTGTTTAACCTTCAGTTACATCTCACATCTCAACACACAGCAGCAATTTAAAGTTAAAATTACCTTTGTTTTCAAGGCATCTGGGTAATGTGTCGAGTAAAGTTTTGGGCAAAAAACATTGCTCTACACATGTCCCTGATGCTTTGAAAATAAGGGTAATTTTAAATTTAAAGTGCTGCTGTGTGTTGAGAGGGAAGAGTAATTCCCAGGAGTAATGAATCGTGGACTCTCACCACCAGTATGAAAGAAAAATTAAATTACCGGAATGTTGTTTAAAATTGAAAGTTCTATCTGAATCATGAACTTGTAATTTTGACTATATGTCCCTTTTGAAAGTTTCTTTCAGGGGACTGGAATGATCAGATCTTTACTGAATAAATAACATTGTCATGGATACAAAACATGACTTTATCTTCAAAAATTAGTATTGACAATAACAAATAGCTCATAGTGCTGAGTCTGACAACTATAGAAATGATCATCCTATAGAAATATATCAGAAGACTATTCGTAATAGGGGATTCACTATTTAAAAAAAAGTGACCATCATAGTAGCTTTAATATTGTTTTGATGTCAGGGCTTGTACATTCTTCTTTCCCTGCAATAATAAAACAAATGCAGATATCTAAGTAAAACGGAAGAGCTGGGTGAGGAAAAAAATAAGTACTTTTTGTGAAAATCCCTTTAAGATTATTTTTGGTACAAGCAGTTTGTTTATTTTGTGGGCGTGTGCCCACTGCACAGAATACTATATTGTTATATAGTATACTGTACTATATATTTTTTTTTTTCGTTCTCTTTAAATCGTGTACACGCCAGTGCCGCAATCTACGAGTGCGCTGCCAGAGATGGATATTGTAGTTGTTTTTTTATTTTTTTTAGAAAATACGTTTTTTTAGACGATTAGTATATTTGCCCTCAGCAAACATGGCTCCCGGGGTTGAAAGAAGGAAGTTACCCTTAAAAAAATTAAAAAAGTCTTGTGACTTCAACTTCCGGTCATATGATTATACCTGGAAGTGCTGTGGTCTCAAAAGAAGACAGGATACCTTGCATAGTGCTGATTAACAGGATTTCTGAAGGTAATTCAGAAATCAGTATACGGCGAATATACTCTCATATGTGATGTACATCACATTTGGTTTGTTTTGATGTGGTTACATAAATATATGTGTTTATTTTTCCAAAGAAAACATGTCAGTAATGGGAATTTGCTAAAATATGCAGTAGAAAGTGGCAGCAGGCAGTAGTTGGTATGTTTAATTCTATGGAGACTGTTCATTTTAATTTTTAATCACATCCTCTTCAGTGTCTTGCATTTGGCATCAAATAAATATTTGCATGTCCTTTACCAGTGAATCCTTGATATGGCAGCAGTTTTTTATGTTTTGTGGTTGGTATTGTTTTTGTTTACATTTGTTTGCTTTAGCAGCAAGTATTTGTTTTATTTTATATATGGTATAGACTATAACCTTTCTAGGCTTTGCAATAAAAGATTCATGCCATGAAACACTATGTATTGGTAAATTCAGCCTCATAAATGCTGCAAATTAGTATGAAATTTTAAGTATCGACCCTGCACTACTGTGGGTTTAAACTCCATAAAGGGTATAAACACACAGTAGAAGTAAAGCTCGGGACCTGCTGATCTCAAGCGGAAACTGCCACCACTAGTTGCACAACTCTGCAGTTTAACTTGCGCTGCTTATTGTTCCTTTTAATGAGAAAATATTTAAAAAGAGATTAAATCTCTGGACACAACTACAATACTATGATTATGACTTTTGTCCTGTGTCCACAGCTCTCTTAAAAGTAGTTTGTATTTTAACCCCTTACTGGTGTTTGTTGGTCAAGCTCCACATCTTCATACTGGGCACTGCAGACATAACCTGCAAACAATTATTTCAGGGAGGTGTGCCCCCCTGCCCCAATTCAGAATTCCTTACTGCTCTGATTATGAAATAGTTGAGAATGTTATCACAAAAAGTATGTGAGAAAAAAAAAATACCCATATAAATAAAAAAGACAAGATGAACCAGCTCAAACCCAATATGATAATATAATGGATAACCCTGGATATCTAAAAAATAATCCAGGGGTGCAAGGGGGCATAATAAATATCATATCATATATAGATATTAGGTACTGGCAGCAGTCTGCCAGTACCCAGTTTGCTGCAAAATTGGCAATTTAAAAATAAAATAAAAGTCCCATTTTTTTTTCTGTAGTGCAGCTGCCCCCCCTCAATACACTACCCCCTCCCACTCCCAGATCCCTTTCTGTTAACGGATCCCACTCATTGCCCCTCCACCCTCAATGATGCTTTTTTTTCCTTTTATTATTTTGGGCTTCCCTGTAGCATGGCCGAGCAGTCCCACCCACTCCCACCCTCCTCCTGCCATGGGCCGCCTCCCTTATTTACACTCCCACCCACCAACGATCGGCACCACCGGTGTGCGATGTAAAGAGGGCCACATAGTGACCCTCTCTGCATCGACAACTCTGCAAATCTGTTTCTGCAGTGCCCCACTATAGCTATTTTGAGCGAGATCGTGGCAGAGAGAAGCCCAGAACTGCAGCGACGTACAGGGTTAAGTACAACCTCTCTTCAAATGGAATTTATATTTAAGAAATACATTAGAAGTTGAGTGACAAAGAAGAAATTTAAAGGGACACGAAACCCCGAATTTTGCTTTCATGATTCAGATACATGCAATACACACCTTTGCAATGCAATTCTATTTTCAGGGTTGCTTCATTCTCTTGGTATCCTTTGTTGAAGCAGCAACAATGCACTACTGGGAGCTAGCTAAGCACATTAGATGAGCCAATGACAACGGATATATATGTGCAGCCACTAATCAGCAGCTAGATCCCAGTAGTGCATTGCTGCTCCTGAGCCTACCTAGGTATGCTTTCAACTAGGGATGCACCGAAATTTCGGCCGCAGAAAGTTTCAGCCGAAAATAGCATTTTTTGTTATTTCGTTTTTCGTTTTTTTTGCCTTTTATTTTCGGCAAAATTATTGTGTAGCATATTTTAAATTTGATGCCAGCCTAGAGCTGCTGTTTGAGTTCATTACTTGACTTACTGTTTTGCATATAATAGTTTTCTAGGACTATACTTTATTTTAATAATTGGTAACAAAACAAAAACGGTTAAAGCTAATTCTTTTACACAGAACTAAATAAAGAATAATACTTAGCGATGCACCAAAATTTGGGCCGCCGAAAATGTGCAATTCCAATTTCGGCCCAAAATGGCTAAAAATGTACAGCCCTCCCCTAGTCTATTGAGTTACATGTCTATCCTTAGCATAAGGTGAGCAGCACAGAACTGGCATGGTACACAGAGCACACACATAAGTACCATTACATGATGATATTTGAAACCAGCAGAGAAGGAAACCAAAGTTCTGAATAGTGAATACAAAAATCAAAGGAGGATAAGTAACATGTTTATAAACACTTGATATTATCAGAAACAGCCCTAAGCACACACAGTGAATATCTTTAAGCCTTATATACAGTGCTCATACATCAGCCTCTTGTGCGTAGACATTCTATTCGCCTGAGGCAAATATGCGTGCACACTTTATAAGCATAAGCCCCAAGCTCGCACACAGTTGGTACAAATTAGCACCCACCAGACAGTGTACACAAAAAAGCACAGTAACTTTCTATAACCACCGTGCACGTAAGGTCATAGCTAAGTCCGGTAGTCCTGGTGATAGGCAGACTCTATTCGGGGCTCCGGACATATAATGTGGTGGGTCAGTGTGAGACATGAACTAGGAACTAGGCGGAGATACGATGAGAGACGATCAGGTGCAACCACGCCCATCGCACAGATAACTACACCAAAAAACAAAACACATGTCTACCTCGTATTGTTGTCTGGCTATAACCACGCTCTCCCTTATAGAGCTCCAGTTTCACTGCAGATCACGCCCTACTGTACAAGTAACCATGTCCATTTGTTGGAGCTTTCCCGCCTATAAGCTCTCTCAGCTACACACACACACTGTAGTTAAAAAAGAAAAAATCAATTTCGGTTTCGTTTCGGTTTTCGGCCAGGATCATCCTGAATTTTTGGTATCGGTTTCGGTCCAGAATTTTCATTTCGGTGCATCCCTACTTTCAACAAAGGATACTAAGAGAAGGAAGCAAATTAGATAACAGAAGTAAATTGGTTTAACATTTCTGCTCTATCTGAATTATGAAAGTGAAGGTCAATTTAGATGAATCAGTGCCCGGTTTTTAATAATCGTATTAAAAACAAGGGCACTTTAATTTATCAAAATTGACATTTCACTTGTTTTCTTCAAATACTTACCTTTTAATCTTTACAGCCGCTCCAGCGATTTCCCTCAGCCGTCGGAAGCCTCTTCATATGTCAGAAATGACAAATCCGGCTTCCTCCAATCACGGCTTCACCCCGGGGGAATCATGGCCTGAGGCAACGCCGTGATTGGAGGAAGCCGGATTCGTCATTTTGGAACTGCGAAGAGGGCTTGCGGCGGGCGGAGGAAGCGCTGCAGCGGCTGTCAGGATTAAAAGATAAGTATTTAAAGAAAATGAGTGAAATGTCAATTTTGATGAATTAAAGTGCCCTTGTTTTTAATACGATTATTAAAAACCGGGCACCGATTCATCTAAATTGACTTTGACTTTACTGTTTCTCTAAGGCAGTAGTTCTCAAATGCTAAAAGTCTAATATTTATTACAAAGTCTAAACAAATATCAAATTGTATCTAAGCAAAATCCATGTTCTGTGTAACTCAGTATTAAAGGGACACTGAACCCAAATCTTTTCATTCGTGATTCAGATACAGCATGCAATTTTAAGCAACTTTCTAATTTACTCCTATCATCAATTTTTCATCATTCTCTTGCTATCTTTATTTGAAAATCATAAATGTAAATCTTAGCAGCCAGCCCATTTTTAGTTCAGCACCACGGATAGCGTTTGCTTATTGGAGGCTGGCATTTACCCACCAATAAGCAAGCATAACCCAGGGTCTCAACCAAAAATGGGCCGGCTCCTATGCATCACATTCTTGTTTTTTAAATAAAGATAGCAAGAGAACGATGAAAAATTGATAATAGGAGTAAATTAGAAAGTTGCTTAAAATTGCATGCTGTATCTGAAACATTAAAGAAACCATATGGGTTCAGTGTCCCTTTAAATGAGCTGTTCTGTTCTTCACAAGGCCTGTTCATTTTTTGTTTCCGGTTATGCAATTAATGCGCTCCTCATGATTTCTCCACAGGTCTGTGAAACCGTACACCGATTATTGATATGGCAGAAGTAAGTACCCAGTAATAAATACATATACACATATACATACAGGGTCACTAGTGATACAATTAAATGCTCTCACTAATGGTTCTGTTTTTTTAAATAAAAGTGCTATAAATGATGATTGATTTGGTGTAACCATATGTTTTTCTTGCTCCGTGTACATTGTATTCTTTTGTTTAGCAGACATACTCCTGTCACTTGCTGTGGTGTCTGTCTTTTATTTATAATAGTTCTTAGATGTGCAATAAACTGGCAGACATTTAATTATTCTGATTTCCCTGGTTAGGACTTGAGAAGATTTCTGTATAAAAAGCTTCCGAGGTAAGATTTCTAGACATTTTAAATGTTTGTTCTATGTTTTCTATACGTTTCTAAGGGTTGTTTGGGTTTAAAAGTAACACGCAACTCAGCATTTTTCGTTCATGATTTAGGCTAGAGAGTGTGTAAAATATAAAATAAAAAAAACATACACTGTGCAAATACTGCTGCCATCTAGTGCTCAAAAGTATATAACATTTTAAAAAAAATTGTAAAACTTGTGTCATATTCCGCTCCACGTGTATGTTTCTGCTCTTACTTAGATATGCTCTTTAACAAAAGACACCAAGACTCAGTTGTTGACTCACTTATTTGTATTATACATCCAGTTCTTGGTTAGTATATTACTAATATTTAAGTTACTGTAGGCTTTTATTTATGTAGCAAAATACATTTGTTTTAGAGATATAATTCAGTCACTGAGTCATAACTTATATGTATCGTTATTTCTATATATATATATATATATATATATATATATATATATATATATATATATATATATATATATATATTATATTATATATTAAAGGGACACTTTGAGATAGTAATATAAAATGATAAATCACATATATAAACAAAACTCTGAAATATACATTCATTATTTATTTGGTCCCCTTTTCCTGTAATTCCAATATGAAATTGTAAGCATTTCAGTTCCTGTTATAATAGTGTTCTGCACTTTCCTTTCTATTACACACAGCCATTGGCTGCACACTCTAGTGACCTTTTTATTATTGTCCCTAATTGGACCTAGCAGAGAACGTAACCTAAGTTACAACATGGCAGCTCCCATTGTTTTATAAATCCTAAAACTTTACACTTACTTTGTCAATATTTAAACAACTAATGAAACTAAAACAACATCTTCATGTTATTCTCAGACTAATCTTTTCATTGAGTGCATCATTCTATCTAGCATTTATTTAGTGTTTAATGTCCCTTTAATCCAATATTAATTGTTCAACTTATTTAGTTTTAGAATTTGATGTACTACTATTAAGGCTGTTGTACATTTACATTTTGTTAGTTTCTGAAGAGAGAGACGTGAATATTAAAATGAACATTTCTGATATCTTTTATTACTTTTTTCAGTGTGGAAGGACTTCATGCTATTGTAGTGTCAGACAGGGATGGCGTGCCAGTTATAAAAGGTAATTAACAGTGTTCTGTTTTTGTTGGTAAGTCCCAGATAATTACGGAGGTAACATACAGAGAACAACACCTACCCTTAAATGAACATTGTTATACAAAAATGACAAGCTCTAGTTTGTTGTAGCCACTCTTACATTACTGATCCTACCTATGTGTTTACACACAAAGGATTTGTAAAGTCCTGTTTGGGAGCTGCAAGCGTAAAAACTCTCCTGCAGGAAACCACCATTCGTTATGACTGCGGCTTCTGATTGGCTCACCGGCAGTTTCCCTGCAGCTTTTGATAAAAACTTTTACCTTTATAAATATGCAGTAATGCAAATATTACAGTTTCTAACATATTAGAAAATGCAAATTTGGCCATAATAAATAAATATATATATATATAGTTCACTAGTGTATCGTCACTATGTTGGCATCATTGTGGCTGCCACTGTATAAAATGTTTCAGTGGGTATAATTTGCATCTGCAGCACAGGGTACATTGCTAAGGTCAAACATCCAGAGATGCATCCAACGGGGTAAATGTATCCCTAGCCTCCGGTTGTAGCCCTTTCTGCCGTTTGGTGGGTAACGCCTTACCACCATTTACCATTAGTAGGACAATCTCAATATGGACGAGATATTCACTATCACAGTGCAGTCATGATATTGTTCATAATAATGCGTTTACAATGCAAATAGGTACACAGTAAAGGAATTTTAAAATAAATTCCTCTACAACTATAAGGGGTACTGTGTATTGTATTGAAATGTTTCCTAAATGATTAAGCTATAATTTTAAAGCTGTTGGGTAAAATGTACTTACGTTAAATAACAATTGCCTAAATATGTACAAATTCCCTTCTATTCTGTGATCCAGCTTGCAATAGGCTTAGTAGTAAAAAATTGTGGCTATGTCTCCAGACTAACCTTTCCGTTAGGAGGTACACATTATGGCTATAGAAAAATAAACTTATACCATCCCTTCTAAAACTGAGCAAAGACCTTATCTATAGTTCTAACTTGGTTGAAGACTCTGTTTTGTTTTAATGCAGTTACCTATGTTAATCATTGTTAACATGTGTATATAGTAAATAATGTGTGACAAATCTTTTATTTGTCCTTTAATAGTTGCCAATGAGAATGCACCTGAGCATGCCTGGCGACCAAGCTTCTTGTCTACATTTGCACTGGCGACTGACCAGGGAAGTAAGTTAGGACTTTCCAAGAACAAGAGCATCATCTGTTACTATAACACTTACCAGGTATTGAGTTATTCTGTATTGTCATGATATACTTTTCTGTGCATGTATTCAACCAGGGTTTTAAATTTCTTACATCTGTGTGTGTGTGTGTATACATACACATTAGGGGTGCACATCTTCACTGGTCTCACGATTCGATTTGATTCTGCGATGCATCACGATTCCTCCCATCATTTTCATGAACTTGTTCTATTCCATATTTTATATATATATATATATACATATATATATATATATATATATATATATATATATATATATATATATATATATATTCTTTCAAACAACTGTGAAAGATGGGACATCACTCATAAACATAATACAATATGCACAGATAGAAATTTATCTGTAGATGTATTTAAAAAGGAAAGTGTAAATGCACAATGAAAAATAATGAGAGGTAATGGTCAACTTGGAGGCTGGAAAATACTTGATTCACCACAAAGAAAGTTGCAACTGAAACTTTCAAGGCCTTGTTAACTAGGTGTTCTGTCATGACTCGATACATATAATACACTGTACCTTTGTCAGTTTTCGAATTATTTTTCCCCGTTTTCTATCATTTATAGATTTTTCCTAACATACATTATCTTTATTTATTTAACAAAATTAAATATTCATCCCAATCTTCAACCAGTGTAGTTTGTGTTACATCACTTAATAAGTTGCTAACAACCCTTTAGATGCTCCAGTGAACACTCCACATGAGAAAGGGTTAACTCTGTTAGAAAACTAGCAGAGGTGTTGGCAGATTCTTTTGTTAGAAAGGACTAGTTAATAATGTCTGGCCCATGTCATCCATTTCTCCCCTTAACCCATAAAGTGGCAGTTCCTTCTCAAATCAGTGTGAATATTGTATATACTCAGCCGAAACCAGGAAGGAAATAGTGAATCCTCCAACTCAGGAAGGCTTTGCACTGTCTACTGGAGGCCGGCCTCGAACTGCGTGATGGGAGATGTAGTCTGCCCGATCTTATCATCCTTAACACTAGGGTTGCACCGATACTAGTATCGGTATCGGTACCGATACCAAGTATTTGCATGAGTACTTGTACTCGTGCAAATGCACCGATACTTATACCGATACCTCCACTTCCTACCCAAATGCTATCTTGTGGCATTTTTTCAAACTGCATATTCCCATTTCATTTTAAGCTGAAGTGGAGACTAAACTAAAAATTGTTTACTACTGTTCTGCCAATACAAATTGCTGTTATTTGTATTATTGTAGGAGAGATCACTGTACCTTGTTCAGACAAACCCCTGAAGTACTGGGCAGTTAATAAACTGAGATTTCCAGCTCTGGCTAAAATGGTCCAAAAATATATTTCTGCCCCATGCAGTATTGTGGAAAGTGAAAGACTGTTCAACTTAGAGTCAAACCTCCTTACTGATACCAAAAACAGACTTATAGCTGATCATGCAGAGATGCTTCTGTTCTGTTCCTTAAAAAGAACTTGCCACTAACTTTTGAAAAATTATTCTAATTGCTAAATTGCCTTTTTTACTGATAGTTCTCATCTTGCACAATGATGTTCAAAACATACTGTACTCTGAGGAACATCCATAGGTTAGCTTATATAATTGCAGGAAGAGTACTCATGGCAAAAATTAAGTTAATTCCAATGAACACTAATCCTGCAATTATAGGACTAGATTTAGATTACATTTGATTGGTAAGCTTTATCAATGCTTTGTTCACATTTCCAACTCCATAGACTTTAGCATAGCATTGGTAAAACTTACCAGTCAAATGTAATTTAGCCCATAGTGGTGTTCCCCATGATTAAACAGTGCACTGTTCTATTTTTCTATTTTTTACTGTATTGCACTTTTAGTTGGTTGTGATTTTATATTTGTTATTTGTTGTTATTATGAATATATTTTATTGTAATATTTTTTTATTTATAAACATGTTCTGTGAACTTTATGACAAATAAAACTGTTTTATTATTTCATAATGTCTTTTAAGTTACAGTCCTTCATAATTATAAAGAAGGGATCTTAAATAATTAGTCTGTATTGTGTTTGGTTAACTGTCACATGACATTAAAAAAAAAAAGTATCGGTAATTGGTATCGGCGAGTATTTGAAAACAAGTATCGGTACTTGTACTCTGTCTTAAAAAAATGGTATCGGTGCAACCCTACTTAACACTGTCCCAGAGGAAGCTGGGATACATGCGCGCATACATTCTGAGATTTCATAGCCTTCCCCTTAGCTGGGCCCCACACCGCACAGCTCCGCTCCATGTCCTGGTTCCGTCAGCGAGAGGCGGGGTCACGTGACGTTGCTCGATGATGTCGTGCAAACTAAGTGAAAGTCTGTGTAAATTTGTCAAGGGACTTTAAACAGTATGAGATTGTAATATAAAATGTCTAATTATGTGTAGAAAAAAAAAAAAACTTTGCAATTTCATTAATTATTTTGTTGCCTTTTCCTGTAATTTAGCTCAGAAGTTTCTATGAATACTAGGCAGCACCATGTTAAAACCTAGGTTTTACCATATCTCTTTTGCTAAGGACAATTGGTAATATATTTAAAACGGGCAATAAAGTGTTTAAACACATTGTGCAAACAATGTCTTAAGGGAGAACCTGTTAGGTAGTTACTTTAACATTCTCATATTTCACACACTTATGGTGTGTACAGTTCAGTGTGAAATTACTGTGTCCTATTAACTTGAATGTATCAATCTGATAATGTATATTAGATAGTCATAAGTGTGAATATATCCATAATAAGAGTCGCGATATAAGTATTAATCCCACTGTTTATCACTACATAACATGAATAACTAACAATGTAGCAAACGGACCGCTTGAACACAACGCAAATGGCGATGATAACACATGTAGATAGTGCAAGGTGGACAGATTAAATACCAAATATCATACATGCTAGGTAGTTTTCCAAAATGAGTGGGGTGCTATGTGTATTTAATTCAATCCACTATAATTAAAAAAAAAAAAAAAAACGAGGATCCTATAGCTCCTCTGGCTAGCTCCCTGACATGTTTCGCGATTTAACGCTTTATCAAAAAACATATCCATTTCCTTATGTTTGTTAAAAGATTGTCCTATAAAATTCTCTACAAGTTTTACCATGTTCTGAATAGTGACACATTTATTTTCTTTTTATATATATATATATATAGGTAATTCAGTTCAACCGGTTGCCTTTGGTAGTAAGTTTTGTAGCAAGCAGCAATGCAAACACAGGTAAATTCTTTATACATTCTTTTTTTTTTGTTTCTTTAAAATGGTTATTTCAATTTTTATTTCAGATTGTTGTTTTGGAGTTAATAAGCTTGGCTGTGAGCCTTTTGTTTTTATTATAGACCCATTCATTTGTCTGTAGCAGCAACTCACAATTATCAAAATATATTGATGCAATTATTGAAAATGTGTTGTGTTAGCAGAATAACCAAATTAATATTCAGCTTTGTTTTGTCATCTTTGCTTTTTAATATTGGTTTCCTAAAAAAAAAAAACACTACTTGAAGACAGATTTAAAAAAGTGTACTACTTGTGTTTTTTAATGTGTGTTAATCTTTCTGGTAAATATTACATTTCTTTTCTCGTGTTGTAATTTTTCTAGTTTGTGTAATCAGACTGATGTTTTTTTTCATTATTTATATCCCTGTGCAGGGCTGATTCTCAGCTTAGAGAAGGAACTTGGGTCGCTGTTTGAGGAGCTGAGGCAGGTGGTGGAGATTTCTTGATCTGCACGTATGTTCTATAGTCACAGCACTTTTTCAAGGACTGTCAGCACAAAAGCAATGTTTTTCTATTTAAAGTGACAAAATCTGAAGTTTTATAAACACCAGAGAGAGTCTATCTTCTTAACAATACTACACAACTATACACTTATACATGTACGGCTTTTGTTCTGTGAAATGAGCTTGCTAACAACTGCATGTTGTCTGTTCTACTTATTATAAGGACAACTAAGCAGATGGTGTTTGGTGCAAAGCTGGAAGATGAAGTGCGGAGAGAGAGACCTTTAGAAACAATGTAACTTACCAATAAAGTTGATGCTTGTTTTTGAAATGTGAAATATTGTTTTCTTTACTTCTTTAATAATTCTGGTATCAGGTGAATAAACTATTTTTGGAGATGTAGCTTTGCCTAGTTTTGCTTGTGTTCTTAAAGGGTAATAAAGCAGTGTACAAATGCTTGCAGACAGCTGGCTGAGCATCATGGGAAATAGTTTGAGGATATCTGCTCTAGTGTGTTTGAGCTGATCATGGTGAGTATTGGTGGCTACACGTATACCACATCTTATATTATGCAATGCTCCCCTTGTTATTACCAAACTCACATTAACCATCATCGTACTAGATAATAAGTGCTTCCCGCTTGTGATTCTCATACTAATATTTCAGTTTGTACAAGCATAAATCTGGCTCTGAAAAGATTTGAAGTCAACAAGGAGCCGCCTACTTCTGCATATGGCAGTTAACAGAGCACAATTGTGCTTCTTGTCATTGGGCCAACTGATTTGTTTAGCTAGCTCCCAGTGGCGCATTTTCTCCTTAATTAATGCATAAAAGTATTGAATAGGAGAATTTTTGTTATATACATTTATTAGCAAATATGCTTCTAATTAAAGCTATAGCTGTTTTAAATGTGTATTTAAGTATGCACCGTGCCTAAGGTGCTTGTATCCTCTGGTAATTACTCAATTTGTTAATTGCTGACATGATACAAGCCCCACTTGCTCTCTGAACAATTGCAGTATTTAAAATGCTGGGGCACTGATAATATCTTACTATGCTTCACGTGCAGAGACAAATGTTAACACTAAAACAGTAATAACTTTTACTAGAAGCATTTTTGTCAATACATCTATATTGCAAATATGTTTCTATTCAAGTATTTAATTCTATGTGCTTTTCAATTGTGACCTAAATGTCCATTTAAAGAGATAGAAAGGTAAAACTGTGCATAGATGCATTTCAATTTGAAATAGATGCAGTTTTGCAATATTCTTCCATTTAGCAACAATGCTTTTAGTAAAAGTTATTAATGTTTTTATGCTGCATACGCACATATCCTGTGAAGGCTCGTGCACCAGTATTCAAACGCCACACATTAGAGAGTCAGCAGTAGCTTGTATGACACAAATTACGTCTTCATAAGCAATACACACCACAGCCAGCTCTCTAAGCCTGCACAGTCTTTGAAAGCTGGTGCACATGCCCTCGCAGGATATGTGCATATGCCACTGAAAATCAGTAATAACTTCTAATAGAAACATTTTTGCTAATGGAAGTATATTGCAAACATGCTTCATTTCCTTTTTGACCTTTCTATCCCTTTAACATTTCGTGTTAAAATGTAACCTGTTTATAGTTATTTACATAGATCTTTAGTAAAACCCACATTTTTTCTTTCGTTATTCAGATAGAAAATACAATTTTAAACAACTTTCCGATTTACTTGTATTATCACATTTTCTTTATTTTCTTGTTATCCTTTGATGAAAAGCAGGAAAGTAAGTTGAGTAGTGTGCACATGTCTGCACTACTATATATTTACTTAAGGATACTGTTAAAGGGCACCAGATGCACTTACAAAAAGAGCCGCACTTTAGGCAGTATACTCTCACCCACTCGATTAAAACCGGTACACTCTTCAGAGAGCTCTTGGTTATGCCTTAGGGGTATATTTAAGTGTGGCCACCGTAGTTGTAGACCTTGTGATTATGTACAAGTCTCTAACTCCTTCCACTCAGCAGTCACAGGCAAAAGCTATGACATAAAGACATGCATGAATTGTACCCATACGGGTGTAATCTACTTGATAACATGTATCCAATGTAACATTCAGTACACAGGACTCACATCTAGAGACATTAACACTCGCATCAGAGAACATATTTCTACTTTAGAGAGGGCCAGGTCTACCTCCCTATTGGTGCAACATTTTGCTACTGTTCACAATGGCAAATTGGACACATTCAGATGGACGGCCATTGAGAAAGTAGTAACACCAAAAAGGGGTGGTGACCTTGAGAGCATTCTGGCTAAGCGCGTGAGGTGTTCTGGATATTCCATCTAAAAACCAGGACACCTCATGGCTTAAATTCCAGATATGACTTGATCAACTTTTGGGAATAACTGCTAAACTTAGTAGATCCCAGTACAGTGCCTCTTTTTCTTCTTTGTACATGTTCCAGCTAATCTGAGGCTTCAGAATTTTAATGATAATATTCATTCGTGTATTCTAAATTTCAAATAATACTCTAGATTAAATTAGTTACATATAAACATATGTTCTAACTTGTATTTTTCTGTAATACACACTCTATTTCTTATATGCACAGGCACCATCAATACATTATATTCTGACTTGTCCACACATCACAATCTGCATATGACCGTATATTTTGTGACTAATAACACCCTGTGTTTATTGCTTATGCATTTTCAATGTCTTGCAGCGTTTTTGCGTGAGACCTAAATATAAGAATGGGTATACCCACTAGATTTTCATGTGGTCCCAACCTTCTATTCTAACTACCCCCCACTCACCTGTTTATATTTATATTCACATATTTATAGTTATACCCTGTTCGTTTACAATTGAAACCTGATACTGGTGTATATTTCAGCGCATTGGCGAATGTCTCCGTTTCCAATTGCATTTTCTATCTATCACATTTTTGTGTAAGCAACACTCTTTATTTCTGAGAGCTCATGTGTGATTTTTTTATATGTATTAATGATTCATCATTTGCTAACATTGTGCACTTTAACTATGTATTTATGCAGTATTTATGTTTCCATGCTATTCTATATGACAATGGATGTTCAATGTAAATATATCTGCATTAAGACATTTAGGGGTTAATGTTTGTGTGCAGTAGCAATAGTAGGCGTTTCTTTTCTCTTAATTGCCTCACCTATCGGGTACTGCGATACCTGTTTTATATCACTGTTGCGCAAAGCATAGCATGCTATGACTACGGCCGCCATGGCCGAAACATGTTAGCAGCTGTGCGTTGCCTACATTTGCTTTGGGATGCCTCCCATATTTTAAACATTTTCGAATAAAGAATTGGTTTTATTATACAGCGGCTCCACATCTCCTGTTTTCCTTGCACTACTATATGGCAGAAGTATTGCAACAATGTTTGCAAGAGCAATAGATGGCAGCACTATTCCCTGTCATGCAGCGCTCCAAACATGTGCATGCTACCTATCTAGATATCTCTTCAACAAAGAATAACAAGAGAACGAAGCACATTTGAGAATAGGAGTAAACTGTAAACTTTTTTTTTTTAAATTATATTCCCTATCTGAATCATGAAAGAAAATGTTAGGTTTCATGTCCCTGTAACCATTACTTATTTTAAATCTGTACGTTTATGAATATATTAAAGGGACAGTAAACATCATAGTTTTTATGCTTTAACAATAAACACCAACTTTAGTAATATTAACCCCTTAACGACTAAGGATGTGCAAGGTACGTCCTACAAAAACTGGTAGTTAATGACCAAGGACGTACCCTGTACGTCCTCAGGGTTTTCAAGTGCTGGAAGCGATTGAATCGCTTCCAGCCACTTTCAGGGTATTGCAGTGATGCCTCGATATTGAAGCATCCTGCAATACCTTTTTTTAATCCGATGTGGAGAGAGCCACTCTGTGGCCCTCTCTGCATTGGCTAGTGATGAAGCAGATCGTTGGTGGGTGGGAGCCATAGCAGGGAGCCGGGTGAGCGGTCCATCAGTGGAGGATTTCCAGTGTGTGGTCCGGGAGTGCGCGTGGGGGGGCGGGAGCGTGCGCATGATGTGAAACATAGTGGGATGTATGGAACATAGTGCATTAACATAGGCAATAATGTAAAATAGAGGGCAATAAGATTTTAGAAAGGTATCGGGGGGGGGGGGCAGCTACACTACGCAAAAACAGGTGGGAGGCTGATCTCTATACTAAAGCTAAAATTAACACTACAAGCTACCTAACTAACCCCTTCACTGCTAGACATAATACACGTGTGATGCACAGCGGCATTTAGCGGCCTTCTAATTACCAAAAATCAATGCCAAAGCCATATATGTCTGCTATTTCTGAAGAAAGGGGATCCCAGAGAAGCATTTACAAATATTTGTGCCATAATTGCACAAGCTGTTTGTAAATAATTTCAGTGAGAAACCTAAAATTGTGAAAAAGTTAACATTTTTTTTTTTTAAATTTGATCGCATTTGGCGGTGAAATGGTTGCATGAAATATACCAAAATGGGCCTAGATCAATACTTTGGGTTGTCTACTAATATATATATATATATATATATATATATATATATATATATATATATATATATATATACACATGTCAAGGGTTATTCAGGGATTCCTGACAAATATCAGGGTCACAATTTAACTTATGCAAATTAAAAAAAAATGGTTTGGAAATAGCAAAGTGCTACTTGTACTTATTGCCCTATAACTTGCATAAAAAGCAAAGAACATGTAAACATTGGGTATTTCTAAACTCCGGACAAAATTTAGAAACTATTTACCATGGGTGTTTTTTGGTGGTTGTAGATGTGTAACAGATTTTGGGGGTAAAAGTTAGAAAAGGTTTGGGGGTTTTTTTTTTTTCCTTTCAATTTTTTCATCATATTTTAAAAATTTTTTTTTTATAGTAAATTATATGATATAATGAAAATAATGGTATCTTTAGAAAGTCCATTTAATGGCAAGACAAATGGTATATAATATGTGTGGGTACAGTAAATGAGTAAGAGGAAAATTACAGCTAAACACAAGCACAGCAGAAATGTAAAAATAGCCCTGGTCCCAAACGGTAAGAAAATTGAAAAATGGTCTGGTCACTAAGGGGTTAAATAAACATTTGTCTTATTTCCTAAAGTTTTTAATTAAACCTAATTGACCCTCATGATTTTTTTTCTAATAATGCAGCCCACCCACCACTTCCCCCTACTCTTTTATTATTTTTACCTTATGCCTTTTGCGCCGATCAGTGGGTTACAGATCGCGCAATTGATGTCTATATTGAACGTGTTCCATTATGCTCAGCTGTTTTCCCTAAGTCTACGCATGCGCACTTTTTTGCTTTTTCCAGATGTCACTGAAGTAAATATCGGAATGCCGCGTCTGCAATCCGCTATCTACTTATTGATTGCTCGTCTGCGCATGCATTCTTTCTTTGCTCTTTCCCTCAGCTGTGAATCTGTTGCTAAAATAAATATCTGAAGGCTTTCTAATAAGTTTCAAGAGCGCATTCGGTAGCCTGGTCAGGGGGCATGAAAAAAATGTCATAGAGGGCGGAGTTACAAATATGTGACCGGAAAAATATTTTCTACATCACGCTAGTCATGGATAGTCTACACCATATAAAAATTATTTTAAATAGAACTATAAATTTATTGTTTTCAACATTTTGTGTTTACTGACCCTTTAATGTACATACTAAAGTATTAAAAGTTAGTTGGCAGATATTTGGGGAGAGGCAATTAAACTGCCTGTTTGAAGAGAGAACTCGTCATTACCTAGATCACACACTCTCATTAGGAGGAGGTAGCTTTCTAAGCTCACAGATCCGCAGGAACATGGCCTAGACAGCAATTTAGGTGAAATCCTAGTTTGTTCAAACAAGTTTGTTTGGTTTTTAAAAGGACAGTCTACCCCAGAATTTGTTATTGTTTAAAAAGATAGATTATCCCTTTATTACCCATTCCCCAGTTTTGCATATCTGACACAGTTATATTAATATACTTTTTACCTCTGTGATTACCTTGTAGCTAACCCTATGAAGACTGCCCCCTTATTTCAGTTCTTTTGATAGACTTGCATTTTAGTCAACCAGTGCTAACTCTTAGGTAACTCCACGGCAGAGATAGGCAAGGTGTCCGTACACGGACACTGGTGTCCGTGACTGGCCCTTGCAGGGTCCACCACACGTTTTTGCGGCGGGGAGGGAGGAGTAGGACAGATGCTCAGTAGCGGGAAAGTGAGTGAGAGAGAGGAAAGAAGCAAGCTGCCTGTGTCAATCACCGATGAGTCGCGACCCATCCTGATTCTATGATCTGTGCGGCAGCGTAGTTCTTGTGTCTGTGTGTAGAAGACCGCTGCCTACTCTGACAAACCTAACCAAGTAACCAACCATGATGATCATGCGATTAACATCAAGGTGGGTGGGTTTGGTCAGGAGTTGTAGACTCTCAATACACCAAAAAAAAAACAACAACAATTTTTAAAATTTTATACCAGAATACCACAAACAGTCTTTATATAAATGTTATTTTAAACTTGTTTGATTAGATGACTAATTTGTACATGTTGAACTAGACCAGGGGCGTTCAACATGCATGAGAGTGTTTTTTGATGTTTTTAATTTGAAATTCCCTGCTCAAATATGACCGTTTTCATCATGAGTTCTTAAAAAATTCCCTACCAAAGAGCCAGATGCTTAGAGTCCACAAAATAGTCAGTGACAGCCACAAAAAAGAGATAAGACTCCGGGAAATGACTGAGCGATTTGTACAAAGGGGTTACCCACCCAATTTAGTGGAAATAGAGAAACAGAAAGCTAATAGTATCTGTAAGAAAGCATACAAAACTAAGCACAAACAAGATAGATTAGTGTGTGTTACACAGTACAGTCCATACAGTGCTGAAATAGCCCAAATTGTAACACAGATATAGCTGAATTTCAAAACTATCCACTTATGGCATATAGGAGAGTACCTAATATTAAAGATTTAGTAGTCAAAAATGACATTGGTGCTAAAGTAAAAAGACAGACACATATATCATCTAAATCATACGGTACTTATCCTTGTTTAAATTGTGCCAGCTGTCACTCAGTTATAAAGGGTAGAGAGTTTGTACACCTCCAAACAGGCAAGAGATTTAATATCAACAAATTTTACACATGTGAGTCTACACATGTTATTTATCTAATAAGGTGTCCGTGCTCCAAAATCTATTTGGGTGAGACGGTTAGAAAAATACGTGATCGCCTCAGTCAACATAGATCATATATACGATGCGGAGACATGAAGGCCCCAGTAGCCTGTCACTTTATTGAAGCTGGTCATAATCTTTCACAACTGAGGTGGCAAATCATTGATAGCGTTGAACCCCATAGAAGGGGTGGTAGTAGGGAATTACAGTTAAAGAGGAAAGAATCCTTTTGGATACATAAGTTAGACGCTTTAGTTCCCAAAGGGATCAACAGGGAAATAGATATGACAGTTTTCTTGTAGGTAAAAATGTAAAAGTTTAAATAAAAATTCTATTTGAAATGTGAATAAGTAATCTTCAGCATGAATAATAATATTATCATATGATGAAATGTATAAGAATATGAATTTAGATAAAAAGTAACAACTAACAGCAGTTTGTTTTTAACTATGTATTTAACATTTTTAAGAATATACATTTTTGACCACTAGGTGGTGGTATTCTGTGGTTGTTCAGATATACTCTTGTAATTAGGTGTGTTAAAGGTGTGTTAAGGGTTAATATCATATGGTACTTAAGGAGCAGCTAACAGGTGTTCTGTATGAGCATGAGTAAGGGTTAACAGCCCGAAACGTCGCTTTATGCTGCTGTGTGCCAGTGCTTTGTATAAGCTGAAATGGATTAATAAAAGACAAGTTTGTTAAACTTTTTTCCTGATTCATTGGTGCTGTGGAAATAGTTTTTTTTACAGTCTACAGAGAGGTGTTTGCAGCGGCCCTCTACCACGAGCATCAGGTGTGTGCTGTCTATCATTTGGGAACTGCCAAAAAAAAAAAAAAAAAATAGTAAGAATTTTTAAAAATATTATACCAGAATACCACAAGCAGTCTTTATATAAATGTTATTTTAAACTTGTTTGATTAGATGACTAATTTGTACATGTAGAACTAGACCAGGGGCGTTCAACATGCATGTTTAAACTCCTTAACTATGTCTACCACTTCTGCTGGATGGCTATTCCATCTACTACCCTCTCGGTAAAGAGAGTGTTTTTTTGATGTTTTTAATTTGAAATCTACTTTGGTGTCCTTCACATAAGGTCTGTACTTTGGAAAACGTCCGCCACAAGCTTGGTCCGTGCCTATCCCTCCACGGGCGTGAGCATAATGTTATCTATATTGTACACATGAACTAATGCCCTCTAGTTGTGAAAAAATGTCAATGCATTCAAATAAGAGGCATCCTTCAAGGGCTAAGAAATTAGTATATGAACCTCCTAGGTTTAGCTTTCAACTAAGAATACCAAGAGATCAAAGCAAAATTGATGATAAATGTACAATGGAAAGTTGTTTAAAATTAAATGCCCTATCTGAATCATGAAAGTTTATTTTTGACTAGACTGTCCCTTTAAGCCTGAAGTCTTCAAAAGACCTATGTACCAATCATTGAATTTAAAAATCACAGTAAGACCTGCTACAGAAAATTGATGTCACCTGCTATAAACCTTGGTATGTAAGCCATTTTAAACAACGTCAAGGAAAGTATGCATGTAAAACTAGCTTTCAATTTGCAGTGAAGCATTGGACTATAAAACTTGTCACCTGAAAGTAATAAAAAACATAACATTTCTATAAATAGCTCCTAAAAACTAATTATAGCACAATTAATTTTGCCATAATTGTTCGTGCTAACAGACCAGCCAAACAAGTATAAACATTCTGACACACTGAAAAAAAACAAACTTTAACTTGCATTCTAGGAACTTGCTCTTTAAACAGCCCTCTGCTGGACAATACTATTATTGCAGTTTAATATGTCTTACAGGAACAGTAAAGTTAAATTATACGTTCATGATTCAGATGTTATTATTCTAAAGTGCCAACAAATTCAGCTGCACTGTCCATGGGTACATATGATAAAAGTACAATGATATTTGTAAGAGACAAGACAACATTTATCAAACAAATACAGGTGGAATATAGGGCCCTATTTATGTTTGAACTTACAATCTAGATGGTTTTCAAACCCGCCCTCAGGCCACATTTTGTGGATATCTGTACTAGAGCACAGGTGAAACAATCAGCTGATTAGGAAACCTGGTTATTTTACCTGCTCTCATCCAAGGTTATCCAGATGCTATAAACTAGGGGTGTGCACCCTGATGCCTCGGTAACACCCAAATGCGGAATAAGGCGGCTGCTTGTGGATTTGCACAGATCTTAATGTGTTGTACTTTCACAAGAATAAATGTAGCTCTGAAAAGAGCTAAATGGCAGGAGCGGCCACCTTCCGCGTTCGGATGCTACCGAAACATCTGCATACACAGCCCTACTATAAACACTGCTGAATAACATTGCTATAAACACAGCTATCCGATGGTTAAATACACATGCTTGCCCTCAACTCACTTAGGAGTACTCTCAAACAAAGGATGCCAAGAGAACTAAACAAAAATATATAAGCAAAATGGAAAGTTGCTTAAAATGTCATGTTCTTTCCTATCTAAAGAAGTTTATGTTTCAATTTCAATTTTCAAAGTTGCAAAACTTGGAAACAAAAAATAGAATTGTGCTAAAGCAGTTTTGCAGCAATTTCTTTTTACTACAAAGCGGCCACATTTCTATAATGTGTTTTTTAAGTTATTTAATGTTAAAAAAAGTGCTGTTTTTCAGAAATAAATCCATTGATTTTTAGGCAGTTTTGCTGAATCTATTTTATTAAAACTGAGCATGCTGATACCTTTTATATTTGATAGAGTGACCTTTTGTATTTTAAAGTTTGTAACTTTTATTATTTGTTATGCCTACATACAAAAGACGTTTTGCACTTATGTTACAGAGTGTCACGCACACTTAATACTAATAGCCTCTTTATTATACTGTACCAGGATCCAGCTGCAGTACAGCTGTCTGCCAGTAGGGGAAGTCTGTGCACTGTTATGTGACCTGTAAAGAATACCAACCATGGCTGCAGTGGACAATCCGAAGCAAGGTGACTAGTGATGTCGCGAACCTAAAAATTTCGGTTCGCGAACAGCGGACGCGAACTTCCGCAACTGTTCGTGAACGGGCGAACCGCCATTGACTTCAATAGGCAGGCGAATTTTAAAACACACAGGGACTCTTTCTGGCCACAATAATGATGGAAAAGTTGTTTCAAGGGGACTAACACCTGGACTGTGGCATGCTGGAGGGGGATCCATGGCAAAACTCCCACGGAAAATTACATAGTTGATGCAGAGTCTGGTTTTAATCCATAAACGGCATAAATCACCTAACATTCCTAAATTGTTTGGAATAACGTGCTTTAAAACATCAGGTATGATGTTGTATCGATCGGGTAGTGTAAGGGTTACGCCCGCTTCAGTGACAGACCAAACTCCCCGTTTAACGCACCGCAAACAACCGCAAACAGTCCATTTGCACAACCGCAAACTCCCCATTGCCACGAGATAGATACATTTGATAGATACGATAGATAGATAGATAGATAGATAGATAGATTTGATAGATAATTTTCCAGACAGAGAATTACAAGACTTGCAGTCTGAGACCCATGGTAAGGTTCCCAGAGGCAGTTGCGGCGACCGAGGCTCTGATTAGAACAGAGCACTCTGGAACGTATCTGCCCTTGGCCGAAATCTGAACATTCTTTTGCTTTCTATCTGTCGGCCAAATGTCCGTCTGCCAAATGTCCTTCTGCATTTTGTCAGAGCACCGCGTGCAATCTACTGTGCCAACAGATATGAGTGGTCTGTCAAGTAGTACTATTCTTATCAGTTTAATATCTGTTACGTCCCCTATCAGGGGACGTGTATATGGCATGGATTTTAGGAACCGGGAGATGGAAAAAGATGCTTGGTCGGTCCGGCCACGAGATAGATAGATACATAGATTAGATAGATCAATAGATGCAATAGATACATTTGATAGATACGATAGATAGATTTGATAGATCAATAGATAGATTTGATAGATAGATAATTTCCCAGACAGAGAATTACAAGACGTGCGGTATGGGACCCATGGTAAGGTTACTTCCTTTTGCACAATCGAGTACAAGTTGGGGATTGCCTTTTGTGCAAAGAAATTTCGGTCGGGTACCTTCCACTGCGGTGTCCCCTATCAGGGGACGTGGTCGTGTATATGGCATGGATTTTAGGAACCGGGAGATGGAAAAAGATGCTTGGTCGGTCCTCCTACTTCAAATTTGGGGCACTGCGCGTGCAATCTACTGTGCCACCAGATATGAGTGGTGTGTTAAGTAGTACTATTCCTATCACTTTAATCCCTGTTACGTGCCTTTTTTTTTTGTTTTGTTTTGTTTTTTGAAGCCACAGTGCAGCACCAGAGGCCAGAAAAATTTGTCATTGTTGCAGCCGCTGCTGTAGCAGCGGTCAGAAAAATTGATGTTTGTTTCTCTGGCAAAAAGTGCCCTAAAACATTGCGGCTTGAACCCTAGTTGGTGGCGGATAAGTCACGCAAGTCATCCGGCATTCGAAGATAACATGCAGCAGCTTGTGGACCATTTATAGCCCAAGGCAGATCATCTCATTAGGCCTTTTTTACTCGAATGTATCGCCCAATGTCAGTCCCTTCGGGATCCATCCCTCATTCATCTTAATAAAGGTGAGGTAATCTAGACTTTTTTGACCTAGGCGACTTCTCTTCTCAGTGACAATACCTCCTGCTGCACTGAAGGTCCTTTCTGACAGGACACTTGAAGCGGGGCAGGCCAGAAGTTCTATAGCAAATTGGGATAGCTCAGGCCACAGGTCAAGCCTGCACACCCAGTAGTTAAGGGGTCCATCGCTCCTCAGAGTGTCGAGATCTGCAGTTAAGGCGAGGTAGTCTGCTGCCTGTCGGTCGAGTCGTTCTCTGAGGGTAGACCCCGAAGGGCTGTGGCGATGCATAGGAGTTAAAAAGCTCTGCATGTCTTCCATCAATAACACGTCTGTTAAGCGTCCTGTCCTTGCCGGCGTGGTCGTGGGAGTCGGAGGATTACTTTCACCTCTTCCCCTGTTAGATTCCCGTTGTGCTGTGACATCACCCTTATACGCTGTGTAAAGCATACTTTTTAATTTATTTTGGAACTGCTGCATCCTTTCCGACTTGCGGGAATATGGTAAAATTTTAGGCACTTTATGCTTATACCGGGGGTCTAGTAGCGTGCACACCCAGTACAGGTCCTTCTCCTTCAGCTTTTTTATACAAGGGTCACTCAACAGGCACGACAGCATGAAAGACCCCATTTGCACAAGTTTGGATGCCGAGTTACTCATGTCCCGTTCCTCGTCCTCAGTGATCTCACTGAAGGTATGTTCTTCCCCCCCAGCCACGTACAACACCACGGGTACCGGATAGGTGACGAGCACCCTAGGATGCCTGTTGTGGTTGGTCTTCTTCCTCCTCCTCCTCCTCCTCAAAGCCACATTCCTCCTCTGACTCCTCTTCCTCACAATCCTCTTCCAGCGTTGCCGCTGGTCCAGCAAGCGATGCTGATAAGGCTGTGTCTGGTGGTGATGGTGACCACAACTCTTCCTTTTCCTCTTCACGCTCATCTACGGCCTGATCCAGCACTTTTCGCAGGGCACGCTCCAGGAAGAAAACAAAGGGTATGATGTCGCTGATGGTGCCTGCGACTGACTAGGTTTGTCACCTCCTCAAAAGGACGCATTAGCCTACAGGCATTGCACATGAGCGTCCAGTAACATGGAAAAAAAATCCCCAGCTCCGCAGAGGCTGTCCTAGCACCCCGGTCATACAAATACTCGCTAACGGCTTTTTCTTTTTGGAGCAGGCGGTCGAACATTAGGAGTAATGAATTCCAACGTGTCGGGCTGTCGCAAATCAAGTGCCTCACTGGCATGTTTCGCCGCTGGATATCTGCAAAATTCGCCATGGCTGTGTAGGAACACCTGAAATGGCCACACACCTTCCTGGCCTGCTTCAGGACGTCCTGTAAGCCTGGGTACTTATGTACAAAGCGTTGTACGATCAGATTACACACATGTGCCATGCACGGCACATGTGGGTGTGACTCTCTGCTTTCAGGCAAGTCAACCCCAAGACAGCGTGACACTGCCGTATCCGGGATGTGGAATAGTACCTGCGGAGCTGGGGAAGTGCCGTTGATGTGGAGCAAGACGCAGCAGCAGAAGAGGACTCAGCCGAGGAAGAGGTTATGGAAGAGGATGGAGTAGGAGGAGTAGAGGAGGTGGCAGCAGGCCTGCCTGCAAGTCGTGGCGGTGTCACCAACTCCTCTGCAGAGCCACGCATTCCATGCTTGGCAGCCGTCAGCTGGTTTACCCAATGCACAGTGTAGGTGATATACCTGCCCTGACCATGCTTTGCAGACCAGCTATCGGTGGTCAGATGGACCCTTGCCCCAACACTGTGTGCCAGACATGCCATTACTTCCTTTCGCACAATCGAGTACAGGTTGGGGATTGCCTTTTGTGCAAAGAAATTTCTGCCGGGTACCTTCCACTGCGGTGTCCCAATAGCTACAAATTGTTTGAACGCCTCAGACTCCACCAGCTTGTATGGTAAAAGCTGGTGGGCTAAGAGTTCAGACAAGCCAGCTGTCAGACGCCGGGCAAGGGGGTGACTTTGGGACATTGGCTTCTTACGCTCAAACATGTCCTTGACAGACACCTGACTGTGGGCAGATGAGCAGGAACTGCTACGGAAAAGAGACGGAGTGGCGGATGGTTGAGAGGGGGCAAGGAGGACAGCAGTGGTTGACGTGGCTGAAGATGCTGGACCAGGAGGAGGATGGCGGCTTTGAGTTTGTGTGCTGCTTCTACTCATGTGTTCATCCCATCGGCGTTTGTGATGTGAGATCATGTGCCTTCGCAAAGCAGTTGTACCTAGGTGGGTGTTGGACTTCCCACGACTCAATTTCTTTTGGCACAGGTTGCAAATGGCATCGCTGTTGTCAGAGGCAGACACACACAAAAAATGCCACACTGCTGAGCTCTGCGATGACGGCATTCTGGTGGTGGCAACAGCATGCGTTGATTGGCGTGCTGTCTGGCTGACCCCGGGTGCCGATGCATGCTGTCTGACTGTGCCACTAGCTCCTTGCGACAACCTCCCCCTGCTTCCAACTCGTCGTCTCCTCCTCCTCCTCTCTGTCTCCCCATCTGAACTTTCCCCCTCTTCTTCTTCTCTTCTAGCGGGCACCCACGTGACATCCACGGACGCATCATCATCAACCGCTTCACTTGTATCTGACAAATCAACAAAGGAAGCAGCAGCGGGTACAACATCATCATCATCACACCGTACGTCCATGTCTGTAATGCTGCCTGACTGAGACATATCACTGTTATCTACATCCTCTGTGAATGATGGTTGCGCATCACTCATTTCTTCCAACTGATGTGTCAATAACTCCTCTGACAGATCAAGTGAAGCGGCTGTGGTGCTAGTGTTGTTGGTGGAGGCAGGCGGGCGAGTGGTCACTTGAGAGGTGCCCGAAGCTAAGCTGGAGGTGGATGGTGCATCAAGGTTCCGAGCGGAAGCTGTAGAAGATTGGGTGCCCTGTGTTAGCCAGTCAACTAGGTCCTCCTCAGAACTTTTCGCGTTCATGGTACGTGGCCTCTGAACACTGGGCATTATTGTAGGGTCAAAGGGAATCACAGCACCACGACCACGACGGCACCTGCGGGGTGGCCTGCCTCTGCCTGTAATTTTTTTTTTTTTAAATGTACACTTACACTACTATTAAACAAAATATGAGTGGTGCCACTGGGCAAGTGGGCACAGTATACGCTGTGAGCCTGACACAAAAAAGCAGACTGATGTTTCACAGTCAAAAAAAACGTTTTTGTTTTTTTTTAAATATTTACACTACTGTTGCAACAAATATGAGTGGTGGCACTTTTTGGCAAGTGGGCCTGGCACACACGCTGGCAGGCAGCAACTGCAATTAGATTACACTAGCAGACTGATGTTTTACAGTCAAAATTACACAGGCAAAAAAAACGACTGATGTTCTAGCCCTAAAAAGGGCTTTTTGGGGTGCTGTCCAAACAGCAGAGATCAGATGAGTCCTTCAGGACTGTAGTGGACACTGAATACACTAGCCTAGCTATCAATTTCCCTAAAAAATCAGCAGCAGCTACACTGTCCCTCCTCTCACTAACAATGCAGGATCAGAATGAATCTAAAATGGCTGCTGCCCAGGAGCTGGGAGGGTCTGGAAGGGAGTGTCTGCTGCTGATTGGCTGTAATGTGTCTGCAGACTGTGAGATACAGGGTCAAAGTTTACTCAATGATGATGAATAGGGGGCGGATCGAACATCTCATATGTTTGCCCGCCACTGCGAACGCGAACAAGCTATGTTCGCCGGGAACTATTCGCTGGCGAACAATTCGTGACATCAATAAAGGTGACAATAAATTAATGTATTCCCCCTCGATTAATACAGAACAAAGCACATTTATACTGCTCAACAGCCTGTTACCTGCATAGCATGGGGAGTGTGGATCACCACAGACTGGGAATGTTGGGTTTTTTTTTCCCTGTGTCTCAGGATTGCTGTTTTAGAACAGTGTTTTATAGCATCTCTATATTCCAGAGCTTTAAACCTTCCCACTTTCTCATAATCCCTCAGTCAAAGTTTGCCTTCAAGATGAAATGAGGTAAAATCTGAAATGCTGATCTACACATTGAGAGGGGTTGTCTATCCAATCTGAGACCCCTTTCCTCCTGAGGGTGCCTACAAACAGGACAGAGGGGTAGACAGGAGTTTTCAGATAGGCAGTAAAAAAAAAAATTTTTGTCCCAGAGTGGAAATGTCACAGGCCTCCCAAGCAAAATGCAGATTTTTCTGCCAGTCCAATGCTCTACAGTGTGCTGCTCGTCATGTGATCTACAGCCCTTCCCAGGTGAACTGCAGATTTATCTGACAATCCTCTTGGTTGTAGATGCTGTTCCTTGTGAGATGCTTGGCACCATGCTTGCGCTGCCTCAGATAGGCCTGTCATATGCAGCTAAGGTAAGCACGATAGGCGAAGGTGCCGACAGGTATAAGTACTATGCATGCTAATAGCCAGTGGGCTATGAAGTTAAACATGTAAACATGATTCTCATAGCCGGGGGACATATACACATAAACCACACAACTTCTATAGCAGCTTCAGACACTTTTTAAAAGAAAAACATACCTAAAAAATGGGTCACTGTCACTTTATATTTACCAATTTAAATTTAACGACTCTGCGGTGTGGTAGCCATCTTCACAAGCAGGGGAAGGAGCTCTCAGTGAAAAAGGTCAGCTTAACAGAGCTGGTGCAAATTTCATTATTTTAACCCCTTATTCACTTCGCTTAATTCAATTCATTCAGCTTAAAGGGACACTGAACCCAAATTTTTTCCTTCGTGATTCAGATAGAGCATGACATTTTAAGTAACTTTCTAATTTACTCCTTTTATCAAATTTTCTTCATTCTCTTGGTATCTTTATTTGAAATGCAAGAATGTAAGTTTAGATGCCGGCCCATTTTTTTGTGAACAACCTGGGTTGTTCTTGCTGATTGGTGGATAAATTCATCCACCAATAAAAAAAAGTGCTGTCCAGAGGACTGAACCAAAAAAAAGTGTAGATGCATTATTTTTCAAATAAAGATAGCAAGAGAACGAAGAAAAATTGATAATAGGAGTAAATTATAAAGTTTCATAAAATTGCATGCTCTATCTGAATCATGAAAGAAAAAAATTGGTTTCAGTGTCCCTTTTAATATAGCAAATCCTTAGCACTTAAAGGGACAAAAAGCAAGTACTATAACCCATACTGGGATATCATTTGTACAGGTGGTTTGCTTGTGCGTGGGATATGGTGGCGTTAAAGGGACACTGAACCCAATTTTTTTTATTTAGTTATTCAGATAGAGCATGCAATTTTAAGCAACTTTCTAATTTACTCCTATTTTTAATTTTTATTTGTTCTCTTGCTATCTTTATTTGAAAAATAAGGCATCTAAGCTTTTTTCTTGGTTCAGAACTCTGGACAGCAATTTTTTATGATGAATTTATCCACCAATCAGCAAGGACAACCCAGGTTGTTCACAAAAATGGGCCAGCATTTGATAATAGCAGTAAATTAGAAAGTTGCTTAAAATTTCATGCTCTATCTGAATCACGAAAGAAAAAATGTGGGTTCAGTGTCCCTTTAAGCTCCATACCGCACATAAGCCAAGGGCTGCTTTGATGTTCTTGTGCACACTTTCCCCCATAGACATCAATGGGGAGAGAGTGTTAGAAAAAAAACTTACACCTGAAGCGCAGAATGAAAAGCTCTGTAACGCAACCCCATCTATAAGGGAAAATTAAGTTGAAACCTAACACCCTAACATAAACCCCAAGTCTAAACACCCCTAATCTGCCGCCCCCGACATCGCTGACACCTAAATAAAGTTATAAACCCCTAATCTGCCACTCCCGACATCGCCGACACCGAAATAGTTATTAACCCCTATTCCGATGCTCACCAACAACTGCGGCGCTATAATAAATTAATCCCTAAAATTTACCTGTGAAATTAAAAAAAATTAAGTTTAAACTATTATTATTATTATCGGTTATTTGTAGAGCGCCAACAGATTCCGCAGCGCTAAACTAACAATTAACCTAACATAACTATTATACTAAAATTAAAATAACTACCAATTTAAAAAACTAAATTACACATTAAAAAAAACTAACACTACTAAAATTACAAAAAATAAAAAATACTAAATTACGAAAAAAACTAACGAAATTATCATAAATAAAAACAATTACACCTAATCAAATAGCCCTATAAAAATAACCCCCCAAAATAAACCCCCCCATGCCTACAATAAACTACCAATAGCCCTTAAAAGGGCCTTTTATAGGACATTGCTCTAAAGATATCCACTCTTTTACCTGGAAAACAATACAAAGACTCCCCAACAGTAAAACCCACCACCCAACCAACTCCCCAAAATAAAAAAACATAACTCTAACAAAAACCTAAGCTACCCATTGCCCAGAAAAGGGCATTTGTATGGGCATTGCCCTTAAAAGGGCATTCAGCTCTTTTATCTAAAGCCCAAAACCCTAATCTAAAAAAAAAAAACACCCAAAAATGTTTTAAAAAAACCTAACACTAACCCCCGAAGATCCACTCACAGTTTCTGAAGTCCGGACATCCATCCTCATCCAGGCTGTGAGAAGTCTTCATCCAGGCAGCATCTTCTATCTTCAGCCCGGCGCGGAGTGTCCTCTTCAATGCAAGGGAGCCTTTTCAAAATGGCGTCCCTTACATTCCTATTGGCTGATTTGGTTCTTGAAATTCAAATCAGCAAATAGGATGAGAGCTTCTTAAATCCTATTGGCTGTTCAAATCAACCAATAGGATTAGAGCTACTGAAATTCTATTGGCTGATTTGAATAGGAACAAGGATAATCGGACAGTCCGTTGCTAAAAAACAAAGCTTTATTTGCCAATGTTAAAAGCAGTGGAAACAGCAACTTCCACACAGAGGAGGCGCAACACTGGTGTTGCGCCTCCTCTGTGTGGAAGTTGCTGTTTCCACTGCTTTTAACATTGGCAAATAAAGCTTTGTTTTTTAACATCGGACTGTCCGATTATCCTTTGTTCCTGTTTTTATACACCAACAGGATGGTTCGTTTATTTATATATTATACCATGGTAGGCACTGGACATACAAGCTAGAAGCCTTTGGTTGGTGTTTGGCTTTGCTGGATACTGACACGGATCCGACTGTCATTCCGGACACTCCCCCTACCCCATTGGCTGTTGAAGACACGTCACGTCTGACGTCATCGAGACAACACCGTCCTCGTGGTTCAGAGGAGCTGCAGGGGCCCTGAAAGTGGTGGCAGTACCCAGCAAGGTTAACGCTACGCTGGCAACAGGAGGATACATCCTACTGGTTGGGTCACACCTGAAGCGGGCATGTAGCTGAATGGTGAGATTGTTGGCGTTTTCATTGATAAAAGGGGAATTTTTCTAGGGGTTAATGTACCGGGTTAATGTACCGGTATACACCCATAGTTTCCATTGGCAAGCTTGTTTTGTATTTGGACTGATCTATAATTTGGAGGTCTGTTTCTGTCTTTATCCCTCTCTTCATTTCTCTGATTTGAATAGCCAATAGAATTTCATTAACTCTTATCCTATTAGCTGTTTTGAACAGCCAATAGGATTTCAGTAGCTCTCATCCTTTTGGCTGCCTGGATGAGGATGGATGTCCGGACTTCAGAAACTGTGAGGGGATCTTCGGGGGTAAGTGTTAGGTTTTTTTAAAAAAAAAAATTGGGTGTTTATTTTAATTTTTTTTAGATTAGGGTTTTGGGCTTTAGGTAAAAGAGCTGAATGCCCTTTTAAGGGCAATGCCTATACAAATGGCCTTTTCAGGGCAACGGGTAGCTTAGGTTTTTGTTAGAGTTAGTTTTTTTTATTTTGGGGGGTTGGTTGAGTGGTGGGTTTTACTGTTGGGGGTCTTTGTATTTTTTCCAGGTAAAAGAGCTGATTTCTTTAGGGCAATGCCTTACAAAAGGCACTTTTAAGGGCTATTGGTAGTTTATTGTAGGCTAGGGGGTGTTTTTATTTTGGGAGGCTTTTTATTTTTATAGGGCTATTAGATTAGGTGTAATTGTGGTGCATAGGGACCGGAAGGGGAGGAAGCACGGTGATTCAGTGCTGCAGCTCAGTTGGGATAGAGCCGCTCTCCGTGCAACCACGCAGGCAATCTCCTAGGCAGCCGTATACTAGCTACTCCGTCTGCCGGACTTCAGCACATCCAGTGCAGCCTGCTACTAGCCCCCGGGCACTCGGGTTTTTTTTTTACTATACCTCCGGTCCACGTTCCTGATGACTAAGAGGCCTTTCACCCGGGTCTGTCTGGGCAACATTAACCAACCTTTGACCCGACTGGGTGTGATCGAAGAGCGGCGGCTCTTACCGATTGACGCTGGACCGATCCAAGACACAGAGGGGTCCTTCTATACGCCGGCATTTTTTGGTGTTGCGCCTCCTCTGTGTGGAAGTTGCTGTTTCCACTGCTTTTAACATTGGCAAATAAAGCTTTGTTTTTTAACATCGGACTGTCCGATTATCCTTTGTTCCTGTTTTTATACACCAACAGGATGGTTCGTTTATTTATATATTATACCATGGTAGGCACTGGACATACAAGCTAGAAGCCTTTGGTTGGTGTTTGGCTTTGCTGGATACGGACACGGATCCGACTGTCATTCCGGACACTCCCCCTACCCCATTGGCTGTTGAAGACACGTCACGTCTGACGTCATCGAGACAACACCGTCCTCGTGGTTCAGAGGAGCTGCAGGGGCCCTGAAAGTGGTGGCAGTACCCAGCAAGGTTAACGCTACGCTGGCAACAGGAGGATACATCCTACTGGTTGGGTCACACCTGAAGCGGGCATGTAGCTGAATTGTGAGATTGTTGGCGTTTTCATTGATAAAAGGGGAATTCTTCTAGGGGTTAATGTACCGGGTTAATGTACCGGTATACACCCATAGTTTCCATTGGCAAGCTTGTTTTGTATTTGGACTGATCTATAATTTGGAGGTCTGTTTCTGTCTTTATCCCTCTCTTCATTTCTCTGATTTGAATAGCCAATAGAATTTCATTAACTCTTATCCTATTAGCTGTTTTGAACAGCCAATAGGATTTCAGTAGCTCTCATCCTTTTGGCTGCCTGGATGAGGATGGATGTCCGGACTTCAGAAACTGTGAGGGGATCTTCGGGGGTAAGTGTTAGGTTTTTTTAAAAAAAAAAATTGGGTGTTTATTTTAATTTTTTTTAGATTAGGGTTTTGGGCTTTAGGTAAAAGAGCTGAATGCCCTTTTAAGGGCAATGCCTATACAAATGGCCTTTTCAGGGCAACGGGTAGCTTAGGTTTTTGTTAGAGTTAGTTTTTTTTATTTTGGGGGGTTGGTTGAGTGGTGGGTTTTACTGTTGGGGGTCTTTGTATTTTTTCCAGGTAAAAGAGCTGATTTCTTTAGGGCAATGCCTTACAAAAGGCACTTTTAAGGGCTATTGGTAGTTTATTGTAGGCTAGGGGGTGTTTTTATTTTGGGAGGCTTTTTATTTTTATAGGGCTATTAGATTAGGTGTAATTGTGGTGCATAGGGACCGGAAGGGGAGGAAGCACGGTGATTCAGTGCTGCAGCTCAGTTGGGATAGAGCCGCTCTCCGTGCAACCACGCAGGCAATCTCCTAGGCAGCCGTATACTAGCTACTCCGTCTGCCGGACTTCAGCACATCCAGTGCAGCCTGCTACTAGCCCCCGGGCACTCGGGTTTTTTTTTTACTATACCTCCGGTCCACGTTCCTGATGACTAAGAGGCCTTTCACCCGGGTCTGTCTGGGCAACATTAACCAACCTTTGACCCGACTGGGTGTGATCGAAGAGCGGCGGCTCTTACCGATTGACGCCGGACCGATCCAAGACACAGAGGGGTCCTTCTATACGCCGGCATTTTTTGGTGTTGCGCCTCCTCTGTGTGGAAGTTGCTGTTTCCACTGCTTTTAACATTGGCAAATAAAGCTTTGTTTTTTAACATCGGACTGTCCGATTATCCTTTGTTCCTGTTTTTATACACCAACAGGATGGTTAGTTTATTTATATATTATACCATGGTAGGCACTGGACATACAAGCTAGAAGCCTTTGGTTGGTGTTTGGCTTTGCTGGATTCGGACACGGATCCGACTGTCATTCCGGACACTCCCCCTACCCCATTGGCTGTTGAAGACACGTCACGTCTGACGTCATCGAGACAACACCGTCCTCGTGGTTCAGAGGAGCTGCAGGGGCCCTGAAAGTGGTGGCAGTACCCAGCAAGGTTAACGCTACGCTGGCAACAGGAGGATACATCCTACTGGTTGGGTCACACCTGAAGCGGGCATGTAGCTGAATGGTGAGATTGTTGGCGTTTTCATTGATAAAAGGGGAATTCTTCTAGGGGTTAATGTACCGGGTTAATGTACCGGTATACACCCATAGTTTCCATTGGCAAGCTTGTTTTGTATTTGGACTGATCTATAATTTGGAGGTCTGTTTCTGTCTTTATCCCTCTCTTCATTTCTCTGATTTGAATAGCCAATAGAATTTCATTAACTCTTATCCTATTAGCTGTTTTGAACAGCCAATAGGATTTCAGTAGCTCTCATCCTTTTGGCTGCCTGGATGAGGATGGATGTCTGGACTTCAGAAACTGTGAGGGTATCTTCGGGGGTAAGTGTTAGGTTTTTAAAAAAAAAAAAAATTGGGTGTTTATTTTTATTTTTTTTAGATTAGGGTTTTGGGCTTTAGGTAAAAGAGCTGAATGCCCTTTTAAGGGCAATGTCTATACAAATGCCCTTTTCAGGGCAACGGGTAGCTTAGGTTTTTGTTAGAGTTAGTTTTTTTTATTTTGGGGGGTTGGTTGAGTGGTGGGTTTTACTGTTGGGGGTCTTTGTATTTTTTCCAGGTAAAAGAGCTGATTTCTTTAGGGCAATGCCTTACAAAAGGCACTTTTAAGGGCTATTGGTAGTTTATTGTAGGCTAGGGGGTGTTTTTATTTTGGGAGGCTTTTTATTTTTATAGGGCTATTAGATTAGGTGTAATTGTGGTGCATAGGGACCGGAAGGGGAGGAAGCACGGTAATTCAGTGCTGCAGCTCAGTTGGGATAGAGCCGCTCTCCCTGCAACCATGCAGGCAATCTCCTAGGCAGCCGTATACTAGCTACTCCATCTGCCGGACTTCAGCACATCCAGTGCAGCCTGCTACTAGCCCCCGGGCACTCTGTTTTTTTTTTTACTATACCTCCGGTCCACGTTCCTGATGACTAAGAGGCCTTTCACCCGGGTCTGTCTGGGCAACATTAACCAACCTTTGACCCGACTGGGTGTGATCGAAGAGCGGCGGCTCTTACCGCTTGACGCCGGACCGATCCAAGACACAGAGGGGTCCTTCTATACGCCGGCATTTTTTTTCAGGAGAACACACTGCTGGACTGGGAAAGGGCACTGACCGGTGTTCCTGTTTACTGTAGGACCGGTAAGAGATTTGCGTTTTGCAACTAACCCGACTACACCCGCAACTAATCTACATGGTCCAGAGAGCGGAAGCATATACAGCTCATACAGCCTGGTCCTGTATGAGAGGCTTGGCCCATTTCATCCCTTCTATTAGTTGATGGAGCCTGGATACCTGTGGTTGGTTGCCACATATTCAACCCTGGATACGTCTTCACAAGCAAGGTCCGCCCCTGGAAGCTCCTACATAGGCGGGGTGTCTGATATCAGGACCCATCTAAGACGCCGCTCATAGGGCCTGCATACATATACCCTGGAAGTTCTTAAGAGCAGCCCCAGCAAACCAAGATTTCTCTGCTCGGACCAAAGCAACCCTCCTAAATTCGGCTATATTGCCAGTGTCTGCTGTCCGGGCTGGAGGCCTAATCCTGATTGTAACCAGAGTTGCTTTCACCCAGCTGTGTTACAGTTAGGCTGTCATCCTAGAAGGCAATTGGATCTAGACCATCTACAGGTCCTATTCAGTAATACCAGCAATTCTTTTGTCATCATATGAAGATCCCCTTCACCATAAAGGTACTCAAAGTGATACCGCCACCGTTCCGGTAAGGTTGCCAAAAATTAAAGTTATAAGACGCTGCTTGTTTGATCATGTTTTTGACATCTGACTAAGGAAATATAACGCTAACTTTACAAGCTGTCCAAGTTTGTTACCCTGATAACGCTGGGCACCCTGCTTATTCTCTTTATGCTCTTTATGCTCCTTTCTATCCCCTCCAAGGTTATATACCAGAAGCTTTACTAACATGCTGGCAAGACTGTGACTTTGGATAACCTGTTACTGCATATGCTTATTTTGCTACCAAAATTCTTACCTTTCTTCTTGCCAAAAATTTAAATATAACTATCTGGACACCTGCTTGCTGGACGCTAAGACCCATCTCACGGGCCTAACTTAAGACATTTTGCTTCTCTCTCTTTTTTGCAGGTTTTTTTTTTTTTTCTTTTTGCTATATCACTGTATTTTGATTGCTGTTATTTGCAGATTTTCTTTTCTTTTTTATTACAGTTTTTCATTTCTGTTAATTAATTTGATTACGCAACTGGACGCAGGTCCAAAACACAAGGTTATAACCTAGCAAGGGTTAAATTGCTGATAAGCATGCTTAAGGTGTAAACGCATTTGCTGGTCTGTTGTTATTCTTTTCAAAGCTGACAAGGTCCAACCTTTGATTATTTTGTTACCCTGAGATTGTCTCTGTTTTCCAGTTTTCTCTCTATTACTTGTCAACCTGGATTTAAAAGAATCCTACTTATTATAAAAAATATATTACCCACTAATCACAGACCTGGTCACAGGAACTGACAGGTCTCTACACATCCCCCATTAAACAAAAGTTGACTGAACTACCCCCTCACTTTTTCATCACTACCAATCAACACTCATCAGACCCACCATATTCACGATATTCATATTATCCATATTATATTATCACTGTTTTTTGCAGCACATCACTTTTTTTTTGTTTTGTTTTGTTTTGTTACACTTGCACTACCACTATATGGATAAATTTATTACTAATCACAAGTTAAATACTTTAGCTATGCCACCCAAAACAAGAGACAAGAAGTCCAGGACCAGTATAGACAATTCAGCAAATTTAACACCATTAACTAACTTGGTAGATATAGTCAGGGAGCCCCAAGACATATTTAAACAAATTTCAGACCTTATGATCCCTCAATTTGATTATCTCAAAACCGAGATAGTAAATCTTACTAATGAGGTAAAGCTTTTTACAAATAGGTTAGACGAATTAGAACAGCGTATGTCAGACCTAGAAGATACAAATGCACAACAAGCAACCACTATTTGAGAACAAGCAATACAACTGGTTAATGTCCAATATAAACTGAATGAGCTCAGAGACCGGAATAGACGCAACAACATCAGAATAATTGGTCTACCTGAGACCGCAGATTTTATCAATCTCATTCAGTTTGTATCAAGGTCATTACCGCTGGCACTAGGTATGGACCCCAACACCCTTCCATTGGCAGTCGAAAGGGTACACCGTACAGGGGCACCAAGAAATTTATCTGATGGAACAAATAAGAGCAGACCAATAATAGCAAGATTCCTGAACTTCCAGGACAAGCTCAAAGTCATGCAGCTCTATAAAAAAAATCCCTTTTTCAATACAAGATAAGTCAATACTTATATTTCAAGACTTTTCGTCTGAAACAATGATGCAGCGTAAAGAGATGACGCCCCTTTGTTCTAAACTCATTGCTAGTGGCATTAAGGCTACTGTCGTATACCCAGCCAAAATAAGAATATTTTCTGAAAGCGAACCCATGACTATGAGCGACCCCAGGGAGGTCAGAGAATTTGCACATAAAAAAGGTATTATCCTGTAAAGACAGAGTCAAAGTGTATATTGATTTATGTTATCTATAATTATAATTATGATGCTGATAGTTGGCAATGTTAACCCAGTAGAGGGTTTTCTTTTCTTCCTTTCTTCTTTTTTTTTTTTTTTTCTCTCCCTCGTGTGTCTTCCCCCCCACTACATGCTACTAGATATACTCCCATGATATATGTTTAAATGAGACCCCAACTCAATTTAGCGTCATGGAACGTTGGTGGCATTACGTCACCGCAAAAACGGAATAAAATCTTATCGCAACTTAAACGCTCTAAGCCAGATATAGTCTTCCTACAGGAGACCCACCTGAGGGAAGCGGAACTCCTGAAACTTAAGATGGGATGGGTAGGGGAGGTTAAAGGTACTTCATGTCAGAATAGGAAGAAGGGAGTAGCATTCCTTTTTAATAAAAATTTACAATATGATATAATAGACTTAGTACTGGATCCAGAGGATAGATACATGATCCTGCAAATCTCAATCAATGGCATGGTTTTCAATCTATGCAATCTCTATGCTCCTAATAAAATAGACCAAGCATTCTGGGACAAACTACAGACTCTTCTTTTTAACCTACACGCGAAGAATCTCGTTATCGCGGGTGATTTTAATTTAACTATATTCCCGACCCTAGATAGACTTAAACCAGCCTTAAAGGGACACTGTAGCCAAAAAAAAATATTTTGTGATTCAGATTGAGCATGCAATTTTAAGCAACTTTCTAATTTACTCCTATTATCAAATTGGCTTCATTTTCTTGGTATGTTTATTTGAAAAGCAAGAATGTAAGTTTAGATGCCGGCCCATTTTAGGTGAACAACCTGGGTTGTCCTTGCTGATTGGACAGCACCTTTAAACAAGTGCTGTCCGTGGTTCTGAACCCACAATTTGCTGACTCCTTAGCTGAGATGCCTTCTTTTCAAATAAAGATTGCAAGAGAATGAAGAAAAATTGATAATAGAAGTAAATTAGAAAGTTGCTTACAATTACACGCTCTATCTGAATCATGAAAGAAAAAATTTGGGTTCAGTGTTCCTTTAAATAGAAATAGCAAACAAGAATCAAAAATATTTAAAAACTTTATAAATTTCCTACATATGAAAGATATATGGAGGATACAGAATCCAGACATAAGACATTTCACATGCGAGTCACACTCATATCAAACAATGTCAAGGATAGACTATTTTCTCGTGGCTGAAAATATGCTGGGGTTAGACATGCTAGCAGACATAAAAGAGGTGGTTATTTGAGATCATGCGATTCTCACTCTAAAGATCACATTAAGGAATACATTAGGTGGCACTAATAACAGGCTATTCTTCCCAAGATATATGTTGGAGAATGTTAAGTTTAAAGCATGGCTGAGATCAAAATGGAATGAATTTTTTTAAATAAACTCCTCCCCATCTATTCAGTCAGAAATCTTGTGGGAATCTTTTAAAGCCATAATCAGGGGGGAAATCAAGCCCTACTTAGTAATACAAAAAAAGATTATGACAAAGAAGGATATACATTTAGCGAATCAATTGCGAAATGCCTATAACTCTCATGTCAGTGATCCCTCACAAAAATTATGGCAGATTTATCAACATCGTAAAAAGGAAAGAGAAACCTTCTTATCACAAAGGGTTGCACAAGACATCCTCAGAACTAGGTCATTTTATTATAGACATGGGGGGAAAGCTGGGAAGTTCCTGGCAGGCCTTACTAAAGCTAAAAATAAGAAAGTCATGATTGAGGCTCTTATTACCCCTTCAGGTAGAATTACTAAACCTAATGAAATTACTAATTGTGTTTCAGAATATTTCCAAGAGCTCTATGCGAAAGACAAAATAGATTGGGCTTCTAAGCATAAATTTTGGCAAAATATTCAAATTCCAAAACTAAATATAGACCAACAAGAGGCGCTAAACGCCCCTATTACCCATAACGAAGTAATTAAGGCAATAAAAAAAGCAGCAATAAATAAAGCTGCAGGCCCCGACCAGATCCCCATAGAGCTCTATAAAATTCTATTAGAGGATATAGTACAGACATTAGTACTACTTTTTAACAGTTACTACTCTGATGCAAAACCCCCCTCTAGATATTTTTCAGCCTCTCAAATAGTTTTAATTTAAAAAAAAATAAAGACCCGGAACTGATCAGCTCATATAGGCCGATATCTCTTTTAAACAGTGATTATAAAATACTAACGAGTATCCTTGCTGAAAGGCTTAAGCTAATAATAGGCCCCCTCATACATAAAGATCAGGCTGGCTTTATGCCAGGGCGGAATGCAACACGTAATCTGAGGAGACTCCAATTGATATTAAATAAATTTTTCTTAGAGAAGAATGGTCCACTAAAATCACCTGATGCTGCAATAATATCAATTGATGCCGAGAAGGCCTTCGACTCCATTTCCTGGGATCATTTGTTCTCTACTCTTCCCAGGTATGGAGTCGAGGGTACCTTCTTAAGCTTCATCAAATTAATCTATAAATCCTCCAACACCTCTATCTTGATCAATAATTCCCATACTACTAACTTCCCACTTTTTAAAGGCTCGAGACAGGGCTGTCCACTCTCCCCCTATCTTTTTAATTTAGCGCTTGAACCTTTAGTAATATAGATAAGAAAAGAAATAGAGGGGATTAAAATAGGGAAGATGAGAATTACTACATTACTGTACGCCGATGACCTCTTAGTCTTGACAGCCAATACAGCGAGTAATATACCAATATTAACACAGATTCTTCAAGAATTTAGTAGCTTCTCTGGGTATAAAGTTAACATGTTAAAATCAGAGATCTTTTGGATTAAAAAACACAAAGACTCGGCGCAGTCATATTACTTTAAGGAAGCAAATTCTACTTTTGTATACCTGGGGATAACGATGTCTTTAGGTAGTAAGGAATGGTACGACCTAAATTATAAGCCAATTCTCATTAAAATTAAACGTGACTTAGGAAATTGGACTAAATTCCATCTTAAAATGGTGACTTTCCCCAAAATTTTACACTTGATGCAAAATCTCCCAATTATAATAAAACAAGCAGACATAAAAATAATCAAGCAACTAATTACACAATTCATATGGGGGGGGGGGGAAGAAAAGCCATTGCATATAATAAATTAGTTTTATCCAGACATGACGGGGGACTAGCATTGCCAGATATAGAGTTTTATAATTTAGTGTGTATTTCTAAAATAGCTTTGGACTGGTTAACAGGGCCATATTATTACACAGATTTAGCTACAGAAGAATCGTTTGTTCAGCCATATTCCCTGAAGGCCCTGCTTCACTGTAACCCTGATAAATGCCCAAGGAAAATTAAGAAGATGCCAGTTATCTATAATGTAATTCAGGCGATGTGGGGGGCTGGCGGTTTAGGGGTTAATAGGTTTAGTTAGTAGCGGCGGTGTCGGGAAGCGGCAGAATAGGGGTTAATAACTATTATAGTGGCGGGTATGTGAGCGAGCGGGCGGTAGATTAGGGGTTAATACGTTTTAAATAGTGTTTGCGATGCGGGAGGGCCTCGGTTTAGGGGTTAATAGGTAGTTTATGGGTGTTAATGTACTTTTTAACAATTTAGTTATGAGGTTTATGAAACATTTTTGTTACACAAAATCCATAACTACTGGTCTCAGATCGCGGAATGGATCATGTCGGTATAGGCTGTAACGCAAGCATTTTAGCCTCACCGCACAACCTGTAATACCGGCGCTATGGAAATCCCACACAAAAAACATTTTTTTGAGTTCAGGATTGACGTTGCGTTACAGGCTAAAATGCTTGCAGTATAGCTATACCGACACGACTTGTAATGGTTGCGTTACTGTTTTTACACCAAAATTGAAATTTTTTCAGGGTTAAAACCATAACGCACAACTCGTAATCTAGTCGTATTTGAACTATTGTTTGCCCCAGTGTCACTATCAGTTCTACTACTGCTTGTTCTGCCACTGTCCTGATTCTCTCCATATTTTATGGCAGCCGCCAGGTGGGTTCATCAGAATATGAAAGGTTGTCTCTCAGTCAGCAGCAGCAGGATAGGCACTGCAAGAGTAATAGATAATCCCATTATGCCAAGTAGTCAGCGAGAAGAGGATATTATTGTGCAGGTTTCCCCAGTCTCTGAGTGGAGCAGCTGCATTTTGGTTAGAGACAGTAGCCTGTTTGGTGGGACCCACTGAAATCCCCTCAAGAAAGAAGAGTAGTCTCTCTGAAATGGTAAACCAACTAAATAGAATTTGGGGAGCAATGAAACTTTATAAAACTTAAAGGGACATTAAACTCCCTCAAAATCTCGCAATCATCCAAAACCTACATAGCCATAAATTTAGCTCTTTCACCCAGGTTACTGAGGAAGACGTTTCTGCCCTTATACTGTCCTCTCACCCCACTACCTGTCCCCTCTACCCCATCTCCTCACAGCTACTCCCCTCCCTCTCTTCTACCCTTACCTCTATATTCACACACATCTTCAACCTCTCCCTCAGCACCGGTATATTTCCCTCATCTCTAAAACATGCACTGGTCACACCTATCCTCAAAAAACCTTCCCTTGATCCTACCTCCCCATCCAACTACTGCCCTATTTATTTTTTGTAATATAGTTGTTGTTTTTTTCTGTAATGGTAGGTTGTTTTTTTCTGTAATGGTAGTTTTTTTTTTTTTTTTAAATTTAATATTAGGTTTTTATTTAATTTTACAGGTAAATTTTTATTTTTTATTTTAACGTAGTTTAAGATTTTTTTTAGATAATTTAGGGGTATTTTATTTTGGGTTAAGTTAGGGCGGTTTAGGGGTTAATAGTTTATTTAGGTACTTTGTGATGTTGGGGGATGGTGGTTTAGAGGTTAAAGGGACAGTTTACTCAAAAATGTTCTCCCCTTTAATTTGTTTCCATTGATCCACTTTAGCTGCCGGAGTGTATTACATTGTTTACAAGTAGCTCCTTTATCCTTATATTGCATTTTAAATAGTTGATTTAGCGTGTGGTATCCCCACCTATTCTGAAAGTTTGTGGCCGCAGGTCCAAGCTATAGATAAGCTTTGTAAACACAGCCAGCAGAATGAATTACACTTCCAGTGGGGTAAAGCAGAGATAAGGTAATAAAATGTTGATTTTCCATTGTTCTCTCCAAGTATTGGTGATTGGTTTACGGACAGATATAAGATAAAGAAGCATTTATATGTGCACAATGTGATAAAGTAATGAGATCTGATTATACCTACAAGCTCAACCCATTTTATTAGGTTGTGGCTTCAAAACACAAAATCAGACCTTTAATATACACAAAAAAACCTTTAAAAGCTAATTTTCATAATTTTTTTACTCTGCAGTTGGTAAATAAAGCAAGTTTATTTAGGTATGTTGCGGTGTGGGGGATGGCGGTTTAGGGGTTAATACTTTATTTAGGTATGTTGGGGTGGCGGTTTAGGGGTTATACTTTATTTAGGTATGCTGTGATGTGGGGGATGGCGGTAGAGGGGTTAATACTTTATTTAGGTATGTTGCAATGTAGGTGGATGGCGGTTTAGGGGTTAATACTTTTATTTAGGTTTTGAGATGTGGAGGGATGGCGGATTAGGGCTTATTAGGCTAGGAGCTTATGGTAGGGTGTTATTTTTTCTTTTCTCCATTTATTTCTATGGGGAATGCGAAAATGTAAGGTCGTTTGATTTCCATGAGAGAACACATGCACATACAGGCAAAAACTCTGTTTAGGAATTTCGGGTTACCGCTAGTGCAAAATACATTTTTTTTTCAACTTGTAATACCAGCGGAACCGAAGAAGCACAAAAAGCCTAACGTTTCTTTCATGATTCAGATAGAGCATGCAATTTAAAAGCAACTTTAGAATTGACTACGATTACCAATTATTCTTTGTTCTCTTTGTATCTGTTGTTGAAAAACAGGGACGTAATATAAAATTGTATGCTCTGCCTGAATCACAAAGAAAATTTTTGGGTTACATATCCCTTTAAAATTTATTATAAACTTTAAAATGACAAGGATGGTTTACATGGATGGTAACCACATATGACAGTAATGAAGAGCCCCCTCATCTGTTGTACATCAGCTGCACTCATCGGCTGTACTCATAGCTGTACAAACACAGTAAACCACAAGCTATTTAAAAACCGCAATACATATTCATTGGTCAACACAAAACAATGCTGTAAAAGAGACCACCCCATACCCTTATTTGTGTTTAAGGTGGTCGAAAAAATTATTTGCTTTCCTTTTCCTTGAACCACTTCTATATTGAAAAGTTTACAGACTTAGGGCTATATTAGCTCTCCACTTTGTAATAGCAGTGCAAGCTTATGTGTGCTGGTATTACAAGTTACTTTTAGAAAATTAACCAGAGATCTAATCTTTGGTTTATTTTCTGAGAACTAATTGCTACCGCAAGCTTGCGGTAGCAATAACCAGCCACTTGTAATGGCTATTTATTTATTGCATGCCCGCAAACGGGAAAATTTGCCCGTTTGCAGACACGTAATAATTTAGCGCTCCAATTGTAATCTAGCTCTTAAGGTTTAATTAGACCCTTTACAATATAATATACTCTATTTAATGATTAAATATTCCTCCTTCTGTTTCATTACCATATATTCAATAATAACATAACTTTTACCCCATCATACTCAACTATCTACTTGAAAATACAATCACTATGATGGAATGGCCTATTCTCAACTGTTGTCAGATTCGCTAGCCAATTTTGAAAGTCTATGCTCCTTTAGAATCTATAGTCCACCATGGTTGTTAAACATACTGAATTTCAAAGTCTTTTGGACATTTAGCTCCAAATCTTTATGGAGCTAATACCAAACGTTTATAAAATCATATTTGAGTCTAGTCCATTTGGAACTATTACTTAATTTGAAAATTTAGTAAATTGCCTTCTTTGTTAAAAGCACACCCTGCCCCCCCCCCCTCAGGTTAGATTTTACCTTTTCAATAATGGTCCATTTTTGTGCCTTGTTCAACATTAGAAAGCGGTTCACATATGCGTATGCTTATTTCACTTGCAGTGAGTCCCACATAGTGTACCTCACATTCCCTACAAGTATTTAAATATATAAGATATGTAGAACGGCAGTTGATGACCATCTCATGTTGAAGCATTTCTCCAGTAACATCACATCTAAAACCATACACAGGAGACAGGTATTCACATGCCATACATCTTTATGAGAAAGCCAAGAACTAGTTCTCTGTGTGTCTTATTCACCAATCAGTAGAGAAAGTAAATAGAGAAGATCTCCTTAAAATGAAACAGGATAAGACCAGGCAATGAACTTTGTTAGACAATACAGTGGGCAATATCAACAGATATGAGGAGTATGGGATGATTAAAGTAGTGACAAAAGATTGCAGATATTCTCATAGAAGAGGCAAAACCATTTGTAATTCTGTAGAACCTACCCAAAAAAGACACAGATACATTTTATCAACTTGAAATACCAATGGCTCCAGAGTTATTCCCAAAAATATTGCATACAGAAAGAGAAGTGCTCTACTAGGAATGAACAACAGCTAAGTAGCATGTTCTATAGTGAGTAACCACCTAAAAGCAGCCTCTTTTTGCCCAATTGTGCTTTTCACAGAGGATAATTTTCCTGAAGCCCAACTGAGCTAAAGGAAACTACTGTAAACACAAACTATAGAGTTCCTGCGCTAAATAAAAAGACCAGAACTACAAAAAATAAGATATCCCAAATCTTAAAAAATGTTAGAATGCAAACAACAAATGTAGACGCCCAGAAAGGCAGGTCTTATGTTAAATAAAACAGATATATACGTGAAATAAATAAAAATAAAAAAATTACATTTTAATGAAAACACATAAAAAAAATGCAAATCACAATTAAGCAGCTGCTATGTACGATAAAAGCAAGAATAAAGTTAATTCCTCTGCTGCAGACAGAGAAATCTGTATTGTAATCCAAGAAAGTCACAAGTGTAGCAAAGAAAAGGAAACAATCCAGCTGATGTAGTGATTCCAAATGTCTCTCACTTATTTCCTCATCTCTGAACCTAAGTCAGGCTATTTTTTTATAGCAGAATTAATCACAAAGGCATATTATCTATGGTTACTTCCGTATTGAATATCCTTTAAGGGAGATTAAATTAAATCTTAGTCACAAACTGCCATTTCTGTCACAAAGTAGTAAGTCACCAAGCTCCACTCCTCTATATTCTGCGGTGTTCCGTTTGAGATTAGACCACATCCCTTTCACTGGATGCAACCATCACAAGGTGTATGGTACCCTCACAGTATCAGGAATAAACTGCATTCATTTGGTTTGTTGTCTTATAGTTTATATCTTCTCTTCCTCATATCCCCTATCTATATTTTTTGACTCACTAGATCTTCTTTCTTACTACAATTTTTTTTAATCCTCAACATTTGTCCTTTCTGAATATTTTCTTTCTACCGGCTATGATGACAGCTGGTGGAATGAATAAAATTATTGCAATCAACTGGTTTAAAAAAATGTTTTAGTATGCACCCTACCATTATCTATAAAAATGTCCAAATCTAGAAAAGTAAAACGCTATTCAAGTCATTAGAGTTCATTAATTCAAAAATATTTTAAAAAGATTCCTCTGTTCCCTTCCAGAATGAATATTTCCAGGACCCCATAAACAGATTAGCATAGCTGGGGGCAAACCTAGTCCCTATAGCTGTGTCACATAGTTGTTCATACAAAATAGTCTTCAAAACGAAAATAATTATGAGTCAAAATTTACCTAATGCCTTCCATTAAAAATTATCTCTGTACTGGTCTTAGTTCTGTATCCCCTACAAGGAAAGTATGTACGGCCTCTAAACCATCTTTATGATCTATACTTGTATACAAGGATGCTACATCACAGCTTATTAACCACATATTTTCTTCACACTTTACATTTTCCATAATTTTTACAACCTCTGTAGAGTCTTTTAAGTATGAATCATGCTGGACAACATATTTCTGTAGAAATGTATCTATATACTGAGACATATTGGATGTCACTGATTCTATACCCGAAACTATAGGTCTTCAAGGAGGACCATTTAGTGATTTATGTATTTTTGGTAAAATATAAAAGGCCGGAATCCTAAGGTACTCTTGTAATAGGTAGTGGTACTGATATTCTTTATCATTTTAAACTCCAACTTGTTTATATACCTTTTAATTCCCATCTATAAATGGTGGTTGGATTTATTCTCCATTTCTTATATGTGTTAGTATCTTCTAATAGGTTATTACAGATACCTGTATAAAGATATTTATCTAAAATTACAATACCCCCACCCTTATCTGCATTTTTTAAATTTATCCCTTTATTGTTTTCAATATTTTTTATTAGATCCAGCTGTTTTTTAGATAAGTTGAATTGCACCTTATTTATCTTTTTATCTGGTAGATTTTTTATTTCCTTCAAAACTTCATGTTCAAAATTCCCAATAATAGGGCCTTTTCATGTTATGGATGAAAGATTTATTTTCACTTTTGAATGGATAAAACCATTTTTATCTATATTGCTTCCTACCCCAGTTTCCTGTTGCTGTTTTAGCAAAATAACATTTAAGTTAGAGATTGCATGAATCTAGATGCATCTATATGTTTCAAATCTATTTTTTTGTGGGTGCAAATGGCAGCCCTTTTGATAATATCTTACTTTCTTTTGCTTTTCTCCAATTGGTTGGTGATCTTATATTTTCCATCTCTTGCCTTTTTGAGGTTGAGGGGTATGGATTTCCCCAGTTTCTTTGATTGAAAGTGGAAAATCTATTCAATAGTTGGATATTAGGTTTCCTAGAAGTTACTTCTGAGTACAGGATTTATTCCTATTTTATTTCCTTATATCTTTTTAAGGGTTATTTTTGTCCCAATTCTGAGAACAGGGTCTTTCTGGTTCTAATCTTATATTACTCTGTCTCTCCAGTGCTTTTTGGTAGTTTCTGTTATCAATTTTGTATTTATTATATCTCCATTTATGTTATTTTAGTAGTAGATCAGTTGTTCCATTTGTTCTTTTAATTGTTTTTCTTTGTCTTTATGGACTTGTAGACTCTCAGTTTTTTTAATTTCACCTCAAGTTCATTTATTTAATTTCCTAACTTGATCAAAATGTATTCTTTGATCAATGTCATTAGTTTAATAGAGGCTTCCTCCAATATTTCTCTCCATTTTACTTTAAATGTTATCCTCTACTTTAAAGGAACACTCTTTTTTTAATACAAAGGCCCTTGAGTACTCTTTTTACCTCTATATATTTTTCAAGAAATAAATATTCCATCCTATATTTTATTTCCATTTTCTTCCTCGCCTCAAGTAATTGTAATTGTTCTTCAACATTATTATTATTATTATACTTTATTTATGAAGCGCCATCATATTCCGCAGCGCTGTCCATGGATACAGATCATTTAAATAAAGCAATAGTATAAAACTTCTAAGACTAAGAGACAGGACAAAATTTACAAACACATACAGGAGGAATTGAGGGCCCTATTCCCGTGGGAACTTACAATCTAGAAGGGTAGGAGGTTGAGAAACAGGAGTTGAGGACTGCAAGATTGAGAAAGATGTTAATGCAGAGTTAGATAAGGGAAATGTTGTTAGGTAAGAGAAATATTATTGAGTTGGGTGGTAGGCTTCTCTAAACAGCAAAGTCTTCAGAGAGCATTTAAAGGAAGACAGATTAGGGCAAAGCCAGACAGCATGAGGGAGAGTGTTCCAGAGGGTAGGTGCTGCATGACAGAAGTCCTGTAGTCTAGCATGAGAGGAGGTGATAGTCGCAGATGCAAGGAGCAGGTCATTGTTGGATCTTAGTAGGCAGGCTGGAGTATACTTGTTGATTAGAGAGGATAGGTAGAGGGGGGAGCGGTGTTGGTGAGCGCTTTGTATGCAAGGATGAGAATTTTGAATTTTATCCTGCTGTGTATGGGGAGCCAATGAAGGGACTCACAGAGCGACGGGAAAGGTGGATCAGCCTGGCAGAGGCATTTAGGATGGATTGAAGGGGGGAGAGGCGGGAAAGAGGAAGGCCAGTAAGTAGGTTATTGCAGTAGTCAAGTCGGGAAATAACAAGGGAGTGGATTATTTGCTTTGTGGTGGGAAAGGTGCACAGAAAAGGTTGAATCTTAGAAATGTTGTGTAGATGGTTTCTGCAGGATGTAGAAAGCGATTGGATATGGGGGGCGAAGGATAGATTCGAGTCAAGTGTAACTCAGAGGCAGTTGCTGACATGAGAAAGGACAGAGGGAGAGAGAGCAGGGGTGAAGAGGTAGATCTGAGTGTCATCAGCATAGAGGTAATATTTGAAGCCATAACAGTTGATAAGTTTACCCAGCGAAGAAATATAAATGGAAAAGAGTAGAGGACCCAGAACAGATCCTTGAGGTACTTCAACAGACAGAGACATTGGAGAGGAGGAGTCACCGGCAAATGACACAGAAAAAGACCTGAGAATGCATATCAGCAGTCATTATCGTTTAAAAAGAGTAAACACAGTTGATAATAAATGGCTTCAGCCAAACACTAACCATGAGTGAAAGAAAAGTTTTTTTGTGCTATCATTCATATTCTCTGAAAAATGGCCAAGAAATCATAAATTCTGCCAGGGTATGTAAACTTATGAGCACAACTGTAAGGTAAGGAGAGGAACGGAGAGAGGGTCCTATATAAACTGCCTGTAGCGAAGGGTAAGGTATGAGCATGTGAGCATGCCTGTGGAATAGGCATGAGTCTGTTAAAAGGAAAAGCAGTTCTGAAAACATAGCAGTATTTTTTTTTTTTTTTAATATATTTTTATTGAGGTTCAGAATAAGGCATACATAGAATATAATAAACAAAGCGTCACAGTAAATTAAAATAACAGGTAGATTAAAACATAGGTTTAAGTAGAGACACAATGCATACCTGAAGAAAAAATAATTCAATATTACGTTGTGAAAATACAATGCCTAACACTCTATATGCTCCCTAGACGATAACAGAGGCCACTCTTGGGCCTCAACCAATGGTATATAATCATGTATAGGGGGCTATTTCAAATGTAAAAGACCACTTTTGGATCTTTAAATGAGAACCTCTTTTTTTTTTTTTTTTATAAAATAGTAGAATACTATAACTGATAGCTGAAAATTTTACCGTATGGCAATTTGAATGTTTTGTAGTAACAAGGCATAGTTGAGGGGGTAACAGTAGGTAAAACATTTGAACAGACAGGTTAAGTGTTAGAATATTTGTTACCAACTTGATGTTTAAACAGGGCTCTGCCTATGATAAAATTAATACAGGACATGGTGATACTTAAAACAGTTTGAAAAGGTGCTTAGGACAGGAATATCTACCTATATATAGAAAAAAATAAAACAGTGAATCCACTCTTAGAGAGAGGTTATAGCTAATATTTATAAGGTTTAAGCTCAACTGAGACCCACTGGGCCATGGAGTAATACAATAACCGTGTAGCTGGCACTAGTACCTTGACTAATAATTAAACTCTCACATCTTTCCTGTATTGTAAACCTAAGGACAGATACGTTGTGAGTGGAATAGTGTCTAAATATCTGGGTCCCTGCAATAAATTAAAATATAGTTTAAAAAGGCTTAGGTTGGATTAGGTTGCAATATAAGGCTATTTCTGAGATTCTAAGAAAAAATTAGACCTCAAAGAAAAAGACATACTGCCTCGGCCGCTGGCAGCTGTCTGGTGGTTAATAATAAAAATTCCTTCCTAGAGCTCTCATGTATCTAGAGGCCACAAAGCCCCTCTTCTACCATAGGATATAGCTGTACAACCATCTGTGTGATTTTGTAGTTGTGTGCGTGTATATAGGGAACGTTATGTATAAGGTAGGGACACAGCTCGTTGTGTGCATGACGCAGTAAAATATGTTTACCTAGTGTACATGGACCGTAGACATGCAACATATTAAACATTTGAGTACATAGGGTATCATTATTATACTCAGATAAAAGAATACAATGAATTGTGCTTACTAATCAACTAGAAGTGATAGTTCAATAAACTTATTAACATTGAGAAATGGATTTTACATAACTTAGAAAAAAGCTATAACGCTTTGGGACCCAGCTAAAACATCAAGCAAAGTCCGTATTGCTTAAACAATATATGTCTAATAATTATCCCATCTCAAAATAGTTCAGCCAGACCACATAGGAATGTAAATCATACACCCAGCTAATTTTCCAGCTCCAAACAGAGTAAAAAATGTTATCTGGGCAGGGGGTCCCCATGAGGAGATTTACCAAGGTATAAACTACCAGTCTGCCTCCCATGATCTGAGGATATCTGCCTTTCGTCGCCAGAGTGACTAACCGCTTTTTGAGAAGGAGAGTTCCTGCAAGGAGGTTAGCAGACATGAGTTCTATCTGGGTAGGTCCTTTAGCAGTTATCAGTGAATCATCCACTGCTTCCATCAAAAGCTCCGTGTCGAAGAGTGCCCCCGGGACCAAAATCAGTTGGGAGGCCGGTACATACACATCCGTGTCTAGATCTGAGGGAAGGGCTGCTGCCATGCTCACCGATATCGCTCTCGTTTCTGCAGTACCGCAGCCAAGCTCTACATCGCCTCCCACACATGTCTCTCTGACATCAATTAGGAAAGGCAGGCTTCCCAGCTCTCTGCTTGCGTCCATCACTGCAGCCTCCGAGCATAGCTGCTTACTGTGTAGTGTTAGGGGAATCCGGGGCCAAGGCCCCAAAGCTCCATCTTCCCCAACTAGCTTAAGAGGGGGGTCTCCCAAACCGTTAGTTTGCTCTTTCTCTCCAAGAGGGTAAAATGCCTTTTCAATCGCACGTAGAAGGGATTGGTGGTGGTTTTCCAAAATCCTCTCCAGCTCTGTCCAGAACACCCCATCGGTCTCCATGTCCCAGCTAGTACAGAGAAGGTGGACAGTCAGGCAGGCCAATTAGCCGTAGTTACCCCGTCACAGAATATCGTAACCCCAGAGTTTGGGGGGGGGGGGTTCAGTGTGCGGATGCCCCAGACCTATGCTGCATATCTCACACAGGACTCGGTTTTAAAATCTAAGCTTTAAGTCCAATATGGCTGCCGGGTCCGTGTGGAAGCTGACCGCATAGCTGACCCAAAGAACATAGGCCAAGACACTGTCAAATCATCTGCTCCTGGCTGCAAGTAGTTTCCAATTGATATATTATTCGTAAAAATGTGGGTTAATGGGTAGTTATAATATTTTCCACTTCAAAATCTTCTTAAATTCCAGGAGCTTCACTGAGACACGTCCTGCCGCTTTGGGCTCAAGCACCGCCCCCCACATAGCAGTATTTTAAGTGCAAAATTTTGGTTTGGAAGAGAAAATATTTAGCTTGCCTCAAATCTTCTTCAAATCTTCTTCAATTCTTGACTAATTCCTAGCGCTGCCACTTAAAGATGTCACTTAGACTGAGATGGCAGCTTAGAAATGGTGTTCTCTGCAAATACTAAACCCAGCAAATGCGATACCTAAAGCTGATCTTAAATTTTATTACAAGGACAGAGACTCCTATTTTGCAATAACTTTTCCTTTACTGAACAGACAGCAATTAAAAGCATTGAAAAATTTGAATAAATAATACAGAAAAAATTAAACCAATGAGGTTACAGTAACAGGTTATGTAACTAGATAACAGCCAATAAGATAACATGCAGAGGTATAAGAGGTAACAGTCCCAACAGCTAATCCTCTTTTCACTTTGCTGAACAGACGTTAAGTATATTTTAATTTCATTGTTGAATACATAAATTGTTTATTTGTTGTTTTAATACAATTCTTATTTATGCTTTTGTACTTTCTTTGTGTTTATTAAACTGCTTATTGCCGTTTTTTACCAAATATAATTCCTAATTTTCATGTCTTATTAATTTGCTTACTTCTGTATTAAACTCACTGTTAGTCTGGTAGTTTATTACTTCCCTTGTGTTTTCGTTCCGTTTTTTGGCTTTCATTCCTTGTCTCCTTGCTTCTCCGGTTGCTCTGTCCTTCTGCAAGGGTTTATTCATAGTCGGCCCTTATCTCCGCCCCCTGTTAGTGACGCATCACACTTTCTTTTCCCGCCCTCAGATCCGCCTCAGTCCTGTCACTTTCAGTCATCCCTTCAGCCGTTCCTGCTTATTAACAAGTTTAGCAACTTTTGTTGCAAATCGTTTGATTTTTTATTTTTACATTGTGTCATATTTCTTTTTGTTAAGTATTTGGTAGCTTCCCAAATTCTTAACTTTTGATATAGCTGTGTGGTTAGCTTGTCAAGTTTTAATATACAAGGTCCTCAGTTTGATTCCCTGTAATTGCCTAGAAATATATAATTTGGTTTTAGTTTTTTTATTCACAAAATTTATTCTAATTCAATTATATATATTTACTAAGCTGAATATTAATATTATTATTTCAACATCATTATAATTTGCTTATTTTAACATGTCTAATGAAAACATTTCTGATGTTTCTAATAAATCTTTACAAGACATTATGTCTTCTATGGCTTCCCTTCAACAACAGATGCAGTCTGTAATGGTTGCAGTTAATACCTCTGGCCAAATTCACAGAAAAGCAACCAGTAAAAGAAAACATTTAAATTCTAATCCTAATGGAAATTCAACTGTCATTTCTACTGATAAATTAAATAAAAGCCTGCATAGTTCAGACAATGAGTCAGCGCTTATAAAGAATTTACAAAATGATTCGTCTGAGGATTCTGATAATGTTTCTTTTAAACCCAAGAAACAAAAACTAAAGCGCAAGTTTTATGTTGACACTGTTTCAACAACTGAGTCAGACGACTCCTATAATTCTGTCAAATTTTATGATAATGATGAAAATAAAGATGAAAATAAAGAGGAAAATAATGATTCTCTTTATGAGGATGTTTCAGACTCATCATCCTCAAACAATGATTCCCCTAAATATAAAAGATCTAAGAAATCTAATAAATCCAAAAAACCTATATTATTAGATAATGCTGGGGAATCTTATTTAGACCCCGATGACATAGAACATCCCAGGTCCTCTAATTGGAGACCGTCTAAAAGAGTTTCTAAGTTTGTTGCTTTCTATATAAGGAGACCTCTTTCTAAAAAATCAAAGAGTATTTTAAGGGCTGAGTGCCCTAGACCAGAGTTACCTAGTTTGGCTCATGCCACTCCTGAAATTGACCTTAACTTATTAAAATTTATTGGGACCAAGAATTTTAATATCAGAAAAGGACCTGACAGGTTTCTAAAGGCCTGCCAAGACAAATTGTTGGACACTCTGGGTCCAGTTACCAAATTATTAGAGTTGTCTGAGGACGCAATTTCTAAAGATTCTCAGGTTGACCCTTCAGTGATTAAACAATGGGTTCAACGTTTAGTATATTTAATTGGTGATTCCAATTCTGCTTTATCCTGTCAAAGAAGGAGACTTCTACTAAGGAAAATTGATCCCAAATTATCTGACTTTGCACCCAAAGAAATGGGAAAAAAGGCTAAAGGCTTTTTATTTGGGGATGCTGGGTTAAAAGAATTATCTAATTATGTTTCTTCCTTGAATTCCCTTAATAAGATTAAGACCCAAACAAAGAAAATTTTTAATCAAAACAACAGAGTTTTTGACAGGGCCGGGAAAGGAAGAGGCCGCTTTCCTGGCCGCTCAGTTTTTTCCTCAAGGCCTTTCTTCCAGAACAACCCAGTGCCACCAACACCATTCAACAACTTCTTTCCTACAAGAAGTAGACAATGGCCTTCCAGAGCATTCAGAGGGAGACCTTCTAGAAGACCCTTCTCAAGTAAGTTTGAACATTTATCATTCCATACCTTTTTTCCCTCAAAAAGTAGGAGGCAGACTTGCCCTATTTATCCACAATTGGGAAAAAATAACACAAGATCCATGGGTACTTCAATCAGTGTCAGGTCTTCATCTAAATTTCATATCAATCCCCTATCAGTCTTGCTTTCCAAATCCAATTTACTTCTCCCTTTCAGATTATCTACTTCTAGATCAAGAGATTTCAGATTTAGCCAAAAAAACAAGCTATAGAATTAGCCCCACCAGGAAAAGATTCTTTCATCAGCAACATGTTTCTGGTCAAAAAGAAAGAAGGATCTTTTCGCCCTGTTATAAACCTAAGAAATCTAAATTTCCATCTAGAATACAATCATTTCAAAATGGAAGGAATTCATCTCCTCAGGGACTGTCTTCTTTCAAAGGATTGGTTAGTCCGTCTAGATTTGAAGGATGCTTATCTTTCTGTTCCCATTCATCCTTCTTTCAGAAATTTTTTGAGATTTCTTTGGAGAAACAACCTTTGGCAATTTACATGCCTTCCTTTTGGACTTTCTTCTGCACCCTGGGCATTTACGAAGATACTTCGTCCTGTAGTTGCTTGGCTCCGTATGAGGGGTGTTCGTCTTATAATTTATTTAGACGACATCCTGATCATGCATCAAGAACACCATTGTTTAATTTCTCATCTCAACTTAACCATAAATCTCCTTCAGAACTTGGGTTTTGTTATCAATTTCGACAAATCAGAAATCAATCCTTCCCAGTCTCTAAAATTTCTTGGTTTTCTCATAGACTCCCATTCTGCAACTTTGAGTCTTCCTTCAGACAAAATAAACAAAATAAAGAAAGAAATATCTTCTTTACTCAAGAGACCTCTTTTTCCGATCCGGACTTTAGCCCGGATTATTGGGCTACTTTCCTCATCTATCCAAGCGATTTTTCCAGCTCCCCTTCATTACAGGGCTCTTCAAAGATTGAAGATATTTTATCTTCGACAAGGTTTCTCTTATTTTCACAAGATCTCTTTGTCCAAAGAAGCAAGATCAGAGTTATTATGGTGGTTAGCCAATTTAGAGGCTTGGAATGGGAGAGCCATTTTTGGTTGTTCTCCCGAGATAATACTGGAATCAGATGCCAGCAATTCAGGTTGGGGAGCCAGATTGGGTTCTTTCATCACAGGAGGAAAGTGGTCTTCAGAGGAAAAGAATCTGCATATAAATTGTTTAGAACTTTTAGCAGGTTCTTTTGCTGTAAAGAGTTTTATTCATTCAGATCGTCCCATTTCTGTCTTACTCAAGATGGACACTATTTCTGCGGTCAGGTATCTCAACCGTTTAGGAGGTACTACATCAAAAATACTATCAGACCTAACTTCAGATTTTATTCATTCCTGCTTGGACCACAACATTCATATCCAAGCAGAGTATATTCCGGGTCAGAACAACATCATGGCAGATTGGGGTTCTCGTCACCTTCAAGACTCCAGCGATTGGAAACTGAATCCCAAAATTTTTCGAATTCTGTTTTTCCGCAGAGGTCCTTTTTCCATAGACCTCTTTGCCTCCCGATTGAATCATCAACTGACTCCGTATTACAGTTGGAGGCCAGATCCCTTTGCTCTAGCAACGGATGCTTTCCTTCAGGAATGGCCAGAGAAGGGAGCTTATGCATTCCCTCCTTTTTCAATGATCCCACGGACGATTTCGTTTGTCAGGAGGAATCTTATTTCAATTCTTCTCATAACTCCATGGTGGTCAGCACAATCATGGTTTCCAGCTCTTCTAGAAATGTCTTACCTTCCTCCTCTTCTTCTTCCCCTCCAACAAGATCTTTTATTGGACCCGACAGGACAACCCCACAACCTTGTGGTTCAAGGATCCCTTCATCTGATTGCTTGGATGATTTCAGGGGTTCCTGGTCGTTCGAAGGTCTTTCGGAAGAGGCTAAATCACTACTCCGAGAATCTTGGGCACCAGGTACTAAGAAATTATACAGATATGCATGGCTCAGATGGTCTGATTGGTGCAGTGGCAGAAATTTGGATCCCTTTTCAGCTCCTGTGAATGAAGTCATTAACTATTTAACATCTTTATTTAAATCAGGTTTAGCATATAGGTCTATTAATATTGCTAGATCTGCAATATCAGCCGGACATTACCTTATTACTGATATTCCTATTGGTCAGTTATCCTCTGTTAAAAAACTCCTTAAGGCCATTAGAGTTAAAAAACCTCCTGTTCCTAGACATTCTTATTTTTGGGATGTAGATTTATTAATAAACCTGTTTAATAATTGGCCTCTTAATAAAGACCTTTCTCTCAAACAGTTAACTTGTAAATTGGCCACTTTATTATGTTTACTTTCCTGTAAAAGGGTTTCTGATGTTAGAGCTATAGATTATAATTCAAAGATGTTTACTCCTCAAGGTGTAGTTTTCTCTTTATCTAGAAGAACTAAATCTTTATCCTCCTCTATCTTTTATCCTTACTTCTTTGAGTATCCTAAATTATGTGTGGTTTCTTGTCTGAAAGAGTATGAATCCAGAACTTTACCTTTCAGATTATCTTCCTCCACTTCTCAACTTCTTGTTTCTTTTGTTGTTCCTCATCTTTCTGTTTCTACTACTACAATTAGTAGATGGGTTAAATGGATTATGTCTTTAGCAGGTGTAGAAGACAAATTTTCAGCTCATTCCGTTAGAGGAGCTTCTGCTTCTAAAGCATTTATCAAGTCTGCTTCATTACAAGAAATTCTTAATGCAGCAGATTGGTCCTCTGATTCGGTTTTTCGTCAGTTTTATTTTAAACCAATTTCTTCCATTCAACATAGTCTTTTATCATAATCATTTTGCTTTAAACTTGCAAAATAGGAGTCTCTGTCCTTGTAATAATATGACGATTATCCTAACATATGTGACGGTATAATCTAGATTTTATTAAAGAGACAGAGACGAGTATTTTCCCTCCCTTTTATTTATATGTACTTAATTATATTATTTACATTTTTTCCCTCCCAATTATTTGTGGGTGTATTATATTCTATGTTATTATTATTATTTATATTTTATATTTTTCAGCTCAGAATTCTTCAAATCCAGGATTCCAGCAATAATCAAACCCTGATACCTCATGCAATATCACAAGATTCTTCTATTCTACAGAAAGTCTCCGGATCACTTCAAGAAGTTTCTTATCATCTATGGAATCAACTTCTTTCTATCAAGTTTTCTGTTCTCATCACAGTGCTGTTTTGTATTTTTGCCTGTGTATCTGAGTTTTGTTTCTTTTTTGTTCCTACTTTCTTTTTATTATTAGCAGCAAAGTTCAAAGAGGATTAGCTGTTGGGACTGTTACCTCTTATACCTCTGCATGTTATCTTATTGGCTGTTATCTAGTTACATAACCTGTTACTGTAACCTCATTGGTTGAATTTTTTTCTGTATTATTTATTCAAATTTTTCAATGCTTTTAATTGCTGTCTGTTCAGTAAAGGAAAAGTTATTGCAAAATACTCGTCTCTGTCTCTTTAATAAAATCTAGATTATACCGTCACATATGTTAGGATAATCGTCATTTATAGGGCTTCTGCAGACAGCTGAGTTAAATCAATTAACTAAGTGGAGACAGGGAGATGAGTGACACACAGGTGAGACAATTAAGAACTAGAACTAGATCAAAGGAATAGATGCACATAAAACAAAATTGGGTGGGGATTAGTCAAATAATTAAGCTAAGTTAAAACATCTTTTTCTTTTAGAATGCTAACTATCTCTGATTTATCCTTACATATTATATTCTTTAAATCTTCATATCTTGCTTTTACTGTATATAGCAGCTACTTAATTGTGATTTACATTATTAGAGTTTTTTTAATGCGTTTTCATTATATATACTATATTTCACATATATATCTGTTTTATTTAATATAACACCTGACTTTCTGGGTGCCTACATTTGTTGTTTTTATTTAACTTCCAGGTGGTAACCAAGCCATAGAATAAGCCACTGAGCTGTTGTCCGTTCCTGGCATCTTCTCTTTCTGTATGTGTTTCTATTGTGACCCTGGGGAAACTAGACATTGACTCTTTACCTAAAGGGCATAGAGGGATATGGCTGCACCTTACTGATGAGGCCCAAAGGAGGCCAAAATGATCATCTGGTGTTGATATTTCAGAGAATTGCCTTGTATTTTGAGCTGGACTGACCTTTTTAGGCAGGATCAGACTGATATACTTCAGAAAAGTTCTTCTTTGTGAAAAGCAGAATAGGGCTAAAAGAAACAATCCCAATGTGCTAACAAGGCCATATAACAAGCCACTGTGCTGTTTATTTGTTCCTGGCAGATTGCTTCTCTCTCTGTATGTCTTTATTCCCAATTAACTTCAAGGTTTTGCTACATCCAAACTATTAAACAGTCCAAGAATCTGCATTTTTGACAAGCAATCCCATCTCCTAAAGTTCTTAATGTTGCTGTCTCAATGCCTGCTGTACCTATTGCAAAGCAGAAATCATGATTGAAAAAGAGAATGTTCCCAATTATTTATTTTACCTGCTGGAGTGTATTAAATTGTTTACAAATAACTTTTTACCATAATTTTGTCATTATTTAAAAATAGCTGATTGGCCTGCTGAAACCACTTTTACTAAAAATATACATACTGGCTATAGATAAGGTATGTAAACAAGAAGCAGCAGCAGAAGCCAAACTCCCTGTTGGGGCTGGGAGAAAGCAAGAAAAACACATATGAAAGGATGATCCCTCCACTGCATTGAATACAACTAACTAATGTCAGGACTTACCTCTGAACGATCCCACAAAGGGCTCATACTTTGCGGTTCCTCCACATGGAACACCGAAGTCTATTTCTTGTAGCGTTTGCTGCTTCTCCTAGACGCGCGGCCATGCACTACTTCAATTTAAAGGGGCCATGTCTAATTTCAGGAATTCCCCAAGTGGTTACAGGTGTGGGAGTTCCTATATAAATCAACTATCACTTTGGATACTTACCTTGTCCCTGTACTACTTACCTTAATCCTGCTGCACTTAACTTGCATCTCATGACAGCCTCCCTATAGCACCTGCTGGGTATCCTGTGCCTGTTGAGTCTTCTGTGCTTGCTGTAACAGTGATAGCTTACCTGTATCCCGCTGTACCTGCTGTACTCACCTGGTATTCTGTAGCAGCCTCACCAACAGTTATGCTGGGTATCCTGCTGTTTCAGTGGCAGCTTTCCTGTATAACGCAGTACCTGCTGCACCTACCTAGTATCCCATGGCAGCCTCCTTAACAGTACCTGCTTGTTATCCTGTGCCTGCTGAGTCTCTGGTATCCCGCTGTACCTGCTGCACTCACGTTGTATCCCATGGTAGCCTTACCAACAGTACCCACTGGGTATTCTATGACTGGTGAGTCTCCTGTATCCTGCTGTACCTGCTGCACTCACGTTGTATCCCATGGTAGCCTTACCAACAGTACCCACTGGGTATTCTATGACTGGTGAGTCTCCTGTATCCTGCTGTACCAGTGGCAGCTTACCTGAACCCTGCTGCACCTACCTGGTATCTTAAAGGGACCATTTACTCCAAAATGTTCTCCACTTTACCTGCTGGAGTGTATTAAATTGTTTATAAGTATTTACTTTACCCTTATATTGGCATTTTAAATTATTTATTTACCCTGTGGTATCCCCACCCATCCTTAAAGTTTTTGGCCTCGAGGCCAAGCTGTGTTAACACAGGCAGTAGAAGAAATTACACTCCCAGTGGGTTATAGAAGAGATAAGGTAATAAAATGTTAATTTTTCCATTGTTCTCTCCAAGTATTGGTGATTGGTTTATGGACAGATATAAGATAAAGAAGCAGGTATATTTGCACAATGTGATAAAGTAATGAGATCTGATTATACCTACAAGCTTAACCCATTGTATTAGGTTGTGGCTTTAAAACACAAATCAGCTAAAATTCATATACACAAATAAACCTTAAAAAAGCTCATACATTTTATACTCTGCAGCTGGTAAAAGTAATTGGAAACACATTAAAGGAAAAGCAATTTTATAGTATACTGTCCCTTTAAGGCAGCCTCACTAACAGTACCCACTGGGTATCCTGTGGACTGTTCCCGGGCTCTGTTCTTGTTTGCCCCCTTGAGTATCTAGTTGTTTAACTGAACTCACGGTTCCAGACCTTTGGATTGTTTCTGGACTCTTGTTTTACCCTTGATATTGATCATTTTTTTGTTTTGTTTCTTTTGCTTTATTAAAGCTTTTAAAAAAACTTTTGGTTTCCTGTATTTCTATAACTGCATATTGAGTTCCACTTATCCTAACTCTCACACATAAGCTGCTTGCATGAGTATGTTGTACCTTTAACACATGTTCTATCAACTATGCCACGATAATTCATTTAACCCTTTAAGTGCGAATGACAACCACGTGTAATCATCCTAAAGGGTGAACTTTCAAAGCTGATCACAGCCAACATGTGAGGTTCTGAGGAGGTGGCTGAGCAGTTTCTATAGTGCAAAATCCAAAGTCAGACGCATTGTTTTAATCTTTTATTTTCAGTTAATTAAATAACAAATGTATCCCATGCAACATTTTTCTGAACAGTTGAACTATTGACCTCATACTTTTTAAACTATTTTCAATAAAAACTTTTGTAAAAAAAAAGAAGAAGACATATTTTACCATATTAACCATAGTATGAGAAGGCTTAAAGGGACAGGAAACCCAATTTTTTTTTCTTTCATGATTCAGATAGAGCATACAATTTTAAACAACTTTCCATTTTACTTCTATTATCTAATTGGCTTCATTACGTAGGTATCATTGTTGAAAAGCATAGCTAGGCTATGTTATATGAGCAGCAACCAATCAGCAAATAGCACCCAGGTGCTGAGTAAAATGGAAACTTGTATGCTCTGTCTGAATCATGAAAAAGAAAATGTGGGTTTCATGTCCCTTTAAGAACAAAAGTAATATACATATACTCCTAATGTTATTGTATAAAGCCCTTTGTTTATTAATTGTTTCATATGTTAACGAATTAGCTCCACAGAATAACATGGTAAAGACTTTACTGAATGTAAAGCAAAATATACAAAACACAAGAAGGGACCCAGATTAGTTAGATTAGAAAAATAAAGTATTTTAAAAATTGTATAATAATCTGTGAAATGTTTATTAGGTCAGATGTACAGCTGATTTTACCCATTCTATTTTTTTATCATGCTAAGATCTAATAAAATGTCTGCATGTTTATTTAAGGGACATTAAATACCCATTGCATTTGTGTAAATTTATTCATAGCAAATAAGCCAGCAGTTTTACAAAATCAAAGCTGTCGTTATTTTCTGTCTGCTGTGTTCCTCCCTCTTCCATTCTCTGGATCTTTTGTATGATATTGATACTAAAATGCTAAAAAAAATATCATTTGTTTTCTGATAAAGTTCACTAAAGAATCCAACTAAATAGTTAACATACCTTTGTAAAGTACCAGAATTGAATTATGATTCAATAACATGTATGTTCTTTGTTTTTGTAAGCTAAATGTGAATAAATGCTATGAATAAATTTACACAAATGCAATGGGTCCAATAATCTAGGTTAGAATTTCATACATACATATTAAACTATGGGCTAAGTCACATACCAATAATGAATGAAAGAAAAAACAATTGGCTAGATTACGAGTTTTGCGTTATGAGTGAAAAAGCCTCATAACGTTGCTTTTTCACTACCACTGCTACTACGGGTTTTGTACATACAGCTGTACCGCACACTTTTTTGGCCGTCATGCAACGTAACTACCACACTTTTTAAAAATTCCTTTTTCAATGGGACTTCCACAGCGCTGGTATTACAAGTTTGCCAGGGAGGCCAAAAAGTGAGCGGTACAGTCTATAACTACAAGATCCGTACTTTAAACTGAAAGTCAGTAGTTATGGGTTTTACGTTACAAAACTGTACCATAAAACTCATAACTAAAGTGTCACAAAGTACACTAACACCCATAAACTATCTATTAACCCCTAAACCGAGGCCCTCCCGCATCGCCAACACTAAAATAAACTTATTAACCCCTAATCTGCTGTTCCGGACATCGCCGCCACTATAATAAACATATTAACCACTAAACCGCCGCCCTACCACATCGTAAACACTAGTTAAATATTATTAACCCCTAATCTGCTGCCCCCAATGTCGTCGCCACCTACATACACTTATTAACCAATAATCTGCTGTCCCTAACATCGCCGCAACCTACATTACTGTTATTAACCCCTAATCTGCTGCCCCCAAAATCACTGCCACCTAACTACACTTATTAACCCCTAATCTGCTGCCCCCAATGTCGCCGCTATACTAAAGTTATTAACCCTTAAACCTCTGGCCTCCCACATCACTAACACTAAATATATATATTAACCCCTAAACCTAACCCTGTCTAACCCTAACACATAATTCTATCAGCCAATCGGAATTAAAGGGTAGAAAATCCTATTGGCAATCAGATTGATGCAATCAGCCAATAGGATTGAGCTTCAATCCCATTGGCTGATCCAATCAGCCAATAGGATTGAGCTTGCATTCTATTGGCTGATTAGAACAGCCAATAGGATTTTTTTACCCTTTAATTCCGATTGGCTGATAGAATTCAGCCAATCGGAATTCAAGGGATGCCATCTTGGATGACGCCATTTAAAGAAAACTTCATTCTTGAATAGTCAGCGAAAGAAGAGGATGCTCCGCGTTGGATGTCTTGAAGATGGAGTTGCTCCACGTCAGAAGGATGAAAATAGAAGATGCTGTCTGGATGAAGACTTCTGCCCGCCTTGAGGACGACTTCTTGCCGCTTGGATGAAGACATCTCCCGGCTTCGTTGAGGACTTCTGCTCGCTTGGATGAAGACTTCTCCCGGCTGAATGAGGATGGATGTCCGGTCTTCAAAAACTGTAAGTGGATCTTCGGGGGGTTAGTGTTAGGTTTTATTAAGGGTTTATTGGGTGGGTTTTATTTTTAGATTAGGGTTTTGGGCACAGAAAAAGAGCGAAATGCTTTTTTATTTTGATAGGGCTATTAGATTAGGTGTAATTAGTTTAAATATTTGATCATTTCTTTTTTATTTTGTGTAATTTAGTGTTTATTTTTTTGTAATTTAGTTAATTGTATTTAATTAATGTAATTTATTTAATTTTAGTGTAATGTTAGGTGTTAGTGTAACTTAGGTTAGGTTTTATTTTAAAGGTAAATTTGTATTTATTTTGACTAGGTAGCTAGTAAATAGTTAATAACTATTTACTAACTAGTCTACCTAGTTAAAATAAATACAAACTTAGCTGTGAAATAAAAATAAAACCTAAGATAGCTACAATGTAACTATTAGTTATATTGTAGCTAGCTTAGGATTTATTTTATAGGTAAGTATTTAGTTTTAAATAGGAATTATTTAGGTAATAATAGTAAGTTTTATTTTGATTTATTTTAATTATATTAAAGTTAGGGTGTTAGGGTTAGACTTAGGGTTAGGTTTAGGGGTTAATATATTTATTTAGTGATGTGGGAGGCCAGAGGTTTATGGGTTAATAACTTTAGTATAGTGGCGGCGGTGGCGGCGAAGTTGGGTGCAGCAGATTAGGGGTTAATAAATTTATGTAGGTGGCGACGACATTGGGGGCAGCAGATTAGGGGTTAATAAGTTGAATGTAGGTGTTGGCGATATTGGGGGCGGCAGATTAGGGGTGTTCTTGGGGTTTATGTTAGGGTGTTAAGTTTAAACATAAATTTTCTTTCCCAATAGGAATCAATGGGGCTGCGTTACGGAGCTTTACGCTCCTTTATTGCAGGTGTTAGGCTTTTTTTTCAGCCGGATCTCCTCATTGATGTCTATGGGGAAATCGTGCACGAGGACGTAAAATCAGCTCAAAGCAGCGCTGGTATTTGTGTGCGGTATGGAGCTCAATGCTGCCCTATTGCCCGCTAACGCAGGTTTTTGGAAAACCTGTAATAGCAGCGCTATTATAGGTGAGCGGTGGAAATAACTTGCAAGTTGTTATGGAGCCACTCATAACACAAAACTCGTAATCTGGCCGAATAGTAGCAACAAGTCTTATAGACTGTAATGGGGATTTTTACTACAAATTAAAGGGAAATTGTAATGTAAAATTGACATAATAGTATTGCTTACAGCATGCCATTTTTTCACTACTCATCATGGTACTCTGTGTTTAATCCCTTCGTGAACAAGTTAAACATACAATTAAAGTCCCGATCAGGATCTGCAAGACACTGCTAATCCAAAGCATAAAAAAGCTGGTAAGCCAATTGTCAGTGGCTGTCACACGAACAAACACTGGCTGTGATATTCTCAGAAGCTGCAATGCTTTGCAGGGATCAAACACATAGGACTCCATATACTAAGCAATGAAAGCTGCTCCCTTGTGGGGCAGGTTTGCATATGCGATCCTGCTTCCCGCAATGTAAGAAGCAGCGGTCATTAGACTGCTGCTTCTTACACTCTATGCTCCCCAGAGGTGGCGAGGGACACTCTCTGTGACTATTTAAAATATATATAGGAGCGCCAGAGGCTAAGGTATATCACAGGGCTAAAATATGTAATCTGAGAGTAATCTGGAGGAGCAGTAAGGATGAGCAATCAGACAATTCTATACAATACGTATCTTAAAATTATTTTAATTCAATATGGGTTGTGGACAAACAAACCCATCTTGTATAATGAATGGTAAAACAATATAAAAAGTATATAAAAATCCAACTACAATATAACAATATAGGAAATGTCAATACAATATACAATCTAAAATATCCAATATGAAAGCACATCTTAATGGCTACAAGTTTATGATGGCTACTTGTCTAAAAGGAGCCTCTGGCGCTCCTATATATATTTTAAATAGTTATCTTCACCAGATCTGATAGGGGATCTTCCTTATAGTGTAGCAGGTATATCTATAGTTCAGGCGCTGGAAACTTCATTCATTTTTTCAAAACACTCTCTGTGACTGACAGTCCCTGCTCAAGGGGCGGGCATTACACGCTCACTTGAGTGTGTAATGATACATACGGGCAGCCTTTAGTACATGGGGCCCATTGGCCTAGATTACAAGTTGAGTGCAATTGATATTTATTGTGCACTCTGCACACACACAGACCTACATTACAAGTTGAGTGCAACTGAAATTTATTGCGCACTCTGCACACACACAAGCCTACATTACAAGTTGAGTGCAACTGATATTTATTGTGCACTCTGCACACACACAGGCCTACATTACATGTTAAGTGCAACTGATATTAATTGCACGCTCTGCACACACACAGGCCTACATTACAAGTTGAGTGCAACTGATATTTATTGTGCACTCTGCCTTGCACTCCATTGAATTTCCGCTCAAGCATTATCCTACAATAATTTTTGTGTTTGAGGGAAATAACATACGTGTTGTCTCTGACATGAATACTACTGTGCACACAATTTTATATATATTAACCACAAACTTGTAAAATGCTAGAGATTTGGATTGTGCTCTGCTTGCATTTTTGCGATCAAATTATATACTAGGAAAAAAGAGAACTGTGATGAGCAGTGCAAAACTTACTTGTCAACAAATTAAAACAATTTCTTTCATGTAATTAGCATGAGCTAGTGATGTATGGGATATACATTCCTACCAGGAGGGGGAAAGTTTCCCAAACCTCAAAATGCCTATAAATACACCCATCACCACACCCACAAATCAGTTTAACAACATTAGTAGAGAAATTGTGGTTCCTTCTTTGTGTCCTAATCCTAAGAACTCTAAGGAAAGATCGTTGCATTCTTTGGATGTAGTTAGAGCTTTGAAATATTATGTTGAAGCTACTAAAGATTTCCGAAAGACTTCTAGTCTATTTGTTATCTTTTCTGGTTCTAGGAAAGGTCAGAAGGCTTCTGCCATTTCTTTGGCATCTTGGTTAAAGTCTTTGATTCATCATGCTTATGTCGAGTCGGGTAGAACTCCGCCTCAAAGGATTACAGCTCATTCGACTAGGTCAGTCTCTACTTCCTAGGCATTTAGGAATGAAGCTTCGGTTGATCAGATTTGCAAAGCATCAACTTGGTCTTCTTTGCATACTTTTACTAAATTCTACCATTTTGATGTGTTTTCTTCTTCTGAAGCAGTTTTTGGTAGAAAAGTACTTCAGGCAGCTGTTTCAGTTTGATTCTTCTGCTTATAATTTCAGTTTTTTTCATTATAAGATTTAAACTTTGTTTTGAGGTGTGGATTATTTTTCAGCGGAATTAGCTGTCTTTATTTTATCCCTCCCTCTCTAGTGACTCTTGCGTGGAAGATCCACATCTTGGGTATTCATTATCCCATACGTCACTAGCTCATGGACTCTTGCTAATTACATGAAAGAAAACATAATTTATGTAAGAACTTACCTGATAAATTCATTTCTTTCATATTAGCAAGAGTCCATGAGGCCCACCCTTTTTGAGGTGGTTATGATTTTTTGTATAAAGCACAATTATTCCAATTCCTTATTTTTTATGCTTTCACACTTTTTTCTTATCATCCCACTTCTTGGCTATTCGTTAAACTGATTTGTGGGTGTGGAGCCAAACCAGTACTGAAACGAGAATCAGTAGAGGTAATGGTATATATAAGAGTATATCGTCGATCTGAAAAGGGAGGTAAGAGATGAATCTCTACGACCGATAACAGAGAACCTATGAAATAGACCCCGTAGAAGGAGATCATTGAATTCAAATAGGCAATACTCTCTCCACATCCCTCTGACATTCACTGCACGCTGAGAGGAAAACCGGGCTCCAACCTGTTACAGAGCGCATATCAACGTAGAATCTAGCACAAACTTACTTCACCACCTCCACAGGAGGCAAAGTTTGTAAAACTGATTTGTGGGTGTGGTGAGGGGTGTATTTATAGGCATTTTGAGGTTTGGGAAACTTTGCCCCTCCTGGTAGGAATGTATATCCCATACGTCACTAGCTCATGGACTCTTGCTAATATGAAAGAAATGAATTTATCAGGTAAGTTCTTACATAAATTATGTTTTTGCACCACAATGTCTCATTAAGTTTACAACTGGATTGTGATCTATTTCTATATCTTTTGTAGGTACTTTTTCATGTATAACACCACATTTGTATTCTAGTTCTAATTATTGATGTGAACCATTGGCTTGATATCAAAACACTGCCAATAATTGCCTAGATTACTGGTGGAGAGTAAAAATGGTACCGCTATGGTGTGCTAACCTCGCTAGAGTGCATTCCATAAAGCTTCCATTTTTATTGCCATATTACAAGTGTAAAGTAAACTGTTAGCTCTCGAGCAAATGCCTACGGTGCGTTAACATCTCAAGGTCACACTAAATTCTCACATAATAGACTTCTATGGTGCTCGCTAAAAAAATCAGGTCCTAAGTATCGTTCGAGCACTAATGTGAAGTGTTGCGTTGGAAAAAAAGAGAAACAGCAAAGTTCTTTAAAGTTTGAATCTATGCTTTTAAATATAGATATAAAACAGTTATTAGAAGACACACTCTCTGTGATTTCTATAAAACTTACCATTAATTGTAAACGTCTGTGAAAACAGTGTCCATAACATTTCAGTACCTAACTGGAATCTTTATTGAAAGGTTTTTTAAAAAAAAAAATGGATTATACAATCTTGTGTCCAAAATCAATTTGCGGTTAATGTTATAAAAATCTTCCATAGAGTGTGGTCCTCTAATGCACTGTTTTGAATGATGGCGTACCCTATTATATAGTGTGCATATCCCTCCTGCTGTGATATATACTGTGTGTATATATATGTATATATATCCGTTGGTCTGATGAAGGGGTGAATACCCCGAAACGTCACTGCTTTTTGAATTAAAGATTCACTTCATTGTAAGTCCAGAGAGTGCTGTCTCATTTACACACACACACACACACACACACACACACATATATATATATATATATATATATATTTAAAGATCAGCTGTGAACACATCTCATCCAAATAGGAGCCGACTGCCAGGAGTGCTGAGCGTATTGATACAATAAGAATCAAGCCAAAGCACTCAGGTCTTTTTAAAGTGTGACCTTTATTTCTGTGACCAAATCCTCTTCCTCACGGAAATAAAGCTCACACATTAAAAAGACCTGAGAGTGCCTTGGGTTGATTCATATACTATATATATATATATATATATATATATATATATATATATATATATATATATATATATATATATATGAAGAAGGCACTCACTGGTCTTTCAAAAAGTGGCTTTTTTGTAACAAGGAATAAACCAATTTTTTGAAAGACCAGTGAGTGCCTTCTTCAATTTTCAATACATTTTACTGCTGGCAGATAGTTGTTTTTGGGTGAGAGTGCATTTATTCACTGTGGCCATAATCAATGACACAATAAGAATTTTACTTCACATTTTGTTACCCTCCAGAATAAGTTGAATACTTTTTAGTTGCATCAGTGGAATGTTTGGATGTGTACAAGGTATCTGAAAATGTTTTGGGCAACATACTGTTTAAATATAGGTTTGCATAGCAGCACTGTAAACTATTATTACATGAACACAATGTACAAATTTACAGATATTTTTTCTGTCCCTGTTGCAGTTTGATATTATTCAATACATTTTGGGTGCAAGTTGTCTTAACTGGGAGAAGCTAAATATCATTTTTGAAGCACTTTATGCTGAATATGCTTTCCCGTGTCAGCTTGTGATTTAATTGAAAATCTTCATGTCAGTTTAGAGTCATTTTTGACATAATAACTATATATAGTTGTTGTTTTTAACAGAACAGCTAAAGCTCTTGTAGTAAACATTAAACCTTGTAGACACATCAGGGATCTTTATTGTAACTGCACATTCATTTTCAAAGACGGCTGCTCTTGCTTTCATCATTGATTTGTCTGCTTTCTTATTTGTGCCTGAAGAAGAGAATAGGGGAACAAGCATTAGGTAAGAGTTCTAATTATACTTGTGGAAAAAAAAGAACGTTAAAGAGGATGTAAGCAAAGGAAACAGCACTATCTTATTAAATACTACAGACGTCAGTCTTGAAACTCCCACTAAGTTATGTATTAACCAAAAGTGGTTACCAAGCAACTGGAAGCAAGTTACATACAGTGCACTATTGATCAATGCACAGTCCCTCAAAACACCATTGCTTAGGCTCTTGCCGTTTAAAACTTTATTGACATATAGAAACAACAAACATTTACTAAATGTAATAAAGTTACAAATGCAGCAGGATCTAAGCCAGCATCAGGGTATAAATCACATTCAAATGGCTGCATCGGTGGCCCCCAAGCCCTCAGAAAGAGGCAGACACTAGCTACAAGTATTGTCCTTATCTAAGTAAATGGTAGTGAGGCAAAACTAAACTTCTACATTTTCTGAAGGTAACAGGGAACAGCAACAGAAGTCCATCTGGGGTCAATAACAATCCTTTAGACAAAATGATCTAATGGTTTTCAATAGAAAATGTAAATAAATAATTTGATTTGACCCCTATCTATCTATCTATCTATCTATCTATCTATCTATCTATCTGTCTGTCTGTCTGTCTGTCTGTCTGTCTGTCTGTCTGTCTGTCTGTCAGTCAGTCAGTCTGTCTATCAATCTTTCTGTCTATCAATCTGTCTGTTTGTCTATCCGTCTAATATATCTAGTATCTACCTATCTATCTTGTATCTATCTATCTACTGTATCTACTGTATTACTTAAAATTATTTATCTGGGGATATTAAAGGGCCATTATAGTTGAAAAATGACATGCTCTAATTTGTTAAAGCATGTCAATTTAAGACTACCAACCCTGCAATGCTATGTGTTTAACTCCTTTGTGGGAACCGCTCAGGACCCACAAAGCACTGGTAGTAGTGGGAAAGAACGGCTGGATCCAATTTGTAGCCCAGCAGAGTTGCTGTTTATTCAATCAGTGGCAGTTTTGTGAGGGGTTAAACACACCGCATTTGCAACACCACTTGTCTTAAAACTACATGCTCTAACAAAATAGAGCATGTGATGTTTGGAATATAATATCCCTTTAAGGAAATTAGTTATTTTAAAGGGCATGTCACAAGACATTCTTGTTGCATCTACACTCCTAAGACACTGTAGGTTTTGACATTTAAGGGGTTAAGCAATGTTGTTGGGTGACAGCACAAGTTAGGGTATAACACTTACCATTTTCCACCTTAAAATCTTTATCCATTCATCTGCTTCTGCCCCTGTTTTTGCACACATGTAATATGTCCTTAAAGGAAACACTAAACTATAAATAAATAAAAAAACAAAATCAACCATGGTATACTTCTTACAACGTTCTACATTTGACAGGACATCAGAAAAAAGTCAAAAAAATTATCAAACAAACAAAATATTCCCTTGATTGGACAAAATTCATACAACAGTATGCCAGCATACCCCCCCCCCCTCAAAAAAACTCCCTTTCAATAGACACAATTCACTTACACGTTTCTACAGAACCAAAATGTCCTTCAGCCACTCAACTTCACCAGTTTCTATATTATTCTATACAGTTTATTCACTAAAGATCACTCATCAATCCATTCTTCAGTTAATTAGCAGCATAAAATGACAGTGACCACTATTCATTTGTTTTCTTTAATGTCCGTGATCCATTTCACCTTTCATTGAACATTTACAGAACCTTGTGAGACACAGAACCAGGTATAGGTGGTTAACTATGCAGTTTGTCCTGTGGTCCATAACATTGAGTTAAGGTTATATTAGGAGTCTGTGCAAGACAGAGAAGAAACGGACATAGCAACCATGCGCATGCACCTTAACAAGAAAGCAGGCTTCACATTAGTCTCAGCTCTTCAGAGCTGGAAAATTATGGATATTGCAGGGAAGTTTATTTTTGGGTGTCTACATAAGTTTTTTTTTTTTTTTTTTGTAAATGTTGTTTTTGATGCATGGCTCTGTGAGCAAGCAGGAGTATTATATCCAATGTATATTATATTTAAAAGATTCTGTAATATATGTTTCAAACACAAAACACTTTACACATATTGCAATTACTGACGTATATTAGCCAATCAACTGATTTATATAAGTACATATTTATAGTTTATCCTACTCTTCTCACTTGGTCAAAGCAACATGTATATAACGTATTAATGTAACATGTTAAATAGAAAGCTATAAACAGGAGACGTACCAGAAACAGTTAACTTTCTCTTGAGAGTAATCAAACTGCACCGCACTGCACTCTGTGAGGTCTAATGTCCTTATTGGCTCTGTAGACTAGAAGGTGGAGAAATGTTAGTGAAGAAAAACCCCAAAGAGATAACAAAATTACACAATCACCCAATGAAAAGGCATTTTTCTGATACTATTATTAATATAGGCCTAGATTACAAGTGGAGCGCAAAAATATTAGCAGGATTGAGCACTAACACCGTTAAATCAACAGGGCGTAAATAACAAGTTGAAAGCAAAAAGTTATCACTCGAGCAAAAGCCTCAGGCACGTTAATATCCGTAAGTCAGCTAGCTCGGCCATGCTATCTCCCTCTCCCCATAGACTTCTATGGGGCATGCTACAAAAGCCTTTTCTCTGATACTGTAAATATAGTATAGCTCCCCCCCCCTTTCCTCAACTATTGTGTGGAAAGAATGGAATGGAGTGGTGATGAGGACGGTGAAGAGTTTTATGTTGATTGTTTGATCTCTGATAACTGTCTCCTTTTCTGCTGTTGTGATTAATATTTTTTTAGGAAAGTAAGTTTGAAATATTATTGAATACATCGCTTTGCTGAAGATGTAATAATGTTGTAAAGAATAGTAAGCTTTTAAGTAAGTAGAAAAGGTTTTCTTTGCTTTAAAATGCATGCTGTACAAAAGGAAAAGTTCTTAAAGCATTCAAAGGGTTGAGTTTATAAGACCACAGTGAAATGTTTACTGTGTGAATCCTGTTCCTCTTTTGTTATTCACAAAAACAAACAAACCTGAAATAGCATTCTTCTTTTTACTTTTAAATCTATCTATCAATCAAAACAACATTTTCTTCTAAGTGAAGAACATTGCTATTTATAATATTTCTATTTTAAAAACAATATATATACTGTTATATAGGTTTGTATGTAAATATATATATATATATATATATATGTGTGTACCTATATATATATATATATATATATATATATATATATATATTTAACAAGAATGATTGGCACTAGAAAAAATAAGACATAGTCAATACACACTTGCTGTAATTAGGACAAGGTCAAGTGTGCAGTGCACAGAGGTAGTAATACTTTTATTAAAACACCAAAAAAAAATTCTAGAGCAGTAGTGAGAGGCACAAAAAATTCCTTCCACTAGTGCTCCAAAAGCCTACCCTTATCTGGCACAATACTATTAATGTCTATATAATAAAATCAGAAGAGAACCACCAAGTAATGCTCAAAAACAGGTCATTTAATATAGAATTTTATACACAAGCAGAAATATATTGCTAAAGATTAAGCCACTATAGTGGTGCAATAAATAACATGTTTCCACTGCAGAGGAATATTTATAATAATTAGTGTCTCCAAGGGTACCCTTACTTAGAGAATTACTTAGGAGCTCCCAAGATGGTAAATAAAGCTTTCAGTGGTCAATATTAGTAACACCACAACAGGATTGTTCCAAAGTAAAATATACTTGTCTCCAATTTTCACAGGATCATAAACAGTCTGTAGCAACAGCAGTAAGCCCAGTTTAATGAATAAGCAATTGTTGCGGTAAGGTAGCAGCGGTTAATAGCAGTCTCCCCCAGTCACTCACAATACTGTCCGTTTTAAGCAGAAGCTAGAATAGGCAGGGTTAGTCACATAAGCTTGTTATTCTCACCCATAGTTATCCAGGGCTCACGATCCATATCACCGTAGTGAATGTTGAGAAAGTTACTCACCAAACCCTCCTGAAGATATCACATCTAGCTCCGATGACTGGGAGGCCGGTTGCCCGTCGCTGTATACGCTTACCGTGAAAATCCAATGTGGCTACTCTGACTGCGCAGACAACATTCACCTCGATCCCTTTTTAGGGTCCCTTGCTGGAGGTCTTCCTAAATTTCAAAGCATCTGTAGTGGAAAATGTGTAGCTGCCTTGCATTGGATTTTCACGGGTGAGAATAACAAGCTTATGTGACTAACCCTGCCTATTCTAGCTTCTGCTTAAAACGGACAGTATTGTGAGTGACTGGGGGAGACTGCTATTAACCGCTGCTACCTTACCGCAACAATTGCTTATTCACTAACCTGGGCTTACTGCTGTTGCTACAGACTGTTTATGATCCTGTGAAAATTGGAGACAAGTATATTTTACTTTGGAACAATCCTGTTGTGGTGTTACTAATATTGACCACTGAAAGCTTTATTTACCATCTTGGGAGCTCCTAAGTAATTCTCTAAGTAAGGGTACCCTTGGAGACACTAATTATTATAAATATTCCTCTGCAGTGGAAACATGTTATTTATTGCACCGCTATAGTGGCTTAATCTTTAGCAATATATTTCTGCTTGTGTATAAAATTCTATATTAAATGACCTGTTTTTGAGCATTACTTGGTGGTTCTCTTCTGATTTTATTATATAGACATTAATAGTATTGTGCCAGATAAGGGTAGGCTTTTGATGCACTAGTGGAAGGAATTTTTTGTGCCTCTCACTACTGCTCTAGAATTCTTTTTTTTTGTGTTTTAATATATATATATATATACATATATATATATATATATATATATATAAAACACTTTTTATACATTTATTTCAATAATAAACATGTTTTATATTTAATATGTATATTTGAGTGCAATACATCATTTTAATATGTATTAGATGTGTGTTGTTACACTTCTGTTAGCCCTAATACTTTACTTTTAGTCTCAAACAGTGCTAATTATTTAGCGCTGTTATGTGTTGTGCTCAAGTGCTACACATAACTCACAACTTGCAGTATAAGCAATGTTTAGTGCTGAAAATGTAAAGTATAGGCCCAGCTAAAGAGATATCGGCCGTGCTAAACATTCTCTGGTAATTCTGTTTTACCATGGATTTGTAATACCAGACTACACGCTAATATTGATAGGGTACCCCGTACTATCAATAGCGCTCCATTTGTAATCTAGGCCAAAATGTTTAATTAAAATAATGGATAATTAAAAGCCCCAAACTCCTCTCTACATGGGTACATTTATGCAGAGGCAAGTTAGGCAGATATCTAAGGTGTCAAATTTAAAGGGGCAACAGATTATCACCCAGATATACTTCTTTACACTGCATGGATCTTTCGTTTTAATAGAGAAAGTGAATGTGTATGGTGTGCATGTGAGTGTGCATTTGTGTGTGTTTGTGCGAGTACATGCTTGTGTGGGTGTATATGTGTGTGTGTGTCGGTATGTTGTGTGTGTGTTTCTGTGTACAAAGTGTGTGTGTATGTGTGTGAGTATATAGTGTGCATATGTCAGTATGCTTGTGGGTTTGTATTTGTGTGTGTGTGTACATTGTGGGTGTGTGGGTACTTTGTGCGTTTACAAGACCAGTGTTTCTCAACCACAGTCCTCAAGTATCCCTAACAGGCCAGGTTTTCATGATATTTGAACCAGAGCTCAAATGAAATAATCCGATAAGTAACCATGGTTACTAGCCGGCTTTTACCCATCAGCTGATTATTTCACCTATGCTCTAGTTCAGATATCATGAAAATCTGGCCTGTTAGGGGTACTTGAGGACCGCGGTTGAGAAACACTGTACTAGACAATAATCTGAGCGAAAGAATAGGAACCAGTTCAGTGAAGGTTAAAGAGGAGGAGGTTGGCAGGAAACAAGACATAGCCTACGGTAGCATAAACCCTGAAAGTGGACTAGAGACGGCTATTATGGTAGTGACAACAGAACAGCATGGTTTGTCGCAAGGAAGTAGACCTCCTTGTGTCTGAAAAAATACTTTTCAGTGGAAGAGTTTTTTCTTTTCTTTTAGACCATTTCAATGTGGGCTGCGTTACAATTGTGTAAATCCGAGGAAACCCGCTTTTTGATGTTCAGTATCCATATAGCCGAGTACTCTTTATAGGATGCAGGTGGCAGATAGTAATATTTCTCTGCAGATAAATGACTGAAGCCGTGTTATACATGCATATATGGAGCATTGTTGTATTATATTTATCCTCACAGGCGCATGTTCTCTCTTGTGTAGGTAGCCTGTCTGCCCTGTGCAGTTGGTGGCATTATAAATAGATTATAGGACTCCCAGAATCTACTATAAGAATTTAGCTGGAGCTTTTGCCCGAGGGAAAAACATGGCGCTTTATAGTATAGCTACCACGCTACATTTTTTTTAACAGTAAAATGTTATATGTCAGAGAATCTAATTCAGAATGTTAAAATGAGTTATAACTGGAGTTATGGTTAACAAAGGGTATATTTTGTTGTGTGATCTCTGAAGTTACAAGCTGTGTCTGTTCATGTCCTTGGTCATATCCAGTTTCATGGATCAATGTGAGAACATTATCTGTTTGTTTGTTTTTTTTCTTGTTGTTTTTCAATCAAAGAATTCTAACTGCCCATGTAATAGTTATTTGCAATTTATATTTTCATGGTGTGCGATATTGCCTTATCTTTTTGGTGCCTAGTTATTGAAGGGATAGTAAAGACAAAATTCCTGATTTAGAAGAGAATGCATTTTTAATCCTTTTTAATCAGTAGAATTTCACAATCAAAAAGTGCATAATAAAATAGATGATGAAATATTGCAATTTTATTATAAAAAAATAAACATACTTTTTGCATTTAAATGACCACTAAATGCAGAAAATTGCATAATTAAAGTAATGGTAATTCTAGCGTCTGTGAAACGCTAGCATTTACCCTAGAAACAAATAAAGGGGCATTTCAGTCATGTATAAAATACTTCATTTTTGTTTCTTCTATAATATTATTGAGTCCAAAAGTGGCTCTGAGACCTACATTAAATCCTCCACTATCCCTAATTTTTCATGCTGGTTTGTGGGTCCAAGAGTGACCCTTTCTGTACACTAGAGGTTCATTTATCTATGTATATTTTAGTGATACAATCAAAATTGAGGATAATATGGTTGTTGAGTGCTTATTAGAGATTTAGTTGCATCTCAGTAAGTGTGTCTGTGTGAGATTGTGTCTGTGTGCGATTGTGTCTGTGTGAGAGTGTCTGTGTGAGAGTGTTTCTGTGTGTGTCTGTGTGTGAGAGTGTTTCTGTGTGTGAGAGTGTTTCTGTGTGTGAGAGTGTTTCTGTGTGTGTCTGTGTGTGAGAGTGTTTCTGTGTGTGTGTCTGTGTGTGAGAGTGTTTCTGTGTGTGTCTGTGTGTAAGAGTGTTTCTGTGTGTTTCTGTGTGTGAGAGTGTTTCTGTGTGTGTCTGTGTGTGAGAGTGTTTCTGTGTGTGTCTGTGTGTGAGAGTGTTTCTGTGTGTGAGAGTGTTTCTGTGTGTGTCTGTGTGTGAGAATGTGTCTGTGTGTGAGTGTGTGTGTGTGCGTGTCCAAAAAAGTATTGGTAATAGGTATCGGCGAATATTTGAAGAAAGTATTGGTACTTGTACTCGGTCTAAAAAAAAAATAGGATCGGTGCAACCCTAATTTCTAGAATTCAGAAACATGTTATCTTTCTCTCTATTATCACTTGGAAAATTATAAGTGGTAATAACCCACTTCAAGCTAAAAGGAGAAACACAACATGTCAAGATTTACAACCCTTGTTTCCAATAATATTAATTATATATCATTGCATCATTCTCCGCAGTACATGATATACATTTCTTGCTTGAGTATATTCTTTCTATAATTTAAGGCATATTGAGCAACATGTTTACCAAATATAGCATTTTAACACAAAGATACATATCCATATGTACCTGAGTATATCAAGATACAGAAACATACAGTGTGTATAAAGAAATACAGAAATACAGAAAAGAAAGAAAATTGTTTAGTCTTTGTAATAAGCAAAGCAGATTCATGGTTCTAATCAATATAATAATAGTTATATTCAGGCAACACCCATATGATCTCACTGTTTAACCAACAGTACTTAGTTACTTTCATGTGTCATTGTGTATATCAGAAAACAAACAATACTTGCAGTTTCCCAACACTGCTGAAACAGAAACAATTAAATGTTTAGCCAATCTCCAGATAACTGTTTCTTTGCTTTTATTAAAGGGACACTGAACCCAAATTTTATTCTTTCGTGATTCAGATACAGCATGCAATTTTAAGCAACTTTCAATTTTACTCCTATTATCAATTTTTCTTTGTTCTCTTGCTATCTTTATTTGAAACAGAAGGCATCTAAACTTTTTTGGTTCAGAACAATGGACAGCACTTGTTTATTGGTCGGTTAAATTAATCCACTAATCAGCATGAACAACCCAGGTTGTTCACCAAAAATGGGCCGGCATCTAAACTTACGTTCTTGCTTTTCAAATAAAAATACCAAGAGAATGAAGAAAATTTGATAATAGGAGTAAATTAGAAAGTTGCTTAAAATTACATGCTCTATCTGAATCATGAAAGAAAAAAAAAATTGGGTTCAGTGTCCCTTTAACCCCTTAATGACCGGACCATTTTTCAATTTTCTTACCCTTAATGACAATGGCTATTTTTACATTTCTGCAGTGTTTGTGTTTAGCTGTAATTTTCCTCTTACTCATTTACTGTACCCACACATATTATATACCGTTTTTCTCGCCATTAAATGGACTTTCTAAATATACCATTATTTTCATCATATCTTATAATTTACTATAAAAAAAAAATTAAAATATGAGGAAAAAAATGAAAAAAAACACACTTTTTCTAACTTTGACCCCCAAAATCTGTTACACATCTACAACCACCAAAAAACACCCATGCTAAATAGTTTCTAAATTTTGTCCTGAGTTAGAAATACCCAATTTTTACATGTTCTTTGCTTTTTTTGCAAGTTATAGGGCCATAAATACAAGTAGCACTTTGCTATTTCCAAACCACTTTTTTTCAAAATTAGCGCTAGTTACATTGGAACACTGATATCTTTCAGGAATCCCTGAATATCCCTTGACATGTATATATTTATATTTAGAAGACATCCCAAAGCATTGATCTAGGCCCATTTTTTTATATTTCATGCCACCATTTCACCACCAAATACGATCAAATAAAAAAAAAAACTTAAATTTTTCACAATTTTAGGTTTCTCACTGAAATTATTTACAAACAGCTTGTGCAATTATGGCACAAATGGTTGTAAATGCTTCTCTGGGATCCCCTTTGTTCAGAAATAGCAGACATATATGGCTTTGGCGTTGCTTTTTGGTAATAATAAGGCCGTTAAATACTGCTACGCACCACACTTGTAATATGCCCAGCAGTTAAGGGGTTAATTAGGTAGCTTGTAGGGTTAATTTTTAGCTTTAGCGTAGAGATCAGCCTCCCACCTGACACATCCCACCCCCTGATCCCCCCCTGACCCCCTCAAACAGCTCTCTTCCCTCCCCCACCTCACAATTGTCACCGCCATCTTAAGTACTGGCAGAAAGTCTGCCAGTACTGAAATAAAAATAATTTATTATTATTTTTTTATTTTTTTCATACAGTCTGCAGTGATGGATCCCCCCTTACCCCACAACCTCCCTGATCCCCCACAATCTCCCTGATCCCCCACAATACATATCTCTAACCCTCCCCCTCTACCTATTTGCCGCCATCTTGGGTACTGGCAGCTGTCTGCCAGTACCCAATTTGCCCCCCAAAATAGTTTTTTTTTTACTTTTTTATACTGAAATACTTGTTTTCTGTAGTGTAGCTGGCCCCCCTAAATGATCTATATCCCTCCCCCTCCCAGATCCCTTACTAAAGAACTAAGATCCCCCTGCATCTATATCGTTTTTTTTTTCACTTTCATATTGATGCATAATTTGCGTGCGCGCGCACGCGCACGCCCCCCCGCCCCCCCCGCCGCAACCACCCCTCCGGTCACAACAACCGACAGTGTCAGATCGGTTTGGCTAACTGGGGGTCATATAGCCAAAAGATGCTCCCACCCACCAACGAATTTGTTAGCATCATTGGCCGATGCAGAGAGGGCCACAGAGTGGCCCTTTCTGCATCGGTAAGTAAAATAGTGGATTGCAGTGATGCCTCAATATTGAGGCATCACTACAATCCCTTGGAAGCAGCTGGAAGCAATCATGATCGCTTCCAGCACTTCAGAGAACAGAGGACGTACCAGGTACGTCAATTGTCATTAAGGGAGTATTTTTCTATGACGTACCTGGTAAGTCCTCTGTCATTAAGGGGTTAATGTTTTTCTAATTTATATAGATCATACAATTTTAAACAACTTTAAATTTACTTATATTATCAATTTTGCTTTATTCTCTTGGCATCCTTTATTGAAAGCGCAGCAATGACTACTGGGAACTACCTGAAAACATTTGTAAACCAATGACAAGAGTGTGCAGCCACCAATCGGCAGCTAGCTCACAGATTCTGAGCCTACCTAGGTATCATTTTCAACAAAGGATACAAAAAGAACAAAGCAAGTTAGAAAATAGAATTAAATTGGAAAGCTGTTTAAAATTGGGTTTCATGTCTCTTTAAGTTTTGAATGTGGATCATCTGATATAGTAGCAGTGGTAGAGTCAGCTGTTCTAAAACTACCTAATAGGTTCTATGGAAGTTTTACCTTTTTAATATTTTTTAAACATAAAGGTCTTCCTTACAGACAGTAGAGTAGCATGAGGAAGTATAGTCATTTGTCTTTAATCAGAAGCCATTAATAAAGCTTCAGACAGATACAAGGACATGTATAGGCTCATAATATAAAAGGGGTTAAACTTTAAAGGAACATTAAAATGCTATTACTTTTCCTCCTATACCTTTAAAGCTGTTCTCTTATTTTAACCCATTAGTTAAACCAGTTGGTAAAGTTCTGCATCTTTATTCTGGGCACCGCTATCTTGGTACACAAGTACTGCTGCCAGAGGCGTAACTAGAAACCACAGGGCCCAGGTGCAAGAATCTAAGAAGGCCCCCCCACCCCCCAAAAAATGTGAATTTGATACATATCTTTTTTTAATTTTTTTTTACATTTAACACAGAAAAAAAGTGTGAATCAGATTACATGTCTACAAAAGGAGGTACCCTGTGTCCACAGTCTGTGAGATGGTCTGACCCCCTATTACTGTATATAGTGACACTGTTTAACCCACCAGTACTGTATATAGTGACACTGTTTAACCCACCAGGACTGTATATAGTGACACTGTTTAACCCACCAGGACTGTATATAGTGACACTGTTTAACCCACCATTACTGTAAATAATGAGTTAGTGACACAGTCTATAATCTGCCGGTGAGATGGCTGGCCTGACCCTACCCGCCCCAGTACTTTATAAAGTGAACACAGTAGTCTGTGACATGGTCCAGCCCCCCCGTACTGCATATAGTGGTACTGTATAGTGACACTGTTTACCCCCCGTGCTCTAGTAACAAGGTCTGTAATTTGCTGATTCCACAAACATAAACACACACATACATACATACATGCATAAATACACACAGTCACATACATACATACAAACACACACATACATACATACATGCATAAATACACACACAGTCACATACATACATACAAACACACACATACATGCATAAATACACACACAGTCACATACATACATACAAACACACACATACATGCATAAATACAAACACACACATACATGCATAAATACACACACAGTCACATACATACATACACACACACACACACACACGCACACACATAAACACCAATGGGTAAAACAGAAACACTAACCCCTGTAGTCAGATACACTAGCGAGGCATCATGTCACACTCACATGATATCAGTGCAGGCAGTGGCAGGTCAAAGTTTTTTATTGGAAAATGTTTTGTTTGTTTGTTTGTTTGTTTGTTTTTAAGCTGGGCCCCCACCCTCAGGGGCCTAGTCGTAGTTTCCCCCTGACTGCTGCATTCTGAGACAAAAGCATTGCACTTTCACAGATCAGTGACGTTGCTGGCTTTTTCACAGCTGTAGTTTAAGAAATTGGATAAGCTAGATGGCACTACCCTAGGAATCTTATTGTATGAGGGATATGGCCACTTTCAATACTCCTCAGGCTCTGAAAGGGACAGTCTACACCAGAATTTTTATTGTTTAAAAAAGATAGATAATCCCTTTATTACCCATTCCCCAGTTTTGCATAACCAACACAGCTATATTAATATATGTTTTACCTCTCTGATTACCTTGTATCTAATCCTCTGCAAGATTGCCCCCTTACCTCAGTGCTTTTGACACAGGCAGTTTAGCCAACCAGTGCAGACTCCTAAATAACTCCACGGGAGTGAGCACAATGTTATCTATATGACACACATGAACTAGTACTGTCTAACTGTGAAAAACTTTCAAAATGCTCTGAGCTAGGAGGCGGTTTTCAACGGTTTAGAAAACAGTTTGAGGCTACCTAGGTTTAGCTTTTCAAAAATACCAACAAGGGAACAAAGCAAATTTGATGATAAAAGTAAATTGGAAAGTTGTTTAAAATTGCATGCCCTTTCTGAATCATGAAAGTTTAATTTTGACTAGACTGTCCCTTTAATACATGGAATAATTGTTGTGGCTAAAAGGTGATATGTATCTAGTTATATATTACCTTGTTCATTTAGAGAGAACTGAAAAAAGGATACAACATAAGAACTATTTTAACCCCCTAGTAATTCTCTGCGTGGTTTCCACAAAATGATTAAAAAAAAAAAATATCTAACTTTATTTAGAAATTGTTAAAAATGTGTTGAATTAAAAACATTTATGCTAGTAGTGGTCTCACCAAATAGGATATATACATATCTCAGTGTTTGTACCATGATATGGGTCTTAATTTATAATCTCATGTATTATAATAGGTCTGAGTTTGGTTAGAGTCTTATCTCTAAATAGATGGGTATTAGATCACAAGTTTACTTACCCACAGTACTATGTATTGCAGCTTTAACAACTAGGGAGATAGCAATATTTCCTTCTAATTTATAATGGCATTCGAGGCCTATTATATATTAGTAATCTGGGACAGTATCTTAATATGTTTCACCACCCTGTGTTCCACTTAGTTTGTAACAGTGGATTAAGAAATTACTTATAGTTTTGTAATTTGATTTAGAAAGAAGACTTATATGTTAGTCATTATAATGTACACTGTCTCTTTAAAATATTCAACTACATCTAGTAAAGTTCTCCTTTCTTAAATATCCCTGCTAATAAGTGTTCTCACATTGGGCTGATTCTTTATAGCGGTACATAGGGATAATCATCATACTCCCCATTTATATCCATCTTTACATTAAATAGGAATTGATAGATATAGTCTTGCAGATAGATTGATGTAGGTTATGTGAAATATAAAGATTACCTTTTACATTTACAGCGTATCTGGCTATACAGTATATATATATATTATTTCCAGGGGCGTATTTAGGTTTTGTGCTGCCCTAGGCACTCAAAATTCTGCTGCCCCCCCCACCCCACCCCAGGTTTAAGGCCTTTTTTTTAGACATAATGGGCGCGATCCGATATCGATCGCAGTTTGCGGCGCAAGCGAGGGAACCGGCGTCGCCCGCAGTTTCAGCTCGCAACTCGAGCCATCCCATATAGGTCGCCGTCAGATGCTAACGTGCCGTAAGTCTCACAAACCAGCGATGTCCAGAAATCTGCGTAAGTACAAATTTCTGGCGTCGCCAGTGACTTGCGCCACGTTAGAATCTGCCGGCGCCTATAAAACCTGACTAAAGTCTAAAACACCCGCACTGTCTAACACGCCTCCCTAACATAGCCCGCACTGTCTAACACGCCTCCCTAACATAGCCCGCACTGTCTAACCCTCTATCCGCTATCCCCCCTCACTAGCCTAACAATAAAAAAGCTATTAACCCCTAAACCGCCGCTCCTTTACCCCGCCGCAACCTAATAAAGTTATTAACCCCTAAACCGCCGCTCCCGTACCCCGCCGCCAGCTATATTATATCTATAACCCCCTAAAGTGAGCCCCTAACACCGCCGCCATCTATATTAAAATTATTAACCCCTAATGTAAGCCCCTTACACCGCCGCCATCTCTATTAAAATGATTAACCCCTAATTTAATCTACCTACCCCGCCGCCAGCTATATTATCTATATTAACCCTAAGTATATTATAGTTAATATAGGTATTACATTATATATATTAACTATATTAACCCTAATTATATTAGGGTTAATATAGTTACTATAGTATTTATATTAACTATATTAACTCTATCTAACCCTAACTAAATTTATATTAAATTAATCTAATTAATTTATAAACTAAAATATTCCTATTTAAATCTAAATACTTACCTATAAAATAAACCCTAAGATAGCTACAATATAATTAATAATTACATTGTAGCTATGTTAGGGTTAATATTTATTTTACAGGTAAATTGTTAATTATTTTAACTAGGTATAATAGATATTAAATAGTTATTAACTATTTAATATCTACCTAGTTAAAATAATTACCCAATTACCTGTAAAATAAATCCTAACCTAAGTTATAAATACACCTACACTATCAATAAATTAAATAAAGTACAAACATCTATCTAAAAATACAATTAAATTAACTAAACTAAATTACAAAAAAAAACAAACACTAAATTACAAAAAATAAAAAAAAGATTACAAGATTTTTAAGCTAATTACACCTATTCTAAGCCCCCTAATAAAATAATAAACCCCCAAAATAAAAAAAATTCCCTGCCCTATTCTAAATTAAACATATTTCAAAGCTCTTTACCTTACCAGCCCTTAAAAGGGCCTTTTGTGGGGCATGCCCCAAAGAATTCAGCTCTTTTGCATTCAACAAATACAATCCCCCCCCCCCCCCCATTACAACCCACCACCCACATACCCCTATTCTAAACCCACCCAAACCCCCCTTAAAAAAGCCTAACACTACCCCCCTGAAGATCTCCCTACCTTGTCTTCACCACACCGGGCCGAACTCCTGATCCGATCCGGGCGATGTCGTCCTCCAAGCGGCAAAGAAGAATTCTTCCTCCGGCGATGTCATCCTCCAAGCGGCAAAGAAGAATTCTTCCTCCGGCGACGTCTTCCTCCAAGCGGCAGCAAAGTCTTCATTCTTCCGGCGGCATCTTCAATCTTCTTTCTTCGCTCCGCCGCCGCGGAGCATCCATCCCGGCCGACTGCTAAACTTGGAATGAGGTACCTTTAAATGACGTCATCCAAGATGGCGTCCGCCGAATTCCGATTGGCTGATAGGATTCTATCAGCCAATCGGAATTAAGTTAAAAAAATCTGATTGGCTGATTGAATCAGCCAATCAGATTCAAGTTCAATCCGATTGGCTGATCCAATCAGCCAATCAGATTGAGCTCGCATTCTATTGGCTGTTCCGATCAGCCAATAGAATGCGAGCTCAATCTGATTGGCTGATTAGATCAGCCAATCGGATTGAACTTGAATCTGATTGGCTGATTCAATCAGCCAATCAGATTTTTTTAACTTAATTCCGATTGGCTGATAGAATCCTATCAGCCAATCGGAATTCGGCGGACGCCATCTTGGATGACGTCATTTAAAGGTACCTCATTCCAAGTTTAGCAGTCGGCCGGGATGGATGCTCCGCGGCGGCGGAGCGAAGAAAGAAGATTGAAGATGCCGCCGGAAGAATGAAGACTTTGCTGCCGCTTGGAGGAAGATGTCGCCGGAGGAAGAATTCTTCTTTGCCGCTTGGAGGATGACATCGCCGGAGGAAGAATTCTTCTTTGCCGCTTGGAGGACGACATCGCCCGGATCGGATCAGGAGTTCGGCCCGGTGTGGTGAAGACAAGGTAGGGAGATCTTCAGGGGGGTAGTGTTAGGCTTTTTTAAGGGGGGTTTGGGTGGGTTTAGAATAGGGGTATGTGGGTGGTGGGTTGTAATGGGGGGGGGGGGGGATTGTATTTGTTGAATGCAAAAGAGCTGAATTCTTTGGGGCATGCCCCACAAAAGGCCCTTTTAAGGGCTGGTAAGGTAAAGAGCTTTGAAATATGTTTAATTTAGAATAGGGCAGGGAATTTTTTTTATTTTGGGGGTTTATTATTTTATTAGGGGGCTTAGAATAGGTGTAATTAGCTTAAAAATCTTGTAATCTTTTTTTTATTTTTTGTAATTTAGTGTTTGTTTTTTTTTGTAATTTAGTTTAGTTAATTTAATTGTATTTTTAGATAGATGTTTGTACTTTATTTAATTTATTGATAGTGTAGGTGTATTTATAACTTAGGTTAGGATTTATTTTACAGGTAATTGGGTAATTATTTTAACTAGGTAGATATTAAATAGTTAATAACTATTTAATATCTATTATACCTAGTTAAAATAATTAACAATTTACCTGTAAAATAAATATTAACCCTAACATAGCTACAATGTAATTATTAATTATATTGTAGCTATCTTAGGGTTTATTTTATAGGTAAGTATTTAGATTTAAATAGGAATATTTTAGTTTATAAATTAATTAGATTAATTTAATATAAATATAGTTAGGGGTGTTAGTGTTAGATAGAGTTAATATAGTTAATATAAATACTATAGTAACTATATTAACCCTAATATAATTAGGGTTAATATAGTTAATATATATAATGTAATAACTATATTAACTATAATATACTTAGGGTTAATATAGATAATATAGCTGGCGGCGGGGTAGGTAGATTAAATTAGGGGTTAATCATTTTAATAGAGATGGCGGCGGTGTAAGGGGCTTACATTAGGGGTTAATAATATTAATATAGCTGGCGGCGGTATAGGGGGATTAGATTAGGGGTTAATAATTTTTATATAGGTGGCGGCGGTGTAAGGGGTCAGATTAGGGGATAGATAAGGTAGATGGCGGCGGTTTTAGAGGCTCACAGTAGGGGGTTAGTTTATGTAGATGGCGGCGGGGTCCGGGAGCGGGGGTTTAGGGGGTAATAACTTTATTAGGGATTTCGGGGGGGGGGGGGGGGGGGGATCGCGGTTGACAGGAAGATAGACATTGCGCATGCGTTAGGTGTTAGGTTTATTTTCTAGTTAGTTTAGGGAGTTACGGGGCTCCAATAGTCAGCGTAAGGCTTCTTACGGCTGCTTTTTGTGGCGAGGTGAAAATGGAGTAAGTTTTCTCCATTTTCGCCACGTAAGTCCTTACGCTGCATATTGGATACCAAACTGCGCGGGTTTGGTATACCTGCCTATGGCCCAAAAAACTGCGGGCAACGGCAGAAATATACGCGCGTAACTTCTAGCTTACGCCGTATATAGGATACCAAATCCGCGCAATTATTGGCGTCGCCGGCTTTTGCGGGCGACGATTTTTATCGGATCGACCCCAATATTTTTGGGGCAGGGTGTAAAAAAATATAAAATGTCTTTTTAAGTAGATGTTCACCAGGGCTTGCATTCACTCTAGTCACACACACACACACACACATATATATATATTAAGACATTATTTTGCAAGTCAGATGATTAAAGTGTTTATATCAGAAAAAAATATCCTTCACTGTATAATAGTTTGTCAGTAGGTAGTTGTTTAACCTTAAACATCTTCTTTGGTGATTGACAGTTATTTAAGCAAAATATCTGATTGGATAAATATGTAATGAATATACAAACTGGCCTTTAAAAGTACTTAAAAAATACAACAGTAGTTATGATAGGTTTAGGAATTGTATCCTAGGGGATAAAGTCACATGATATAATCATAATAAAGTATATACTTGTATTGTTTCTGAATGTATTAAATGCATACAACATATTTTCAGTTGTGTTTTAAGTCACATAGTTGTATAGATTCAGCAATAAATACTTATTCTTTGCATGTATGACAGATAGACAAACAGTAAATGTACAAGTATTTAGTGACTAATCCGTTTAAGTATTTTAATGCCTAATGAAGATGTATTGAAGGGAGAAAAGCATGTGCTGTTTCACAGTGGTCACATTGTAGTGCACACTGCACTGTGTAGTCTGTGTGAGTCTCAATCACGCGGTGGAGCCAGGAAGAATACCGCATTCCCTCTCAGTCCAGGCCAGGCTGCGCAAGTGAGCTCCGCCTCCACTGTCACCACGTCATGCGCATCCACATACAATCCCATAGGATAGCAATAGCTGGGCCAGCCATTTAAGTCATTAGTAATTGGTTGATTTAGCCACCCGGCCATGAGTTCAGTAGAGTGGCCCTAGGGACTCAAAATTCTGCTGCCCCTTAAAAATCTGCTGCGCTAGGCACCGGCCTTGTTGGCCTATGCCTTAATACGCCCCTGATTATTTCATCATGTTTATTTTATTCACTGAAAGTAGCAGCAGTTGTTATCTGGTACATCTTATGCAATGTTCAGCATTTACAGATGTATCACTCCCCAAGCTGTGCTGTACTAACTAATTGTTACACTGTTGCTTCTAATCAGTTTGGGATAGTGCTCAGATAAAGATGTTTATATTAGCCAGAATTCTAACTCATATACCAAAGAACATAACTCTGCAACAATTTTCTATTTCTAACACATAACGTATCTAGTAAGTGTGTTCCCACATCATATCATAAGGCAGTCTCTATCGCCATTATTATATTATATCCCCTTATAAATCTCAGGTGTTGTTGCGATTATATTTTCACTCGTTGCTCAGTTTCAAATATACGCTCCTTTCAGTTTTCTTAATTCCAGACTTAATTAAAGTTAATTAGCGTATACCTAAAGTGCTATCGATAGCTTAAACTTGCATATGATTGTGACTCAGACTTAATCTAATTCATATCTGGTTTGTACCATGTTCTAGCATTTTTTTCAATTAAGGCTCCCACATGCCCTCTCCCCTTAAAGGGACACTGAACCTAAATTTTTTCTATCGTGATTCAGATAGAGCATGCAATTTTAAGCAACTTTCTAATTTACTCCTATTATCAAATTCTTTTCTTTCTCTTGGTATCTTTATTTGAAATGCAAGAATGTAAGTTTAGATGCCGGTCCATTTTTGGTGAACACACTGTGTTGTTCTTGCTGATTGGTGGGTAAATTCACCTACCAATAAACAAGTGCTTTCCATGGTCTGAACCAAAAAATAGCTTAGATGCCTTCTTTTTCAAATAAAGAAAACAACAGAATGAAGAAAAATTCATAATAGGAGTAAATTAGAAAGTTGTTTAAAATGGCATGCTCTATCTGAATCACAAAAGAAAAAATGTGGGTTCAGTGTCCTTTTAACATGTTTTTCCGGCTTTCTCAAAAGGAGAGGTGCCCCGTCACTGGCGGCTTTTTATGCTCAAAACCACGCCTCTTTCTCGTTAGGGGCAAATCGGATCTTTTACATATCTTTTCCACCACTGATTATGGGATAATATTTGAGTAGTACTGACATCCTTATACGCTTCATAGAATTAATAGTTTGTATACGGATATAATACATTTCTGTGTACTTTTGTAAAACGTACTTCCTCTCGAGCGTATCCTAACATCCAATAATAATCAATCTTGGTTTCTTTTGGGCAATATTTATATTTTTGCCTATTGTCTTCTTATATTAATCCACTAGGCTGAGTCTTCTTGGCTTCTTTTTCTTATATTTTGTCATATAGTGTATATATGTGTGTTCAGAATCGAATAATGGTAATTTCATACTATGTGACATAATCATTGCTATATCATAATGTGTTATGCCTAATCGTGTATTAAAAACAATTTAATCTGTGTTGGCATTACTAGTATTTTTGTGATCATAATGATATCAGTGATATAATTTTTTACTTCAATTGAAAATGCCATTGTTAATAAAAAATAATATCTTTATGGTATTTATGAGAGCTGTTATAATTTATGCAAATTGGTAAAGATAAGGTGACAGAAAATTATTTAAAATCAGTGATATGTTGTAAGAAGAATAGTGTCTTCCATTGGAGTGAGTACATTAGTGTAGCATAAATTGTGTGAATATAAACAATAAAAAAATATTAAAGAATATAAAGAGATGAGGGGAGAGGGACTTGGGGAAATGGTTCAGTGTTTATTAAAGTTCTTCAGATCACAAGGCGACATGACATTTAAGTTTATATATATTATTGTAATAGTGGCCAAATGTAATATCATTATGAATCCTGTACTTTTAATAATGTTGCTCATTTTTCTTTAAATATCACGGATACAACATTTTCTCATAAGTCTGACTTTGTTGTATGTAAGTTTAGATGGAAGTTCTACTTTTATGTAAAATGGATTTACAGGTATGTAAAAAAGTTGTTTTTTTCATTGAGGCCTTCTGGTTGTACTAGGTTCATCAGATAAATCCAGCGACTTTCTTTTCTTAATAAGGTTTGTTCCAGATATCCACCTCTAATTCCCATTGTTATTTTTTTCTATGCCAAAGCATTGGAATTCAATAGTTTTGTCCTTTTGGCAAGTAAGGAAATGGGATGCTACACTTGTTTTTCGTTTCCTTTTTATCCTTGTTGGCCCTCCTTATATCACTCAAGTGTTCTAACATCCTCACTTCATTTTCTTGAGGTCATTCCTATGTAAATTACATTTTCATTTAATTGCATATATGACACCTCTGTGTTGAAGTTGATATGTCTGTATCTTATGTACCTTTCCAAATGTGTCAGTTATTAATTTGATGGTTTGCATATGTTTACAGATTGAACAATTTCTACATTTGAAGTTATCTTTTGCTATTGGGTTAATTGTTGTCTTCCTTTTGACAAAGTGACTTGGACTTAATATATCTTTCAGATTTTTGGTCTGCCTGTATCCTACCTGGATTTTGTCTCCTATGATTTGATTGAGAAGAAGGTCTGCTCTTAGAATCTTTAGGTGTTTTTGTAAAATATTGATTACTTGTTGAGTGTGGAGGGAATAGGTGACTATTAATCTTGTTCATCTTTTATTTTGTTCTTTTTTTGTAATAGTTCCTGTCTGCTAGTGACATTTGCTCTTTGTCTTGCTTTTTTTATCCAGCGATTGCTGTAACCTCTTTGTCTCAGTCTTTGTTGCAGTTCATCTGCTCAAATTTTATGTTTCAGCATCAGAGCAGTTTCTCTTGACTCTTAGGAATTCTACTATTAGTAATTATTTTACCGTATGTGGTGAATGAACGCTGGTGGAGTGTAGGATATTGTTCGTGGCTGTTTTTTTTCTATATATGTCCATCTGTATAATTCCTGATTCATCTTTTCAGATTTTTAAATCCAAAAAGGTAACTTCATTGTGTAACTTCATTGTAGTTATACTCCCAGGCAAGTTTAATATTTAAATTATTTGCATTTAACTGATTGAGGAATTGCTTGAGGGTTTCAGACGAACCTTCCCAAATGAAGAATTCATCATCAATGTATCTTATCCATAGAGGGATGTGGTTTATAAATTCTGCATTTTCATCCAAAAAGAGTGTATGCTTTTCCCACCATCCAAGAAGAGGTTGGCAAGTGTTGGTGCACATGCCATCCCCATTGCTGTCCCCCTTGTTTGTAAGTAGAATTGTTGATCAAAAACAAAATAATTATGGTTGAGTAAGAAGTTTAATAATTGTAGTATGAAACAGTAGTGTAATTTTTCTTCTCTTGATGATGAAATCAGGAATCTTTTTACTGCTTCTATACCCAATGTATGATCTATGGTGGTGTATAAAGCTTGGACATCTGCTGTAACTAAGAGTCTCTCATTTTTCATTTGGATGCTATCCAAGTGATGTAGTAATTCCATAGTATCTCTCACAAAAGATTGTAATTGTGTCACAAATTCTCTGAGTCTATAGTCGATGTATTGACTACCTTTCTCTGTTAAGTTATTAATACCTGAGACTATCGAACGGCCTGGGAGAATGTTTGGATTTTTATGGATTTTTGGTATGATGTAAAATGTGGCAATTTTTTGGTTGATTACTGTTAAGAATTTGCTTTCTTCTGATGATATGATTTCATCTTTTCTTGCTTCAGATATAATTTTGTTATATTGTTCCTGGAATCTTTCTGTAGGATAAAATAATAATTTAGAATAACATTCTTTATTTCTGAGTTGTTTATGTACTTCTCTTAGGCACATGTCTTTTGGCCATATTACCACATTACCACCTTTATCTGAGGGTTTCTTTATCAGTACATCATCTCATAATTCTGAAATTTCTTTAGTTATTATTTCATTAAAGATTGCTATATGTATTGATTTATTCAATTTGGGTATATATTTGGATTTGTTTGTAATTAGCTCTCTCTAATTTTTATCCATCGGAAAAAAAATATCCATCGAGTGAAACTATAATCGCAACAACACCTGAGATTTATAAGGGGATATAATATAATAATAATGGCGATAGAGACTGCCTTATGATATGATGAGGGAACACACTTACTAGATACATTATTTGTTAGAAATAGAAAATTGTTGCAGAGTTATGTTCTTTGGTATAGGAGTTAGAATTCTGTCTAATATAAACATCTTTATTTCTGAGCACTATCCCAAACTGATTAGAAGCAACAGTGTAATAATTAGTTAGTACGCCACAGCTTGGGAGTGATACGTCTGTAACTCCTATTAAATGCTGAACATTGCATAAGATGTACCAGATAACAACTGCTGCTACTTTCAGTGAATAAAATAATATAGAGAAAATAAACATGATGAAATAATAGATATAGCCAGATACCCTGTAAATGTAAGCTGTAATCTTAATATTCAGTGAAATAAACAAACCAAAAGTATTTCATTGTGCAATCCGTGACCACAGTTATTGTTTCACATAACCTGCATCAATCTATCTGCAAGACTATATCTATCAATTCCTATTTAACGTAAAGATGGTAATAAATGGGGATTATGATTATTATCCCTATGTAACTCTATAAAGATTTTTTTACAATGTGAGAACACTTATTAGCAGTGGTATTTAAGAAAGGAGAACTTTACTAGATGTAGTAGTATATTTTAAAGAGACAGTGTACATTATAACTGACTAATATATGTCTCCTTTCTAAATATAATTACAATACTAGCAGTAATTTCTTAATCCACTGTTACAAAATAAGTGGAACACATGGTGGTAAAACATATTAAGTTACTGTCCCAGATTAGTAATATATAATAGGTCTTCAATTCCATTATAAAATAGAACATATTGCTATCTCCCTAGTTGTTAAAGCTGTAATACATAGTACTGTATGTAAGAAAATTCGTGATCTAATACCTATCTATTTAGAGACAAGGCTCTAACCAAACCCAGATTTATTATAATACATGAGATTATAAATTGTGATCAAGAAACAAAGGTGTCCAGCGAATCAAAAATAAAAAGATACATTTTTTTTAGTAAGGTTAAAAAGAAACACTGAGTATATGACACCAACAATGTGTCATGTTTGGATGAAGCCTACGCATTTCAGCACGTAGCCGTGGTCATGGCCTTTGTTTCTTGACTTCAAATCAGCCAGTATTTCCAGCTTATTCCTGACAGAGCCGTTTCCACACTGGTTCAAGGCTTTTTGTGATTGGTTGGTGTGTGACACATGAGAGCCGAGCCTCTCAACGGATGTAGATCAGAGATGCTAAACGGAGCATTGCGGTCAAGTTTTACAGCTCCTGGTGGGCCCTGGAAGCGGAGGCACGTAGTGGGAGGGGCCAGTTGACCGGATGGGAGGAGAAGGCCCAGTCGGTGGGTGGAGTCACCCCAGGAAGAAGGTACAGGTCAGCGCAGGGAGAAGCAGGGCCAGTAAAGAAACTTACCTGGTCGCGGAAAGAGCTCCCGAAGTTTTCGCTGGAAGAAGTTACGAAGACCGTGGATCATGGATATCGAGGAGATGCTGGCGAGGATTCGGGCCGTGGCAGATGAGAGAGGGTCATCATGGATGCAGGACCGGATCGCAAGTCTTCTGGGGAATGACGAGGAGATCTTGGATGAGAGGTCGGCGACGGCTCCAAAAGCAAGACCGGTGCGGCGAACACGGCCTCCGAATCGGCTCAGTCCTGAGCAGAGGCCTCAAGGGACGCGACGCAGACGGAGCCTGAGCAGGGAGAAGGTGAGGCCGGGTAAGAGATCCGGAGTAGCAGCAGGGTCACAAGAGGCCGGGGCAGCAGATGGGGCACAGCGCTTAATGGTGGAGGCGGTAGTGGAGGAACAAGGCCGTAGGCCTGGTGGAGGTATGTCCCAGGAAATAAGGCACGGCCCAACTGGGCCATTACTATTGTCAATACCGGGGGATAATGTGTTGTCGGGCGGTATCGCACTAGGTGCGGGGGAAGCTAGGGGTAATGAATCGAGCGGGTTAACGCAGGGAGTGAATGGCGCAGGCGAGGAGCAGTTAAGGGAAATTTTGGCGGCAAATTATTCAAAGTAGGGGGGAGGAGAGCAGTCGAATGTTAGGAGTACAAATGAGGGTGACGCATCGGGTGGGGCCGGAGGGGGTGGGGGGGATTAGTCCACCATTGTTCTCCGAGAGGATAGGGGGGGACATCAATACAATTAGGAGAGAAATACAGGTTATTACAGACAAAGACAGAGGGAGAGCTAATGAAAAGGGCGCGGCAACAGGCCAGACGTCGCATAAAGCAGGCAGGCCACTTAAGAGTAACACGGTGGGCAGGGGCACCAGTAAAAAAGGGCCCCCTAGTGTGTGTATTGACCCATTAAGGATAGAATCATTCCCTAGCTCATCAGAAGGGGAAGATATGGTCCCACCTTCACCCGACAACAGGGGGGGGTAAGCGGGGAACCAGTGGGCAGAGCATTAGGGGGGGCCACGAGGACCAAGGGGGAACTATGGGTGTGGGTCATGTGGGACATGCTTATGGGGGGAGGTCTGAAGGGAGTACTAACCAGCATATGTCTATAGCAGGTATGATGGTGTCCAGAGTACAAAGTAATAGGAGTCGGGACGGCGGCGAGGAGGAGCCTTTCCGCCTAGCAGATTCATGGACGGACACTATCAGATTGGATACAGGGGAAGAAGCGGATACTGAACACCCCCCGGTTACGAGATTGGTAGGTGTGGGCACACAAAGGGGTAAGGGAACAGGTCAGCGGGTGGGGCTCACTTTACACCACGGGAGGGTGGTGAGCAGGGGTAGAGGGGCGATTAGAATTCCAACTGGGCAAAGGGTGCGGACGGCCAGCAAGGCCTGCAATAGGGAAGGGGGGGCGAGAGCAATACTTAAAAAAGGTAATAACTCAGTGGGGAATAAGGGTAAGAAAAGTGGCTATTGGGCAAGAAACATTGTTGTGAGGGGGGGAATAGTAAGGGAACAAAGTAGGAGCACGGATATGGTGTCAATGGAAAGTACGGTACCGTTATCCAGGGATCATTCAATTAATGTATTACAGGTTCCTCGAGAGAGTGGTGGTCCATTACAACGAGACCCAGTGGTGGAACGGTCTCAGAGCATGGGAGTACATCCATCGGAAGCAACGGCGGTGGCGGCGGTAGCAGGTAACAACTTATCTCCTTTGCAGTTGAGGGGGGGTGGGCGCAGTGGGGATAACTTGTCTATACAATTAGTGGAAGGGCTGAGGGCGCTGCTGCGTTCAGTCGAGACTTCGGCTGTTCCTGTGAACACACAACTGCCGCAAGAAAAGGCTTGGGTCCCTCTGGGGATAGAAGAGCATAGGGCAGTTGTGGCTAATACTTATGTGGGGCCTAATAAGGCCGGCGCAGTAGGCAGTGAGGTGTCAGTAATGGCTACGGTTCCTACAGTGGCGCAACAGGCGGCGGCTGAACTCTCGGAGCTCTGAGTGGCGGACACAGCGATGGCTCGATCATGCCTGTGTTCGATCAGTCCGTTAGGTCTACATCTGACGAAGGATGCCAGATTAAAGATCTACGCCAGAGAATATATAGAATTATTTTCATTGCTCCCTTTGGAGCAGTCATTTGAAGTGTCCGATGAATCCAAAAAGGACATCGTTAGGAAGGAAGAGGATGAGAGAAAGAAGCGATATAGGAAGCTCCCCAAAACCTTTTCTAACTGGTTTCAGGCACTTGTAATTTATGCCAGTGTTATGGCAGAGAGGTTTCCGGAACATGGAGCTCCAATGTTCTGTTATTTGGATGAAATCGCTGCAGCACAGCAAACGTATGGTGGTTTGGCATGGTGGTCATATGACGAACATTTTCGTCAGAGACTAGCGGTAAAACCTACAATGAGGTGTGATGACCGAGACATGGGGCTATGGCTCAAAATTATGACCCCACTGAGAGCGGGGCAGTCCTTTCGGCCAGGAGCCGGCAGTCCAGCCGCAGCTACGTCACAAGCCATGGGCAAAAAGGGGTTTTGCTTTGCATACAATGAGGGACAGTGTAAATGGGGAGCTTCCTGTAAGTTCCAGCACGATTGCTCAGGGTGTGGTGGAGCACACGCCTTCGCAAAGTGCTTCAGGAGAGGAAAGGTTAGTGGGAGAGCCGAGATGCCTAAAGAAGGGGTTGTCCCCAATCAGGGCGGAAAAGATGGAGCCCTGGCTAGGCCGTTACGCCAGTAGTTGGGGCTGTCGGGAAAAGGCGGCAAAGCTACTACATGGTTTTATGGTTGGTTTCATCATCCCCTCTGTTGGGGGTTCTGATCATTTTGCAGGGAATTTGAAATCAGCTAGGGAGTGGCCTCAAGTGGTTAAGGACAAGCTTTTTAAGGAAGTGGGGTTGGGCAGGATGGCGGGACCTTTTGATTCTTTGCCTTTTCCAGGACTACGGCTATCTCCGTTAGGAGTAGTCCCAAAGAAGGATCCTGGAAAATTTAGGCTGATCCATCACTTGTCCTTCCCAAAGGGTAGATCGGTTAATGATGGAATCCCACCGGAATTGGCATCGGTAAAATACGCCTCTTTTGACTCGGCGGTTGCTCTGGTCAAAGCGGCGGGTGGGGGTGCTTTGATGGCAAAAGTAGACATTGAGTCAGCTTTTCGTTTACTTCCGGTGCACCCGACTTCACACAAGTTACTTGGGTGTTGTTTTGAGGGAAAAGTGTTTGTTGACCTGTGCTTACCCATGGGGTGCTCCATATCGTGTGCACTCTTTGAGAGTTTTAGCACTTTTTTGGAGTGGGTTGTAAGGATACAGGCTAGTTTCGCGTCTGTGGTACACTACCTAGACGATTTTTTATTCGTGGGCCCCTCAGGTTCGATGGTTTGTGAAGTGTTAAGAGATACTTTTTACCGGGTGGCGGAGGAATTTGGGGTGCCCATTGCGATGGAAAAATCCGAGGGGCCAGTGACGGTCCTGAGTTTTCTGGGCATTACGATCGACTCGGAATTGATGGAATGCAGGCTTCCGGTCGACAAAGTACAAGATCTGATTGGGGTGATCCTGCATTTCTTAGCAGCCTCGAAAGTGCAGCTAGTGGAGATGCAGTCCTTGATCGGCAAGTTAAACTTTGCATGCCGTATCATCCCAGTGGGTAGGGTTTTTTGTCGCAGGTTATCACTGGCAACAGCGGGCATTAAGCAGCCACATCATTTCATTCGGTTAACTTTGTCCTTAAAAAAAGATCTGAAAGTATGGAAAGTTTTTCTTAGAGATTTCAATGGGTCCGCTTTGATTCAGCCATCCAGAGTCTCATGTGAGGAACTTGGGTTGATGACGGATGCGGCAGGGAGCAGAGGTTTTGGTGAAATTTTTGGCAAGGAGTGGTGCGCAGCAGCTTGGCCAGAGGAGTGGATTGAGAGTGAGGTTATAATGAACTTGGTATTTCTAGAATTCTTTCCCATTCTGGTGGCCCTGTTTGTTTGGAAAAAGGAACTACGGGACAAGTCGATCCTGTTCCTCACCGACAATATGGGTGTAGTGGCAGCAATTAATAGTTTGTCCTCATCTTCTCCTCCGGTGATTCGGTTGTTGAGGGTGTTTGAACTGCAGTGTATGAGGTTAAATATCGGGGTCAAAGCAAAACATGTGCCTGGGGTTCAGAATTCGGTCGCTGATGCACTCTCTCGTTTTCAGTGGCAGCGATTTCGGGCACTGGCTCCACTGGCAGACAAAGTGGGAAAAGAAGTGCCGGAACACTTGTGGAGCCTTGGCTCGGAGGATTGGCCGAATTGGTGAGATCTTCATTGGCTCCGAATTCTTGGAGAGTCTATGCAAAGTTTTGGAAAGAATGGGAGTCGCTGCTGGGTCAGCACAATATGGTCGAGGGTGACCACAGGTGTCAAGACCTTTTGTTGAGAATGATCTGGCAGTGGAAAGGGTGCGGGTTGTCTCCCTCAGCCATTGACAAACGGCTGACTGCTCTGGCCTTCCGATTTAACTTGTTGGGGGTTGTTGACATCACAAAAATGTTTTGTATTCGGCAAATTATGAAGGGCTTGAGGAGGCAAGGGGGCGGGGCGGATAGTCGCCGGCCGATTTCTTTCACGCTGTTGTCACGCCTTTGGAAAGCACTGGAAGGGGTGTGTAACTCGGCTTATGAAAGAGCCTTTTTCAGACGGCCTTTGCTTTGGCCTTTTTCGGAGCATTTAGGATTTCTGAGCTGATAAGTTGCTCAAAGAAGGCACAAGGCGGCTTGTGTATTGATGACGTGGGTTTGACGGATGCTTATATGTCCTTACTGTTAAGACGATCAAAAACTGATCAGGAAGGGAAGGGCAAAACGGTAATTCTCTATCCTACGGGGGTGGAAGTATGCCAGTGCGGGGCATTGAGGGGGTTTTTGGCAGTGAGACAAAATGTGGGAGGGTCGTTGCTAATGCACGAGGACGGTAAGGCGCTGTCGCAGTATCAATTTCGGACAGTGTTGGCTAGGGCTTTAGATGTCATGGGACGCAATCCAAAGGAATTCAACTCACATTCCTTTAGGATAGGCGCAGCAACGGAAGCAGCCGCTTTGGGTTTGGGGGAAGAGGTAGTAAAAGGGGTAGGGAGGTGGTCTTCCAAGTGTTTCTGGGCATACGTACGTCCTCATTTGTTGAGTCAAAAAACCTAATGCAACATCTTTTCCGTCCCTCTTTTTTCAGATCCGCTGCAGGTTTGGTTGGTGGGCCACTCTTTTATTTATTGGGCACAAAGGGCAGCAGGGTCCAAGGAAGACGGCGTGCAGCTAGGATTTCAAAAGAAAAAAGCGGTGTTAAGGTGGTTTGGTATTCGGGGAATGCGATGGGAACAGGTCGTGTCTGCCATTGTGGGTTATGCCAGGCATTTTCCTCGGCCCGACGTTCTAGTAATGCATGCCGGGGGCAACGATCTGGGTTCCCTTCCACAAAAAGAGCTAGTCAGGAGGATTAAGAGGGATTTGTCACGTTTACGGGATTTATTTCCGGGACTGCGGATTGTGTGGTCCACAATGGTGCCACGATTACATTGGAGAGGGGCCTGGGATCAAAGTAGGTTAGATAACAGCAGGCGGAAGGTGAACAAGTTGATTGCGGCATTCATAAAAAAAAACTAACGGTTCAGTCATCCATCATGAGGACCTAGAGGATGTGGGAAAAGGTGAATTTTATTTACAAGACGGAGTTCATCTAAACGAATTTGGAATACGGCTTTTCATTCTGGCCATTCGTGAGAAACTCCAATTGCTGATGTGAAGGGTGGCGGAACTGGTGAAGTGGTGACTTCCCAGTTTGTGGCGGTGTGCTAGCATCATCAATTGTCAGACCAAGGCATAAAATGGCTGGTGTTTAGCCTCTCCCAAGGGGTGGGGAGAGCTAGGTAATTTGCTTCTTGGGCACGGGGTCCCTTGGAGCTGGTATAAGGTGGATGGAACGGACTTAGCGCCTTGCGAGGTCCAGTTGAGCAGAAAGACGGCCTGGTCTGGCAGTGATGAAGGACTAACCCTGGGGTGGGGTTAAAGGGCACGTATAAATGATGCTAGCGCATAAAGAGTTGGGATTTGTTGGGTGTTATTGCACTTTCTTTTATTTATTGCGTTATTGAAGTTGATGTTAAATTAATAAACAGGCTGTGGCCAGAATTTTATACCACAAATTACGTGTCTGTCAATTTATTTCATAAAGTGTTAAGTTAATAAATTAAGTGCTATGTGGGGGCCGGTCATAGACGACTCAGTAGGTCATGGTGGGCCCCGGAAGCGGAGGCACGTAGTGGGAGGGGCCAGTTGACCGGATGGGAGGAGAAGGCCCAGTCGGTGGGTGGAGTCACCCCAGGAAGAAGGTACAGGTCAGCGCAGGGAGAAGCAGGGCCAGTAAAGAAACTTACTTGGTCGCGGAAGGAGCTCCCGAAGTTTCCGTCCCTCCCTCCCCAATTTAAGTTAGAAATTCTTATGGTTGGTTGAGTAGTCACTGTCTGTGGGGGCGGTGTGCTAGCATCATCAATTGTCAGACCAAGGCATAAAATGGCTGGTGTTTAGCCTCTCCCAAGGGGTGGGGAGAGCTAGGTAATTTGCTTCTTGGGCACGGGGTCCCTTGGAGCTGGTATAAGGTGGATGGAACGGATTTAGCGCCTTGCGAGGTCCAGTTGAGCAGAAAGACGGCCTGGTCTGGCAGTGATGAAGGACTAACCCTGGGGTGGGGTTAAAGGGCACGTATAAATGATGCTAGCGCATAAAGAGTTGGGATTTGTTGGGTGTTATTGCACTTTCTTTTATTTATTGCGTTATTGAAGTTGATGTTAAATTAATAAACAGGCTGTGGCCAGAATTTTATACCACAAATTACGTGTCTGTCAATTTATTTCATAAAGTGTTAAGTTAATAAATTAAGTGCTATGTGGGGGCCGGTCATAGACGACTCAGTAGGTCAATACCCGGTATGCGGTGAGTGGAATAAAATCAAACGCAGAGCACCAGACGGCAAGTAAAACTATTGGTGAGTGAATGCGGAAGGCAGATGTCCGGGTGTTGAAGTGCTGGGATAATTAAAGAGACGTGAGTCTAATCTGCACACTTATTTGAAAGTAGAGATAGTTGCTTTGAAAGTTGTACAAATCAGAACAAATTATTTGTAAAGAAAGTTCCAATAAGAGCTAACATACAATGGTCTCAGGCCACAATCCAACCAAGGTAGTCTTCTCCAGTATGCTGTGTATACAATATTCCACCCCTGTGTGAATCAGGCACTACAAGTGGGCTATGATAGTATTTAGGCAAAATGTTATACTGCCAGACAGTGATTAAGCTTTACGTATTTTTTTAAGAGTACATATCCACAGTGTAAGATTCATATGGGTATAAACCGTATAAGGAAAGTTCAAATGGTATTCACTCACCAACGTCCGTCAATGAACTCCGGTATTGTGTAGTATAATCGCTTGTTGCCAATATGGCTGCAATACACCTGGGGATAGACATGCTGACTGGTGACTACCAGAAGTGGGCAGGAGCTGCCTCCGCTCCAAATTAGAAAGAATTAGGAAAAAGTCCAAAGGCAAGGAGGAAAAGTAAAACTTCACTTTTATTGAAACTTCGTTAAAACAATATTTTCACCAAAGGAGTCACTAGAAGCAGCAAGTCCTGGAACGAACCACCAGCCTTGGTGAAGTGAAGTTTTACTTATCCTCCTTGCCTTTGGACTTTTTCCTTGTCACTTATTTGAAAGTGCTGGTAACCCGTTTTGTTGCGCTGCTGAGAAGATTAACGGTGGAATGCTTTTTGGCAGCTAAATGCTAGCCTGTTTAGAATCCTGAGCAGTAGGTCATTTCGGAGGGATTACTGTGTGAACAAGCATTGTTTGTATTCAAATTGTAAACAAATTTTTTCCCAACCCACACCCACGTTTCCTCTTTCACTTAACGCTTTGATCAACTAACACAACAGATTGTTGACCCCAGTGTGTTTATGATACCATATATGATGGTGTACCTCTATATAGTAGGTTTGGTTCATTATTATAACTGAGCAACTTTCTCTCTTTTCTTCATTATAAATTGTTACCCAGAATAGGGTACAAATGCTGAGATATGCATATATTCTATTTGGTTAGACCACTACTGGCAAAATATTTTTAATTCAACCCATTTTTAAATTTTTCTAAATAAAGTTTGATATTTTTTTATCATTTTGTGGAAACCAAGCAGAGAATTACTGGAGGGATTAAAAGAGTGCATATGGTGTAATCTTTTTTCAGTTCTCTCTAACTGAACAAGGAAATATTTTTCACAGCTGTACCTTGCATGATATCAATGAGCTGTAAATGTGCACCACTTCTGTTACAGGGTGTAGCTGAATTCTAGGATAGCGCCACCCAGTGTGAAGCTGCAGTAACGTCTCTAACCAGCACTTTTCAAGAGCTAAAATGAGACAATAGCTTTGAAAGGAGCTGTAGGCACAGGAAGAAAAGCTATAGTATGGCGAATAGTAACCTGCTACTGTAGTTGTACCCAGCAGTGTAATGTCCTGCGATCCTGAAAAGTGGAAACACCCATAGGCCACACGATATGGCTTTTAGTAGATGAATTTAACATTGGCTCATATGTACTAATCTTAAACACTAACCTTTTACATTGGTGCCCAAAGGGGTGGCAATAAGGGGCCAATGGCTCCTACTATTTTTTTTATGTCTAAGCATAAGTGCCCACTTGAATTGTTGAGTCACCATTTTTGCCGCACATTACCACTGGATATTATGTTCATAACACTTTATTTATTGCCTCTGTCCCAGAAAAACCTCTGTGTATGCACAAATTTATTTATGCCCAAATTGGTCACCAATTATGCTAATATGTTAAAATGTTATATAACAATGCAATCCTACGAGAGGGGGAGTTATATATTGTATCTGGTACGGACTTACACTCTATTGTGTTCATTTGAGCACCTATCTCACTTAGACTTTTGCGTCACTTTGTAAGTTGAGGGAGTGTGCGTTATGTACTAGATGCGCATTTGTGTTTGGATGAATGGAAAACAAAACAAATTTTTTCCATATTCGCTGAATTTGTCCAAAATTGATAAAGGAATGTCTCTTTAACAACAAATAAATTAATAAACACGATTCCGGTGTCAGCCAATAAGTATGAAAGCTTAACTTTTTTTCTTTAAAGGGACATTAAACCCATTTTTTTCTTTCATGATTCAGACAGAGAATACAATTGTAAACAACATTCCAATTCACTTCTATTATCTAATTTGCTTCATTCTTTAGATATGCTTTGTTAAAGAAAAAGCAATGCACATGGTGAGTCAATCACATGAGGCAAATATGTGCAGCCACCAATCAGAAGCTACTGAGCCTATCTAGATATGCTTTTCAGGAAGAAATATCAAGAGAATTAAGCAAAATAGATAACAGAAGTAATTTAGAAAGTTGTTTAAAATGGTATTCTCTATCTGAGTCATGAAAGAAAAAAAATGGGTTTAATGTCCCTTTAACTACTTTAGCTTTGTTTAAAGGGACATGAAACCCAACATTTTTCTTTCATGATTCAGATAGAGCGTGTCATTTTAAACAAATTTTGAATGGACTTCTATTATTATTATTTTTTCTCTTGGTATCTTTTATTGAAAAGTAGGGATGTAAGCTCAGGAGCATGCATGTGTCTGGAGCACTATATGGCAGCAGTTTTGCAAGACTGTTATCCATTAGCAAGAGCACTATTTCTTGTCATGTAGTGCTCCAGGCACCTACCTAGGTATCTCTTTAACAAAAAATATCACGGAAATGAAGCAAATTTGAAAATAGAAGTAAACTGGAAACTTTTTTAAATATGTATGCTGTATGAATCACAAAATACATTTGTTGGGTTTCATATCCCTTTAAAGTGAAAGTAAACTTTGGTGAATGAAAGCTGTTTTTTAAAAATACTATTAAAAACAGGGGCACTTTCATTCATCAAAGTTTACAAAGCAGCCATTTTGTTAAAAAAAAATTACCTTTTTTTCTTTTCACAGCTACAGCAGCTTCCCCCACCTAGAGATCCTCTATTCACACGTCAGCAATGACTAATCCGGCTTCCTCCAATCACAGCATGGCCACAGGCAATAACTACCCTGAGGGAAAACTATGATTGGAGGAAGCAGGATTAGTCATTGCTGACGTGTGAATAGAGGATCTCTAGGTGGGTGGAGCTGCTCTAGCTGTGAAAAGAAAAAAAAGGTAATTTTTTTAACAAAACGGCTGCTTTGTAAACTTTGATGAATGAAAGTGCCCCTGTTTTTAATAGTATTTTTAAAAAACATCTTTCAATCACCAAAGTTTACCTTCACTTTAAGTTTACGTTGCTTTCCAGCTGTTACTCTGCTACGATAAAGATGTTTCCCATATGAAATAAAATCAAATTCCGAGCAACCACTTTAATAATCTTGGAAAAAGAAGAATAATTTTTTATAAAGAATGATTTATTCAAAACTATTTTTTTTTGTTTACACTCTCCCAACCGTCTTGCATCCTGCATGATTTTCATAGTTGGGAGGTGTGACCCGCTTCCCTCTCACAGCCCCTTGTGTCCTGGTTTTAAGGGACTGATCGAGCCCCATCCAGACTTGCCCATGGACCTCTCGGACACGGCACCCCACCACTCCAGTGTGGACACACCCACCACTACCTAATAATACGGTCTGTGTAACTCTAGAGAACATGTGTATTACTAAAGCTATATATTGACAGTGCAGTTCATTAGATGTAGTCAACTCACATATGAGAATTTCATATTGTTATTTTATAAATAATAAAAATATAATGAATATTTAACCTACAACATAATCACAACCGTCCAGAAACAACTAAATTTACTAATGCTGTATGATACGCACATAGATAGATAGATGATAGATATAAAGTTGACACGTTTAAAGTGGAAAAAAAAGAACTTACCATCTGGTCCTTAAAATATTTAAGTTCATTTCGATTTAGTATAAACCACCTGGTTTTCCAGTTCTAAAATAAGAGTGAGAATGATAACGTATAAAGACATGTATATACATAACATTTTAATAAATCCATTAATGCCTAGGGCCATGAGACACACTGAAGTTTCACTATGTTGAGTCTCCAGCCATACATTTACTATTACATTGGAGTTTCTTTTCATTAATGTACATAGCTATCTTTCATGTAATTGGCAAGAGTCCATGAGCTAGTGACGTATGGGATATACAATCCTACCAGGAGGGGCAAAGTTTCCCAAACCTCAAAATGCCTATAAATAAACCTCCCACCACACCCACAACTCAATTTTACAAACTTTGCCTCCTATGGAGGTGGTGAAGTAAGTTTGTGCTTGATTTTTATGATTTCTTCTATGATAAGCGTTTCTAAGCAGTCTGAAGAACAATTCCTCTCAGAGTACAGTGTTAGTCAGAGGAATGTGAAGAGAGTATCGCCTATTGATTTTTATGGTTTCTCTAACGGAAAATCTTTTCAAGGGTTCTCTGTTATCGGTCGTAGGGATTCATCTCCTACCTCCCTTTTCAGATCGACAATATACTCATACCCTTATCTCTGCTGATAGTTTTCAGTACTGGTTTGGCTATCTGCTATATGTGGATGGGTGTCTTTCGAAAAGTATGTATCATTATTTAAGACACTCTCAGCTATGGTTGGCGCTTTATGTATTTTTCTAAATATATGTGTTTACTTATATTTGCCATGAGTCAGGTCTATGTATATTATATTTCCCTTTGCAGTCTAGCAGTTTTAGTATGGGAATCATGTTTTAGGAAATTATTTTTTCTATATTTTCTTACCTGGGGTTTAATCTTTTTTCCTATTTGACTTTTTATTCTTTAAAATTCGTGGGCAAATCTAGGCTCGCGAGGATGCAAAATGCTGTTATTTATTGCGTCATTCTTGGTGCAAGAGTTTTTTGGCATCAATGTGCGTCTATGATGATGCAAGTTCGTCATTTCCTGCGTCCTAATTGACGCCAGGTTGTTTGGCGCAAAGTTGTGTCTGTTATGATGCGAGTTGCGTCATTTCCGGATGTTTTTTGGCGCCAAAAAATGTTTATACATCCTTTTGCATCGTGCGTCATACTTGGCGCCAAAAAAAAATTGTTTTTATTTTTACCCCACTTCCTATATGCTCCTTGCCTTCTTTATGCTCAGAGGGCTATGCTATTTGTTTTTTTTTGCCTATTTTAGCATTTGCATTTTTTCCCAGTCCTGAAACTGCTATATGAGGAAATAAGATATTTATGTTTAAATGTTATTTTTTCTTTTACATATAACAAGATATCTCAATCTGATCCTGTCTCAGAAGCTGCTGTAGAAACCATGCTGCCTGAACACAGTTCTACAAAAGCTAAGTGTATCTGTTGTAAGCTAGCAGAGATTATGGGCTCTATTTAACAAGCTCCGTATGGAGCTTGATGGCCCCTGTTTCTGGCGAGTCTGAAGACTCACCAGAAACAGCAGTTATGAAGCAGCGGTCACAAAGACCGCTGCTCCATAACCCGTCCGCCTGCTCTGAGCAGGCGGACACACATCGCCGGAAATCAACCTGATCAAGTACGATCGGGTTGATTGACACCCCCTGCTAGCGGCTGATTGGCCGCGAGTCTGCAGGGGGCGGCGTTGCACCAGCAGCTCTTGTGAGCTGCTGGTGCAATGCTGAATACGGCGAGCGTATTGCTTACCGTATTCAGCGATGTCTGTCGGACCTGATCCGCACTGTCGGATCAGGTCCGGCAGATATTTATAACTAGAGGCCTATATCTCCGGCTGTAGTATGTAACGGTTGTCATGATAAGCTTTTGCATGCCGAAACTGTTTCTATTAGTACTAGTATAGTATCTGTTGTTCCTTCAACATCTAATGTACATGATATCCCTGTTGATATGAAAAATTATATTGCTGATGCGATACAGAAGGCTATGTCTGCTATTCAGCCTTCTAATAAACTTAAAATGTCTTTTAAAACTTCTCATGATACTGATGAATTTTGTAATGACTGACAACATACTGATATATCTACTTCTGATGAGGATCTCTCTGACTCAGAAGATCCTGCTTCAGATATTGACATTGATAAATCAACTTATCTTTTTAAGATTGAGTATATTAGTTCTTTGTTGAAAGAAGTATTAGTTACTTTGGATATTGAGGAGTCTGGTCCTCTTGATAACAAATCTAGTAAACATTTAAATTCTGTTTATAAACCTCCTGTGATTACACCTGAGGTTTTCCCTGTTCCTAATGCTATTTCTGATGTGGTTGCTAAGGAATGGTCTAAGCCTGGTACTTCTTTTGTTCCTTCTTCTAGGTTTAAAAGGTTGTACCCTTTGCCAGTGGTTAATTTAGAGTTTTGGGGAAAAGTCCCTATGGTTGATGGGGCTATTTCTACTCTTGCCAAGCATACTACTATTCCTATGGAAGATAGTACTTCATTTAAGGATCCTTTAGATAGGAAAATTGAATCTTATCTAAAGAAAGCTTATTTACATTCTGGCTATATCAGGGTCGGCTCCAGAACGAATGAAATGGGGGGGGCATTTTTTTTTCACGAGGGGGCACGCATTTAAAAAGCATGTATGAGAATCAAAATAAGAGCAGACCTACTGTGGCAGTCCAGGGTTACATTTATCAGATCTCTGGTTGTGCAGGAGTTAGATTTGTTTATATTTCTGGAAGTGCAGCGGTTATATGTGTCATATCTCAAGGAGTATAGGGGTTACATTTAAAAGATGTCTGGCAGTGCCGCAGCAGTTACATTTACCAGATTTATGGCAGTGCAGGGGTTACATTTGTCATATCTCAGGAATGCCTCCCACATATGACATAGCCAGTGGACACTGTTTGCATGTGTAGCTCTACCAATGACCCTACTAATGATCAAATAAGCTTTTATGTGACAATAAGTTTGAGTGCCAAGCAGTACATTACTTGTGCAGATATTATTAATGATATTTACCAGCACACACACAGTATATACAGTATGTATATACACGCAAATTATATATATATATATATATATATATATATATATTGATATCAATCAACCCCAAAAGGAAGAAAAGGCGCTTCACTCTCCGGTCTTTGCAAAAGTTTTAATTCGATTCACAACATCAATCAAAGAAGTCCCCCATGGGCACAATGCACACTTGTTTTGTGTGACCTGCAGTGGGGAAACCAAAGAATTCCCAATTTGCTTCTTTATCTGTGGCTGACAGGATATAAAGCACAATAGGGAAGGGATACTACTCTCACACACACATTGGTTATACGGCTGTGTTTTCAGAAAATTACTTCTGCCTTCCCTCTCACTGACTGTTAGCTTCTCCCAGCACTTCCTGCAGAGGTCTGATGATGTCATCATCTCACTTCAGCTCCGTAGTAAGTGGGCTAGCAGGAGGAGGGGCAGTGCAAGTCCTAGGTTAACTGTGAGAGCACCAGCAGGGAAATGCAACTTTATTTGTTATCTGGTTGTAAATAGAGGAGAGTAAAGAGATTAGCTGGGCCCTTCTAAGTAGCGGATCTCCAGTGTCCAGTGGCTGCAAATGGTTTATGCGACATTTGGGACCCTGGGGGACCCGTCACCCGTCACAATTTTTTTTTTAAATAACTTCTTTTGCATTGGGGGGCACAGCATTCTATTTGGGTGGGCATTGCCCCCCAATGCCCCCCCTTAGAGCTGACCCTGGGCTATATTCTCAAGCCTGCCATTTCTATGGCTGATGTTGCGGCTGCATCGACTTTTTGGTTGGATAGCTTAGCACAACGGGAAAAAGATTCTGATTTGTCTAGCATTGTTCATTTGCTTCAATATGCTAATTATTTTCTCTGTGATGCTATTTTTGATATCATCAAGATTGATATTAAAAATATGTCTTTGGCTATTTTAGCTAGAAGAGCTTTATGGCTCAAATCATGGAATGCTGACATGGTATCTAAATCTAGGTTACTATATCTATCATTTCAGGGTAATAATTTGTTTGGTTGTCAGTTGGATTCTATTATTTCCACTATTACTGGGGGGGAGGGAGTTTTTTTGCCCCAAGATAAAAAATCTAAGGGTAAAGCTAGAGCTTCTAATCGGTTTTGTTCCTTTCGTCAGAATAGAGAACAGAAAACCACTCCTTCCCCTAAGGACTCTGGCTCCAATTGGAAGCCATCTTTGAGTTGGAATAAATCCAAGCCTTTTAAGAAACAAAAGCCAGCCCCCAAAACTGCACGAAGGTGCGGCCCTCAATCCAGTTCTACTGGTGGGGGGCAGTTTGAAATTATTTCAAGATGTTTGGGCAGGTTCCGTTCAGAATCCTTGGATTCAGAATATTGTCACTCAAGGGTATCAAATAGGTTTCAGAATAAGACCTCCTGTGAGAAGATTTTTTCTCTCTCACGTTCCAACAAATCCTGTGAAAGCTCAGGCCTTTCTGAAATGTGTTTCAGATCTGTAGCTTTCAGGGGTAATTGTACCAGTTCCACTTCTGGAACAGGGTCTGGGTTTTTATTCAAATCTATTCATTGTCCTGAAGAAGGAAAATGATTTCAGACCAGTTCTGGATCTGAAGTTTTTGAATCATTTTTTGATTTTTTTCAAGATGGTGACTAAAAAGACTATTCTGCCTTTTGTTTAGCAAGATCATTACATGTCCACAATAGACTTAAAGCGTGCATATCTTCACATTCCAATTCATCCAGACCACTATCGGTTTCTGAGATTCTTTTTTCTAGACAAGCATTACCAATTTGTTGCTCTTCCATTTGGCCTAGCGACAGCTCCAAAAATCTTTTCGAAGGTTCTTGGTGTCCTTCTATCTATAATCAGAGAGCAGGGTATTGCAGTGTTTCCTTATTTGGCCGATATCTTGGTACTGGCTCAATCTTTTCATTTAGCAGAATCTCACACAAATCAACTTGTGTTGTTTCTTCAAAGACATGGTTGGAGGATCAATTTACCAAAGAGTTTCTTAATTCCTCAGACAAGGGTCACCTTTTTAGGTTTCCAGATAGATTCAGTGTCCATGACTCTGTCTTTAACAGACAAGAGACAAATGAAATTGTTTTCTGCCTGTTGAAACCTTCACTCTCGATCATTCCCTTTAGTGGCTATGTGCATGGAAGTTCTAGGTCTTATGACTGCAGCATCGGACGCAATCCCCTTTGCTTGTTTTCATATGAGACCTCTGCAGCTTTGCATGCTGAATCAATGGTGCAGGGATTATATTCGGATATCACAATTGATATTCTTAAATCCTGACACTCAACTCTTTCTGACTTGGTGTTTAAACCATCATTTTATTGTTCAAGGGGCCTCCTTTGTTCGTCCTTCCTGGTCTGTGATTTCAACAGATGCAAGTCTCACAGGTTGGGGAGCTGTCTGGGGGTTTCTGGCAGCACAAGGGGTTTGGAATCCTCAAGAGGCGAGGTTACCAATCAATATTTTAAAACTCTTTGCTATTTTCAGGGCTCTTCAGGCTTGGCCTCTATTAAAGAGAATCATTTATTTATTTTCAGACAGACAATATTCCAACTGTGGCATATGTCAATCATAAGAGTAGGACTCGTAGTCCTTTAGCGATGAAAGATGTATCTCAAATACTTTCTTGGGCAGAATTCAACTCCGTTCTAATTTCTGCTATATATATCCCAGGTGTAGACAATTGGGAAGCGGATTATCTTAGCCGTCAGACTTTACATCCAGGGGAGTGGTCTCTCCATCCCGATGTATTTTGTCAGATTGTACAGATGTGGGGTCTTTCCGAAATAGATCTGATGGCTTCCCATCTAAATTTAAGTTTTTTTCTTGAAATTTATGAGAAAGACTTATTTTTTTTGTTTGCGGATTTAATTTTTTTCAGCGGAAATAGCTGTTTTTATTTTATCCCTCCCTCTTTAGTGACTCTTCTGTGGACTTCCACATCTTGGGTATTTCTATCCCATATGTCACTAGCTCACAGACTCTTGCCCATTACATGAAAGAAAACATAATTTATGTAAGAACTTACCTGATAAATTAATTTCTTGGCAAGAGTCCATGAGGCCCACCCTTTTCTTATGGTGGTTATGATTTTTGTATAAAAGCAAAATTATATTTCCAGTTCCTCTTTTTGTATGCTTTTTTACTCCTTATTTTATCACCTCACTACTTGGCTATTCGTTAAACTGAGTTGTGGGTGTGGTGGGAGGTGTATTTATAGGCATTTTGAGGTTTGGGAAACTTTGCTAAAGACCCAGAAGCTTTTGAAGGGCAACCAAGAAGGAACTGGGTCAAACCTCAGAGTAAGCGAGTTAATGTTAATTAGTGAGTTGTGTTCATACAGATTAGATACGACTTCTAGGTTTCCCATTTTCCTGTCCTTAGTATGAATATTGGTAAGATCCCAGAACAAACCCTGTATATAATGGGCTGGAGATGGATGTGGAGCTATCAGAAAGCGGCCTCTTAAGTTTTGCCATATTGACATATTGACAGGTTGTGTTTTACAATTATGTTGAGAGGAGAGTTTCCGAAAATTAGGGATCCATATAACATCTGCTATTCCCAGTTCCGTAGGTATACTGGCTGTTTCTAAGAAGTACCAGCCTGGTTTGCCGCCCTTAAGTCTCCACACTGAGATATGGGATAGATATGGGATAGTCTAGCTGCCTCGTAGTAAGTAAAGATATTTAGAAGTGCGACCCCACCTCTAGAATATGGTCTCTGTAGTATAGTGTACGCAATCCTAGGTTTTTTGTTGCCCCATATATAAGTGAAAAATAATTTGTGGATTTGATGTAGAACAGAGTGTGGAACATTAAATGGAATACATCTAAATAGATACAACGCTTTGGGTAAGAGTGTCATTTTAATTGAAGCAACTCTGCCTAACCAAGAAAGTTCTTTGAAGTCCCATTTCCCAAGCAATATTTTTAAGTTGAAAAATGACATTTAAAGATATAAAAAATATTATTGGTTGAAAACAATTTTAGAGAGACATAAAAGTGCATTTTTTAGTGCACTATTGTTTGCATATTTGTGTGTTTAAACACTGCAAAGCGGTTATCTTATAGTTACAGTCAGCTCTAGATCAGCAATACAATACAGGCTGAACACATCTAGTGAGACAATGACAAGAGATGTATCTCTGTAGCCATCTAGCTTGGAGTAGTAGATTTGTGTGTCATCTTCTTTCTAAACAAATATTTCAGATAAACTGAGAGGATACCTTAGATTATAAATAGTCACCTAAGCAAGGGCCACAAATCATTGTACACAGCTCTGTATATTAAACTCATACTTTTGTTGTAAGTGTCAATCAAAGTACAGGAAAAGCAGGCAGAATAAACAATGAGGGAACACTGCAAAGTGTTTTTTTCCCATGCATTATAATATTTCATAGGGAATTAACTGATTTATTGCGCATGGGCTGTTCTTGTCATGCGAACACAGGTGGTGATGAACCATTCATGTCACGCAGGGGGATTGACAATCAGAAGCTATATTTTAAATGGGTGACGTCGCCACAAACATGGTGATGCCACAAAGATGCGGGGTTAGTGTAGCTGCAAGGGTTTTGCATGGAGGGAGGTGATTCATACCCCTTGATGTGAGCTCCCTTAGCAGCTACAGATGATCAAGACCCCTCATTTGAAAGATAATATTCAGCTCTTTTAAATGGTTTTGGCACCAAGTCCCTCAAAATTAAAATATTAAAGAAAAAGTCAAAACATGGGGTTTCACCATGTGAAAAGTTACACACAACAGTGATCACCTGGCAAAAAATAAAAAATGCTTTTATCTCTACTCTGGCACAAATTCTCAAATTTTTATAACAACCCCCAAAAAACCTTTAATGGACCTCTTTTTCAAATGTTGATGCCCTTAATAACAATTTAGTAAGGTGATCACAGCAGCAACAGTGCTCACCTGGCTACTGTCAATGTTATTTACTAAAGTCTTAAAGGGACAGTAAAGGTTCAGAATAATGTTATACAATTCTGCACACAGTGCAGAATTATATAACATTATATATGCAGTAACTTCGAAATTGGAAAGTATTTTCCAATTTTGCTGTGTAAAGTTGGACTTCGCTCCAGGATCTACTGAGCGGGTCTTGGATATCCAAAGTGCTTTGCGGGCTTGCTGGCTAGTCACAGTGCGCCTGGTCTCGCTATTGGAATAAATGTAGCTCGCTCCCGCTCTGGTCTAGTAGATTCGCCTGGCTCGGATGAAGACGTCTCCCGGTAAGTCGATCTTCAGGGGGTAAGTGTTAGGTTTCTTTTAAGGGTATATTGGGTGGGTTTATTTTTTAGATTAGGGGTTTGGGCTTGCAAAAGAGCTAACTGCCCTTTTAAGGGCAATGCCCATCCAAATGCCCTTTTCAGGGCAATGGGGAGCTTAGGTTTTTTTAGATAGTATTTTATTTGGGGGGGGTTGGTTGTGTGAGTGGTGGGTTTTACTGTTGGGAGGGTTGTTTGTATTTTTTTTTTTTACAGGTAAAAGAGCTGATTTCTTTGGGGCAATGCCCCACAAAAGGCCCTTTTAACGGGTATTGGTAGTTTAGGTTTTTTTTTATTTTGGGGGGGGCTTTTTTATTTTAATAGGGCTATTAGATTAGGTGTAATTAGTTTACATTTCTGTAATTTGTTTATTATTTTCTGTAATTTAGTGGGGGTTTTTTTGTACTTTAGCTAATTTAATTTATTTAATTGTTAATTTAGTTAATTTATTTAATTATAGTGTAGTGTTAGGTGTTAGTGTAACTTAGGTTAGGTTTTATTTTACAGGTAAATTTGTCTTTATTTTTACTAGGTAGTTATTAAATAGTTAATAACTATTTAATAACTATCGTACCTAGTTAAAATAAATACAAACTTGCCTGTAAAATAAAAATAAATCCTAAATTAGCTACAATGTAACTATTAGGTATATTGTAGCTATTTTAGGGTTTATTTTACAGGTAAGTATTTAGTTTTAAATAGGAATAATTTAGTTAATGATAGTAATATTTATTTAGAAATATTTAAATTATATTTAAGTTAGGGGGTGTAAGGTTTAGGGTTAGACTTAGGTTTAGGGGTTAATAACTTTAATATAGTGGCGGCGACGTTGGGGGTGGCAGATTAGGGGTTTATAAATGTAGGTAGGTGGTGTCGATGTTAGGGCCGGCAGATTAGGGGTTAATAATATTTAACTAATGTGTGCAAGGTGGGAGTGCAGCGGTTTAGGGGTTAATATGTTTATTATAGTGGCGGCGACGTTGGGGGCGGCAGATTAGGGGTTAATAAGAATAATGTAGGTGTCGGCGATGTTGGGGGCGGCAGATTAGGGGTTAATAAGTGTAAAATTAGGGGTGTTTAGACTCGGGATTCATGTTAGGGTGTTAGGTGTAGACATAACTTTTATTTCCCCATAGGAATTAATGGGGCTGCGCTAGGGAGCTTTACACTGCTTTTTTGCAGGTGTTAGACTTTTTTTCAGCCGGCTCTCCCCGTTGATCCCTATGGGGAAATTGTGCATGAGCACGTTACACCAGCTCACCGCTGACTTAAGCAGCGCTGGTATTGAAGTGCGGTAAGTGAGCGGTGTGGGAAAACTGCTCGTTAGCACCGCACAGCCTCTAACGCAAAACTCGTAATCTAGGTGTAAGTGTCACATGATTTGTCATTACATATACACAACTTTTTTGAAAGGCCCCAGAGGCTGCAACACCTAAGCAAGAGGCACCACTAACCAAACACTGCCATGAAGACCAAGGAACTCTCCAAACAAGTAAGGGACAATGTTGTTGAGAAGTACAAGTCAGGGTTAGGTTATAAAAAAATATCCAAATCTTTGATGATCCCCAGGGGCACCATCAAATCTATCATAACCAAATGGAAGGAACATGGCACAACAGCAAAAATCACGGACCGGGCAAGGAGGGCATTAATCAGAGAGGCAGCACAGAGACCTAGAGTAACCCTGGAGGAGCTGCAGAGTTCCACAGCAGACACTGGAGTATCTGTACATAGGACGACAATAAGCCGTACGCTCCATAGAGTTGGGCTTTATGGCAGAGTGGCCAGAAGAAAGCCATTACTTTCAGCAAAAAACAAAATTTGCACGTTTTGAGTATGCGAAAAGGCATGTGGGAGACTCCCAAAATGTATGGAGGAAGGTGCTCTGGTCTGATGAGACTAAAATTTAACTTTTCGGCCATCAAAGAAAACGCTATGTCTAGTGCAAACTCAACACATCAAATCACCCAAAGAACACCATCCCCACAGTGAAACATGGTGGTGGCAGCATCATGCTGTGGGGATGTTTTTCAGCAGCTGGGACTGGGAAACTGGTCAGAGTTGAGGGAAAGATGGATGGTGCTAAATACAGGGATATTCTTGAGCAAAACCTGTACCACTCTGTGCGTGATTTGAGGCTAGGACGGAGGTTCACCTTCCAGCAGGACAATGACCCCAAGCACACTGATAAAGCAACACTTGAGTGGTTTAAAGGGAAACATGTAAATGTGTTGGAATGGCCTAGTCAAAGCCCAGACCTCAATCCAATAGAAAATCTGTGGTCAGACTTAAAGATTGCTGTTCACAAGCGTAAACCATCCAACTTGCAGGAGCTGGAGCAGTTTTGCAAGGAGGAATGGGCAAAAATCTTAGTGGTAAGATGTGGCAAGCTCATAGAGACTTATCCAAAGCGACTTGGAGGTGTGATTGCCGCAAAAGGTAGCTCTACAAAGTATTGACTTTAGGGGGGTGAATAGTTATGCACATTGACTTTTTCTGTTATTTTGTCCTATTTGTTGTTTGCTTCACTATTAAAAAAAAACATCTTCAAAGTTGTGGGCATGTTCTGTAAATTAAATGATGCAAATCCTCAAACAATCCATGTTAATTCCAGGTTGTGAGGCAACAAAACACGAAAAATGCCAAGGGGGGTGAATACTTTTGCAAGGCATTGTATATACCCATTTTGGTTGCTATTGGTATGACACAAAACAAACTGTAGCAAATACACTTCTTGTATGATCTTTCGAAGAATAAAGTTCAACAAGAGAAATGGTTTTATTTATTTATTTTTTTCATTTTATTTTTTCTTTCACTTCCAAAGAAATACTCTTCACTGTAACAGCTGTTAGAATAGTGCTAAAATATCACCACATGGCAGATTGCATTTCAGATAGTTCTAACAGTGTCACTCAACAGTTTTAGTCTTTCAACACTAGAACATTATATTGTCACATGTTCAGATTTACAACCAATTTGCTAAGACCGGCTTAGAGCATGGTACATCTGTAGAGAATAACAGACCTATTAAATATTGCATTAAATGAAAGCAAGGCATTAATAAATCTGATCTTGACAGATATAAGCAAAGTTTCTTTAAAATGTTACTATTGATATTGATGGTTTAAGTTCAAATCACATGTTCCATTATAAGGACATTTCAAATGCTTTTAACTCTTCTTTGGATAAACCACTATAGGATTTTAGTTGTGACTGGCAGTAACTACAAGCCCTGAGATAAGCCTGCTATTATATTAGTCATTTAATATTATATAAAGGTCATGAAACCACATTACCTTTACACGTCCACCAAGTTTGGTAAGGTAGCCTTCTTTAGTACCAAGCTGAAAAAAGAATAGATTGTATTCTGAATATAGCACATTTGAATGGGTTCCAGCTTGATGCTGTCAAATTCACAATTCCCATCATATGGTGCTTTATTTATGAGAACTGCATGTTGCTTATGAGTTTTATATGATATATTTATTGTATTAATAACCCTTTCATCTGGAATAGAATGTACTCTTATGTCTTAAGCCAGAATAATGTATTACATAATTATATGATTGATATATATATATATATATATATATATACACATACAAATATACAAAGGACACCACAAAACAATATTTATAGTGTAGCTTATTCATATCAGCCTAATGCAAGAGAGACAAATTATACAAATAAGTCCACTTACATTTGAGATCTTTTGCAAAGCCCTGAGTCTAAAATACATTTGGGCAGGATACAAAAAGTGGTGGGTCTAGACCATAATCTTCAGATGTGCCAACAACTGACTGCAAATCTATATATCGAGGGGAGCATGAGGTTTTAATGGGGGATCTCATGTTCTACTTGTTTTAATTTATTTAAATACCTCTCCTTTACCTCTATGCACTGTGTAGATAATTGGCACTATTTTGCAAATTTAGGGCAAATGGTATCTTTGAAGTTAGGGGGGGGGGGGTGATATAGTAACAAACTGTGGTGCAAATAACCTCTCATAGAACTACTGCTATATACAGACTACCTTTGCAGGTAATATTGGAGCACTGCCTTGCTTTGTAGGCTTTAGTAATGGCTTTTAATGTGCTCAGATCTCCTCAGCTTGCTGTGTGATAGAAGTCCATCTGAAATGGTCTGTAGTTAATTAATAATTTGTTAGATAGAAGAGTACTCACTGTAACTGTTTAAAATACACAATTCATTTTCTAATTAGTTTAGCAAACACTTGAGTCCCCCAAATCAGTGCCAGTATCAATGCCCATGTATCCAAATGAAAGGAAAGACAGACGGCTAATATGCTATACAGATGATTCTAGAGAGGTTGGACATTTTAAGCAGTAACAGTAATTACTCCTCTATCCAGCAGATTGTAGCTGATTATACAGATCCTGGAAATATTAACAAGACTATTAAAAAATGAAATTAGATTTTTTTTTTATTATAGTCGACTTTAACAGAACAGTGCCACCAATGCCTGTGCAAGAAACCAAAGGGAGCCTGTATCCTCTCCAAGTGTAACTCATATCTCAAGCTTAGCAGAAGTTCTCATATGTGAGTGGGTTTTTATTTAATTTATTTCTCCAGTGCTTTATGTTACTAAGACAAATAAATTACCCCCCCCCCTTTTCACCCCCCTTAAGTGGATTTTCAGGAAATGGTAAAACACGTGTTTCTTTTTATTTTTACTGAAAATCTAAATACAAATTTTCACGTCTGTAACATCTTCGTTTTTTGATATATAGGTATCCTCATAAATCACCCCCCTTTTCACCTTTCTTAAGTGGATTTTCGGGAAATAGTAAAACACGTGTTTCTTTATTTTTAGAGGAGCATCTAAATACCAATTTTCACGTCTGTAACATCTTCGATTTTTGATATATACAGTATCTTACAAAAGTGAGTACACCCCTCACATTTTTGTAAATATTTTATTATATCTTTTCATGTGACTACACTGAAGAAATTACACTTTGCTACAATGTAAAGTAGTGAGTGTACAGCCTGTATAACAGTATGAATTTGCTGTCCCCTCAAAATAACTCAACACACAGCCATTATTGTCTAAACCGTTGGCAACAAAAGTGAGTACACCCCTAAGTGGAAATGTCCAAATTGGGCCAAAAGTGTCAATATTTTGTGTGGCCACTATTATTTTCCAGCATTGCCTTAACCCTCTTGGGCATGGAGTTCACTAGAGCTTCACAGGTTGCCACTGGAGTCCTCTTCCATTCCTTCATGACAACATCACAGAGCTGGTGTATGTTAGAAACCTTGCACTCCCCTACCTTCCATTTGAGGATGCCCCACAGATGCTCAATAGGTTTTAGGTCTGGAGACATACTTGGCCAGTCCATCACCTTTACCCTCATCTTCTTTAGCAAGGCAGTGGTCGTCTTGGAGGTGTGTTTGGGGTCGTTATGTTGAAATACTGCCTATTGGCCCAGTCTCCGAAGGGAGGGGAATCATGCTCTGCTTCAGTATGTCACAGTTCATGTTGGCATTCATGGTTCCCTCAATGAACTGTAGCTCCCCAGTGCCAGCAGCACTCATGCAGGCCCAGACCATGACACTCCCACCACCATGGATGACTGTAGGCAAGACACACTTGTCTTTGTACTCCTCACCTGGTTGCCACCACACACGCTTGACACCATCTAAACCAAATAAGTTTATCTGCGTCTTCAGCAAACTGTTTGCAGGCTTTCTTGTGCATCATCTTTAGAAGATGCTTCCTTCTGGGACGACAGCCATGCTGACCAATTTGATGCAGTGTATGGTGCATGGTCTTGAGCACTGACAGGATGACTCCCCCACCCCTTCAACTTCTGCAGCAATGCTGGCAGCACTTAAACATCTATTTCCCAAAGACAACCTCTGGATATGTGGCTGAGCACGTGCACTCAACTTCTTTCGTCGACCATGGCGAGGCCTGTTCTGAGTGGAACCTGTCCTGTGAAACCACTGCATGGTCTTGCCCACCGTGCTTCAGTTCAGATTCAGGGTCTTGGCAATATTCTTATAGCCTAGGCCATCTTTATGTAGAGCATCAATTATTTTTTTCAGATCCTCAGAGCGTTCTTTCCCATGAGGTTCCATGTTGAACTTCCAGTGACCAGTATGAGAGAGTGGGAGAGCGATAACACCAAATTTAATACACCTGCTCCCCATTCACACCTGAGACCTTGTAACACTAACGAGTCACATGACACCGGGGAGGGAAAATGGCTAATTGGGCCCAATTTGGACATTTCCACTTAGGGGTGTACTCACTTTTGTTGCCAACGGTTTAGACATTAATGGCTGTGTGTTGAGTTATTTTGAGGGGACAACACATTTACAATGTTATACAGGCTGTACACTCACTACTTGACATTGTAGCAAAGTGTCATTTCTTCTGTGTTGTCACATGAAAAGATATAATAAAATATTTACAAAAATGTGAGGGGTGTACTCAATTTTGCTAGATACTGTAGGTATCCTCATAAATCACCCCCCTTTTAGGACCAGTAAATACATTAGATTTGCATAATCAACAAATGCATGGTAAAAAGACAATGTAATTGCACTTACTCTGAACTTCAAGTGAGTAGATTTTTTTCTGGCAAATTTCAAAGTTATGTCTATTTCCACTTCTTCTGTATCATGTGACAGCCATCAGCCGATCACAAATGCATATACGTATATTCTGTGAATTATTGCACATGCTCAGTAGGAGCTGGTGACTCGAAAAGTGTAAATATAAAAAGACTGCACATATTGTTATTGGAAGTAAATTGGAAAGTTGTTTAAAATTGCATGCTGTATCTGATTAATTATAGTTTAATTTGACTTGAGTGTCCCTTTAAATGGATTTTTCGGGAAATGGTAAAACACGTGTTTCTTTATTTTTAAAGGAGATTCTAAAAACCAACTTTCACGTCTGTAACATCTTTGGTTTTTGAGATATAGGTATCCTCAATAAAAAATTCACTCAATTTTTTCAACCCCTTAGATACGTAATTTCCAAAATCCTTCCTTAGTGGGTGCCTACATCATAAAAACAACGTACCTTCCGAATTTCACGTTCCTAGGTTAAACGGTTTGAGCTGGGCGTTGACCAGTCAGTCAGTCAGGACTTTTTCTTTAAGAACTGACTGACTCATGAGGATACCTATTTTTATGAGGATACCTATATATCAAAAACTGAAGAGGTTACAGACATGAAAATTGGTATTTAGATTCTCCTTTAAAAATAAAGAAACATGTGTTTTACCATTTCTCGAAAATCCACTTAAGGGAGATAAAAAGGGTGCGTGTGTGATTTGAGGATATACCTATATATCAAAAAACAAAGATGTTACAGACGTGTAAATTATTATTTAGGTTCTCCTTTAAAACTAAAGGAACACTCTAAAATGCAACAACATACAGTGGATATACAGACATTTTATTTTACAGAGGAAGGCTCCTGAGAAATTTTTAGCCCCTTGGATGCCTGAATGCTGAAATACATTGTAAAGCTGTTTCTGACATCCAAGGGGTTAATAACACAATATGGAATATCATAGTTCCCTGGATTCTAATTTCTAAAATTTGGAAACAAAGGCTTAAGAAGTAAAAAAAATGACATAGCTTACCGAGGGTGCAACTGCTACAAGGTCAGATTCACAGCGTCCGGTCTGCATGGCTGTGTGAACCCGAACAGATTCATATATTGAAGGCTCTTCCACCTCACGAGGATAAGGGTGTTTCAGTAAAATCAGGGTGCCTGCAGTGAAAACAACTTTATTACACACCTGTATAGTCAATTTAAAAGATATGGAACATGATTATACAATTTGCATTGTACCTTGTAGATCATGGCCTGTAAAAAAAACAAAATACTTTTTTTTTTTGACACCTTGAGGCACAGCCCAGTTGTGGCCAGCATGATTGTACACAAGTTGTTAAGTTATCCATCTTAAAGTATACACTAAAGTATAATTTCATTCATATAGGTGGTGAGAGTCCACAATCCATTACTCCTGGGAATTACTCTTCCTTATCACTAGGAGGAGGCAAAGATTCCCAAACACCAAGAGCTCTATAAAACCCCTCCCACTTCAGTCTTTACTTTGCCTCAGCTGGAGGTGGTTGAAGAATGAAGATGTGCATTTGAGTCTTCAGACAGAGGGGTTCTCAGTCTATATTGAGGCCCGGTTTCCTGTCAGAGTACAATGCTTGTCAGAGGGATATATATGGGGTATGGTTTGTGGCTCCTTTTTAGCCTCATGGGAAATCTGTCACATACCCTCCTTCTATGGATCTACAATATACTCCTATTCCATACTCTCTGATATGTTTCAGTAATGGTTTGGCTGTCTACTGGTTGTTTTCTGGTGGATGAGTGTCTATTGGCAAGTATAATTATTTAATGTTTAATTGTGGGAAACTGTTCCTAAAGTTGATGGGGTTATTTCTACTACATACACTACTGTACTTCTTTTAAAGACCCTTTGGATAGAAAGTCTTTTCATAGAAGGGCCTTTTTACAAGCAGGGTATTTGCTTAGGCCAGCTATTTCTATTGCTGGTGTGACTGCTGCTTCAACTTACTGGTTATCTAGTCTTTCAGAACAGTGTTCTGATGACTATGCTAGTGAAAACCTTTTGGGTTTACTCAAAAGTGCCATTTATTTTATTTGTGATACTGTGTTTGATATTATGAAGATCAATATCAAAAGCGTGTATTTGGCAGTACTTGCGAGGAGAGCCTTATGGCTTAAGTCCAGGTATGCTGACATTGTGTTAAAACCCAAACTTTTCTTTTTAGGTATAGAAACGGTTTGGTTCTGATTTAGAGTCTATAATATCTACTCTTACTGTAGCTAAATAGGCTTTTCTTCCTCAAGACAAGAAGTCTAAAGCTTCTAATAATTTTCGTTAACTTTCATCAGAATAAGGAACAAAAGGTTGCCTCCTCTACTCAGAAGCAAGGTACCGCTGGCCAAGTCTGGAGGCCTAGTGCTAACTGGAACAAGTCTGAGCAAGCTAAGAAATCTATCCCTACTACCAAATCTCCATGAAGGTTTCTGATCCAGAGGTTCTGGTAGTAGGCAGGTTATGCCTTTTTTCAGGAGGCTTGTTTTCAGTCTTTTCTAGATCCCTGGGTTCTGAACATAGTTTTCCATGGTTATCGGATAGGTTTCAGAACAAGGTCTCCCAAAGAAAGTTTTTTTTTCTTTCCAATGTTTCAAGGAATTCCTTAAAGGCTCAAGCTTTTTTCCAGTATGTTTCAGATCTGGAAACATGGGAGTCATTTTACCAGCTCCTTTGCAGGAATAAGGGATTGGATTTTATTTAAATCTCTTCATTGTTCCATAAAAGTAAGGAATTTTCAGGTAAGTCCTGAATTTGAAAGCTCTTAATGAGTTTGTAAGAATTAATTCTTTCAAAATGGAAACTATTTAGACTACTCTACCTTTTGTTCAGCAAGGTCAGTTTACGTCCACAATAGATTTAAAGGATGCTTATCTTCATGTTCTAATACACAGGGAACACTACAAGTTTCTGAGGTTTGCCTTTCTTGGCAAGCATTTTCAGTTTGTTGCTCTACCATTTGGTCTGGCTACAGCTCTAAGTATATTCCTAAAAGTTATGGGCGCACTATTGTCTGTGATCAGATCTTCAAGGCATTGCAGTGTTTCCCTACCTGAACAATATTTCATACAAACAGACTGTTGCTGTTTCTTCAACGACATGGTTGGAGGATCAATTTGCCAAAGAGTTCTTTGGTTCCTTAAACAAAGGTAACTTTTTGGGGATTTTAAATAGATTCTTCATGAGTCCTCTAATAGAGCAGAGAAGGTTAAAATCGGTGTCAGCTTGTCAAGCCAATTTCTCCTCTATTGAATTTTAACCTGGTGTTAAGGGTTTTGCAGGCTTTTGAACCCACGCATAAGGTGAATATTAAAGTGCTTTCTTGGAAGGTTTTATTTTTTCTTTCTCTTCTGCTAAAAGAATTTCAGAGTTATCTACTATTTCTTGTGATCCTCCTTATCTTGTATTTCGTCAGGATAAGGCAGTTTTACCGACTACTTTTGAGGGTTTTTTTTTACCAAAATGGTTTCTTCTGATAACATTTGCAGAGAAATGGTTGCCCTTTCTTTGTGTCCTGGCCCTAAGAATGCTTAAGAGAGATCTTCGCATAATTTTGCATTGAAATATTATACTAAGGACGTTAGACAGACTTCTAGTTTGTTCATTCACTTTTCAGGTGCTAGAAAAGGACAGAAAGTTTCTGCTGTTTCTTTGGCCTCTTGGTTGAAACTTTTGATTCACAAGGATTACTTGGAAGAAGGTCAGCCTCCACCTCAGCGGATTACTGCTCATTCTACTAGGTCAGTTGCCACTTCTTGGGCTTTCAAGAATAAAGCTTCAGTTGAACAAATTTGCTAAGCAGCTGCTTGGGCTTCTTTGCATACTTTTACAAAATTCTACCATTTTGATGTTTTTGATTCTTCTTTGGTAGGAAGGTCCTATAGGCAGTTGTCTCAGCTTGATTTTTTCATGCCTGAGTGATATATTTTTTAAGCACATTTTTAAAAAAAATAAAAAAAATGTTATGACTCGTGGACACCACAGCTTGGGTATTAGTTCTAAGGTATAATGGATTGTGGACTCTCATCACCTGAAAGAAAACATAATTTATGCTTACCTGATAAATGTATTTCTTTTATGGTGGTGAGATTTCACGAGATCGCACCCTTTGTTTTTGGGTTTAATATTTTCTTTAGCACATCTTTTTTTCCCTGCTCCTTTTATGGCTCTTATTCCTTTTTCAATCAAGTTTTGATAACTATTGGCACAGTGTTACTTTATTAAATAGGATATAGAGGTATATGAGTTACCTCAGTGCTGCCCCTTTAAATAGTAATGTGAAAAACAGGGTAAGGGACAAGGTGGGATAAAGAAGGGACTATTAGCACTCTTGCACCTATGTCTGGGAAAAAAGCTGTATCAAACCAGCTAAGTTTATATCCGTTTATTATTGTTAAAATATTTAACTTTATTTCTTAATTTTAAAATCTATAAGTAAATAATATTACTAATACCTACCCCACACCTTAACTAGAACTACCTAAAACAAAACATAAACCAAACACCTAAAGACTGCACACTAACACCCAGTGGCACCTCCCTGTATTCCTGGCCGATAACAGGATACCTTGGCTTCAGGTGGCAGGGGTAACACAAGGTGCCAATTGCTATAGCAGTCAATAAGGTGTCAAAAAGTTATTAAAATAAATTATTAGGCCACACAAACGCGTTTCGGCCGTTATAGGCCTTTCTCAATGTGTATATTGTTCTAAAATTGACAAGTCGAGTGTCCGCAATTGTCTCCTTTTAAACCTATTAACAAAACGTTAAAACCAATCAAAAAGCGTCTAAAGTTTACCACCTACTTTTTAGCCAATAGTGTACGCTTGCAGTGATGCTTGTTACAAAGCTAGAATAGTGTAATATGAATGCCGATTGGGTTAGGAAGAGACCATTCTGCCAATCAGATGTGTGTCAAAAGTAGGGTTGCACCGATACCATTTTTTTAAGACAGAGTACAAGTACCGATACTTGTTTTCAAATACTCGCCGATACCAATTACCGATACTTTTTTTTTTTTATGTCATGTGACAGTTAACCAAGCACAATACAGACTAATTATTTAAGATTCCTTCTTTGTAATTATGAAGGACTGTAACTTAAAAGACATTATGAAATAATAAAACAGTTTTATTTGTCATAAAGTTTACAGAACATGTTTATAAATAAAAATATTACAATAAAATATATTAATAATAACAACAAATATAAAATCACAACCAACCAAAAGTGCAATACAGTAAAAAATAGAAAAATAGTAAAAATAGAACAGTGCACTGTTTAATCATGGGAACAACACTATAGGCTAAATTATATTTGACTGGTAAGTTTTACCAATGCTATGCTAAAGTCTATGGAGTTGGAAATGTGAACAAAGCATTGATAAAGCTTACCAATCAAATGTAATCTAAATCTAGTCCTATAATTGCAGGATTAGTGTTCATTGGAATTAACTTAATTTTTGCCATGAGTGCTCTTCCTGCAATTATATAAGCTAACCTATGGATGTTTCTCAGAGTACAGTATGTTTTGAACATCATTGTGCAAGATGAGAACTAGCAGTAAAAAAGGCAATTTAGCAATTAGAATAATTTTTCAAAAGTTAGTGGCAAGTTCTTTTTAAGGAACAGAACAGAAGCCTCTCTGCATGATCAGCTATAAGTCTGTTTTTGGTATCAGTAAGGAGGTTTGACTCTAAGTTGAACAGTCTTTCACTTTCCACACTACTGCATGGGGCAGAAAGATATTTTTGGACCATTTTAGCCAGAGCTGGAAATCTCAGTTTATTAACTGCCCAGTACTTCAGGGGTTTGTCTGAACGCAGTACAGTGATCTCTCCTATAATAATACAAATAAGAGCAATTTGTATTGGCAGAACAGTAGTAAACAATTTTTAGTTTAGTCTCCACTTCAGCTCAAAATGAAATGGGAACATGCAGTTTGAAAAAACGCCACAAGATAGCATATGGGTAGGAAGTGGAGGTATCGGTTTAAGTATCGGTGCATTTGCACGAGTACAAGTACTCATACAAATACTTGGTATCGGTACCGATACCGATACTAGTATCGGTATCGGTGCAACCCTAGTCAAAAGACAAGCCCCTCAGTGACGTGCAATGACGTCTTACATGGTCTGCACTAAACTATATTCCGAATCGTAATCGTGGACAGCTAAGCTGTCAATAGCAATACACTGCCTGTATTTATATGACAGATATACCTTGCCATAGTAACAACCATAAATTACATTGCATATACTTGTACATAGTAGGAATGTATAACGGATACTATTGCCACTAAGTTATAGCTTGCAATCGTATTTTAGTAGTGAAAAAGATACAAACCTAGTGGAATTCAATAGTTATTGGTGTGAAATGTTTGGATACGTTGGATACAGGAGAATAATCAGCAAAGACACCAAAATATAGGAAACCTTATATGATCAGTAATACAAACTAATTTTACTCTCAGACATGCACCTCTTACAAATAACTTGTTTGTACTGGTAGATTTCACAATTAGTTGCTGTGACATTGTAATAAGTCACTAGAAATTCTGTGATGCAGTAATTAGTATTGAAACTATATCCAGTACATTTATGGGATCTTACAATTTCCCAAATCCTATTTATAATTGATTTTGATAATCATATTGATATATGGATTGTGGTAAATTTATTCAGTGAGATCACCCTAGTCGGGGTGCATATCTGAAGTTGAGTATATTATCTAGTGCCATACCTATAATAGTAAGGGAATAATGGTAAGTGCACACAATCAGACCATGACCCAATATTAATTTGTAATGGGTCCCATGGTAACTTATTATAGTGGTCATAACTATCAAAAATTACTTCTTTTTACATTCGATATACTTTTGATCTGTTTATTAACCACACTGGATGTGCAATAAATATCCCTTAAAGAGATATTGGCCTATTTAAAGATATACCCAAAAATTGTTATTCTCATTCATACCAAATGGCATTACAGAATTCATTCTGAATATCCACCTAGCTTCCTTTTTTAATAAAGCCTGTTCTGTCTCGCCACCTCTAATCCCAGATTTAATTGTTTCAAGGCCCCAACATTTAAAGCCCTGAGTTTTTCCATCATGTTTTTGTAGGAAATGTCTCGCTACACTTGTTATTTTCCTACCATTCTCAACATCTCTTTTTGCTAATCTGATGTTGCTTAAGTGCTCGGTCATTCTGGTACCCATGCACCTGGTAGTCATTCCGACATAGATTAAATTACATTCACAAGAAACACAATAAATTATGTTAGTACTCTTACAGTTGATATGGTTCTTAATAATCCACTTTTTATTAAACCTATCCACAATAGTCTTCTTTTTAATCATATGCGAGCAAACATTGGAATTCCCACATGCAATAGATCCTTTGTATAACGGAGCCTTATGCACATTCCTGTTGAAATGGCTTGATGTAAGGCAATTACTGAGATTATTTGCTCTTCTATATGTGAATAATGGTTTAACTGGAATGACAGTTTGTAATACATCAGTGTTTCTGGATTATATTAGAAACCAGTGGGCTATGACTCGTGTATGTTGAAATAAATCTCACGGGATTAGTAGATTTGGTAATTTTAGGCTTCAGAAGTTCAATTCTATTTCTACCTAGAGCTTTATTATAAGCTCTAGCTAAAGCTTTTTTAGAATAGCCTCTCTCAAGTAATCTCACTCTGAGATCTGATGCTGCAGATTTAAATGATTCTATGGTTGAACAATTTCTACGGATTCTTAAATATTCACCTACAGGTAAACTATGTATGGTGTTCGGATGATGATAACTATCTGCTCTTACTATATTGTTCGTAGAGGTAGGTTTTCTATATGAATCAGTCTCTAAATGATCATCTACTTTTCTGATAGTTAAATCCAAAATTCCACTTTCTGTTTATCTGTTGTCATAGTGAGATATAATCCCAGAGGATTGGTATTTAGGTTAGATATAAATTCCTATAATAGTTAATTTGATCCTTCCCATACAAAGAAGATATCATCTATATACCTGGACCAGTGGGAGATATGTTTAGTAAACCGTTCCAATGTATTATGAAATACTACGGTTTCCTCCCACCAGCCCAGGTATATGTTAGCGTACGTTGGGGCACAAGACATCCACATTGGTGTCCCACATGTCTGTAAATAAAATCTCTCATCAAAAACAAAATAATTGTGTTTAAGTATGAATTCCAATAATTCAATTATGAAGTTTTTGGTTTCATCAGACATACCATCATTTTTTGATAGAAAGTGTGACACTGCCTTACACCCCCATGTTGTGTCTATACTAGTGTAAAGTGATTCTACATCACAAGTGACTAGAATCAAATTGGGGGTCATAGAGATTTTATCAATTTTATTTAATACATGCATGGTGTCTCGAGTGTATGATGGTAATAATTCAACCACATAACGGAGTCTTGCATCAACGTACTTACTCGCTTTTTCTGTGAGGGACCCTATTCCCGAGACAATTGGACATATCAAATTTTTGTGAATCTTGGGTAATAGGTATAGAGTTTTTGGTTGTTTGGTCTCCAGGAATTTAAATTCAATGTTATCTATAATACCATCTGAGAGTGCTGAACTAATAAGTTTGTTATATTGCTTGAGAAAACAATCTGTAGGATTATTAAAGAGGTTAATATAGTGCTTCTTATTGCTGAGTTGTCTTTTCGCCTCTTCTATATACATAGGGGTGGGCCATAAAACAATATTACCTCCTTTATCGCTCTGTTTTATTTGAGTGTCTGACCACTTAGAAAGTTCTTGGAGGGCATGTTTCTCATCAATAGTTAGATTATTGAATTGTGGCTCTAAATCTTCTGATAGACTTAGAATGTCCTTGCATACCAAGTCTAAAAAAGAGGATGTATTATGTGAGATATTACTCGACGGCACAAAATGTGATTTAGATTTAAGTATATTTCTCCAATTTATATCCCCCTGTGCAATTTCTGTATTAGAACTATTAGAATCCTCCATAAGAGAAATCAAATCATTGATAGCAGCCATATCTGCTTTGTCTAAAGATTCATTCTCTGTATTCCTAGCAAAGTCTTAAGCAAGATTTTTCGTGTAAATAGATGAACATTTTATTCCTTTTTCTTATCTCATTTTACTTGGCTATACGTTAGACTGAGGTACATGTGAGGTGGGAGGGGTTTTATAGAGCTCTTGGGGTTTGGGAATCTTTGCCTCCTCCTAGTGGAAAGGAAGAGTAATTCCCAGGAGTAATGGATTGTGGACTCTAAACAACATGAAATAAATGAAGTTATCAGTAAGCATACTTTTTTTTAATGTATTGCAATTTGTTTCTAAATGTGTGTTTTTGTTTGCTAAAACATTTTTTATGCTTCTTGAAGTGTGACCTGACCACCAGAAGCTATTTAAAGGGATACCCAAACATTTTATTTTGTGGTTTAGACAGAGCATACAAAGTTTCCAATTTACTTTTATTAGCAAATTTGCTTCTTTCCTATGATACTCTTTGTTGAAGAGATACCTAGGAGGGTATCTAGAGCACTGCATGTCAGGAAATAGTGCTGCCCTCTAGTGCTCTTGCACATGGATAACATTCTTGCAAAATCGCTGCCATATAGTGCTCCAGAAATGGGAACAAAGAAAAAATGATAATAGAAGTAAATTAGGAAGTTGTTTAAAATTGCTGCTCTATCTGAATCGTGAAAGAAAAATGTTGGGTTTCAATTTCTTTTAAGCTTTACTTAAATGAAAAAATCCCTAATTATCAGTTGTACATAAATAAATTTCCTTTTACTTTCAATATAAACAGATTTACATATAGGGATACAACCATATTTTTCTGTAATGCTTTAAAAGCATTCCAAAAAATGAGTGAGAGTCCAGCACTTAGGACTAAGCATGCCACTCAGGGTCAATACTTCAGACTCCACATAATATATCCAAAAACAAGTCCAGTAGACAAATCATTTATTATATATTACAGATCATCAGATATAATAGCGATGTTTCAGGATTGCTCCGTTAATATTGCTAGGACTGATGATCTGTGATATTTAATAAATTGTGCGCTGCCACTACTGGACTTTTTTCTGTGGATGCTTTAAAAGCATGGCAGAAAAAGTCTACAGAAAGCTATTAAAGGCTATGTTTGCACCATGATTGTTGCTCAGAACTACTCTGCTTCACCAGCTTCTTCCAGCAAGTCATTTTTTTTTTCTCTCTTTTGCTTTTGAACTGATGAGCGGTTTGAAAATCAGCTGCTGTACGTAAACTCCAGTGGCTACACAGAGTGCATACCCACTGACCTGCATACAGGGACCAAAGATGTATGCAAAGCAACATAAGCACACTCTCTGTAGCCTAGGGGGAGGGCAGAACAGTAAAGTATCCGATTGGCTGTACCTTCGTGTCACTTCAAAAGTAAAAAAAAAAGTTGCTGTGGGTTGGCACCAAGCACCTGCAGAGCTGACAATCATCTCACATATTGTGTAATTTTCATGAATTGGGAGCTTTGCCTCGTTGTCCCTCCTGCCGTTTCCCCTTCAGGTCAAATGTCTAAGTTTCCAGAGCAGAATCAGGGACTGCTCTGGCCCATGGCTACTCCACTCATTTCACCCCTATCACAGCACATTCACAGCCACATCCCTCTCACCATAGCTCAGCCCTCAATCACGTGCACCATTTCTGATTCACATACAAATCCCAGAAATACCTCTGAAACAAAGAGCCTCTAGACGTGGTATAGAAGACTAAAATAAATTATTTCACTCTGGTGTCCTTTAACAAATACACAGGTGGTCTCACAGACAAAAATATTAAATTCCATTTGTGAATGTGTTTAAAAGTTAGATCGACTGAATAATTTAGGAGACTGACATCTGTCAATTTCAACTTTTGTGTTAACCTAAAATCTATAGGTCAAAACAATTTGTATCCTAATTAAAAAATCCATTTGTATATGGGGATTCTAATATTTATTATGAAAATAGAATGTAAATTTTCATCTAGGAGAGCAACTACCATATGTTATATAAATAGAAAAAAACTAGGGCTTGGCCCAAAATAGGTGTAGATAATATATGGACAAATAGGAAGGACTTTTATAAACATGCTTTTAGTTTCTAAACACGGTAATCTTCCATTCATATTTTACTATGTATTTGATCACTTGCCTGAACTATAAATTGCAATATGTAGGGCACAAATCCACGTCCGTTGAAAGAACATAAGAACAAGCTTGGCCTCTACTGAATCTCCTAGTCTGACAACACTTGTAACCATCAATCATTTTTGTATTCCAGACAATTGACAATGTACCAAAAACAAGTATAGCTGTATAAGGGCTCAAGAAGTTTAATGAGAAATATCTCTAAAATAAATGTTGTCTTGGTGTTTAATAATTCTTGATGAATGAACTTGAAATTAAATGGAGGGTAACCAAAAGAATGGCATATTACAGAGTTTGATAAATCCTGGGAGCCAGGAACCACAGCTTCAGAAACGTTCCTTCTGGCCCCTTATTTTATCAGATTATTTAATATTTACATAAATTCCTTCCTTGGCTCCTAGGAATGTGTGTTAAGCTCCTCAGTATGCTTACTGGCTCTTTGAACCCAGTAAGCATACTGGGTCCAAGGACCCTCTTCTGGACGGATCGGTGATACCCGGCTGGGTGAATACAAGGTAGGGAGATCTTCAGGGGCTTAGTGTTAGGTTTTTTAAGGGGAGTTTGGGTGGGTTAGATTAGGGGTATGTGGGTTGTAATGTTGGGGGGGTATTGTATGTGGGTTTTTTTACAGGCAAAAGAGCTGATTTCTTTGGGGCATGCCCCGCAAAAAGCCCTTTTAAGGGCTGGTAAGGTAATAGAGCTGTTAACTTTTTATTTTAGAATAGGGTAGGGCATTTTTTGCCCCGCAAAAAGCCCTTTTAAGGGCTGGTAAGGTAATAGAGCTGTTAACTTTTTATTTTAGAATAGGGTAGGGCATTTTTTCCTTTTGGGGGCTTTGTTATTTTTTTAGGGGGCTTAGAGTAGGTGTAATTATTTTAAAATTCTTGTAATCTTTTTTTATTTTTGTAACTTAATGTTTTTTTTTTTTGTAATTTAGTTTAGTTGATTTAATTGTAGGTAATTGTAGGTAGTTTAGTTAATTAATTTATTGATAGTGTAGTGTTAGGTTTAATTGTAACTTAGGTTAGGTAATTTTGTAATTATTTTAACTAGGTAGCTATTAAATAGTTAATAACTATTTAATAGCTATTGTACCTAGTTAAAATAAATACAAAGTTGCCTGTAAAATAAATATAAATCCTAAAATAGCTACAATATAACTATTCGTTATATTGTAGCTATATTAGGGTTTATTTTACAGGTAAGTATTTAGCTTTAAATAGGATTAATTTATTTAATAAGAAATAATTTATTTCGTTAGATTTAAATTATATTTAACTTAGGGGGGTGTTAGAGTTAGGTTTAGGGGTTAATACATTTATTATAGTAGCGGCGAGGTCCGGTCGACAGATTAGGGGTTAATACTTGAAGTTAGGTGGCGGCGATGTTAGGGAGGGCAGATTAGGGGTTAATACTATTTATTAGAGGGTTTGTGAGGCGGGAGTGCGACGGTTTAGGGGTTAATACATTTATTATAGTGGCGGCGAGGTCCGGTCGGCAGATTAGGGGTTAATAAGTGTAGGTAAGGTAGCGGCGACGTTGGGGGGCAGATTAGGGGTTAATAATTATAATGTAGGTGTCGCCGATGTTAGGGGCAGCAGATTAGGGGTTCATAGGGATAACGTAGGTTGCAGCGCTGTCCGGAGCGGCAGATTAGGGGTTAATAATAATATGCAGGTGTCAGCGATAGTGGGGGCGGCAGATTAGGGGTTAATAAGTGTAATGTTAGGGGTGTTTAGACTCGGGTTCATGTTAGGGTGTTAGGTGCAGACTTAGAAAGTGTTTCCCCATAGGAAACAATGGGGCTGCGTTAGGAGCTGAACGCTGCTTTTTTGCAGGTGTTAGTTTTTTTTTCAGCTCAAACTGCCCCATTGTTTCCTATGGGGATATCGTGCACAAGCACGTTTTTCAAGCTGGCCGCTACTGTAAGCAACACTGGTATTTAGAGTTGAAGTGGCAGTAAATATGCCTGTACGCTCCCTTTTTGGAGCCTAACGCAGTCCTTCAGAGAACTCTAAATACCAGCGTTATTTAAAAGGTGCGGGGGAAAAAAACACGCGTAGCTAATGCACCCCTTTGGCCGCAAAACTCTAAATCTAGCCGTAAGACACTCTCAGCTATGGATTGGGCACTTTTTAAGTAAAGTTGTTATATATTGTTTGTATACATGCCTTGAGTCAGTAATTCAGTGCTCTTTTTTAGCAACTTTATTTGTAAATACACACAGAGAGAAGCTGCACCCAGGTGGTAAATAGCCATAGAACAGGCTAACAATAGTATTAAGCCAGTTGTTTGTTCCTGTGAGTGTGCTTCTCTCTGTATGTATTTAGTCTCCTTATGGGAAAAAGGGGAAACCAGACGTGGACTCCTTGCTCAGTGTGCTTAGAGGAATATGACTACACCTCACTGACGAGGCCCAATGAAGGTCGAAACGATAGTCTGGGGTTGCTGTGTTCCTTGTTCAGAGAGGAATTGCCTGGTATTTCGGCGCTGGACTGACCGTAATAGGCGGGATCAGACTGATATACTACAGGAAAGTGCTACTCTGTGAAACGCATTGCTGGGCTAAAAGAAGCTGCACCCAGGTGGTAAATCGCCATAGAACAGGCTAACAATAGTATTAAGCCAGTTGTTCGTTCCTTTAAGTGTGCTTCTCTCTGTGTATGTGTGTGTGTATATATATATATATATATATATATATTATATAGAAGCATGCATATAAATTTGCAGAATTAATTTTTTTCAAATTTAGTTTTTTTGCAATTATGTCTCAAAGCTGATCTAAATTATTCAGCTCAATTATGTGGCTCTTGTTTTGACAAATTGTTTTTTTTTTTTTTTTTTATATAAATGTATTTATTATCCAACAAGGCAGAAAACAACATTTAACCATTATTGCTAGATCGTTGCACCTCGCAGGGTAAACGATCCCAAACATTGCAATACAACATGATCTTGCTTAGTCCATATAAACGCAATAATAGCAATAATCTTCTGCCTTAAGAATTTAACTAACACATGTATCTATATTAGACAAATTGTTAAATATATCTGAGTACAAATACACCCACTGTTATTCCATTTCAGTCTAATGTACATAGCATTACTGCAGAAATGTAAGATTTTATTGCTGCAGCTATAGAAAAGGCAATGACTGCTGTTTTGCCTTTTAAATAAATGTAAAAAGGTTTTTGCAACATTTTCCTAAACTTAGTGAATTAAGTTCTTACCTTCTGCATACTGATGTATCCTCTACTGATGGGGTCTCCTCGGATTCAGAGGATGCCACATCAGAGACTGATATAGAGAAATCTATTTTATTTAACTTAGAATATATTTGTACTCTCTTAAAGGAATTTATGTTTACTTTGGGTATTGATGATAAAGCTAGTAATTGTCTAAATGTATTTAAGACTACTGCTATTACTCCTGAAGTATTTCCTATTCCTGACGCTATCTCTAATGTGATTGCTAAAGAATGGTCTAAGGCTGGTACCTCTTTTAACCCTTCTTCTAGGTTTAAGAAATTGTATCCTTTACCTGTAGCCAAGGATCCTTTAGATAGGAAGCTAGAATATTATCTAACAAAGGGCATATTTACACTCTGGCTATATTATTAGACCTGTTATTTCTATGGCTGATGTTGCTGCTGCTTCTACTTTTTGGTTGGACAATTTAGCACAGCAGCTGTCTTAATTATCTAACATTATTGTTTTACTTCAACATGCAAATCATTTTATTTGTTAAGCTATATTTTATGTTAGGAAGATCAATGCCATTGTAACTTTATGGATTTAATCTTTGAATGCTGACATGGTGTATAAAACTAGATTATTATCGCTCTCTCTTTTCAAGGTAAAAATCTTTTTGGTTCACAATTGGATTCTATTATCTTCACTGTTACAGGGGGTAAGAGAGTTTTTCTGCCCCAAGACAAGAAATCTAAGGGTAAATTTAAAGCTCCTTTCAGCAGAATAGAGAACAGAAAACCGAAAACCACTCCTTCCCCTAAGGCCTCTGGCTCTAATTGGAGACAATCTCCGAATTGGAATAAATCCAAGCCTTATAAGAAACCAAATCCTGCCCCTAAATCTACATGAAGCAGCGGCCCTCAAGCCAGATCTTCTGGTAGTGTGCAGACTAAAGCTATTTCAAAGAGTTTGGACAGACTCTGTCCAAAATCAGTGGATTTAGAATATAATTTCTCAGGGGTGTTGAATAGGATTCAAAATAAGACCTCCTTTGGGAAGATTCTTTCTTACCCATGTAACAAAAAAAAATAATAAAAGCTCAAGTCTTTCTGAAATGTGTTTCAGATCTAGAACTTTCAGGGGTAATTATCCCGGTTCCACAGCAGGAACAAGGATTGCTTTCTTTTATTCAAATCTATTCTTTGTACCAAAAAAGGAAAATTATTTCAGACCAATTTTGGATCTGAAAACTTTAAATTGTTTTGTAAGAGTCCCAACTTTCAAGATGGTGACTATAAGGACTATTCTGCCTTTTGTTCAGCAAGGACACCTGCAGGCCCATTTATCAAGCTCCGTACGGAGCTTGAAGGGCCGTGTTTCTGGCGAGTCTTCAGACTCGCCAGAAACACAAGTTATGAAGCAGCGGTCTAAAGAATCACCGGAAATCAACCCGATCGAATACGATCGGGTTGATTGACAGCTCCCTGCTGGCGGCCGATTGGCCGCGAGTCAGCAGGGGGCGGCGTTGCACCAGCAGCTCTTGTGAGCTGCTGGTGCAATGTTAAATGTGGAGAGCGTATTGCTCTCCGCATTTAGCGAGGTCTTGCGGACCTGATCCGCAGTGTCGGATCAGGTCCGCAAGCCCTTTGATAAATGGGCCCCTTCATGTCCACAATAGACTTACAGGACGCTTACCTTCACAATTTGATTCATCCAGATCACTATAGTTTACTGTTAACAAGCATTACCAATTTGTCGCTCTTCCGTTTGGTCTTGCAATAGCACCAAAAATATTCTTAATAGTTTTAGGTGCCCTTCTATCTGTAATCAGAGAGCAGGGTATTGCTGTGTTTCCTTATTTGGACGATATATTGGTACTAACTCAATCTTTTCATTTAGAATCTCACACAAAACAATTTCTGTTGTTTCTTCAAAGACATGTTTGGAGGATCAATTTTCCAAAGAGTTTCTTGATTCTCAGACAAGGGTCACCTTTATAGGTTTCCAGATAGAGTCATTGTAGAACAGAGACGTTTGAGATTGGTTTTAGCTTGTCTAAACTTTCAGTCTCTTATCAATCCCTTCAGTGGCTATGTGCATGGAAGTTTTAGGTCTCATGATTGCAACATCGGACGCAATCCTTTTTTGCTTGTTTTCATATGAGACCTCTACAGCTTTGCATGTTGCACCAATGGTGCAGGGATTACACTCAGATAACACAACTGATATACTTAATCCCAACACTCAACTCTCTCTGACTTGGTGGTTAAACCATCACCTTATTGTTCAAGGGGCCTACTTTATTCGTCGTACCTGGACTGTGATCAAAACAGATGCAAGTCTCACAGGTTGGGGAGCTGTCTGGGGGTCTCTGACAGCACAAGGAGTTTGGAATCCTCGAGAGGCGAGGTTACCAATCAATATTAGAACTCTGTGCTATTTTCAGAGCTCTTTAGGCTTGGCCTCTTTTAAAGAGAGAACGGTGTATTCAGTTTCAAACAGACAATGTCACAACAGTGGCATATGTCAATCATCAAGGGGCAACTCTCAGTCCCCTAGCAATGAAAGAAGTGTCTCTAATACTTTCTTGGGCTGAATCCAACTCTTGTCTAATCACTGGCAATTCATATACCAGGTGTAGACAATTTGGAAGCGGATTATGTCAGATTCTACATCCGGGGAGTGGTTTCTCCATCCAGATGTGTTCTATCAGATTGTGCAGATGTGGGTTCTGCAGACATAGATCTGATGGGCCTCTCTTCTAAACAAGAAACTTCCCAGATACCTCTCCAGGTCCAGGGATCCTCAGATGGAATTGATGAATGCTCTAGCAGTTCCATGGTTTTACCAATCTGCTTACATTTTTTCACATCTGGGAGTGATCTCAAAGATCATAATGGAACAATCTTATGTGTTTCTGATAGCACCAGCATGACCTCACAGGTTCTGGTATGTGGACCTTATATAAATCTCCAGTTGCCAACCTTGGTCACTTCCTCTAAGACCAGACCTTCTATCTCAAGGCCTGTTATTCCATCCGAATCTCAAATCTCTAAATTTAAAGGCATGGAAATTGAACGCTTAGTCCTTAGTCAGAGGTTTCTCTGACTCTGTGATTAACACTATGATACAGGCTTGTAAGCCTGTTTCAAGGAAAATATATCACAAGGTTTGGAAAACCTATATTTCATGGTGTTCCACTCATGATTATTCTTGGCATTCTTTTAGAATTGATAGGATTCTACAGTTTCTTCAGGATGGTTTGGATAAAGGTTTGTCTGCCAATACTTTAAAATGACAAATCTCTGCTCTGTTTATTTCACAGAAAGATTGCTAATCTTCCTGATGTTCACTGTTTCGTAAAGGCTTAAACTCATATGAAACCTGTTATTAAATCTCTCTCTCCTCCTTGGAGTCTAAATTTGATATTAAAGAATTTGCAGGCTCCTCCTTTTGAGCCTATGCATTCTTTCGACATTAAACTACTTTCTTGAAAAGTGTTTTTTCTCTTGGCTAACTCTTCTGCTAGAAGAGTTTCTGAATTGTTTGCTCTCTCTTGCTTTGCTGTCCTTATCTGATTTTCCATCAAGATAAAGCTGTTTTGCGAACTTCGTGTAAATTTTTGCCTAAAGTTGTGAATTCTAACAACATCAATAAGGAAATTTTTTTTTTTCCTTGTGTCCTAATTCTAAGAATACTCTTGAAAGGTCTTTACATTCTTTGGATGAGGTAAGAGCTTTGAAATATTATGTTGAGGCTACTAAAGATTTGTTATTTTTTATGGCTTCAGAAAAGGTCAGAAAGCCTCTGCCATTTCTTTGGCATCTTGGTTGAAACTTCTGATTCACAAAGCTTATTTGGAGGCAGGGCAATCTCCGCCTCAGAGAATTACAGCTCATTCTACAAGATCAGTTGCCACATCTTGGGCTTTCAAGAATGAAGCTTTAGTTGATCAAATCTGCAAAGCAGCCACTTGGTCTTCTTTGAATACATTTACAAAATTTTACCATTTTGATGTTTTTGCTTCTTTGGAAGCAGCTTTTGGTACAAAGGTTCTTCAGGCAGCTGTCTCGGTTTGATTCTAGTGCCCATGATTTAAAGGGACATGAAACCCAATTTTTTTCATGATTTAGACAGAGAATACAAATTTAAACAACTTTCCAATGTACTTCTATTATTTAATTTGCTTCCTTCTCTTGTTATCCTTTGCTAAAAGGTTTATCTAGGCAAGCTTAGGAGCAGCAAAGATCCTAGGTTCTAGCTGCTGATCGGTTCCTGCATATAAATACCGATTTTTATTGGCTCACATATGTGTTCAGTTAGAAACCAGTAGTGCATTGCTGCTCCTTCAACAAATTATACCAAGAGTATAAAACAAATTAGATAATAGAAGTAAATTAGAAAGTTGTTTAAAATGGAAATCTCTATCTGAATCATTAAACAAAAATTTTGTGTTTCATGTCCCTTTAAGTTTTTTGAATTTTTAAGAAAACTTAATTATTTTTTTGGATTTAATTTCTCAGTGGAAAACATAATTTATGTAAGAACTTACCTGATAAATTCATTTCTTTCATATTAGCAAGAGTCCATGAGCTAGTGACGTATGGGATATACATTCCTACCAGGAGGGGCAAAGTTTCCCAAACCTCAAATGCCTATAAATACACCCCTCACCACACCCACAAATTAGTTTAACGAATAGCCAAGAAGTGGGGTGGTAAGAAAAAAGTGCGAAGCATAAATATAAGGAATTGGAATAATTGTGCTTTATACAAAAAAATCATAACCACCACAAAAAAAGGGTGGGCCTCATGGACTCTTGCTAATATGAAAGAAATGAATTTATCAGGTAAGTTCTTACATAAATTATGTTTTCTTTCATGTAATTAGCAAGAGTCCATGAGCTAGTGACGTATGGGATAATGACTACCCAAGATGTGGATCTTCCACGCAAGAGTCACTAGAGAGGGAGGGATAAAATAAAGACAGACAATTCCGCTGAAAAAAATCCACACCCAAAAATAAAGTTTAAATCTTATAAAGAAAAAAACTGAAAATATAAGCAGAAGATTCAAGCTGAAACAGCTGCCTGAAGTACTTTTCTACCAAAGACAGCTTCAGAAGAAGAAAACACATCAAAATGGTAGAATTTAGTAAAAGTATGCAAAGAAGACCAAGTTGCTGCTTTGCAAATCGGATCAACCGAAGCTTCATTCCTAAACACCCAGGAAGTAGAAACTGACCTAGTAGAATGAGCTGTAATCCTTTGAGGCGGAGTTTTACCCGACTCAACATAAGCATGATGAATTAACGATTTCAACCAAGATGCCAAAGAAATGGCAGAGGCCTTCTGACCTTTCCTAGAACAGGAAAAGATAACAAATAGACTAGAAGTCTTTCGGAAATTCTTAGTAGCTTCAACATAATATTTCAAAGCTCTAACTACATCCAAAAAATGCAATGATTTCTCCTTAGAATTCTTAGGATTAGGACATAATGAAGGAACCACAATTTCTCTACTAATGTTGTTGGAATTCACAACCTTAGGTAAAAATTTAAAAGAAGTTCGCAACACCGCCTTATCCTGGTGAAAAATCAGAAAAGGAGACTCACAAGAAAGAGCAGATAATTCAGAAACTCTTCTGGCAGAAGAGATAGCCAAAAGGAACAAAACTTTCCAAGAAAGTAATTTAATGTCCAATGAATGCATAGGTTCAAACGGAGGAGCTTGAAGAGCCCTCAGAACCAAATTCAAACTCCAAGGAGGAGAAATTGACTTAATGACAGGTTTTATACGAACCAAAGCTTGTACAAAACAATGAATATCAGGAAGATTAGCAATCTTTCTGTGAAAAAGAACAGAAAGAGCAGAGATTTGTCCTTTCAAGGAACTTGCAGACAAACCTTTATCCAAACCATCCTGAAGAAACTGTAAAATTCTCGGAATTCTAAAAGAATGCCAGGAAAAATGATGAGAAAGACACCAAGAAATATAAGTCTTCCAGACTCTATAATATATCTCCCTAGATACAGATTTACGAGCCTGTAACATAGTATTAATCACAGAGTCAGAGAAACCTCTTTGACTAAGAATCAAGCGTTCAATCTCCATACCTTTAAATTTAAGGATTTGAGATCCTGATGGAAAAAAGGACCTTGCAACAGAAGGTCTGGCCTTAACGGAAGAGTCCACGGTTGGCAAGAGGCCATCCGGACAAGATCCGCATACCAAAACCTGTGAGGCCATGCTGGAGCTACCAGCAGAAAATACGAGCATTCCTTCAGAATCTTGGAGATTACTCTTGGAAGAAGAACTAGAGGCGGAAAGATATAGGCAGGATGATACTTCCAAGGAAGTGACAATGCATCCACTGCTACCGCTTGAGGATCCCTGGATCTAGATAGATACCTGGGAAGTTTCTTGTTTAGATGAGAGGCCATCAAATCTATTTCTGGAAGTCCCCACATTTGAACAATCTGAAGAAATACCTCTGGGTGAAGAGACCATTCGCCCGGATGTAACGTTTGGCGACTGAGATAATCCGCTTCCCAATTGTCTATACCTGGGATATGAACCGCAGAAACTAGACAGGAGCTGGATTCCGCCCATACCAGAATTCGAGATACTTCTTTCATAGCCAGAGGACTGTGAGTCCCTCCTTGATGATTGATGTATGCCACAGTTGTGACATTGTCTGTCTGAAAACAAATGAACGATTCTCTCTTTAGAAGAGGCCAAGACTGAAGAGCTCTGAAAATTGCACGGAGTTCCAAAATTTTGATCGGTAATCTCACCTCCTGAGATTCCCAAACCCCTTGTGCTGTCAGAGACCCCCACACAGCTCCCCAACCTGTAAGACTTGCATCTGTTGAAATTACAGTCCAGGTTGGAAGAACAAAAGAAGCCCCCTAAACTAAACGATGGTGAGCTGTCCACCACGTCAGAGAGTGTCGTACAATCGGTTTTAAAGATATTAATTGAGATATCTTTGTGTAATCCCTGCACCACTGGTTCAGCATACAGAGCTGAAGAGGCCGCATGTGAAAACGAGCAAAGGGGATCGCGTCCGATGCAGCAGTCATAAGACCTAGAATTTCCATGCATAAGGCTACCGAAGGGAATGATTGTGACTGAAGGTTTCGACAAGCTGATATCAATTTTAGACGTCTCTTGTCTGTCAAAGATAGAGTCATGGACACTGAATCTATCTGGAAACCTTGATAGTGATCTGGATGAATCGGAATATGCAGATATGCATCCTGTATATCTATTGTAGACATATAATGCCCTTGCTGAACAAAAGGCAGGATAGTCCTTACAGTTACCATTTTGAATGTTGGTATCCTTACATAACGATTCAATATTTTTAGATCCAGAACTGGTCTGAAGGAATTCTCCTTCTTTGGTACAATGAAGAGATTTGAGTAAAACCCCAGTCCCTGTTCCAGAACTGGAACTGGCATAATTACTCCAGCCAACTCTAGATCTGAAACACATTTCAGAAATGCTTGAGCCTTCACTGGGTTTACTGGGACACGGGAAAGAAAAAATCTCTTTGCAGGAGGCCTTATCTTGAAGCCAATTCTGTACCCTTCTGAAACAATGTTCTGAATCCAAAGATTGTGAACGGAATTGATCCAAATTTCTTTGAAAAAACGTAATCTGCCCCCTACCAGCTGAGCTGGAATGAGGGCCGCACCTTCATGTGGACTTAGGAGCTGGCTTTGATTTTCTAAAAGGCTTGGATTTATTCCAGACTGGAGATGGTTTCCAAACTGATACCGCTCCTGAGGATGAAGGATCAGGTTTTTGTTCCTTGTTGTGACGAAAGGAACGAAAACGATTATTAGACCTAAATTTACCTTTAGATTTTTTTATCCTGTGGTAAAAAAGTTCCTTTCCCTCCAGTAACAGTTGAGATAATAGAATCCAACTGAGAACCAAACAATTTATTACCCTGGAAAGAAAGGGAAAGCAGAGTAGACTTAGAAGACATATCAGCATTCCAAGTTTTAAGCCATAAAGCTCTTCTAGCTAAAATAGCTAGAGACATATACCTGACATCAACTCTAATGATATCAAAGATGGCATCACAAATAAAATTATTAGCATGTTGAAGAAGAATAATAATGCTATGAGAATTATGATCTGTTACTTGTTGCGCTAAAGCTTCTAACCAAAAAGTTGAGGCTGCAGCAACATCCGCTAAAGATATAGCAGGTCTAAGAAGATTACCTGAACACAAGTAAGCTTTAGCAAGAGTAGAGACAGCCCCATCAACCTTAGGGATTTTGTCCCAAAGCTCTAATCTGTCAGATGGCACAGGATATAATTGCTTAAAACGTTTAGAAGGAGTAAATGAATTACCCAAATTATTCCATTCCCTGGAAATTACTTCAGAAATAGCACCAGGGACAGGAAAAACTTCTGGAATAACTACAGGAGATTTAAAAACCTTATCTAAACGTTTAGATTTAGTATCAAGAGGACCAGAATCCTCAATTTCTAATGCAATTAGGACTTCTTTAAGTAAAGAACGAATAAATTCCATTTTAAATAAATATGAAGATTTATCAGCATCAACCTCTGAGACAGAATCCTCTGAACCAGAAGAACCATTATCAGAATCAGAATGATGATGTTCATTTAAAAATTCATCTGAAAAATGAGAAGTTTTAAAAGACTTTTTACGTTTACTAGAAGGAAGAATAACAGACATAGCCTTCTTAATGGATTTAGAAACAAAATCTCTTATGTTATCAGGAACACTCTGAGTATTAGATGTTGACGGAACAGCAACAGGTAATGTAACAGTACAACAGGTAATGTAACAGTACTAAAGGAAATATTATCTGCATTAACAAGTTTGTCATGACAAACAGTACAAACAACAGCTGGAGGAACAGATACCATAAGTTTACAGCAGATACACTTAGCTTTGGTAGCTCCAGCACCAGGCAGCGATTTTCCAGAAGTATCATCTGACTCAGTTTCAACGTGGGACATCTTGCAATATGTAATAGAAAAAAACAACATATAAAGCAAAATTGATCAAATTCCTTAAATGACAGTTTCAGGAATGGGAAAATATGCCAGTGAACAAGCTTCTAGCAAAGAGAAGCAATAAATAATGAGACTTAAATAATGTGGAGACAATAGTGACGCCCATATTTTTTTAGCGCCAAAAATGACGCTCACATTATTTGGCGCCTAAATGCTTTTGGCGCCAAAAATGACGCCACATCCGGAACGCCGACACTTTTGGCGCAAAAGAACGTAAAAAATGACGCAACTTCCGGCGACACGTATGACGCCGGAAACAGAAAAAAAAAATTGCGCCAAAAAAGTCCACGCCAAGAATGACGCAATAAAATGAAGCATTTTCAGCCCCCGCGAGCCTAACAGCCCACAGGGAAAAAGTCAAATTTTAAGGTAAGAAAAAAATTGATTTATTCATATGCATTATCCCAAATATGAAACTGACTGTCTGAAATAAGGAATGTTGAACATCCTGAGTCAAGGCAAATAAATGTTTGAATACATATATTTAGAACTTTATAAAAAAGTGCCCAACCATAGCTTAGAGTGTCACAGAAAATAAGACTTACTTACCCCAGGACACTCCTCTACATGTTGTAGAAAGCCAAACCAGTACTGAAACGAAAATCAGCAGAGGTAATGGTATATAAATAAGAGTATATCGTCGATCTGAAAAGGGAGGTAAGAGATGAATCTCTACGACCGATAACAGAGAACCTATGAAATAGACCCCGTAGAAGGAGATCATTGAATTCAAATAGGCAATACTCTCCTCACATCCCTCTGACATTCACTGCACGCTGAGAGGAAAACCGGGCTCCAACCTGCTGCGGAGCGCATATCAACGTAGAATCTAGCACAAACTTACTTCACCACCTCCATAGGAGGCAAAGTTTGTAAAACTGATTTGTGGGTGTGGTGAGGGGTGTATTTATAGGCATTTGAGGTTTGGGAAACTTTGCCCCTCCTGGTAGGAATGTATATCCCATACGTCACTAGCTCATGGACTCTTGCTAATTACATGAAAGAAATGGCTGTTTTTATTTTATTCCTCCCTCTCTAGTGACTTATGGACTTCCACATCTTGGGTATTATATCCCATACATCACTAGCTTATATATATATATATATGGAAGAAAACATAATTTATCTAAGAACTTACCTGATAAATTCATTTCTTTCATGGTGACAAGAGTCCATGAGACCCACCCAATTTTTGGGGGGGTTATGATTTTTTTTATATAAAGCACTTTATTTATCCTGTTCCTCTTTTTTATGCTTTTACTGCTCACTAACTTGGCTATACGTTAAACTGAGGTATGAGTGAGGTGGGAGGTGTTTATAGGCATTTAAGGTTTGGGAAACTTTGCCCCCTCCGGATAGGAATGTATATCCCATACGCCACTAGCTCATGGAGTCTTGCCACCATGAAAGAAATTAGTTTATCAGGTAAGTTCTTATATAAATTATGTTTTTGCTGCCCATCTATCTTCTTCCCGGAGGTGCGGAGCGGACTTCCGATGCGTGGAGCGGTCTTCGGCAGTCATCTGACGTGGAGGTTCCTCTTCATGTGATCGTCAGCCACACACTGAAGCTTGTATGCAAAGTACCCCTTTTATATTGGGGTACCTTGCATTCCTATTGGCTGTAAATTTCAAATCAGCCAATAGGATGAGAGTTGCTTAAATCCTATTAGCTGTTCAAATCAGCCAATGTCTTTAAATTAAATCTTAGGTTTTATTTTTTATGTAATGTTAGGATTTTTTATTTTAATTTTAGTATTTTAATTAATTTATTAGATAATAGTCTTTTTTTATTTTATTTTATGTAATGGGGTTAACTCAATGGTTGTTACGTTAGGGGGCTTAGTGATTAGATTAATACTTTGCATTGTGGGGGGATGGCGGTTTAGGGGTTAATAGTTTAAATAGGTTGATTGCGTTGTGGGGGGATGGCAGATTAGGGATTAATAGGTTAAATAGGTAGATTGCGTTGTGGGGGGTTGGCCGATTAGAGGTTAATACATTTTATTGTTAGTTGCGATGTGGGGGATGGCGGTTTAGGGGTTAATACATTTACTAGTTATTACGGTTGGGGGATGGCGGTAGGTATTGCACATGCGTTAGGTGTTTGCTTTTATCATAACAGCGAGTGACGGGTAAAATATATGCGCCGCACTTGTATACGGCACCGTATATGTGATTGAGTGTAAGTGCAGTGTAAGGTCGGGTTACCATAATAACCAATTCATTTTCAAGAAATCCGGATGGAAGCTTTAACACAACGCTAACTTACAGCTACACCAAAAGGGCGACTGCACGCAATCTGTAAACTATTTTAATGGAAACCTGATACTAAAATGGAGCCATAAATTACTTTTAGTTGCCGGAAACTTCGGTAGCTTACGGCTCCATTTTTAACGGCTCAGTGGAAACGAGCCCTAAGATGGCTGTGATTATTGTGAAGATGCAGAAGTTTACTAACCAGCACTTGTAAAGGGTTAAATTAAGAGAATTAATTTGAAGTGAGCTGCATGCACAGAAGGAAAAACAATTGCATAGTGATTATTAACCATGTCCTTTTAAGTGGATCTTTAGATTGTTGTTTGTTTTGTGGTGGGGATTCTGGTACATAGTGTGTTAATTAGTTAGAGGGGATATTATAGTGGTGGGCAGTTTTAATATGGCAGGGGGAGGTGCTGTCTGTGTGAGGGAATGATGCAAGAGGTTTACAAATATCTTCCCACGTATTATTGTCTCATCATAGTTTAAGAGCTTTCATAATAAAGTAAAATAATTTGGCAATTACTACAAAGCTGGAAAAATGATGTGGCTTGATACAGTAGTTTTTGCAATTCTTGATGACAAACCATTACATACATGCTTATTGCTCAATCAAAACAAAACAAAGGATGCTGACACAGAGTGAATACTAGCAAGCTCCTGTAAAGCCAAAGAGCTACATTTCAACAAATGACACCAAGAGAGAGAATTTTTTTTTTTAAAAGATTTGAAAGTCTTTTTTAAAAATTTGAATTTGTACTCTCTTTTTGAATAAGGAAAGTTTTATTTTAACATCCATATTCATTTGACAATGTAAAGCTGTGATCTGTTACATTAATGCCCAGTTACCCATGGAAAACATAAAACTATAACTAAGAAAGGGGCAGACCACATGATAGACTGATGTTGCACAACTAATTATGTTTAAACTGCATACATCACTTATAATTGCCTTGCATGGAAGCACTTATGCAGCAGAGGGCAGCTATACTAATGGCTACCCTTGCCGCAATTATGAATTAGAGTAGACAAATAGTTTACTTAATCTGAACTATTGGATTGCAGCTATGTTGGCGGTGGTGGCGGCGGGGGGTGGGGTGTAGGGGTATTTAGTTGGGATACCAAAATTTTTTTTTATAAAAAAATTAAAAATATATATATATTTTTTATTAAAGATTATCACAAAAAGGTGTAGTTACACACATAGGACAGGTGAGGCGCTGCCTCACCTGCCTCCTATGACTGCACGTCACTGCCCTTGCGCATGGGAAAATAATTTAATCGAGAAAAAACAAATATTTTGATTAGATATTCGTTCATGGAGTTGCTTAGAATTAATTTGTTAACAAATACCCTTTTACCTGCTATTTTCTATGGGGAACACTTGTAATGGGTGGTTATTTCTTGCGTGCCCGTAAAAGGGTGACTTTGCCAATTTACGGGCGTTTGATAAATTAGCACTCCACTTGTAATCTAGCCAATATTATTTTAAGGTTTTATCTGTAAAAATCTCTAATGCTAATAAACAAAAACATGATCTGAGATAGATAAAAATATAGTAAATAAGCTGCATGGATTTCTCAATCATACATCTATAAAACACAATTAAAAATAGTTCTTTGATGAAAAATTGGTGGTTTAAAGTCGATAAATTTCACATTTATATTGCAGCATAAACAATAGTAATTACTACTGAATCACCTAATTTCACAAAATGTCTTGTGTTCTGTCAGTCAGAACTGTATTGCACGCACTGGTGACTGGTTTGCAGCAGCCAGCTGGAATTCTGCTTGAACAAACAATTAAAAGATATAGTATTTTATCAGCAGATAAATCGAGATTGATACAACTTTTGAAAACAAGTTTGTCATTTAAAAATACTCTTGTAATATTTTGAACAAGCTATTATATACATATAGAATTATGAATATATTTTTAATATTTTTTTATAAAAAAACAATAAAATTTATTTCTACAAGAGAGTGGATGAAAATTAAAATCTACCTCTAGAACAAAGTTGTCCAACCTAAGGCCTTTTAATGTTTTCTTTTTTTTTTTTTTTAATCTTACCTCCACTCTATTCTGTCTCACTTGCACCACACACAACACTCACTTTTTCTATAACTATGCCAAATCCTGTACTCTCTGCAGGGACCAATCTCCCCAGTCGGAAAAGTCCAGAGGTTTGAGATATACCACATAACAGGTGGCATGGTGGGCTAAGAAGCAGCGGTCTGATGACTGCTGCAATCTAACTCTTCGCTGCAAATTCACTCATGTGAGCCTGCAGCTGGTTCGTTTGGTAAATCTGGCTCAAAGTATATGCTTCTGGTTATAGCAATATATGTCATGTTGTGGCACATGTTGGGAAATGATTGCTTTTTTTTTATATAGAATAATATTTTATTATTTATGCAATTCTAAAAATCTATACAATAAGGAGTCTGTGAGTGAAAAAAAACTCTTTGTAGCCCTTGACTGGAAAAAGTTGGATACTCCAACATAAAGGGATATCAAGCTATTTTTTTTAATATATATTCATAGTATATATCAGCAAACAAGCAATGCATTTCAAAAGATCAGCATAAAAAAAGGGCTAGATTACAAGTGACACGCAAATGATCGCGCTAGTGTTTTCACCCCCTTTCCATTGCGCTATTACAAATGGAGCGAAATTGCGATTTTCGCTAGCGCAATCTCGATTTATGCGAGAATCCATACCACAATCTCAGAGCTGTGGTTAACTGTTTTCCAAAACTAAAAAGTTGCACAAAACACATAAAAAATACTTTAAAAAGTATAGTTACACTCATAATAATACCATCTAATAAAAAATATTATAAAAAAATATTGCACAAAAAAGTTATATGGGCTCAAATATATAAGATCTCGGGTGGTAGAAAATAAAAAAAAAGCAGCCAATGTACTTTGACATAGAGATATATATACATTGCTAAATATGTATTTGTGTATGTATGTATATATATATATATATATATATATATATATATACAGGGAGTGCAGAATTATTAGGCAAATTAGTATTTTGACCACATCATCCTCTTTATGCATGTTGTCTTACTCCAAGCTGTATAGGCTCGAAAGCCTACTACCAATTAAGCATATTAGGTGATGTGCATCTCTGTAATGAGAAGGGGTGTGGTCTAATGACATCAACACCCTATATCAGGTGTTCATAATTATTAGGCAACTTCCTTTCCTTTGGCAAAATGGGTCAAAAGAAGGACTTGACAGGCTCAGAAAAGTCAAAAATAGTGAGATATCTTGCAGAGGGATGCAGCACTCTTAAAATTGCAAAGCTTCTGAAGCGTGATCATCGAACAATCAAGCGTTTCATTCAAAATAGTCAACAGGGTCGCAAGAAGCGTGTGGAAAAACCAAGGCGCAAAATAACTGCCCATGAACTGAGAAAAGTCAAGCGTGCAGCTGCCAAGATGCCACTTGCCACCAGTTTGGCCATATTTCAGAGCTGCAACATCATTGGAGTGCCCAAAAGCACAAGGTGTGCAATACTCAGAGACATGGCCAAGGTAAGAAAGGCTGAAAGACGACCACCACTGAACAAGACACACAAGCTGAAACGTCAAGACTGGGCCAAGAAATATCTCAAGACTGATTTTTCTAAGGTTTTATGGACTGATGAAATGAGAGTGAGTCTTGATGGGCCAGATGGATGGGCCCGTGGCTGGATTGGTAAAGAGCAGAGAGTTCCAGTCCGACTCAGATGCCAGCAAGGTGGAGGTGGAGTACTGGTTTGGGCTGGTATCATCAAAGATGAGCTTGTGGGGCCTTTTCGGGTTGAGGATGGAGTCAAGCTCAACTCCCAGTCCTACTGCCAGTTTCTGGAAGACACCTTCTTCAAGCAGTGGTACAGGAAGAAGTCTGCATCCTTCAAGAAAAACATGATTTTCATGCAGGACAATGCTCCATCACACGCGTCCAAGTACTCCACAGCGTGGCTGGCAAGAAAGGGTATAAAAGAAGAAAATCTAATGGCATGGCCTCCTTGTTCACCTGATCTGAACCCCATTGAGAACCTGTGGTCCATCATCAAATGTGAGATTTACAAGGAGGGAAAACAGTACACCTCTCTGAACAGTGTCTGGGAGGCTGTGGTTGCTGCTGCACGCAATGTTGATGGTGAACAGATCAAAACACTGACAGAATCCATGGATGGCAGGCTTTTGAGTGTCCTTGCAAAGAAAGGTGGCTATATTGGTCACTGATTTGTTTTTGTTTTGTTTTTGAATGTCAGAAATGTATATTTGTGAATGTTGAGATGTTATATTGGTTTCACTGGTAAAAATAAATAATTGAAATGGGTATATATTTGTTTTTTGTTAAGTTGCCTAATAATTATGCACAGTAATAGTCACCTGCACACACAGATATCCCCCTAAAATAGCTAAAACTAAAAACAAACTAAAAACTACTTCCAAAAATATTCAGCTTTGATATTAATGAGTTTTTTGGGTTCATTGAGAACATGGTTGTTGTTCAATAATAAAATTAATCCTCAAAAATACAACTTGCCTAATAATTCTGCACTCCCTGTATATATATATATATATATATATATATATATATATATATATATATATATATATATACAAAACACGGAAGGGAACTGCACTCTCATACCGGACCGGGTACACATCCTATGACCCTGCAACATGCTCAGCCCTGGGTGCCACTGGCACTCACAGGAAGCTGTGCTGTCCCCAGAGCCACAAGCAGTTAACCCCAGACAGGTCTGGGTGCAAGAACCATAGGGAAAATTACAAAACAAATTAATACAACACACAGAGAAAACCCAGCACTCACTTACAAGCTCTCAGCTAAGATTTAAAAGCAAAACTGGAAAGGTTAGTCACCGCATCTGGCCAAATGGGACAAGCTCAGGTACCACGTCAAGGTCCTTTCCAAATACCTGAGACCCTATAACAGCCACACAATGCAAGCTTTCAAATCCAAACAAACTGAAAACAAAAAAAGGGTGCACAGGAATATGTAATCACCCTAGACATATACAAAACACGGAAGGGAACTGCACTCTCATACCGGACCGGGTACACATCATATGACCCTGCAACATGCTCAGCCCTGGGTGCCACTGGCCACCTTTCCAGTTTTGCTTTTAAATCTTAGCTGAGAGCTTGTAAGTGAGTGCTGGGTTTTCTCTGTGTGTTGTATTAATTTGTTTTGTAATTTTCCCTATGGTTCTTGCACCCAGACCTGTCTGGGGTTAACTGCTTGTGGCTCTGGGGACAGCACAGCTTCCTGTGAGTGCCAGTGGCACCCAGGGCTGAGCATGTTGCAGGGTCATATGATGTGTACCCGGTCCGGTATGAGAGTGCAGTTCCCTTCCGTGTTTTGTATATGTCTAGGGTGATTACATATTCCTGTGCACCCTTTTTTTGTTTTCAGTTTGTTTGGATTTGAAAGCTTGCATTGTGTGGCTGTTATAGGGTCTCAGGTATTTGGAAAGGACCTTGACGTGGTACCTGAGCTTGTCCCATTTGGCCAGATGCGGTGACTAACCTTTCCAGTTTTGCTTTTAAATCTTAGCTGAGAGCTTGTAAGTGAGTGCTGGGTTTTCTCTGTGTGTTATATATATATATATATATATATATATATATATAACTATGCATTTACTGTAAATATTTCACATTCCAATGTTCTGCAGAATATGTTCTATGTATTTTTTTAAAAAGATATTTCTATATATATCTGTATACATGTATACCTCACTTTACAGTGCTTCGCTAATACAGCGCTTTGTGGAGCTGAATTTCCACCTTCAAGGATTTTGAAACAGTGCTGTAATCATTGTGAGATTGCAAGAAAAGTGACTGGCACCATTTTATTATGCTTAGTTCACTCTGTTTACATCATTACAGTGCAATCTGTGTCTCAGTGCTATAGTCCGGCAAATTGTACTACAGTAATTGTCACTATTTTACAGGTACAGTATTTTTTGAATACTAATTTAATACTGTGCTAGTGTTAAACGTAGCACTATTGTACCCCTAATATATATGTTAGTTCAAACACATTTTCAAGTCTTTAAACACACTGGCAAGTGAAAAGAAAGCTAAAACTGCCTTGTTTCACTTTACAGTGGGGCTCTGGTTCCTAACCCACTGTATAAACGCGGGGTGTACCTGTATATCTATACCTAATATATAATCATATATATAAGCTTAACTGTGAAGTAGTTACACTCTCACCAAATATCTCCAACTGCCAGGGTGCTCTGTCTATATCCAATACACAGAGGCCTATGTATCAAGTCCACAAGACCTCACTGAATGCGGAGAGCAATACGCTCTCCGTATTCAGCATTGCACCAGCAGCTCACAAAAGATTTACGGCCAATCAGCCACTAGCAGGGAGGTGTCATTCTACCCGATCGTACTTGATAGGGTTAAATTGTGGCGATTCCTGCCGCCTGCTCAGAGCAGACGGACAGGGTTATGGAGCAGCGGTCTTTAGACCGCTGCTTCATAACTGCTGTTTCTGACGAGTCTGAAGACTCGCCAGAAACACGGGCCCACAAGCTCCATACAGAGCTTGATAAATGGGCCTCACAGAGTCTACATTACGCACTCACTGGTCTTGAGTCGACTGTGAAAAAAAACTCTTTTATTGATGTGACGTTTCGGGATACAAACTATCCATATATATATATTCTCATAAGACAGTTTCACAAAGACCAGCACTCGCGATCCAATTCCAACTACCCAGGGTGCTTCCAAAGTGTAAAATATAAATGAAGGGATGCACTCACCAGGATTTTCAAGCAAGTCAACTTTATTCAATGTGACGTTTCTGGGTTCCACCCCCTTCTTGAGACAGTGACAATTGTGACATTTGTTACATTCAATAAAGGTGACTTGCTTGAAAATCCTGGTAAGTGCATCCCTTCATTGATATTATATATATATATATATATATATATATATATATATATATATACACAGTATCCCACAAAAGTGAGTACACCCCTCACATTGTTGTAAATATTTTATTATATCTTTTCATGTGACAACACTGAAGAAATGACACTTTGCTACAATGTAAAGTAGTGAGTGTACAGCCTTTATAACAGTGTAATTTTGCTGTCCCATCAAAATAAGTCAACACTCAGCCTTTAATGTCTAAACCGTTGGCAACAAAAGTGAGTACACCCCTAAGTGGAAATGTCCAAATTGGGCCCAATTAGCCATTTTCCCTCCCCGGTGTCATGTGACTCATTAGTGTTACAAGGTCTCAGGTGTGAATGGGGAGCAGGTGTGTTAAATTTGGTGTTATCTCTCTCACACTCTCTTATACTGGTCACTGGAAGTCCAACATGGAACCTCATGGCAAAGAACTCTCTAAAGATCTGAAAAAAAAGAATTGTTGCTTTACATAAAGATGGCCTAGGCTATAAGAAGATTGCCAAGACCCTGAAACTGAGCTGCAGCACGGTGGGCAAGACCATACAGTGGTTTCACAGGACAGGTTCCACTCAGAACAGGCCTCGCCATGGTCGACCAAAAATGTTAAGTGCACATGCTCAGCGTCATATCCAGAGGTTGTCTTTGGGAAATAGACGTATGAGTGCCACCAGCATTGCTGCAGAGGTTGAAGGGGTGGGGAGTCAGCCTGCCAGTGCTCAGACCATACGCTGCACACTGCATCAAATTGGTCTGCATGGCTGTCGTTCCAGAAGAAAGCCTCTTCTAAAGATGACGCACAAGAAAGCCCGCAAACAGTTTGCTGAAGACATGCAGATTAAGGACATGGATTACTGGAACCATATTCTGTGGTCCGATAAAACCAAGATAAACTTATTTGGTTCTGTGGGTGTCAAGGGTGTGTGGCGGCAACCAGGTGAGGAGTACAAAGACAAGTGTATCTTGCCTACAGTCAAGCATTGTGGTGGGAGTGTCATGGTCTGGTCCTGCATGAGTGCTGCTGGCACTGGGGAGCTACAGTTCATTGAGGGAACCATGAATGACAACATGAACTGTGACATACTGAAGCAGAGTATGATCCCCTCCCTTCGGAGACTGGGCCGCAGGGCAGTATTCCAACATGATAACAACCCCAAACACACGTCCAAGACGACCACTGCCTTGCTAAAGAAGCTGAGGGTAAAGGTGATGGACTGGCCAAGCATGTCTCCAGACCTTAACCCTATTGATCATCTGTGGGGCATCCTCAAATGGAAGGTGGGGGAGCACAAGGTCTCTAACATACACCAGCTCCATGATGTCGTCATGGAGGAGTGGAAGAGGACTCCAGTGGCAACCTGTGAAGCTCTGGTGAACTCCATGCCCAAGAGGGTTAAGGCAGTGCTGGAAAATAATGGTGGCCACACAAAATATTGACACTTTGGGCCCAATTTGGACATTTCCACTTAGGGGTGTACTCAATTTTGTTGCCAACGGTTTAGACATTATTGGCTGTGTGTTGAGTTATTTTGAGGGGACAACAAATTTACACTGTTATGCAGGCTGTACACTCACTGCTTTACATTGCAGCAAAGTTTCATTTCTTCAGTGTTGTCACATGAAAAGATATAATAAAATATTTACAAAAGTGTGAGGGGTGTACTCACTTTTGCGGGATACTGTTTGTATGTATATATATATATACACACACATATATACATATATATATATATATATATATATATATATACACACATATACATACACACATATAAATATATATATATACACACACACACACACATATATACATATATATATATATATATACACACACATATACATACACACATATAAATATATATATATATATATATATATATATATAGGTATACATTTTTTTTTAAAACCATCAGATATATGTAGAAATATTTAATTATGAATAAATAGAACATATTTCGTTACGTAAAGAACATTGGAACATGAAATCTTTATATTTTCCTGTCGGGTTTGTGTTAATGAGAATCTGTCATGGAGTTTGCACGAGATAGTGGGTGTTTTTTCTCTATTGACTTCTATGGGGGAATGCGAAAAGGCAATCGTGATTTTCGAAATTTGATTTATGTGCGATTTGGGTTACAGCTGAAGAAAAAACGGTTTACTTTCAACTTGTAATACCAGCGCAATCCAACAAGAGAAAAAATTTAAATCCTAGCAGAGTTTATGCTATAGCGAAAACACAAAATACTGCTCCACTTGTAAGCTAGCCCTAAATGTTTTAAAATAAATTAAACTGTAATTTTGTTGGTAAAATTTGCATCGTTTTGCAGTACATCAACATAACCATTAAAAAGCATCTTGAGTATCACTTATCTACTTTGCTCAGATATAAAACAGCTACCAGACTGATCAAGCATATACTGTGTAGAATGTGGCAGGTTTGATCTATAAAAATATGCACTTGTGGGAACTGAAAAAAAAATTATTTTTCCAAGTACAGGAAAAAGGTAAAAATAAATCAAAACATAGCAAAATATGCTCAAAAAAGCATTTTATAAAAAAAACTCAATTAAAAATGTTATGTTTCTCAAGGATATCAAATGATGGTTTCTAATAGAAAAGATGGACCTCAGTAATTACTGATCTAATGAAAGGGTTAATACTCAGGCAACTTTCACCTCTAGGAATCAACTTCATATTTGACCCTTGTCAAGTACAGCATAAAATTAGTAGCGGCTGACAGCTGTTTAGTGACCCGTGTGCAATGAGTTTATGGTGTGAGCCCAGTTCCCAGCAGACAGGTGTCCACATCCCACAAAACACTATCCTTGCTGGCAGCTCCAGAAGCACAGTGATTGAATGGGTATGGAAGCCAAATCGCCCACTCATTCCTGGTGTTGATCCTCTTTAAAATGGCATTTCAGCAGAGAAGCACGGAGAGCTGAACAGCAGAGAAGGCAGATGTATCAACTGGGCTAAAAGCCGGACTTATGGCCCTTCACATCAGCTTAAAAACAAATACAAGTTGTACACCAGCTACCAGCTGAAGCCACTAAGAACAAATTAAAGGGGCATTACAATCAAAATGTAATTTCCCAATAATATATTTATTTATACATAGTAAAAAGCCCTTTCTTATCTACTGTTATTATACATTTTGCATGTTATTCCTGTACATTTTTTGCACTGCCCTCGGAGAGGCTAGAATGTATCTTGCAGGATCAAGAACTCTAGGCTCACAACATTATAAATAATGATTCCTACTGATCACATAAGAGACTTTTTAAGGTGTAGGTCCCTGGACTGCAAAACGAATACACATTTTGCAAAAAAAAAAAAAATGCTTTTAACACTTATTTATTTTGCAAGCAGATCCATCCAGATTCCCATCCAGTGCTTATACAGTAATATCCAATGTCCCTTTAACTGAAATATCCAGCATCTGTATGTTGGAAGACGTAGTCACTTTTGACCTTTATTGGAATGAATATTCTTAGCATATTGTTCTAAATCTTTGACAAACATGCAATGATGTTTATAAACTGTCTTGCAATTTATCAATACAAAGCAATCTGAACCATATTGGAATAACTGTAGGGGTTTTACTTTGAAGAAGCTGTTCCACATAGTAGTTTTGTTTTTCTTTTTTACTTCCTTACTGTATATTTACCATTGTATAAATCATATTTATGTTATATAGAAATCTTTTCAGTATGGTTTCAACCAGGATCAAAGCAGATTAGTGCCAGTACTTATCTATAAATAATTAGTTATAATCAAAACAGTGTGTGTCCCTATATGTTGCTATTACGTTCTGGAGCATTGGTGTGGTTTACTGCTTGAACTTTGGAACCCCACAGCATTTTGGGAATTTGAAAGTGTTTGGCAGGAATCAGAAGGCGTGTCTGTATGCTGAAATAGAAAACCAGCATCTCACTTGATGCAACTACAGCCAATGGCGTCTCCCGGCAACATGTATAAGTTGGCACAGAGTCAAAAGTGGAGAGGACTCTTGTCTGAGTATGAAAAATACTGTATACAGCCGTCCTAGGAAGCTATCTAAATTCCACCACATTGATCAGTATTATTCAGGCTTAAAGGGACATTAAACCCAAAATGTGTTTTCTTTTATGATTTAGAAAGAGCATACAATTTTAAACAACTTTCTAATTTACTTCTATTATCTAATTTGCTTCATTCTCTTGATATACTTTGCTTAAAATCATATTTAGATAGGCTCAGTAGCTGCTGATTGGTTGCTGCACATAGATGCCTCGTGTGATTGGTTCACCCATGGGCATTGCTATTTCTTCAACAAAGGATATCTAAAGAATGAAACAAATTAGATAATAGAAGAAAATTGGAATGTTGTTTAAAATTGTATTCTCTATTTGGATCACGAAATATTTTGTTTGGGTTTAGTGTCCCTTTAAGGAAAAGCCAAAACTCTCAACAATTAGTGTTAGTTCAATAAAAAAAAGGTAGCACTGCTAACTGCAATACCCTTGTTCGTTTGGAGTCTGAATAACTGGATTAATAAAAGCTACTACAATAAATGTATATAATGAAAGGGATAATCGTAGCTAGGAGAGGTCACATCCATTATGCAGAGGTGACAGTGCCTTTCACCCTCACAACAGAGATGCCTATGGCAAATCCTGGGTCACCACTTGTGTGTGCCTTTAATCAGGATATTGTATTTGTTCATTTTTTGAGGGTTCAAATTGTCACATTTATAAACAAATACATTTTTTTTGTAATCACTTTATACAAATGTAATGTGATGTTACAGAATTACCTGGTATGATTCAACTGCAACAGTACGTGACAATGGTGCTCTTTGAATTAAGTCATTAAAGGGACACTGAACCCAATTTTTTTCCTCTATGATTTGATAGAACATGACATTTTAAGCAACTAATTTACTCTTATCAATTTTTCTTCGTTCGCGTTATCTTTATTTAAAAAGCAGGAATGTGATGCATAGGAGCCGGCCCATTGTTGGTTGAGAACCTGGGTTATGCTTGCTTATAGGTGGGTAGATGTAAGCCTCCAATAAGCAAGCACTATCCATGGTGCTGAACCTAAAATGGGCTGGCTGCTAAATTTACATTCCTATCATTAAAACTTGTCACATAACCATGTACAAACAAATTTTCTTTATGTTTTATGCTGACATATATTGTATGTATGCCTTTAATTGAACCTTAAAATAAATAAAGCACACATTTTTGAACCTGCAAGGCTGACGGACTTCCTATGCAGTTCGAAAGGCCCACAACACTGGGAAGGAAATTGTGCCTCACAACTCTTCTGCTAGCACTGACTACTATTATCTGTATTAAGAGTCACGGTCTGTCCCTGGGACCAGACTACTAGACAAAATGTTTAGTAGTACTGTGTCTTTAATAATTATTAACATATTTCCACTGATTTCTGTTCTAAGGTCAACAAAAGCAGAACATAGTTTATTACAATATATTTATCACAGCTGAGAAAAATTAGGAAGGAAATTACTATCGGTCTATAACATACTTAAGTAACAGCCAGCTTCTTTTTAGCATTTTAATTCACAAAGATAGATTGATAACATACCTTTTATTCAAAAGACCACCCTATCACCCCTATATTGTTTGCCACATCCCCCCTGCAATCCTTTAGTGATATATAATGTAGCATAGATTGGTACTGTTACACATCATTCAACATCTTAATCTGGAAGAAAATTGTATTGCTTTACAATCATCAGAATGATTATTTTCCATATGACTCCAGAACATGTGGCATATAATTACTGCCACTAGGGGAGGCTAAGAATCCACACGAGAGCTTAAATAGGTAGGAAAGACAAAGGAAGGGTCTAAAGAGGTGCAAATTAGAACTATCACCCAATAAATTTAAACAGGCGGGAACAATCATCATTCTGAAAGAAAAGACTTTAGCAGGTTAGTATAAATGTTGTTTTCTTTCATATAATGATAATAGTCCATAGGGCTCCATAACAGTGGGATTAATACCCAAGCAGATACTCCATGTTACGGAATGGGTGGGACAATTTTCAGGCAGCTCCTATTAATAACACACTATGGCCTGAAGGACTTTCCTGCCAAAAGCTGCTTGTGATGAAGCAAAAACAACAAAGCAGTACATTTTTTAAAAGTTATGCAGAAAAGACTATTACCATTTTTTTCCTTTCATGATTCAGATAGAACACACAATTTTAAACAACTTTCCAATTTACTTCTATTATCTAATTTGCTTCATTCTCTTGGTATCCTTTGTTGAAAAGCATATCTAGATAGGCTCAGTAGCTGCTGATTGGTAGCTGCACATAAATACCTCATGTGATTGGCTCACTCATGTGCATTGCTATTTCTTCAACAAACAATATCTAAAAAATGAAGCTAATTAGCTAATAGAAGTAAATTGGAATGTTGTTTAAAATTGTATCCTCTATCTGAATCATGAAGGAAAAAAATTGGGTTTAAAGTCCCTTTAATAAATTGGCCCCTATGTTGCAGCTTTGCAAATCTGCTCCAAAGATGCATCATTTTTTGAAAGCCCAGGAAGATGCAACTGATCTTGTAGAATGGCTGTGATGGGCTTAGGAGGTGACTTTCTTGCCACCAAGTAAGCCTTGTGAATTACCTGTTTGAGCCGAGAGGCTAAAGCCACAGTCGTAGCCTTCTCCCCTGATGAGTCCCAGAGAAAATGAACAAACAAGCTGGAAGATTGTTTGTGCTCCCTAATAGCTTAAAGATAAAACTTCAATGCTCTTACTACATCAAGATTATGTAAATATTGTTCCTTAGAACTAGTATGATCTGTACACAAAGAAGGAACAACAATCTCCTGATTGATGTTTTCCAAAGAGACTACCTTAGGAAGAAAATCCTATTTAGTATGAAGTACAGCTTTAATCGATGTGAAGAACTAAAATTGGAGAATCACAGAATAAAGCTGATAACTCAGAAACTCTCCTAGCTTAGGAGAATTGCTAGCAAGAAAAGCAATTTCCAGGATAAGAGTATGATATCAATAGAATGCATTGGTTCACATGGAGGACCTTGCAGAACAGAAATAACTACATTCAAATTCCAGGGTGGAGAAATAGGTCTCACTGACCTTATTCTGACTAGCATCTGGACAAAAAAGTCTAAACATCAGTAAGTTTAGCTAACTTTCTAAAAAAAGAGAACAAATAAAGCAGAAATGTGACCTATTAGGGAGCTAGCAGACAACCCCTTGTCAAGGCCATCTTGTAAAAACTGGAGAATTCTAGGAATCCTAAAGGAATACCAAGAAAATCCTCTGGAAGAGCACTTTTCATGTCCTCTAAATTTTGTGATAATTTTTTGGGTAACGGGATTTCTGGCTTGAATAAGAGTGTCAATTGCTTAATCAGAGAACCCTCTATGTTTTAAAACTAGGCATTTAACCTCCATGCCGTTAAACTTAGAGATTTGAGCTCATGATGGAAAAGAGACCCATGAGACAATATATCTTGTCTTAAAAGGAAGAAGCCATGGAAGAGAAGAGGAGAACTGCATTAGATACGCATACCATGATGGCTAAGTTAATCAGATTCCCGATTGTTCACTCCTGGAATGTAAACTGTTGACAGGGAGCATTGATTCCTCTCTGCTCAAGACAGAATTTGGGATACTTATATTCATTTAACTGCAGCTAACCCCTTGATGATTTATGCAGGCCACCACCATGATATTGAAGAGCCTGAATAATCACTTGGCGTTCCAGAATGTTGATTGGTAGCTTTGTGCTCTTCAAGAATTCCAGACCGTGACCCAGCCTAAAAGTCTGGCATCCATCGCCCAAGGGTCAAAGAAGGAGCTTGTATCCACCAAGAAAGAGATTGTCTGGCAAACAAGTCCAGAGCAATCTGATGTTACAATTGCAGATAATTTTGACCACTGATTGAGCATAGACAGCTAAAGGGGTTGCAAGTGTAGGTGGGCAAAGGGAACTGTGTCCAAAGCCCCAACCATAAGACCCACTACCTCCATGCATTGAGCTACTGATGGAAATGAAGCACAAGTGCAGGGACAGACATGCCTTCTGAAGCATTATTCTACATGATTTCATCAGAAATAGATGCATTAGGACAAAATCTATGACGACTCCTAGAACAGACACCTTTGTAGCCAGAGATAAAGAGCTCTTTGGAACATTGAAATATTGGAAAGATAGTAGCTTTTGTGTATGAATTGGGAATGGAGCCTGCACTAAGATATCTTCCAGATGATTGGCAACTGAGATCCCTTGAGCTCTGATCATTACCAACAATGCTCCTAGCATCCTTGTGAAGATGTGAGGAGCTGTAGCCAGATGGAAGGGCGACATACTGGTAGTGTTTGTCTAGGAATACAAACCTTAGGAATTGATGGTGATCCTTGTGGATAGGGATCTGCAGGTATGCATCCTTGAAGTCTATAGAAGACATGAATTGACTCAGAATTGGTTCTGAAAGTCCCTTCCTTCTTTGGGACAATGAACAGTTTGGAGTAAAACCCTTAACCCTGTTGGAACACTGGTACTGGGATAATTACTTCCATATCCTCTAACTCCAAAACGCATTGCGTGAAGGCAGCCTCCTTTGCAGGATTTTTGGGGACACAAGACAGATGAAATTGTTCTCAAGGAGGCATAGAGCGAAATCCTATCCTGTAGCCCTGGGATATGAAAGCTTTGAACCCAAGGGTCCTGGATTCACTGAAACCAGGCCTTCTGAAAAAGAAAAAGTCTGCCGTCTACCAGAACCGAAACTGGACTTGGGCCACACCTTCATGCAGATTTTGTATTGGGTTTAGACTTCTTAGACTGCTTGTTCTTTCCCCATGAAGAGAAGAGGAGGACTTCTGATTTCCTGAGTAATGAAACCTATTATTTGGTCTGTTCTTTCCATTAGATTTCTTGTCCTGAGGGAGAAAAGCTCTATTCCTACCAGAAACAGTCTTAAGTATTAAGTCCAAATCAGTAATAAATAGGATCATCTATTGGAAGGAAAGAACCATTAACCTATTTTTTGAAACTTTGTCTGCTGACCATTATTTTAACCATAAGGGACTTCTTGCAATAACTGCCATAAACATGTTCTTGAGATCAATCTTGATGATGTCTATTACTGCGTCACATATAAAGGCATAAAACCATTTTAAGGGCTCGAGTCTATGCAATTCTGGAGGTCCTCAGCAGAGAACCATTTTTCCAGAGTGTCCCTGCCAAGGCCACACAGTTGATAGACACTGCTGGTTTAAACAGAAGACCTGTCTGAAGGAAAAGCTTTCTCAGAAAAGACTAAATTTCTGGGCCACTGGATCCCTGAAAGAGATGCTGTCCCTCATGTGAATGGTAGTGCGTTTGGCAAGAGTGCAAATAGCTCAACCTTGGGTATAGTTTCCCATAATCCCACATTCTGTTCTGGAACTGGGTACATTCTCTTAAACCTGGAAGAAGGAGCAAATAGAATACCATTTTTTTCCATTCTTTGGCTATATAGTCAGAAACCATATCTAGATCCTGAAATACCTCTGGGATATTAGGAGGAGCACAAGATGTGGATGTGGTCCACTTTAAATCTGAAAGCATTACCAATGTCAAGGTCAGGAACCGGGTCCTGTTCACCAGATGACACTTCACCATCTGAACTGGATTATTTTAAGTCCTCAGAGTCAGAGCTCTGAAGCAGGACAGGTATTTGAGGTTGAGGGGAAGGAGTTTGCATGCTCGCATCAAGAGAGTGAGTAAAATCACCAAATTTGCATTTATGCTACTTGGCTTGAAGATATAGCCACTAAATATTCTGCCATAGCCGTGTATCTTTTAACTCAGGAGTAAAGTCAGTAGAGGCTCCCTGAGTAATATATACAGAAACATGACATAATTCTTTAGAGGAAGTAGAGGAATGTGGCTGATTTGGAAGCAGAAATTGAGGTACACAATTATTGCAAAGTTGATTCTTGGCACACTGGAACAGATTTGCAAAATAGACACAAAAATGTACAGAAAAAGGCATCAGTAGGACTCTCTTCCATAGTGTTTGACAGTTTCAATGGGGGACAGATTCACTGGGCACCATTATGCGCAGAACTCACAAGTATAACAGAGTATGAGTATTAAAAAGCACACATACACTGATAAAATATTATAGTAGAGACCCCTCTATACTAACTAGGTTGCAACCTTGACACCTGCAAAGTACATAAAAGGGTAAGATAATACCTAGGCCTTATAATAAATGTACCCCCAAATGATCCTCTGGAAGATCCTGCATGGGTACACCCCCCCTCCAGTGACAGGATCCAAATTGAGGGTAATTCAGGTAAAAAAAAGGCAGGTAGGTGCTTTGAAGGCCGGATTTAGGAGAAAAAGACTGCAAAGCTAAGGGGTACCGCCCAGAACAGTGCCTGTGCCTCAGAGAGGATTAAAACAGTGAAAAAAAAGGCTTAATAAAGATTTAGTGCAAAAATATACCCCAAAAACAATCCATACATGCTGCATAGGCTAACCGGATGCCTAGTGAGGGAATCACTGATTGCACAGAGCAATCAATGGTTTCCTTAAAGGGCCAAACCCCTTGTTTTAAAATGTTAAAAAAGGGGTCAGAGGGCTGCTAAAGGGTCCAAAGAGTGTGTCAGTAGTCTGAGAATCCACCCCTCCACCTGCTTACCAGTCAGCAATCTGAAGTAGTATTCAGTAGAGCCCATCCAGTGCTTACACAAATACAGAAGAGGATTTTTGAGGAAATATCGTTATCCCACAGGGGGAGGCTGAAGGACATGTCCCTGTGATGCCTGACTGCATTTATGGCTGAAATTCCTAGTGAGGCACCGCGCACATATTGAGTATTCTTATGTCCCTATATCATTCAGCTTACTGAAAATCTCTTGTGTCTTCTTTGTGAATGATATATCCTATAAAGCGTCTTAAATTAATCTGAGCTCCCAAACATTAATCCATAAGCAAGTAGCTGGAACACCTATATTCTGGTCCTTCTACTGGGAGGCCAAGAACAAAAAATTGAGAAGAGAGATGGGAGGGAATTTAAGCTCTTGTGTGGGTTCTTGGCCTCCTCCTAGTGGCGGGAATTATTTCCCACATGTTATGGAGCCCTATGGACAATCATCATTATACGAAAGAAAAAATCATATACAGTTGCTAGAAAAAGTTTGTCAACTCTGGAATTACCTGGATTTGTGCATTGATCACTCATAAAATGTGGTCTGATCTTCATACAATTATAGACACACACAATCTGACTAAACTAATAGCACACAATTTTTATTGATGACATTGAGTAGTCATTCCCTATGTAGGCTCGGAAACATAAGTGAACTCATAAGACTTGCACAATGTTGAGTATAAATTCAGAACCATTTTTTTGTAAAAATCTGTTTCAGTTCATCAATATTTCTGTATTGTCTTGATTGCATAGCCCTATTAAGGACATGCCACAGCATCTCAGTTGGGTTAAGGTCAGGGCACTGACTTCACCATTCCAAAACACTAATCTTCTTCTTTTTCAGCCATTCTTTAGCTGATTTAATTGTGTGCTTTAGGTCATTGTTTTGTTGCATAACTTAACCTCTCTTAAGATAGAGGTCATAGACTGCTGCCCTAACATTTTGTAGAATGACTTAATAAGAAATTGAATTAATTGTTTCCTCAATGACTGCAAGGCATCCAGGCCCTGAGGCAGCAAAGCCACCCCTAACCATAATGCTCACTCCACCATACTTTACCTTTTGTAGGGACTTTTCTGATAGTGGACACATGAACAAAGACTTTCACAGTTTGTAGAGTTTTCTGTAGGGTTGTTACTTTTGGGTTCAATCTCACTTCTTTCAAGATTGTCCATTGTGCTCTTGGAGTGAACTTTGCAGGATGCCCACTCCTAGTGAGAGTATACTAGCAACAGTCCTGAATTTTCTCCATTTGTAGACAAATTGTCTTACTGTTGATTGATGAACATCCAGGTCTTTAGCAATGCAATAACCTTTTTTTAACTCTGTGCATCTCTTTAATGCACCTTCTATGGTCCTGTGAAAGTTGTTGGGATAAAGACATGGTTAACACTACACAATCATTCTTGAGTAGAACAGATTTGTCAGTAACCAGGATTTGTGTGCCCTTATTTAAAGAGCAGGGCACCTGTGCAACCCACACTTCCAATCTCATCCCCTTAATTGAAACACCTGACTGCAAATAGCTTTTGGAGAAGCTGTTAACGAAGAGGTTCACTTACCTTTTCCTGCCTGCACTGTGAATGATTACTCAATGTCTTCAATACAAAAAGGTACATCTGTTAGTGTATTAGTTTAGATAGATTGTGTCTGTAATTCAGAATTATATGAAGATCAGACCACATTTCATGAGGAATTAATGCAAAAATCCAGGTAATTTCAAAGGGTTCCAAAACTCTTTTTTTTGCATTGCCGTTAATTTTTCTAAAATAAATTTAAGCACTGTCTTTGTATGAATCCTGTAATAGCAGCAGATGTAAAACATTTTTTTTTACTTTGTCTGAATTACCTGATTCACTTCCAATTAAAGGCTGGTTAGCAAAATGTTGAATAAAGTCTTTTAAACATGAATATTCATTGAAGCCAAATTTGTATGAATCTCCGCAATGATGTATTTGAAAATGTTTGACTGAATCCTTGGCCCTGTTAAGAGAATGAGACATCAAAATTATAATTGTATTTATATAAATGAATACATATGATTATATGGCTTACAATATACAGTACATACAAAACAACAAAGGTTCTTCTGTGTTACTATACACTGATGATTTCTTGGTGGGGGGGGGGGTTGAGGAGGGGGGGTGATTGAGGATTATCTTGGATTTTATATTTATATGCTAACATCGCTGGGCTGTATTCTGTAATCTCTAAACTAATTGCACATATCATCTATTTGTTTGCTTCTCAAGCTTGCTGTTTGTGTTGCCATGTGGTATTATGCAATTTCCTGTACTTATATTGCTGGCCAGGGTGAAGTTAGGTCTATGCTTGTGATGGAGCAAATTTTAAAGTTTTATGTTTAAGAAAATACTAAGCTGTGGATAGAAATGTAAAATGTCAAAAAATACACCATGAGAGAAATGTATTCAAAATAATTTGTAACAAAATATTTTCTTTAATAATATTTTTAAGGTGTTATCAATTATCCAAATGTTTACAGAAGATTGAATTCATAATTGCTACGGCAATATCACAAAAGAAATAAAAGAACAGAAAAAAACTGTAAGAACATAAAACATGTCACACATAGCACTTGCCACCAAAAGGTACCCATGTATTTTATATCTTTTTTTATGCTATTGTAGCAATTTGGGGTATTTATTTCATGATATGTTTGATAATTGTGATTGCACCCATGAACAAAAAAATACATGTACTTAAAGTGATTGTAAACTTTACTGAATTAAAGGCCAGTATTAAATAATACTCTAAAAAAACAGGTGCACTTTAATTCATTAAAGTTTACAAAGATGCTTATTACCTTTGCATTATGGTAGGCATAACTTAAATCCTTCGCCCGCATCTGCTGCTTTCATTAGCAGATAACAAAAGCGGCTTCCTCCAATCGTTGCTGGACACCAAAGTGGGCACACAACGATTGGAGGAAGCCGGATTCTTCATCGTTCTGCTAAAGAAAGCAGGAGCTGCCGGCAGAGGATTGTCGTTATGTTTATCATAAAGCAAGGGTAAATATTTTAAAAAATAAGCGTTGTAAAGTTTAATGAATTGACTGCCCCTGTTTTTAGGAGCATTATTTAATAATGGCCCTTAATTCAGTAAAGTTTACAATCACTTTAAAGTAATTTCTAACAGAAATATTTACTTTAGTAAATGTAACAATTATAGGGACATTGAATTAAAAATGAAATGTTCACGATTCAGATAGAGTACAATTTTATAAAATGACTTATATTATCAAATTTAGGGGTCGATTACTATATAATGGCTATCAACTCCCCAAAAAAATTAATTATTTTCTGGCTAAAAATTAATTATTTAAAAAAAAAAATCATTATTTTTTTTTTAAATTTAAATCAGATTTTTTTATTTTTATTTAAAGGGACAGTCTAGTCCAAAAAAACCTTTCATGATTCAGATAGGGCATGTAATTTTAAACAATTTTCCAATTTACTTTTATCACCAAATTTTCTTTGTTCTCTTGGTATTCTTAGTTGAAAGCTTAACTTAGGAGGTTCATATGCTAATGTTTTAGACCTTGAAGGCCGAATCTTAAGAATGCATTTTAACATGTTTTTCACCACTAGAGGGTGTTAGTTCATGTTTTTCATATAGATAACACTGTGCTCGTGCACGTGAAGTTACCTGGGAGCCATCACTGATTGGCTAAACTGCAAGTCTGTCAAAAGAACAAATAAAGGGGCAGTCTGCAGAGGCTTAGATACAAGATAATCACAGAGGTAAAAAATATATAAATATAACTGTGTTGGTTATGCAAAACTAGGGAATGGGTAAACAAGGGATGATCTATCTTTTAAAACAATAACAATTCTGGTGTAGACTGTCCCTTTAAATAGGATTTTTGTAAATAAAATGTTTTTTGAGGAAAAATCTATCTAGAGATAGTTTCTATTTAAGAAACGTACGGCCAGATGACGAGTTTTGTGTTATGAGCTGTGCGGTGCTAACGAGCAGTTTTTTCTCACCGCTCACTTACCTACTGCGCTGGTATTACAGGTTTTTACAAACCCGGCGTTAAAAGGCAAGAAGTGAGCGTAGAGCAAAATTGTGCTCCACACTCACTCCAATACCAGCGCTGCTTAAGTCAGCTGTGAGCTGGTCATGCGTGCTCTTGCACGATTTCCCCATAGACATCAATGGGGAGAGCCGGCTGAGAAAAAGCCTAACACCTGCAAAAAAGCAGCGTAAATCTCAGTGACGCAGTCCCATTGATTCCTATGGGGAAACTAAAGTTATGTTTACACCTAACACCCTAACATGAACCCCAAGTCTAAACACCCCTAAATCTAAACACTTATTAACCCCTAATCTGCCGCTCCGAATATCGCTGCCACCTACATTATATTTATTAACCACTAATCTGCTGCTCTCAACATCGCCGACACCTACATTATATTTATTAACCCCTAATCTCCCTCCCCCAATGTCGCCGCAACCTACCTACATTTATTAACCCCTAATCTGCCGCCCCCAACATCGCCACCACTATTCTAAATTTATTAACCCCTGAACCTAAGTCTAACCCTAACATCCCCTAACTTAATTATAATTTAAATACATCTAAATAAAATTACTATCATTAACTAAATTATTCCTATTTAAAACTAAATGCTTACCTATAAAATAAACCCTAAGCTAGCTACAATATAACTAATAGTTACATTGTAGCTAGCTTAGGGTTTATTTTTATTTTACAGGCAAGAATAGAATAGAATAGTTACTAATTAGTTATTAACTATTTAATAACTACCTAGCTAAAATAAATACAAATTTACCTGTAAAATAAAAGCTAACCTAAGTTACACTAACACCTAACACTACACTACAATTAAATCAATTCCCTACATTAAAAACAATTAAATAAATGAAATTAGCTAAATCACAAAAAAACAACACTAAATTACAGAAAATAAAAAACAAATTACAAGCTCTAATTACACCTAATCTAATAGCCCTATCAAAATAAAAAAGCCCCTCAAAATAAACCCCCCCTAGCCTAAACTAAACTACCAATAGTCCTTTAAAAGGGCCTTTTTGTGGGGCATTGCCCCAAAGAAATCAGCTCTTTTACCTGAAAAAAAAATACAAACAACCCCCCCAACAGTAAAACCCACCACCCACACAACCAACCCCCCCAAATAAAAGCCTAACTAAAAAAACCTAAGCTCCCCATTGCCCTGAAAAGGCCATTTGGATGGGAATTGCCCTTAAAAGGGCATTTAGCTCTATTACAGCCCAAAGCCCTAACCTAAAAAATAAACCCACCCAATACACCCTTAAAAAATCCTAACACTAACCCCCCGAAGATTCACTTACCGGGAGAAGTCTTCATCCAAGCGGCAAGATGTCCTCAACGAAACCGGCAGAAGTGGTCCTCCAGACGTGCAGAAGTCTTCATCCAGACGGCATCTTCTATCTTCATCCTTCTGACGCGGAGCGGCTCCATCTTCAAGAAATCCGGCGCGGAGCATCCTCTTCAATCGACGTCTTCTTCGGAATGAATATCTCTTTAAGTGACGTCATCCAAGATGGCGTCCCTTAGATTCCGATTGGCTGATAGAATTCTCTCAGCCAATCAGAATTAAGGTAGAAAAAATCCTATTGGCTGATCAGCCAATAGGATTGAGCTGGCATTCATTGGCTGTTCCAATCAGCCAATAGAATGCGAGCTCAATACTATTGGATGATTGCATCAGCCAATAGGATTATTTCTACCTTAATTCCGATTGGCTGATAGAATTCTATCAGCGAATCAGAATTGAAGGGACACCATCTTGGATGATGTCATTTAAAGGAACCTTCATTCAGTCGTCGGACGAAGAAAGAAGAGGATGCTCCACGTCGGATGTCTTGAAGATGGACCCGCTCCGAGCCTGATGGATGAAGATGCCGTCTGGATGAAGACTTCTGCCCGTCTGGAGGACCTCTTCTGCCCGGCTTGGATGAAGACTTCTGCCCATCTGAAGGACCACTTCTGCCTGGTTGGGTGAAGACGTCTCACGGTAGGGTGATCTTCAAGGGGTAAAAGAGCTGATTACTTTGGGGCAATGCCCCGCAAAAGGCCCTTTTAAGGGCTATTTGTAATTTAGTGTAGGGTAGGGCTTTTTTTTATTTTGGGGAGCTTTTTTATTTTGTTAGGGGGATAAGAGTAGGTGTAATTAGGTTAAAAATCTTGTAATTATTTTATTATTTTCTGTAATTTAGTGGGGGGGTTTTTCTGTACGTTAGATAATTGTATTTAATTGTAATTAATTGTATTTAATTTAGTTAATTTATTTAATTATAGAGTAGTGTTAGATGCTAGTGTAACTTAGGTTAGGTTTTATTTTACAGCTACTTTTGTCTTTATTTTAACTAGGTAGTTATTAAATAGTTAATAACTATTTAATAACTATTGTACCTAGTTAAAATAAATACAAAGTTGCCTGTAAAATAAAAATAAACCCTAAACTAGCTACAATGTAACTATTAGTTATATTGTAGCTATCTTAGGGTTTATTTTATAGGTAAGTATTTAGTTTTAAATAGGAATAATCTAGTGAATTGTATTAATTTTATTTAGATTTATTTAAATTTAAGATAGGGGGGTTAGGGTTAGACAGATTTAGGGGTTAATAACTTTATTATAGTGGTGGCGACGTTGGGGGTGGCAGATTAGGGGTTAATAAATGTAGTTAGGTTTCGGCGACATTTGGGGCGGCAGATTAGGGGTTAATAAATATAATGTAGAGTTTGGCGATGTTGGGGGCAGCAGATTAGGGGTTCATAAGTATAATGTAGGTGGCGGCGGTGTCCGGAGCAGCAGATTAGGGGTTAATAATATAATGCAGGTGTCAGCGATGTCGGGGGCGGCAGATAAGGGGTTAATAAGTGTAAGATTAGGGGTGTTTAGACTCGGGGGTTCCTGTTAGGGTGTTAAGTGTAGACATAAAAAGTGTTTCCCCATAGGAATCAATGGGGCTGCGTTAGAAGCTGAACGCTGTTTTTTTTGCAGGTGTTAGGTTTTTTTCAGCCGGCTCTCCCCATTGATTACTATGGGGTAATCGTGCACGAGCACGTATTACCAGCTCACCGCTACCATAAACAGCGCTGGTATTGAGGTGAGATGTGGAGCTAAATTTTGCTCTTCGCTCACTTTTTTGCGGTTAACGCCGGGTTTGTAAAAACCCGCAATACCAGCGCTGTCTGTAAGTTAGCGGTGAGCATAAACTGCTTGTTAGCACCGCACCCCTGTTAACGCAAAACTCGTAATCTAGGTGAAAGGAAAGGTTCATCTCCATCTGGGAACCATGGATTATGTATTCAGAAGATAGAGGAAGACGTCAACTAGGCACACACCCATTGTAACAGGTTAATATAGTCGTTCCCTAAAGTTCTCATAATACTTGCAAATGATTAGATTCAGAATGAGACCCATGTACCGATTAGATTCTTAAGAAATAGATGCCTGGACTGTATGTGTAAAAACAATGACTTTATGAATGTTTTTTTTTATATCTGTAAAACTGCTAGACTGAATTTTGGGAGCCCCCTTTGGTTTGTGACATTAAAGATATGATGTGGAACATCAATCTCCTGCCTAAGAGACACTCCTGATAATTAGCCAACATTTCACTTATATTCACTTGCTGTAACTTCTTGATTGTGATCGTGGCCTGTATTTATATTTGTATGATCTATTTACTGCTATTGTTTTTGTGATTTATACCTGAGGACAAAAAACAATAAACATCTTTTTCAATTAAAAAAACATCATTTTTAGGAGTGCGGTACTGACGTTGCGGTACAGGCTACAAGGCTTGCGGTACACCTATACCGACAAGACTTGTAATGGCTCCGGTGCGGTTTTAACACTGAAAATACCATATTTTCAGCGTTAAAAGACAAACGCACAAACTTGTAATCTAGCTGTTTGTGCGCTAACCCTGCATGAGTTATCTTAAGTTGTGTTATGTATTTATTAAATATAAATTATTGAAAAATATGAATTAATGTAAATAATTATTATAGATGTACTAAAATTTTGAAATAATCCATAGAGACTATATATATATATATATATATATATATATATATATATATATACATACATATGTCACGGATACCAGACGGCTAAGGCTATCCCCCACCCCCCTACAACCTCACCCTTGTTGTTTATCAGAGGTTTTGGAAGCTGTTTGTTTGCTTTGGGCTTGTTTTTGTCTTCAGAGAAGAGATGGTTTATGACCAGGAAAACCCTCCTAGGCTGTCCGGGCTCCTGGAACTCCCGGTCGGCCGCCTCACAACGGACACCCGCCTAACCCCTCTCAGGCTGGCCAGGCTCCTGGAACTCCCGGTCGGCCACAGGACAGCAGAGCACCCGCTAATTTTAACCCAGGTCGCTTAAGCAACCATGTGCCCCAGAGCTCCGCTTTTTGTGGAAATTAGTAGCCCCTGGGGAGTACAAGGGGTGGGGGAATTGCCGGAGGGGAGCTCCTTTGGGAACCGGGGGTTTTGGACACCCCTAACCCCATAACTTCAACGGACTGTAACTCCGGTCCCCCGTAACAAATCATGCTGATTTTTAGACTGTGAAATCTGGGAACCGAGAGCTTTAAAGTGACACGCTGGAAGTGAAACCGCCACCCCAAAGTATTGGGATTATGTGGGACTGTGGCTCCTATGGAGGCACCGGTCAGTCTGGAGGGGCCGGAATGGCGGGAAAATTGTGGGATTGTCCTTTGTGTTATCAAGATGAGATGTGTGTATAAAAGGAGTGTGTGTTCTCAATAAAATCAGTTCTTGTTCACCTGAAGGCTAGTCTGTCTAGTTATTTGGGTGAGCTCCAGCTAAAATCACTTTCCTGGGCTACATAGAAATCACTTTCCTGGGCTACATAGCAGCCTGTTCCAGGCAAAGGAAGGACCCTCTGGCAGAGCTACTCAGTCGGAGTAGCTGGAGTCTGCCACAGGGTGGGACCCTGAGTACTGGTGCTATCGGGCATCAGGGGTGGCTACAGGCTGTGGTCACTTGCCAGCTACATAGCTGCAGTCGGCAGGGAGGAAGCAGGACCCGTTTGGCGGAGCTACCCAGTCGGGGTAGCCGGGGGTATCCGTCACATTGGCTGGCAGCGGTGGGATCTGCTTCTTCCACACGATTCCTGCTGACAGAGAAGGGCCACAGTAGCTGGTAACTATGGAAGCCGAGTACCTAAGGAGAGTACAGGAGGCACTGATCCAGCTGGACGATCCTGGTTCTGCACTGGACCAGCTGAGCTGCAGGAGCATTGTCCGCCGGCAACTATGGAGGGAGAGGCTTCAACAAGCAAAGGATTGTGATGGAAAGGTCCTCCCCACAGATGAGAGGTACTCGGTCCGGTGGCACTTGCGAGTGCTTTTCCTGGGAGAGCAGCATATTACAGTATAGATATTACAGTATCTATAATTATTAATAATTATTATTTTCTACAAAATTTTATATTTACATAACGCGCCTTAAGATAACCAATTCTTCATGAGCTATCAAGCAGATTTCAAAGGAACAAGATCTTCCTGTCTATAAATCAGTCCAGATTGGAATGCATAGAAAGAACTGTTTGCAGAAAAATGCAAGTGAAGTCTGTGTTGTGTGATTATTTTATTAGGTTTATAATGCTGTTTAGCATTTAAAGTCTTCATTTCAAAGCTTTAAAAATAATGTATTAGGTGTTACTTATGACAATTTTGAGAGGGGCCTGGAACCTATCTCCCTCACTTCCCATTGACTTACATTATAAACTGGGTTTCAATTTACGGTTTTGATTTACAACCATTCCTTCTGGAACCTAACCCCGGTGGAAACTGAGGGCTACCTGTATATATATATATATATATATATATGATAATGTTAAATATATATAGATACACCTATATATCTACAGGAATGTATTTAAAGGAACATGAAACCCTAATTATTTCTCTTAGCAACCTTTGTTGAAGGAGCAGCAATACACTACTGGGAGCAAGCTGAAAGCCAAGAGGCACAGATGTGCAGCTACCAATCAGCGGTTTCTGAGCCTACCTAGGTTTTCTTTTTAACAAAGGATACAAAGAGAACGAAACAAATTAGATAATAGAAATATATTGAAAAGTTAGTAAAAATTGGGTGCTGCATCTGAGAAATTGAAATCTATGCAAAGAAAAAGTTAGTACAGTCACAATATCCGCTGCTGGTGGCAAGACCCGCACTATTGTGGGGAAGAAATCCCTTAAGGACATGAAACGTACAGGGTATATCCTGGTCATTAAGGACTTAAATATGTGCTGCTTTTCTCTAGTAAATGCATTGTGTTATGGTGAATGCTGTTCATTTTTTTGGTATGTTTGTGTTTTGAGTCTGTCCTATAATTTTCTCACTTACTGTTTTATTTAACAGTAAATGCTGAGACAACAAATGATGATGTGTAAGGAAACTTTCTATGTTTAGGTTATACTTTAAACAATAATTTAACAACATTTAAGTCTTCCTATTTAGGCAATAGTCATCTTCAGTCTCCACAAATGTCTTGTACTTCTAAATCTACGTTTCTGAATTTTCCAACACAACAATGTTAGTATATGAAGAACTAGCCCTTAAAACAAAATATTGCCTTCCTCCGTGGACCCACACATTTGCAGTGTCAATAATAAGTTTCTGCTGTAACATATATTATAGCATAGGTTTGGCCATATATTCAGTATTTGCTTTCCCAAAATGGCCATATATTACAATGGGGATTTTGGTTGACTTAACAAGAGACTGATTATTCAGAAAGTTCTTGGTAAGTCCACAGTGTGTTAATTCTGCTTCATCCATTGTAACTGCATTTGTTCTCTCTTAAATATCAATTATCTGGTATGTAGTACAAGACAATACAGCCTTTATCCTGTGTCTGTCTCACTCACCCAGTGTAACTACTTTTGCTCTTTTTAACCCTCCCAATCTCATTAACTGCACATCTGTCAATAACCCAAAAATTCGCTTGTGCCCTTTGGAATGCACGCTCTATATGGCACAAGCTTACTTTTCACAACCTATTTTTCTTCACTGTAGCTGTTATCTATAGGCATCCTGGCCCCACAACACCACTTTGATGCCTGGTTCCCACATTTACTCTCTTGCAACATACCTTTTTTCATCTTTGGTGACTTCAACATACCCATTAGCAAACCTAATATGCCTGCTGCTCTAAATTTCTATCCCTTAGCACCTCTTCTGGCCTGTCCCAGTGGACATCTCCAACCCACTGTGAAGGCAACTCAATTGACCTGGTCATCAATCTCTTCACGATTTCCAAGTTTTCTAAATTCCCCTTTCCTCTCCCTGACCACCATCTACTAACTTTCGCTCTTATTCTAACTGCAGCATCCTCACAACCCCCCCAAAAAACTGCTACCTTACAGGAATTTCAATTACTTACTGACAGACTTTTCTGCTTACCGAAACCTCTAGTCTCTAACATTTAAACCCTCTCTTGCCCAGACCTTGTGGCCTTATAGTATAATTCAGCAATAAAAAAAAAAAAAACATTTGAAATTAATCCTCAAATCATTCAACTTAGCCCTCAGCCTGGCCAAACAAGTCTATTTCTCCTCTGTCGTGTCAACTCACACATCTAACCCCTGAAAGCAGTTTTCAACCTTCAACTCCCTTCCATGCCCATCTGCACCTCAGCTCACTACCAAATTCACTGCTTAAGAGTATTGCTGATCACTTTAAAAATAAAATTGACACAATCTCTCCCTCACAACCCTCAAACCCAGCCCTCCTACCCACTCATTCTATTAACAAAATGTTGTTACTTTTCTCCTGTAATAGAGGAAGAGGTCTTAACTTCTACTCATCTTACCACCTGCCCACTTGACCCTATTTTAACGACTGCCTTAACTCATCTCTTTAACCATTCTTTCACAACTTGTACATTTCCTGATACATTCAGGCATGCACCAATAACACCAATCTTGAAAAAGCCCTCACTTTACCCCTCCACCCCTTCTATCATCTGGTCTCCTTACTTCCTTTTACCTCCAAATTATTGGGAAGACTAGTTTATAATCACCTCAATTTCTCTCAACTAACTCCTTACTTGATCCCCAACAATCTGGTTTCCACCCTAAAAACTCAACAGAAACTAAAACAAATGGTCTGCTATCAGCTAATTTAAAGGGGCACTAATTATTCTTCTCAATCTATCTGCTGCTTTTGACACAGTTGAGCCTCTTCTATTACAAATCCTACATTCTTTTGGAATCCGAGACAAAGCCCTCTCCTTGTTTGCTTCCTTTCTCTCAAACCGCTCGTTTACAGTTTCCTTTAACAGCATATACTCTGATGCTTTACCTTTCTAAGTAGGAGTACCACAAGGCTCTGGGGCCGATTTATTAAGCACTGTATGCTGCAGTTTCCGTGTGAGCCTTCAGAAACAGGAGTTAAGAAGCAGCTGTCATAAGACCGCTGCTCCTTAACTCATGTGCCACCTCTGAGGCGGACAGCAATCAGCCCGATCGGATACGATCGGGTCGATTGACACCCCCTGCTAGCGGCCGATTGGCCGTGAATGTGCAGGGGGCGACATTGCACAAGCATTTCACCAGAAATGCTTGTGCAATGATAAATGCCAACAGCGTATGCTGTCGGCATTTATCGATGTGTGGCGGATCATGTCTGCCCGCACATTGCTAAATCGGCCCCATAGTCTTGGGTCCTTTGCTTTTTTCTATCTATACATCCTTCCTTGGAAAACTTATATTCTCATTAAGGTTCCAGTACCACGTATATGCTGATGATACCCAAATCTATATTTCCTCTCTTGATATCGTTCCCTCTTTACTTAAACAGATTTCGAACTGTCTCTCTGCAATTTTCTCATGGATGTCTTTGCACTACCTACCTAACTCAATCTGTCTAAAATTGTGCTGCGTCCCCAAGACATCTAACACCTGACATTTCTCCAATAGTTGGAGACTCTACTCTAAACACCTCACCCCAGGTCTGCTGTCTTCAGGTCACACTTGACTCAGAACTTCATATATATTTAAGCTCTTAACAAATCCTGCTGTGCATACCTATGCAAAATTTCCAGAATATGACCTTTCCTTACTGAAGAAACTACAAGAATATAGTTAATTCCCTCATTTGTCATGCATTGACTACTGCAATCTACTTCTAAATAGCATTTCAAAACACTGCCTCTTCCCCCTCCAATCTATCATGAAATGCTTCTGCTAGACTCATCCTCCTAAGTCGCCGATCTTCATTAGCTCCCCATACACTCTAGAATACAATTCCACGTATTAAAGGGATACCAAGCCAAAATGTTTATTTCATGATTAGGCTAGAGCATGTAATTACCTTCTTAATATAAGGAAAGTCCATGGATTCATTTCTTACTGTTGGGAAATACTGAACCTGGCCACCAGGAGGAGGCAAAGACACCCCAGCCAAAGGTTTAAATACATTTCCCACTTCCCCTATCCCCCAGTCATTCTTTGCATTTCATCACAGGAAGGTATCAGAGAAGTGTCAGAAGATTTCGGAGTTGTTCCTTCAGAGGGGTATCAGCCCTTCGATATGGGACTGGAGTTTTAAGTAGTCTTGTCAGCCTCTCAGTGAGAGCATTGCCGAAAGTTAGAGTCTGGAGGTGCAGGGAGAGTCTTTCTGCGAACCCATCCAGACTGCCTGCTAACAGCTCCTTAAGCAATCAGTGTTGACGAGTTTCACTGCCTGCTTTTTCTTTACTCAAGTCCATGTCAGGAGCAATGCTACAAGTCTATCATACTTGAGAGGCTGTGTTTCTGTTCCACAGCATGGATTCTGGTAAGATCATTTAAATTTTTACATATGTTGAAAACGCTAGAAGACACAGTCACAGTGTGGCTCCTTTTATCTTAATAGAATCATGGGTTAATATCTCCTGAGGGGGATTATTGAACAGTGGGGATTGATCAAATGTGATGCTTTGATTTTATGCTGCATTATGTGTGAGCTCATAGGCTGTTTGTTATGTGGCTCGAACACACAGGTTTTTACTTTCACTCTGAACACTGCGCAGCTTGTAGCTTGGCACACTTTTTCTCATAGCAGGGGCGGTCCTGCCTTGCGCACCACGTGACCGGGAGTGGTCACACTTTTATTTCCTCTTTCCTGACCGAGCTAGCTGTCAGAGAAGACATTTTTTCCTCTGTTTCCCTGGGTCTAGGAGGTGGTGAGTGCCCCAGGCATTGGGAGTATAAAGTTGCTGTTTTTGTAAGAAATAAAAAGATTATTTTTATTCTGTGTCCTACTGTCATTAGCGCAAGCTATGGAGGATTCTGATATTCTTGAGGGTACTCCCTCTATTCCAAATAGTAATACCTGTTTATATTGTGAGGAGGCCTTGGTATGCCCACCCTCTCAACTATGCTCCACATGCATCAGCAAAGTTATTATGTCTAAGAAGGTTAACTCCTTTAGTACCATTGAGCCGTCCACCTCTGAGGACTCGCCGTCCCGTGAGGTGCATACCCATCAGTCATCTCCCTCATTACATGCAGCTTTCCGTAACATGCCTGATCCTCCATCTAGAGGGAGCCTTTAACCATCAGACTTTATCGTGCAGTAAAAAAACTGCGTTTTCTGAGGCTCTTAGTGCTTTACCTTGCCCTGCCAAGCACAAGCGAAAAGGTTAAACATAGCTCTCCTGTCCAGGGGTCATTAAGTAATTTATTGGATTTGTTTGTTTTTCAATTATCCAAGGATGGGTCACACTCTGAGTCTTCAGAGGGTGAACTTTCTGGATTGGAGTCTGCTACCTCTAGGCCTCCAGCTGCGGAGGAACCAGCCTTTAGAAGAAAACGTAAGTGTTCAATCTTAAATCTAAAGGAGGTTCTGTCTAAATTAGAGGTTCCAGAGGCCAAGGTGCCTGATGAACCTTTGATCCTTAAATTAGACAGAGTTTACAAGGACAGGTAGTGCTGTTAACTTTTCCTGTTCCTGTAAAGTTGGCGAACATTATTAAGAATGAGTGGAATAGATTTGGATCTTCCTTTTCCCCTTCGTCTTCCTTTAAAAAATTATTCCCGGTCCCGGACTCTCAATTGGAGTTGTGAGGTTCCATCCCTAAGGTGGATAGTGCTATCTCCACACTGGCTAAGCGTACTACTATCCCACTTGAGCATAGTTTGTCGTTCAGAGAGCCGATGGATAAGAAGATGCAAACTTTTCTCCGAAAAATGTTTTAGCTTACGGGATACTTGTTTCAACCGGCAGCGGCTGTTGCCTCGGTTGCTGGAGCTGTGGCCTACTGGTGCGACTCCTTATTGGATTTGATCGAGGTGGAGGGTCCCCTCAATGTTATCCAAGAAAAAATGAAGGCATTGAGAATTGCTAATTCTTTTATCTGTGATGCAAACATGCAGATCATTCGCCTAAATGCTAAGATTTCTGGTTTTTCAGTTCAGACCCGTCAGGCACTCTGGCTGAAATCCTGGTCTGCGGATATAACTCCTAGACTCCTTTCCCTTCCTTTTAAGAAAAACATTTTATTTGGTCCAAGCCTGGACTCCATTATCTCCACGGTTATAGGAGGCAAGGGTGCCTTCCTAACGCAGGATAAAAAGAACAAGTCTAAGGGACAAGGCTCTAATTTTCGTTCCTTTCATTCTGAGAAATCCCAAGGACAACAGTCCTCCTCTAAGCCGAGCAAGCCAAGAGTACTTGGAAGCTGTCTCAATCCTGGAATAAATCCAAGCAGAGCAAGAAGCCCGCCGAGGCCAAGTCAGCATGAACGGGCGGCCCCCAATCCAGTGCTGGATCGTGTAGGGGGCAAACTGTCGCTGTTTTCAAACGCTTGATTCAGAGGCGTGCAGGATCCATGGGTCCTGGAGGTCATAGCTCAGGAATACAAGATAGGTTTCAAATCTCAACCACCCAAGGGCAGATTTCTCCTTTCAAGCCGGGCTTCAATGCCAGAAAAGAGGGAAGTCTTTACCTCCGGACCTCCTTAAGGCCATCTTTGGCTCAGTGTATGGAGGGAATTGGTCTCATGGTGTCCAGCATGGACATAATTCCCTTTGCCAGGTTCCTTCTCAGACTGTTACAGGTGTGCATGCTGAGGCAGTGGAACGGCGATCATTCGGATCTGTCTCAACAGATTTCCCTAGACAACCGGTCAAGAGAATCGCTCTCTTGGTGGCTCAGTCCAGATCATCTGTCCCGAGGGACATCCTTTCTAAGACCATCCTGGGAGATTGTGACTACGGATGCCAGTCTATCAGGATAGGGAGCTGTTTGGGGTGCCAGGAAGGCACAGGGCCTGTGGTCTCATGAGGAACGCTCCCTCCCGATCAACATTCTGGCACTTCAAGCAATATTCAATGCTCTAAAGGCTTGGCGTCTTCTAGGTTTGTCCCGGTTTATCAGATTCCAATCAGGAATTATAATCTCAGTGGCTTACATCAACCATCAGGGTGGAATGAGAAGCTCCCTAGCAATGAGGGAACTATCTCGGATTCTGGAGTGGGTGGAAGCCCACAGCTGTTCGCTGTCAGCGATCAACATTCCGGGTGTGGACAATTGGGAAGCAGATTTTCTCAGCAGACAATCCTTTCATCCGGGGGAATGGTCTCTCCATCCCGAAATGTTTGCGGATATGCTAGAGGTGGGGGACACCAGAGATAGATCTCATAGCGTCTCGTCTCAATACCAAGCTACCCAGATATGGGTCGAGGTCCAGGGTTCCTCAGGCAGAGCTAATAGATGCATTAGCAGTGCCTTGGAGGTTCAACCTAATCTACCTTTTCCCGCCATTACCACTCCTTCCTCGTGTAGTGGCCCGCATCAAGCAGGACCAGGCATCAGTGATACTGATTGCTCCATCTTGGCCGCGAAGGACGTGGTTCGCAGATCTGGTGGGGATGTCATCTTCTCCTCCATGGAAGTTAACTTGTCGCAGGGATCTGCTGGAACAAGGTCCTTTTGTTCTTTAAAATCTAGATTCTCTGAGGCTGACTGCGTGGAGATCGAATGCTTAGTCCTAGCAAAGAGAGGTTTTTCTGAGAGAGTTATTGATACTCTCATTCAAGCTCGTAATCCGGTTACTTGTCGCATGCATCGTAAGGTGTGGAGAACTAATTTATTCTGGTGTGAAGAGTGTGGATTTTCCTGGCATAAAGTTAAGGTTGCCAGGATCCTATAGTTTCTCCAGGATGGACTGGAGAAGAGTCTTTCTGCCAGTTCCCTGAGGGGACAGATTTCGGCTCTGTCTGTTTTACTGCACAAGAGGCTCTCTGAGCTTCTAGATGCACAGTCTTTTGTGAAGGCTCTGATTAGGATCAGACCCATGTTTAGATCTAAGACTCCTCCCTGGAGTCTGAATCTTGTCCTTAAGGTTTTGCAGCGGGCTCCGTTTGAGGTTTGAAATTGACATTAAGTTGTTATCCTGGAACGTTCTTTTTCTACTGGCCATTGCTTCTGCGCGCGAGTATCTGAGATTGCCGCCTTGCAATGTAAGCCTTCTTATCTGGTGTTCCATTCTGATAAGGCTGCCCTACGTACTAAGTGAGGGTTTCTCCCTAAGGTCGTGTCAGACCGCAACATCAATCAAGAGATTGTGGTTCCTTCCTTGTATCCTAATCCTTCTTCTTTGAAGAAACGTTTGCTTCATAATTTGGTTGTGGTTTGAGCCTTGAAGTTCTATCTTCAGGCTACTAAAGATTTTAGACAAACTCCTTCCTTGTTTGTTGCCTATTATGGGAAGCGTAAGGGGCAGAGGATCTCTGCGACTTCCTTATCCTTTTGGTTAAGGAGTGTTAAGGAGTGTTATCCACTTAACTTACGAGACAGCGGGACATAAACCTCCTCAGAGAATTACGGCTCATTCTACTAGAACAGTGGCTTCCTCTTGGGCCTTTAAGAAGGAGGCCTCTATGGATCAGACTTGTAAGGCGGCTACCTGGTCCTCCTTACATACTTTTTCTAAATTTTGCAAGTTTGATGTTTTTGCTTCTGCTGAAGCAGTCTTTGGGAGAAAGGTGTTGTGGGCTGTGGTTCCCTCAGATTAGGGTCCGCTACTCTTTTTGTCTCTCAAGTTTTTATTCAGTGAGCTTGGGTATAAGTTTCCCAACAGTAAGGAATGAAGCTGTGGACTATCCTTATATTAAGAAGGAAAACATAAATTATGCTTACCAGATAATTTAATTTCCTTCTGTATAAGGGAGAGTCTATGGCCCCCACCCGTGTTCTCCGATGGGCGGCCCACTAAATTATATTCTTCTGGCACCTTTTATACCCTGATATTTCTCCTACTGTTCCTTGTTCCCTCTGCAGAATGACTGGGGGATTAGGGGAAGTGGGAGAGGTATTTAAGCCTTTGGCTGAGGTGTCTTTGCCTCTTCCTGGTGCCAAGGTTCAGTATTTCCCAACAGTAAGGAATGAAGTCATGGACTCTCCTTATACAGAATGAAATTAAATTATCTGGTAAGCATAATTTATGTTTTTAAGAAACTTTCTAATTTACTCCTATTATCAATTTGTCTTCGTTCACTTTGTATCTTATTTGAAAAAGCTGTAATGAAAGCTTACAAGCCGGTCCATTTTTGGTTCAGTTCCCTAGATAGCGCTTGCTGATTGGTGGCTACATTTAGCCACCAATCAGCAAGCGGTACCCAAGTGCTGAACCTAAAATTCCTCTCTTATCTTCAAATAATCCCAGAGCCGTCCTCTTCGATCAACCTCTGACTTTCGTCTTTCCACTCCTATTTTCTCTACGTCCCTCTCTCGCCTCCAAGACTTCTCACGTGCAGCTCCTGTCCCCTGGAATTCTCTACCCTGATCCATCAGACTGTCTTCGCCTTGTATAGCTTCTGACGCACTTTGATAACACACCTATTCAGAGAAGTTTGGCATCTCTCCTTTGTTTTTCATCCTACCCAAAATAAATCTTGAACTGCCTTGACTACAATCCATGTCACAAGCTAACTCAAACTTCCTCAACCAGTAGACAGTAAGCTTTTATGAGCTAGGCCCTTCTCCTCCGGCATTCGTTTTGTTTAGTCTGTTATGTTTTTGTACCTTTTCACAAATATTTGTCATTGTATCTCTGTACCAGACAATGTTGCAGCGCTATACAAATAAATGAAAATAATATTAATTTCTAAACTTTAATCTCCTGTCGGCTTCCAACAGCTATGCAGATGGCATGTGCCTGGTTGCTTGCAAGGCAAACAGTTGGAGATTGTTCATCCAAATGGTTCTCTTAAGTGAAGGCCTAAAGAGGCATCATATGGTTATGGGTAACAGGGTCCAGAAGGAGCAACATCAGAAGCAGGAGTATCTCTAAGTATGTCTGTGCACCAACTGGGATGTTAGAGGTCCCTGACTATTGACCCATAGAACTTTTAGATTATTTTTGAGGAGGTTGTATCTATATCTTGTGTCATTATGAAGATTTGTATGTTAGGATGCCTACTTACCAGCTAAGCCAAACTAACAAAAATACAATACCACAAAACAGAATTTATGTTTACCTGATAAATTTCTTTCTCCAACGGTGTGTCCGGTCCACGGCGTCATCCTTACTTGTGGGATATTCTCTTCCCCAACAGGAAATGGCAAAGAGCCCAGCAAAGCTGGTCACATGATCCCTCCTAGGCTCCGCCTACCCCAGTCATTCGACCGACGTTAAGGAGGAATATTTGCATAGGAGAAACCATATGGTACCGTGGTGACTGTAGTTAAAGAAAATAAATTATCAGACCTGATTAAAAAACCAGGGCGGGCCGTGGACCGGACACACCGTTGGAGAAAGAAATTTATCAGGTAAACATAAATTCTGTTTTCTCCAACATAGGTGTGTCCGGTCCACGGCGTCATCCTTACTTGTGGGAACCAATACCAAAGCTTTAGGACACGGATGAAGGGAGGGAGCAAATCAGGTCACCTAAATGGAAGGCACCACGGCTTGCAAAACCTTTCTCCCAAAAATAGCCTCAGAAGAAGCAAAAGTATCAAACTTGTAAAATTTGGTAAAAGTGTGCAGTGAAGACCAAGTCGCTGCCCTACATATCTGATCAACAGAAGCCTCGTTCTTGAAGGCCCATGTGGAAGCCACAGCCCTAGTGGAATGAGCTGTGATTCTTTCGGGAGGCTGCCGTCCGGCAGTCTCGTAAGCCAATCTGATGATGCTTTTAATCCAAAAAGAGAGAGAGGTAGAAGTTGCTTTTTGACCTCTCCTTTTACCTGAATAAACAACAAACAAGGAAGATGTTTGTCTAAAATCCTTTGTAGCATCTAAATAGAATTTTAGAGCGCGAACAACATCCAAATTGTGCAACAAACGTTCCTTCTTTGAAACTGGTTTTGGACACAGAGAAGGTACGATAATCTCCTGGTTAATGTTTTTGTTAGAAACAACTTTTGGAAGAAAACCAGGTTTAGTACGTAAAACCACCTTATCTGCATGGAACACCAGATAAGGAGGAGAACACTGCAGAGCAGATAATTCTGAGACTCTTCTAGCAGAAGAAATCGCAACTAAAAACAAAACTTTCCAAGATAATAACTTAATATCAACGGAATGTAAGGGTTCAAACGGAACCCCCTGAAGAACTGAAAGAACTAAATTGAGACTCCAAGGAGGAGTCAAAGGTTTGTAAACAGGCTTGATTCTAACCAGAGCCTGAACAAAGGCTTGAACATCTGGCACAGCTGCCAGCTTTTTGTGAAGTAATACCGACAAGGCAGAAATCTGTCCCTTCAGGGAACTTGCAGATAATCCCTTTTCCAATCCTTCTTGAAGGAAGGATAGAATCCTAGGAATCTTAACCTTGTCCCAAGGGAATCCTTTAGATTCACACCAACAGATATATTTTTTCCAAATTTTGTGGTAAATCTTTCTAGTCACAGGCTTTCTGGCCTGAACAAGAGTATCGATCACAGAATCTGAGAAACCTCGCTTCGATAAAATCAAGCGTTCAATCTCCAAGCAGTCAGCTGGAGTGAAACCAGATTCGGATGTTCGAACGGACCCTGAAGAAGAAGGTCTCGTCTCAAAGGTAGCTTCCAAGGTGGAGCCGATGACATATTCACCAGATCTGCATACCAAGTCCTGCGTGGCCACGCAGGAGCTATCAAGATCACCGACGCCCTCTCCTGCTTGATCCTGGCTATCAGCCTGGGGATGAGAGGAAATGGCGGGAACACATAAGCTAGTTTGAAGGTCCAAGGTGCTACTAGTGCATCCACTAGAGCCGCCTTGGGATCCCTGGATCTGGCCCCGTAGCAAGGAACTTTGAAGTTCTGACGAGAGGCCATCAGATCCATGTCTGGAATGCCCCACAGGTGAGTGACTTGGGCAAAGGTTTCCGGATGGAGTTCCCACTCCCCCGGATGCAATGTCTGACGACTCAGAAAATCCGCTTCCCAATTTTCCACTCCTGGGATGTGGATAGCAGACAGGTGGCAGGAGTGAGACTCCGCCCAAAGAATAATTTTGGTTACTTCTTCCATCGCTAGGGAACTCCTTGTTCCCCCCTGATGGTTGATGTACGCAACAGTCGTCATGTTGTCTGATTGAAACCGTATGAACCTGGTCCTCGCAAGCTGGGGCCAGGCCTGGAGAGCATTGAATATCGCTCTCAGTTCCAGAATATTTATCGGTAGAAGAGATTCTTCCCGAGACCAAAGACCCTGAGCTTTCAGGGATCCCCAGACCGCGCCCCAGCCTATCAGACTGGCGTCGGTCGTGACAATGACCCACTCTGGTCTGTGGAACATCATCCCTTGAGACAGATTGTCCAGGGACAGCCACCAACGGAGTGAGTCTCTGGTCCTCTGATTTACTTGTATCTTCGGAGACAAGTCTGTATAGTCCCCATTCCACTGACTGAGCATGCACAGTTGTAATGGTCTTAGATGAATGCGCGCAAAAGGAACTATGTCCATCGCCGCCACCATCAACCCGATCACTTCCATGCACTGAGCTATGGAAGGAAGAGGAACGGAATGAAGTATCCGACAAGAGTCCAGAAGCTTTGTTTTTCTGGCCTCTGTTAGAAAGATCCTCATTTCTAAGGAGTCTATAATTGTTCCCAAGAAGGGAACCCTTGTTGACGGGGATAGAGAACTCTTTTCCACGTTCACTTTCCAGCCGTGAGATCTGAGAAAGGCCAGGACAATGTCCGTGTGAGCCTTTGCTTGAGGAAGGGACGACGCTTGAATCAGAATGTCGTCCAGGTAAGGTACTACTGCAATGCCCCTTGGTCTTAGCACCGCTAGAAGGGACCCTAGTACCTTTGTGAAAATCCTTGGAGCAGTGGCTAATCCGAAAGGAAGCGCCACGAACTGGTAATGTTTGTCCAGGAATGCAAACCTTAGGAACCGATGATGTTCCTTGTGGATAGGAATATGTAGATACGCATCCTTTAAATCCACCGTGGTCATGAATTGACCTTCCTGGATGGAAGGAAGGATAGTTCGAATGGTTTCCATCTTGAACGATGGGACCTTGAGAAATTTGTTTAAGATCTTGAGATCTAGGATTGGTCTGAACGTTCCCTCTTTTTTGGGAACTATGAACAGATTGGAGTAGAACCCCATCCCTTGTTCTCTTAATGGAACAGGATGAATCACTCCCATTTTTAACAGGTCTTCTACACAATGTAAGAACGCCTGTCTTTTTATGTGGTCTGAAGACAACTGCGACCTGTGGAACCTCCCCCTTGGGGGAAGTCCCTTGAATTCCAGAAGATAACCCTGGGAGACTATTTCTAGCGCCCAAGGATCCAGAACATCTCTTGCCCAAGCCTGAGCGAAGAGAGAGAGTCTGCCCCCCACCAGATCCGGTCCCGGATCGGGGGCCAATATTTCATGCTGTCTTGGTAGCAGTGGCAGGTTTCTTGGCCTGCTTTCCCTTGTTCCAGCCTTGCATTGGTCTCCAAGCTGGCTTGGCCTGAGAAGTATTACCCTCTTGCTTAGAGGACGTAGCACCTTGGGCTGGTCCGTTTTTGCGAAAGGGACGAAAATTAGGTCTATTTTTTTGCCTTGAAAGGCCGATCCTGAGGAAGGGCGTGGCCCTTACCCCCAGTGATATCAGAGATAATCTCTTTCAAGTCAGGACCAAACAGCGTTTTCCCCTTGAAAGGAATGTTTAGTAGCTTGTTCTTGGAAGACGCATCAGCCGACCAAGATTTCAACCAAAGCGCTCTGCGCGCCACAATAGCAAACCCAGAGTTCTTAGCCGCTAACTTAGCCAATTGCAAAGAGGCGTCTAGAGTGAAAGAATTAGCCAATTTGAGAGCATTGATTCTGTCCATAATCTCCTCATAAGGAGGAGAGTCACTATCGAGCACCTTAAGCAGTTCATCAAACCAGAAATATGCGGCAGTAGTGACAGGGACAATGCATGAAATGGGTTGTAGAAGGTAACCCTGCTGAACAAACATCTTTTTAAGCAAACCTTCTAATTTTTTATCCATAGGATCTTTGAAAGCACAACTATCCTCTATGGGAATAGTGGTGCGTTTGTTTAAAGTAGAAACCGCTCCCTCGACCTTGGGGACTGACTGCCATAAGTCCTTTCTGGGGTCGACCATAGGAAACAATTTTTTAAATATGGGGGGAGGGACGAAAGGAATACCGGGCCTTTCCCATTCTTTATTAACAATGTCCGCCACCCGCTTGGGTATAGGAAAAGCTTCTGGGAGCCCCGGCACCTCTAGGAACTTGTCCATTTTACATAGTTTCTCTGGGATGACTAAATTTTCACAATCATCCAGAGTGGATAATACCTCCTTAAGCAAAATGCGGAGATGTTCCAATTTAAATTTAAATGTAATCACATCAGATTCAGCCTGCTGAGAAATGTTCCCTAAATCAGTAATTTCTCCCTCAGACAAAACCTCCCTGGCCCCCTCAGATTGGGTTAGGGGCCCTTCAGAGATATTAATATCAGCGTCGTCATGCTCTTCAGTAACTAAAACAGAGCAGCCACGCTTACGCTGACAAGGGTTCATTTTGGCTAAAATGTTTTTGACAGAATTATCCATTACAGCCGTTAATTGTTGCATAGTAAGGAGTATTGGCGCGCTAGATGTACTAGGGGCCTCCTGAGTGGGCAAGACTCGTGTAGACGAAGGAGGGAATGATGCAGTACCATGCTTACTCCCCTCACTTGAGGAATCATCTTGGGCATCATTGTCATTATCACATAAATCACATTTATTTAAATGAATAGGAATTCTGGCTTCCCCACATTCAGAACACAGTCTATCTGGTAGTTCAGACATGTTAAACAGGCATAAACTTGATCAGAAAGTACAAAAAACGTTTTAAAATAAAACCGTTACTGTCACTTTAAATTTTAAACTGAACACACTTTATTACTGCAATTGCGAAAAAACATGAAGGAATTGTTCAAAATTCACCAAATTTTCACCACAGCGTCTTAAAGCCTTGAAAATATTGCACACCAATTTTGGAAGCTTTAACCCTTAAAATAACGGAACCGGAGCCGTTTTAAGCTTTAAACCCCTTTACAGTCCCTGGTATCTGCTTTGCTGAGACCCAACCAAACCCAAAGGGGAATACGATACCAAATGACGCCTTCAGAAGTCTTTTATAAGTATCAGAGCTCCTCTCACATGCGACTGCATGCCATGCCTCTCAAAAACAAGTGCGCAACACCGGCGCGAAAATGAGACTCTGTCTATGCTTTGGGAAAGCCCCTAAAGAATAAGGTGTCTAAAACAGTGCCTGCCGATATTATTAAATCAAAATACCCAGAATAAATGATTCCTCAAGGCTAAATAAGTGTTAATATCAATCGATTTAGCCCAAAAAAAGTCTACAGTTTAAATAAGCCCTTGTGAAGCCCTTATTTACAATCGAAATAAACATGGCTTACCGGATCCCATAGGGAAAATGACAGCTTCCAGCATTACATCGTCTTGTTAGAATGTGTCATACCTCAAGCAGCAAGGGACTGCAAACTGTTCCCCCAACTGAAGTTAATTGCTCTCAACAGTCCTGTGTGGAACAGCCATGGATTTTAGTTACGGTTGCTAAAATCATTTTCCTCATACAAACAGAATTCTTCATCTCTTTTCTGTTTCTGAGTAAATAGTACGTACCAGCACTATTTGAAAATAACAAACTCTTGATTGAATAATGAAAAACTACAGTTAAACACTAAAAAACTCTAAGCCATCTCCGTGGAGATGTTGCCTGTACAACGGCAAAGAGAATGACTGGGGTAGGCGGAGCCTAGGAGGGATCATGTGACCAGCTTTGCTGGGCTCTTTGCCATTTCCTGTTGGGGAAGAGAATATCCCACAAGTAAGGATGACGCCGTGGACCGGACACACCTATGTTGGAGAAAGAGTCTGTTGCTACCACTGCTATAGGAAGGATCTTTTTATACTGATGTTTGTAGTTATTGCTTTCAATGTTTACACACAATTTTAAGGAATAGATTTGTTAGCAAGTTGTTGTCTGTGCATACCCTGTAGCCCATTTCTCATGATATATTTACATTCTTAAATGATCTAGCCATATGTTTTAGGAATCTAGTCATGATGTATACACCTGAGTGTTGTCTTTAATCATTCCCTAATAGTAGATTAGAAGTTTTACTGAAAGTGAAGAAACTACGATACAAAAAGGTTATAATATTTATGCACAAAATACAAAGAAATCATTAAAAAAAATAATATGAATTGCATGCAATGTCTACAGATACAGTGTTAGTTTTTAGTACACATACAATTATACAGGAACTACTAAGGATTTACATCACATGCATTGGGGGCACTTACTTTTTAAGTGATATAAATGTTGCCCCAGTATACTGTAAACCTTTTTTCCCCTCTGTTTCTGCAGTAAATTTCTTTTTATTTAGAAGCCAAATACTCATCACTGAGGAAAATCAACAAAGTCCCTGCTGTTTCTGCATCCTTAACTGTTAACAAGTGTAATTTGATCACATGCGTACAGAAGAATACTTTTTGTGGGCTTTCCGGAAGACTAAAGAGGGACTTTTCATTGGCGTAGTTACTCAGCTTACAAATAAAAGGAACCAGTAAAAAAAAAAAAAAAATGTAAAAGTTTGCACTGTATGAACTTCCTATCCTAAAATAATATTACATTAAAGGAACACTCACAGTATAATTTAGCTAATATTTGTCCTTTATTACATTTTTACCTTAAAACATATTTCTGTGTATATATGCACATCATTTCAAAGTGGGGAATTTTACTCTCTTGATTACTAAAAACGTATGGTGTATGACATTCTTGAAATAGCAAATGGTACAATAACACTACAAGTAACAGGGAAAATTGGAATTATCATAACTACCATCATGAGGGAAGATTTTGAAAGATAAGTCAGGGGAATGACATGTCATGGTTATGGGCCTGAATGAGCTATGTTTCCATCTGCTCTATGTCTTCTTTTATTGAACATTTATACATAGAAGAAATCCTCTGTACCACAGTTCACACAATGCCAACAAGGCTGTGGTAGCCATCTGGTGCATCATATAAACGTGGCACACCACCACCTGAGTGTTAATATAAAATTGTGCTATTTACATCCATCCCTGGAGACTACAGCTGTAAACACATAACACCAGTAAAGAAATTAGTCACCAGAAACTTTCTGTCCCCTGCCTACTTTATATGAAAGTCATGAGTCTATCAACAAACTCTCGGCTAGATTTAGAGTTTTGTCGGTAACGACCCGCGTAGCTAACGCTGGCTTTTTTCTGGCCACACCTTTAAAATAACTCTGGTATTGAGAGTCCACAGAATGGCTGCGTTAGGCTCCAAAAAAGGAGCGTACAGCTTATTTAACGCAACTTCAACTCTCGATACCAGAGTTGCTTACGGACGCGGCCAGCCTCAAAAACGTGCTCGTGCACGATTCCCCCATAGAAAACAATGGGGCTGTTTGAGCTGAAAAAAAACCTAACACCTGCAAAAAAGCCGCGTTCAGCTCCTAACGCAGCCCCATTGTTTCCTATGGGGAAACACTTCCTACGTCTGCACCTAACACTCTAACATGTACCCCGAGTCTAAACACCCCTAACCTTACACTTATTAACCCCTATTCTGCCGCCCCCGCTATCGCTGACCCCTGTATATTATTTTTAACCCCTAATCTGCCGCTCCGTAAACCGCCGCTACTTACATTATCCCTATGTACCCCTAATCTGCTGCCCCTAACACCGCCGACCCCTATATTATATTTATTAACCCCTAATCTGCCCCCCAGAACGTCGCCTCCACCTGCCTACACTTATTAACCCCTAATCTGCCGAGCGGACCGCACTGCTATTATTATAAAGTTATTAACCCCTAATCGGCCTCACTAACCCTATAATAAATAGTATTAACCCCTAATCTGCCCTCCCTAACATCGCCGACACCTAACTTCAATTATTAACCCCTAATCTGCCGACTGGAGCTCACCGCTATTCTAATAAATGTATTAACCCCTAAAGCTAAGTCTAACCCTAACCCTAACACCCCCCTAAATTAAATATAATTTTAATCTAACGAAATTAATTAACTCTTATTAAATAAATTATTCCTATTTAAAGCTAAATACTTACCTGTAAAATAAATCCTAATATAGCTACAATATAAATTATAATTATATTATAGCTATTTTAGGATTTATATTTATTTTACAGGTAACTTTGTATTTATTTTAACCAGGTACAATAGCTATTAAATAGTTAAGAACAATTTAATAGCTAAAATAGTTAAAATAATTACAAATTTACCTGTAAAATAAATCCTAACCTAAGTTACAATTAAACCTAACACTACACTATCAATAAATAAATTAAATAAATTAAATAAAATACCTATAATTATCTACAATCAGCCAATCGGATTGAACTTGATTCTGATTGGCTGATTCCATCAGCCAATCAGAATATTCCTACCTTAATTCCGATTGGCTGATAGAATCCTATCAGCCAATCGGAATTCGAGGGACGCCATCTTGGATGACGTCCTTTAAAGGAACCGTCATTCGTCGTTCAGTCGTCGGCCAGGATGGATGTTCCGTGTCGGAGGTCTTCAGGATGCTGCCGCTCCGCTCCGGATGGATGACGATAGAAGATTCCGCTTGGATGAAGACTTCAATCGGATGGAAGACCTCTTCTGCCCCGCTTGGATGAAGACTTCTACCGGATGAAGGACCTCTTCTTGCTCCGCTTGGATGAAGAATTTGGCTCGGCTGGGTGAAGACGACTCAAGGTAGGGAGATCTTCAGGGGCTTAGTGTTAGGTTTATTTAAGGGGGTTTGGGTTAGATTAGGGGTATGTGGGTGGTGGGTTGTAATGTTGGGGGGGGTATTGTATGTTTTTTTTTACAGGCAAAAGAGCTGAACTTCTTGGGGCATGCCCCGCAAAGGGCCCTGTTCAGGGCTGGTAAGGTAAAAGAGCTTTGAACTTTAGTAATTTAGAATAGGGTAGGGCATTTTTTTATTTTGGGGGGCTTTGTTATTTTATTAGGGGGCTTAGAGTAGGTGTAATTAGTTTAAAATTGTTGTAATATATTTCTAATGTTTGTAAATATTTTTTTATTTTTTGTAACTTAGTTCTTTTTTATTTTTTGTACTTTAGTTAGTTTATTTCATTGTATTTATTTGTAGGAATTGTATTTAATTTATTTATTGATAGTGTAGTGTTAGGTTTAATTGTAGATAATTATAGGTATTTTATTTAATTAATTTATTGATAGTGTAGTGTTAGGTTTAATTGTAACTTAGGTTAGGATTTATTTTACAGGTAAATTTGTAATTATTTTAACTATTTTAGCTATTAAATAGTTCTTAACTATTTAATAGCTATTGTACCTGGTTAAAATAAATACAACGTTACCTGTAAAATAAATATTAATCCTAAAATAGCTATAATATAAATATAATTTATATTGTAGCTATATTAGGATTTATTTTACAGGTAAGTATTTAGCTTTAAATAGGAATAATTTATTTAAGAAGAGTTAATTAATTTCGTTAGATTAAAATTATATTTAATTTAGGGGGGTGTTAGGGTTAGGGTTAGACTTAGCTTTAGGGGTTAATACATTTATTAGAATAGCGGTGAGCTCCAGTCGGCAGATTAGGGGTTAATAATTGAAGTTAGGTGTCGGCGATGTTAGGGCGGGCAGATTAGGGGTTAATACTATTTATTATAGGGTTAGTGAGGCGGATTAGGGGTTAATAACTTTATTATAGTAGCAGTGCGGTCTGCTCGGCAGATTAGGGGTTAATAAGTGTAGGCAGGTGGAGGCGACGTTGAGGGGGGCAGATTAGGGGTTAATAAATATAATATAGGGGTTGGCGGCGTTAGGGGCAGCAGATTAGGGGTACATAAGGATAACGTAGGTGGCGGTCGGCAGATTAGGGGTTAAAAAAATGTAATCGAGTGTCGGCGATGTGGGGGGGGCCTCGGTTTAGGGGTACATAGGTAGTTTATGGGTGTTAGTGTACTTTAGAGCACAGTAGTTAAGAGCTTTATAAACCGGCGTTAGCCCAGAAAGCTCTTAACTACTGACTTTTTTCTGCGGCTGGAGTTTTGTCGTTAGAATTCTAACGCTCACTTCAGCCACGACTCTAAATACCGGAGTTAGAAAGATCCCATTGAAAAGATAGGATACGCAATTGACGTAAGGGGATCTGCGGTATGGAAAAGTCGCGGCTGAAAAGTGAGCGTTAGACCCTTTCCTGACTGACTCCAAATACAGGCGGTAGCCTAAAACCAACGTTAGGAGCCTCTAACGCTGGTTTTCACGGCTACCGCCAAACTCCAAATCTAGGCCTCTGTGCTTAATTCGCTCTCTCTTTCCTATCTCTATTCCTCTTTGTTTTCAATCCAATTTCTCTTACTTATTGCTCTTCCCGCCTTTCTAACTTTTCACCAGACTGAAGGATTTCTATGAAACTATGACACTAGCTTCTCACCTTCAATGAAATGCCAGAAAGACCTGTGTCACCTATGCATTATTCTGTAGGCATCACACAGGATCTCAATTCAACCGTCCTGCTGCCACGTCTTAAGCCAACCATAACACATGTAAATGCTGTGGTGCCATCCACCAACTATCAAGGCACAAAGTCATATTCACTCATAACATTTAGACCAGCACTGGACTGGGCATTATTATTCTCTCTCTCTCTTTTACACAGAACAACTCTCAGAATCCATCCCACAATCTCTTTGCCCAAATCACTGTTATTGTCCCTATACCTCACTACAACCCTTCTTTTCCTTCATTTCTGTGTCTCACTAACATTCATATCTCTTTTAAACATTCTTCCCTTTTAATTAATTAAGCAGATTTTACATTGAGAGTTGTTTATCTCACTATGGATGCAAAGGAGAGACGCCTGAATTACAATTTAATACTCAAAAAACATGTCTCCATGCAGGCGAGTTTTTGATCATCATGCCCATTGCCATCCCTCTTTTTAATTCTTCCTATCTCGTTTGCCTCAGTATTTAACCTTTACATATTGCTTTATTATCATTCTCTTCCGCTATCTCTTTACCGACTATTCTCCTTCCAATCCCTCTAATGCCATATTTTTTTTTTTCTTAAAAAGCATTCCTAGGTAAACTCAGCAGCAGGAAGATAGCTGCTGATTGGTGGCTGCACAAATATACCTCTTGTCATTGGCTTTTCAATGTATTCAGCTAGCTCCCAGTAGACCATAGCTGCTCCTTCATTAAAGGATACCAAATTAAGCAAAATTAATAGTAGAAGTAAATTGGAAAGTTGTTTAACATTGTATTCTCTATCTGAATAATGAAAGCAACATTTTGTGTTTCATGCCCCTTTAACCTCTCACTCTCTTCCCCTTCCCCTTCCTGTGAAAGGGTGAAGTATATACTCAGATGTCCAATTTGTTACATTCCACTTCCTTGATCAGTATAACAGCTTATTCATATATGTTCCTAACTGGCTAAACCAGAAGCTTTAAGCTAAAGAACCCTCAAGCGACTTTTTATGGGTTGTGTCCCGGGACCTCAATGCAACTAAAATTTTGCTTAAAAATTGACGTTAAAAATAATAATAATAATAATTTTGTAAACAGAGCTTTTAGTAATGAACATACACAACAAATGTATTTCATATCCCTTTAACCGTTCAAAAATTATCAGGAGAGGAACCACTCTAAAAAATGTAGAAATGGGGATAAATAATAGATAAATCAAAACATAAATGGCTTTAACTGCCATTTACATACATATAACAAGCAGTATTTGAAGAAGAAGAGAGATTTTTAGCAGCAAAACAATAGCTTTTTTCACAAATGAGACACATAGGATGCCCCAAACGTCACTTACCGTACTGACAGCGAGTAATGATTGACTTCTTTTTCACTCTTCCTTAGCAGATAGCTCCCATCCTGGCCATTTGTAAGTAAAAGTGCCTCAGCTGCATGTCGAGAGAGATTATCGTGGTACCACCTATCAGGAAATGAAGTTTGTTAGTAGCTGCAGAGAAATCAAGTTACCAATGAAACTGGTTAAAAGGGAAATACAAGTTACATATTTCTAATTCTGCTTTTTCAAGTACAAGGGGTTTAAAGCTGCATTTTTAAGATGACTACTTCTAAAGGCAAAAATATGTAGTTATGCTGCCTCTTTAACGTTGAAAGGTAATACACTTGTTTTAGTGCTTAAAGGGAAACTAAACACATCCACAATTTTTCTTTCATGATTCAGATAGAGCATGCAATTTTAAGCAACTTTCTAATTTACTCCTATTATAATTTTTTCTTCTTTCTCTTGCTATCTTTATTTAAAAAGCAGGAATGTAAAGCTTAAGAGCCGGACCATTTTTTACTGTGCTTTACTGATAAATAAAACATATTGCTGCCACTTGCCTTGGATTTTGTATCTACGTATTGGAGACTGGAGTGGATCTCCTAAGTGGCATGCATAGACCACTGTGTGCTGGACTGATTGTTTGTTTTTGGATCTTTATTTAAAAAGCAGGAATGTAAAGCTTAAGAGGCGGCCCATTTTTGGTTCAGAACCTAGGTTATGCTTGCTTATTGGTTTGCTAAATGTAGCCATCAATAAGCAAGCACTATCCAGGGTGTTGAACTAAATATTGGCTGGCTCCTAAGCTTTAAATTCCTGCTTTTTAAATAAAGATAGCAAAAGAATGAAGAAAAATTGATAGTATTAGCAAATTAGAAAGTTGCTTAAAATTGAATGCTCTATCTGAATCATGAAAGAAAAAAAAATGGGTTTAGCGTCCCTTTAAGTAAGCAGTAAAGCATTGCAAAATAGTGTGATGTAAAGTCAGCAAGACAGTCAGTTGTTTCCATCAAAATGTAGTATGTTCAAGAGATTTAAAAACATATTTATAAGTAAATAATGAAACATTAGATATAGGTATACAGTATATTAATGTATCTGTGTATAAAGATAGATAGATGATCGATAGATAGATAGATAGATAGATAGATAGATGTAAAATGCTCAACTGTTTCTAATATACAGTACATAGGTCTAGATTACAAATAGAGCACAAAGATATTAGCACTATGGAGCGAAAGCCTCAAGCACCCTAACATCTGTAGGACGGATAGTGCGGGTATAGTCTTCTATAGGGCGTGCTACAAAACCCTATTCTCTTTCACTTGCATGCTAGCCAAATGTAAAATAGCATTGCTTTCACTCAGAAGGAAATGCTTATATATATTTATCTAGATTGTAAGTTCCCACGGGAATAGGGCTCTCAATTCCTCCTGTTTTTGTCTGTAAAATGTTGTCTTATCGTATTGTTTCTCCATTGTACTGTTATCCTTGTACCCATGGGCAGCGCTGCGGAATCTGTTGGCACTTTATAAAAAAAGAATAATAATAATATATATATGTATATATATATATATATATATATATATATATATATATATATATATATATGTATAGATGTCTATGTATACACCAACATACCACATGCAAATTATATATATATATATATATATATATATCAGTGGTGTATTTAGGTTTTGTGCTGCCCTAGGCACTCAAAATTCTGCTGGCCCTTCCAAGGTTTTTTTGGCCATTATATTTTTAGCTCATGGAGTAACGTGAATTTTATTTTAATTTTTTTTCATGGCATTTCCAAAGTAAATGTTCACAAGGGCTTTGAAAACATTTGTATACACTCATGCACAGGCACACACACACACACACACACACACATATATACATACATACACACTTTTTATACATTTCTATAATAAACATATATTTTACATTTAATATGTATGTGTATATATATATATATATATATATATATATATATATATATATATATATATACATAGTATATATATAATCCAAGTATAATCACCTCACACCTTTTTTTTATTCTTGGATTTTGTTTGCGAGATTTAGCACCGGCTTCACTTGTATATACAGGGTGTGCAGAGGTTGTGTGTATATATATATATATATATATATATATATACATACATGTGTGTGTGTGTAAACAGTGTAATACTTTATTTTAGCACAGAAAAGCGTCCGCTTCAGGGAAATCCCCTAAGAGTCTGTCCCAACCATGGGATTATACCAAATAAACACAAGCGGGGTGCTATTGTGAATAGCAGCAAGCCAAGCAATATTGAAAAGCTACTAGTAAGAAAATAGTACAATCGCACAATCAGTGTTCCAAAGTTAAAAAGTAACCTTACTACCAAAAATGAAAAATGATGTCGAAACACTCATAACTGATGGCCAACTAAAATGGGACCTAACAAATATAGATAGACTTTTGCAAAGCAAGTCATTCTCTTCATCTCACCTGTGTATAAACTGATTGTAGAGCAGTATGTACCATTACAAAAAAGGTAGATATTCTGGTGCGCAAGTCCTACCCCTGCATATACACTAATCTGTACCCATAAACAGATATTGGAAAACACATGTAAATATAAAATAAGCGTAAATATAAAATAGCGCAGTATGTACCATTAGCCTTGCAACAGGCAGTAAACGAGAGACGTTACTACATAAAAAGACGGTACCAACATAACTTTACTGTGGTAAAAGACGCAACAAGTTCAGATGATTTGAGGGAAATGCACAACATGCTGATAAATCAAGCCTACATAACACATGGACTGTGTGCAAAATGGGTTCCCGGTGCATCAGACTCTTGTTTTAAATGTTTGGCCACTAAACTTTCTCTACTTATTATGGGAATCCCCTAAAATGAAGTGTTTCTGGGGTTCTCATGTTCTTTTTTTTGCCTGGTATTTAGGGTCTGAACTGTACTTACTATGTGGGATCAGACTGATATACTTTGGGAAAGTTCCCCTCTGTGAAAAGCACAAATGGGCTAAAAGAGGCTGCTCCCCGCTGGTAGCCCGCTATAGAACAAGCTACAGAGGTGTTCATCCCTGGTAAAGCGCTTCTCTTTCTGTATGCAAAAGACAATGCAACCTGAGCTATAGATTGCACTCCACTTCTAATCTAGCAATAAATAGGGAAATGTGCCTGTATTGATTTTTCCTTCAATGTTTTACCTAAAATAAATTAATGCACAATTACATTTCTGCATTTACAGCTTAATGTAAAAGGAGGCTGGGGTAATGATAACACAGAATGCTGTTTTAATGACCTATTTAAATATATATTCATAGTTGCTACATGGCCTTATTTTATTCTTTGCTTACAAAACAATTGTGAGACCCAAAACAGTCAAACATGCTGAGTATTGCTGACAGTCAACATAAAAATCAGTTACAATATAGCAATAACTGCTCCACAATATTCTCCTCCTTGTTTTGAAATGGAAATAATATGGATGAACAGCTGATTTAAAAGACTGTCCAGATTGGAGGATTTTATCCAATTTAAAGTGACATGAAAGCCAACATTTTCATCCATGATTTAGATAGAGCATATAATTTTAAACATTGTTCCAATTTACTTCTTTTATTTAATTAGCTTTGTTCTTTAGTTTTTTATTTGTTGAAAAACATACCTAGGTAGGCTGGGCTCATGAGCTAGCTGCTGATTGGTGGCTGCAAATCTATATATATTATCATTAGCTTATTGATTTGTTTAGCTAGACCCCAGTAGGGCAGTACTGGTCCTTCAACAAAGGACACTAAGAAAATGGGAGGGCAAACACAACAAACACACACACCACAAACACTGCACACACACTCACACTGCTCACACACACCACAAACACTGCACAAACACATACTGCTCACACACACCACAAACACTGCACGCACACACACCCTTCAAACACTGCACACACACCTCAAACACAGCACACACACACCTCACAAACACTGCACACACACACACACCTCACAAACACTACACACACACATACCTCAAAACACTGTGCACACACCACAAACACTGCACACACACACCTCAAACACTGCACACACACACACTACAATCACTGCACACACACACCACAAGCACTGCACACACACACACCTCACACACCACAAACACTGCACACACACACCACAAACACTGCACACACACACACACCACAAACACTGCACACATACCTCAAATACTACACACACCACAAACACTGCACACATACTGCTCACACAATATAAACACTGCAACACACCACAAAACACACTACAAACACTGCAACACACAAACACTACCCTACACATACTGAAACAGATATTTGACTACTGAACAAGTTCCATACTCTGCATCATCCTAAGTAACGTATTACTTAATTTTTTTGCCCTAGTTTATAGGTACTGTTTCTAGAGTAGACAGAGGCAAGTAGGGGTTAAAGCCCTGAATCAAGTGCATGATAAAAGTTGTAACTATCATGCTAAAAGTTATGAAGGATTAAAAGGACAGTCTAGCTAGTTTTATAAAATAAAAGTGTCTATTGTCAGGCAAAAATGACTGATTCCAACTGCCACGGGTGCCTAAATTGCTATGGGTTTTGAATGTTGTAATAGCAACTACGTTTAACATTATGCTCTGTGATTGTATGGACAGTTTGCTCAGTGATGCATACATCAGCAGCCTTCAGAGAATACTAGTGCACCAGCAACCACAAAAAAACAAGTTTCCTCAGCTTCTACAGCACAAAATGTGTGCAGATGCAAGCACCGTGATTTTAGGACTGCATTAGATATTTTTTAAAACAAAATCTAATAGATTACTGCTACTCTGACAATATAAAATTAAAACCTTCTGCAAGCAGATCTGCTCACTGCCTAATTTAACTTAGGAAACAACTTGCAAGTAAAAAGCAATGTTCTAGTTGTTCCCTAAATAGTTATGTTAAGCACTTAGCAGATCTGCATGAAGTGAGCTTCGTTTTCTCACTGTGAGATTAGCAGCACTTTAGATTAGATTTTTTAAAAAAAACAAAAAACAAAGATAAAACAAAGCTGCTGCTCTTACCATGGGAAGCAGATTTCACTGATAGCAGATCTGTACAGATGATACACGCACTGCAGACACGGACTGCCTTTGGAACTACTGGGAGGACGCTTCTGGTAGGGATGGGCCAATGTGTTTATATTCTAATTCGAATGTTAGAACGAATGTTATTGTAGAAATTCGATTAACATAATAGAATGTTGATAAGAACGAATATTCTTAAAAATTCTGTTATCGAATGTTATTTACAGTTTTCGAATGTCACTTTCGAATTAGAACGTGACATTCGAATTCGAAGCTATTACATTTATAAAATACAGTTGTAGACTAGAATTACTATTTCGAATTTGAATGTCACATTTGAATTCGAATGTAGCATTCGAATATAACATTTATTAAAAAAGTTGTAGACTAGAAATACTATTTCGAATTTGAATGGTACATTCAAATTCAAATATTATATTTATTAAACACAGTTGTAGACTAGAAATACTATTTTGAATCTTACATTCAAATTCGAATGTCACATTTGAATATTACATTTCAAAATTGAATGAATACATAGCTAAACATTATATTATTCGAACAAATATTTTCGAATTTTATTGAAAAATTAGAAAATCAAAAATAGAATGTTAGAATGTTATATAAACATTCAAAATTCGAATTTTTAGAAACATTCGCCCATCCCTACTTTCTGGTTGTCTCTAGACAACCACCATGCCTCCTTCTCCATCTGCAACTGGGAATGTCTTGCAAAGTGCAAACTTGACAACAGAAATGTGAAGCAAAGAGATATATTTGTAATAAACTGAAGCTGCTAAGTTTTGGTTTTCTAACGCATCTTTACAGTGGTTTTCTTCTGTTTGAGCGTGCTCACATTTATGCTGTTTGATAATAGAAAAAGACTGTTTTCTAACTAAAAAAGTAAAATATATTAATAGTTTATTTCCATTTTAATTTCAGTTATTCAGAAATAGTGAATAGGAAGGACGTTTATTACTGTCCTTTAGAAACAGAGGCTTACATTAAGATTTATTATGAGAAGATTATAAATTACAAAAGTATACAATCTGTTGTATCAGTACTCAGCAAGCAGTAAATTTGTCCATTATGTGTACTGGTCCCTCAACGCACTTACAGCATGAACGAGTGCGGTTCTCCTGTACATAAAGAGAGCCCTGGTAGAAGCCATCACAACCAGCATAGAAGAAAAGTTATGATGATGAAAAAATATATCAGCCTCTTACCAGAGTTCAACTAAACACTGCTCCAGCACCATGGTAGCCTTTTACATGGTGCAGCTCACAGAGGACTCACAAGTTCTCCCACACTGAGATTCCTCCTCAAGCATACAATCCCACAGTGAATTTCCCCCTGATGCACACTGATACTCCTGACAACACAACCACACTGAGTGCTCTGACTGCGCAGCGGTATTTGCAAATAAAGCTGGTCCCTCCCCCCCTCCAGTCACCAAAAAGCCGGGAAACAATAGGGAAGAGAAGTGGAAATTGAAAGTGCACAATAGATGTATTAAATACAAGAATTAATGTCGGCCATTATTCAAAATAAAAAGATACATGTACTAATGATTTCTAAGTCGCCCAGTGTATTTTATTATATCTTTTCATGTGACAACACTAAAGAAATTACACTTTGCTACAATATAAAGTAGTAAGTGTACAGCCTGTATAAAAGTGTAAATTTGCTGTCCCCTCAAAATAACTCAACACACAGCCATTGATGTCTAAACTGTTGGCAACAAAAGTGAGTACACCCCTAAGTGGAAATGTCCAAATTGGGCCGAATTAGCCATTTTCCCTCCCCTGTGTCATGTGACTCATTAGTGTTACAAGGTCTCAGGTGTGAATGGGGAGCAGGTGTGTTAAATTTGGTGTTATCGCTCTCACACTCTCTCATACTGGTCACTGGAAGTTCAACATGGCACCTTCATGGCAAAGAACTCTGAGGATCTGAAAAAATAATTTTTGCTCTACATAAAGATGGCCTAGGCTATAAGAAGATTGCCAAGACCCTGAAACTGAGATGCAGCACAGTGGGCAAGACCATACAGCAGTTCACATGACAGGTTCCACTCAGAACAGGCCTTGCCATGGTCGACAAAAGAAATTGAGTGCACGTGCTCAACATCATATCCAGAGGTTGTCTTTGGGAAATAGACGTATGAGTGCTGCTAGCATTGCTGTAGAGGTTGAAGGGGTGGGGGGTCAGCCTGTCAGTACTCAGACCATACGCTGCACACTGAATCAAATTGGTCTGCATGGCTGTCATCCCAGAAGGAATCCTCTTCTAAAGATGATGCACAAGAAAGCCCTCAAACAGTTTGCTGAAGACAAGCAGACTAAGGACATGGATTACTGGAACCATGTCCTGTGGTTCGATGAGATCAAGATAAACGTATTTGGTTCAGATGGTGTCAAGCGTGTGTGGCAGCAACCAGGTGAGGAGTACAAAGACAAGTGTGTCTTGCCTATAGTCAAGAATGGTGGTGGGAGTGTCATGGTCTGGGCCTGCATGAGTGCTGCCGGCACTGGGGAGCTACAGTTCATTGAGGGAACAATGAATGCCAACATGTACTGTGACATTGAAGCAGAGCACTCCCTTTGGAGACTGGGCCGCAGGGCAGTATTCCAACAAGATAATGACCCCAAACACACCTGTAAGACGACCCCTGCCTTGCTAAAGAAGCTGAGGGTAAAGGTGATGGACTGGCCAAGCATGTCTCCAGACCTAAACCCTATTGAGCATCTGTGGGGCATCCTCAAACAGAAGGTGGGGGAGCGCAAGGTCTCTAACATCCACCAGCTCTGTGATGTGGTCATGGAGGAGTGGAAGAGGTCTCCAGTGGCAACCTGTGAAGCTCTGGTGAACTCCATGCCCAAAAGGGTTAAGGCAGGGCTGGAAAATAATGGTGGCCACACAAAATATTGACACTTTGAGCCCAATTTGGACATTTCCACTTAGGGGTGTACTTACTTTTGTTGCCAACGGTTTAGACATTGATGGCTGTGTGTTGAGTTATTTTGAGGGGACAGCAAGTTTACACTGTTATACAGGCTGTACACTCACTACTTTACATTGTAGCAAAGTGTCATTTCTTCAGTGTTGTCACATGAAAAGATATAATAAAATATTTACAAAAATATGAGGGGTGTACTCACTTTTGTGAGATATTGTGTGTATATATATATATATATATATATATATATATATATATATATATATATATATACACACATACACACACATACATACATACACTTACCAGCCACTTTATTAGGTAGACCTGTTCAATTGCTTGGTAACAAACACATGGCAGCAACTCAATGCATTTAGGCATCTAGACGTGGTGAAGACGACTTGCTGAAGTTCAAACCGAGCATCAGAATGGGAAGAAAGGGGATTTAACCCCTTGAGTGCTAATGACGGTTCTGAGCCGTCGCAAAATGTCTCAGGTTTTTAGTTAATCGCCAATCTTCCTGTATCCTTTTCCATCTTTGTGATTTTTCAATTCATATTGCACCACTTTTTTTAACTGGGTAAAATGCTTACGTTTTAAAAACATCTACTTTCTGTATTCATTCTACTATATGCCATTTCTAATTCACTTTTTCCGTAAGCCATAGGGGCTACTGCCATTCGACACAGTGTTAAACATAACACAGTATGCACACAAGCCCTGACCAAGTTACCTTTGTTGATCCACATGAAGATGAAACAGGACATTAACCTGATAGGACCCTTTATTTAGCTACCAATCAGCAAGCGCTATCCAGGTGCTGAACCAAAAATGAGCCGGCTCTTAAGCTTATTTTCCTGCTTTTCAATAAAGATACCAAGAGAAAGAAGAAAAATTGATAATAGGAATAAATTAGAAAGTTGCTTAAAATTGCATGATCTATCTGAATAATGAAAGAAGAAAAAAAAATTGGGTTTCATATCCCTGACATGAGATCCAAAAATTTTCTTTCATGATTCAGATAGAGGATACAGTTTTAAACAACTTTCTAATTTGCTTCTATTTTCTAATTTGTTTCATTATCTTGGCATTTATTGAAGGAGCAGCAATGCACTAATGATTTCTAACTGAACACATGGCTGAGTCAATCACAACTGATATATATATATATATATATATATATATATATATATATGTGTATCCACCAATCAACAGCTAGAACCTAGGTTCTCAGCTGCTCCTGAGCTTGCCTAGATAAACCTTTCAGCAAAGGATAACAAGAGAAGGAAGCACATTAAATAATAGAAGTAAATTGGAAAGTTGTTTAAAATTGCATGCTCTGTCTAAATCATGGAAGAAAAACTTTGGGTTTCATGTCCCTTTAAGTACATCCCACTGCTTAGTGCTTTTATTATTACAAAAATGAAACAGACTGTTTTTTATATCCCTTTAAGTCACAAGCACATACTGAAGTTCTTTTTATCTATTATAAAACATTCCTAAAGCTGGCCACCCTGCCCTCTAGTGGGACATAAAACAAAAAAAAATTAGAAAATCTTTTTTTTTTCATAAGAAAAGTCTCATGCTGCTAAACAGTCTACATGATGGTCTATAATATACACTGATTGCGCCTGCATTGGAAGTTATAGTGCATGAAGAGTCACTGGCTGTATTGTTACACTAAAGGTCCTGAATACTAAAGAGATTACTTTATATTTCTTAAAATATATTTTAAAATAAATAACCATTTTAAATACTTTAATACTTTAAACACTTTTCCTTTATCTTAATCCACAACAGAACCATTAATATAGGAAAGAACTGCAAGCAGTTGCGTATACATTTAATGCTATTGTAATTCATGAGTATGTGTTGTGCACCATCATCTGGGTGCATGATGATATATTTGTTAAAGGGACATAAAAGTGCGAATAGAAAATGCTGTTATATGTTAGAACACGTTAATATTGCACTGTTGCTTGCATAAACCTATTTGTTTAACCACTAAAAAAGGGGTTAAACACAAAGTCATCTCCAGAAACAGAATGCACGAGTAAGGCCTAGCTGAACATATCTGGTGAGCCAATGACATAGTGCATTGCTGATCCTGAGCCTACCTATGTAGGCTTTTAAACAAAAGATGCCAAAAGAATAAAACAATAATTATAGATGTAAATTGAAAAGTCTCTTATGAATGAAATTCTATCTAAACCACGTTTTCTATGACATTCATCTAACTTTGATATATTGCACTATATTTATTTCTTTTTTTTCTGAGGAAATTAAAATGCAACATTTTGCAAAAAATAAAGCTGTGGGAAAGAGAACTTTTGTATACATTTGTTATACTTTTTATTATAGTTTGTATATTTGCTTTCTCTCAGCTTTTCACACACATTTTTATAAAATGCAAGCAAAATTAATCACTGCAGAGCAAAACATATTTGCATTGTTGTGTGGTCCAGAGATGAACCACTTGAAAAGTATTTTAAGGTCAATTTATGATTGTTTAGAGTACTAAGTAATATATTTGCATTTTATGCATAAATTAATTTATAAAAAGGGGCCATAAATTGCAGCCCCAAAGTTTATAACCATGTAGTGAATCACAATCATTTAGAAAATTGAATCTAATTTCTTTTTATTTTAAACAGAAAATATCCATTAAAGTCTTGTAGATAGATAATTTGATAGGTTTTTCTAAATTGTGATCAACGCCCATGTGTTATTCATAACCATTCAATGCTTGTGTTATTTTAGCTGTATACTCCCAGTGCACCTTGAAGATGGCACACAGTGATTTTTTTTTACTTGTGTGCACATACATTAGAAGGAACACAGGAAATTAAAATTTGATTACGTAGCAAATAAGATTACACTTTTTTAATATATCTACAGTAATGTGTATATTTACTAAAAAATGACACCACAAAATGTTACATTTCTCATCTTTTAATACAAAAAAAATAATATTTGCTAAATCTACTAGAGCCTTTTTATTTGTATTGATATAAGAAAAGGTAATTGTTCCATGCACTTTTTTAAACCTCTTGACACCCTTAGGATGTTTTATGCAGCCCTAAAAACGCGATGGGCTTTAACACCCTTAGGACGTCAAGGTGCTAGCTTTTGTGGGGTTCTGTTTCCCTTCCTTGAAGATCCAGATACTTGGACAGGGGAATGTGCCTAGCAGTGTAGACAGTCCCCCAGTAGTCAATCAGCAACGCTGGAGACACATGATTGCAGTGAAGATCACGTGGCTTCCTGTTTTCCGTGTTTTTTACAATAGTACTTGGTTTTTGTAAAAGAAAATATTTATACTTTTAGATCATCACAGTCATAGTTTTTAAAAGCAAACACTTTGTAAATTATTTCACTACACATTCGTTTGAGAAAAAGATTAACTACGTACAGAATGAGATATATTTTGGAATAGCTGAAGACTAGATCTCTTTTCAGCTTTCCATTTTATAACGCATGCCACAGATAAAGACTATTGGTTCATTATAGATGTGGGGGCTATAGGTAACAAACAAGTGCTTTGTACAAAGTAGATTTTTTTGTTTCTTGCTAAAACTATTCACAAAATATTAATTGTAATCATTTATCTAATTCTAAAACTTCTACATTTTCTATTTTAAAGAAACAGGTTTTTAGTAGCTTCAGATTCCACAGGCTCTCTCTTCTGTAAATAAATCTGCATTAAAAGGGTATATGTACCAATTATGCTGAGTTTTAATTTAACACAGTCTGGCAGTTTGTCTATGAGTGGCTGAAACTATCAATCATGCTAAAATGATAAAGTCAGCATAACAACTTTTTAGATATAAACACCAGACTGAATTAACTTATAAATATTATATGAAATGTTATCAAACTAGTATTGGCACATGCTCATCAAATAAAAATGTGGCCTTTTTCCTACAACATCAATTTAAAGCTTTATTAACTACAGACCTAGCATGCAATTTTAAACAACTTTCCAATTTACTTCTGTAATCAAATTTGCTTTGTAAAATCTAGCATTGCACTCTCATCATCACTGGCAAGGTCCTGAAACAAATGAAAACTGCCAAAAGCCAGGAAGTAAATGAAACTCAATATATGTGCTAGCCAAGCTAATGTTGGCTATAATGACTCTTAATTGTCTCTGAATAGCTCACAGAAATCTAAGACTTGGAAGAGTCAAGAGATACTTTTCCATTATTTCCTCACCTGAATTAAAATCCTGGATTTTAACTCCATCTACCACTCTTGATTCAACCCAATAGGGTTTTCCCTTTAGTGGCCATCTCATGGGCTCACTACAACTTCTGTTACCACCACAGGCTGACCTGGCCCCTATCACAAGTTGGGCTCATTTCACTCCACTCTCCAGGTTATATTGACACCAAAGGTGGCCGAGCAATCTATACAAAACAAAATTTATGCTTACCTGATAAATTCCTTTCTCCTGTAGTGTGGTCAGTCCACGGGTCATCATTACTTCTGGGATATTAACTCCTCCCCAACAGGAAGTGCAAGAGGATTCACCCAGCAGAGCTGCTATATAGCTCCTCCCCTCTACGTCACACCCAGTCATTCGACCAAGAACCAACGAGAAAGGAGAAGCCAAAGGGTGCAGTGGTGACTGGAGTATAATTTACATTTTTTTATAGACCTGCCATAAAAAACAGGGCGGGCCGTGGACTGACCACACTACAGGAGAAAGGAATTTATCAGGTAAGCATAAATTTTGTTTTCTCCTGTTAAGTGTGGTCAGTCCACGGGTCATCATTACTTCTGGGATACCAATACCAAAGCTAAAGTACACGGATGACGGGAGGGACAGGCAGGCTCTTTATACGGAAGGAACCACTGCCTGAAGAACCTTTCTCCCAAAAACAGCCTCCGAAGAAGCAAAAGTGTCAAATTTGTAAAATTTGGAAAAAGTATGAAGAGAAGACCAAGTTGCAGCCTTGCAAATCTGTTCCACAGAGGCCTCATTCTTAAAGGCCCAAGTGAAAGCCACAGCTCTAGTAGAATGTGCTGTAATTCTTTCAGGAGGCTGCTGTCCAGCAGTCTCATAGGCTAAACGTATTATGCTACGAAGCCAAAAAGAGAGAGAGGTAGCCGAAGCTTTTTGACCTCTCCTCTGACCAGAATAAACGACAAACAGGGAAGACGTTTGTCGAAAATCCTTAGTTGCCTGTAGATAAAATTTCAGGGCACGGACTACATCTAGATTGTGTAGCAGACGTTCCTTCTTCGAAGAAGGATTAGGACACAAAGATGGAACCACAATCTCTTGATTGATATTCCTGTTAGTGACCACCTTAGGTAGGAACCCAGGTTTAGTACGCAGAACTACCTTGTCTGAATGAAAAATCAGATAAGGAGAATCACAATGTAAGGCAGATAACTCAGAGACTCTTCGAGCCGAGGAAATCGCCATTAAAAACAGAACTTTCCAAGATAACAGCTTGATATCAATGGAATGAAGGGGTTCAAACGGAACACCCTGTAAAACATTAAGAACTAAGTTCAAACTCCATGGTGGAGCAACAGTTTTAAACACAGGCTTGATCCTAGCTAAAGCCTGACAAAAAGCTTGAACGTCCGGAACTTCTGACAGACGTTTGTGTAAAAGAATGGACAGAGCTGAAATCTGTCCCTTTAAGGAACTAGCGGATAAACCCTTTTCTAAACCTTCTTGTAGAAAAGACAATATCCTCGGAATCCTAACCTTACTCCATGAGTAACTCTTGGATTCGCACCAATATAAGTATTTGCGCCATATCTTATGGTAAATCTTTCTGGTAACAGGCTTCCTAGCCTGTATTAAGGTATCAATAACTGACTCAGAAAAACCACGTTTTGATAAAATCAAGCGTTCAATTTCCAAGCAGTCAGCTTCAGAGAAATTAGATTTTGATGTTTGAAGGGACCCTGGATCAGAAGGTCCTGTTTCAGAGGTAGAGACCAAGGTGGACAGGATGACATGTCCACTAGATCTGCATACCAAGTCCTGCGTGGCCATGCAGGCGCTATTAGAATCACTGATGCTCTCTCCTGTTTGATTCTGGCAATCAATCGAGGAAGCATCGGGAAGGGTGGAAACACATAAGCCATTCCGAAGGTCCAAGGTGCTGTCAAAGCATCTATCAGAACCGCTCCCGGATCCCTGGATCTGGACCCGTAACGAGGAAGCTTGGCGTTCTGTCGAGACGCCATGAGATCTATCTCTGGTTTGCCCCAACGTCGAAGTATTTGGGCAAAGACCTCCGGATGAAGTTCCCACTCCCCCGGATGAAAAGTCTGATGACTTAGAAAATCCGCCTCCCAGTTCTCCACTCCCGGGATGTGGATTGCTGACAGGTGGCAAGAGTGAGACTCTGCCCAGCGAATTATCTTTGATACTTCCATCATTGCTAGGGAGCTTCTTGTCCCTCCCTGATGGTTGATGTAAGCTACAGTCGTGATGTTGTCCGACTGAAACCTGATGAACCCCCGAGTTGTTAACTGGGGCCAAGCCAGAAGGGCATTGAGAACTGCTCTCAATTCCAGAATGTTTATTGGTAGGAGACTCTCCTCCTGATTCCATTGTCCCTGAGCCTTCAGAGAATTCCAGACAGCGCCCCAACCTAGTAGGCTGGCGTCTGTTGTTACAATTGTCCAGTCCGGCCTGCTGAATGGCATCCCCCTGGACAGATGTGGCCGAGAAAGCCACCATAGAAGAGAATTTCTGGTCTTTTGATCCAGATTCAGAGTAGGGGACAAGTCTGAGTAATCCCCATTCCACTGACTTAGCATGCACAATTGAAGCGGTCTGAGATGTAGGCGTGCAAAGGGTACTATGTCCATTGCCGCTACCATTAAGCCGATCACCTCCATGCATTGAGCTACTGACGGGTGTTGAATGGAATGAAGGACACGGCATGCATTTTGAAGCTTTGTTAACCTGTCTTCTGTCAGGTAAATCTTCATTTCTACAGAATCTATAAGAGTCCCCAAGAAGGGAACTCTTGTGAGTGGAAAGAGAGAACTCTTCTTTTCGTTCACCTTCCATCCATGCGACCTTAGAAATGCCAGTACTAACTCTGTATGAGACTTGGCAGTTTGAAAGCTTGAAGCTTGTATCAGAATGTCGTCTAGGTACGGAGCTACCGAAATTCCTCGCGGTCTTAGTACCGCCAGAAGAGTACCCAGAACCTTCGTGAAGATTCTTGGCGCCGTAGCCAATCCGAATGGAAGAGCTACAAACTGGTAATGCCTGTCTAGGAAGGCAAACCTTAGATACCGGTAATGATCTTTGTGAATCGGTATGTGAAGGTAAGCATCCTTTAAATCCACTGTGGTCATGTACTGACCCTTTTGGATCATGGGTAAGATTGTCCAAATAGTTTCCATTTTGAACGATGGAACTCTTAGGAATTTGTTTAGGATTTTTAAATCCAGGATTGGCCTGAAAGTTCCCTCTTTTTTGGGAACCACAAACAGATTTGAGTAAAACCCTTGTCCTTGTTCTGACCGCGGAACCGGATGGATCACTCCCATTAGTAAGAGATCTTGTACACAGCGTAGAGACGCCTCTTTCTTTATTTGGTTTGTTGACAACCTTGACAGATGAAATCTCCCTTTTGGGGGAGAGGATTCGAAGTCCAGAAGGTATCCCTGAGATATGATCTCTAACGCCCAGGGATCCTGGACATCTCTTGCCCAAGACTGGGCGAAGAGAGAAAGTCTGCCCCCCACTAGATCCGTTCCCGGATCGGGGGCCCTCAATTCATGCCGTCTTAGGGGCAGCAGCAGGTTTCCTGGCCTGCTTGCCCTTGTTCCAGGTCTGGTTAGGTTTCCAGCCTTGTCTGTAGCGAGCAACAGCTCCTTCCTGTTTTGGTGCAGAGGAAGTTGATGCTGCTCCTGCTTTGAAATTCCGAAAGGAACGAAAATTAGACTGTCTAGCCTTAGGTTTGGCTTTGTCTTGAGGCAGGGCATGGCCCTTACCTCCTGTAATGTCAGCGATAATTTCTTTCAACCCGGGCTCGAATAAGGTCTGCCCTTTGAAAGGTATGTTAAGTAATTTAGATTTAGAAGTAACGTCAGCTGACCAGGATTTTAGCCACAGTGCTCTGCGTGCCTGAATGGCGAATCCGGAATTCTTGGCCGTAAGTTTAGTTAAATGTACTACGGCATCCGAAATAAATGAATTAGCTAGCTTAAGTGTCTTAAGCTTGTTTAAAATCTCATCTATAGTTATTGAGTCAAGAGTCTCTTCCAGGGACTCGGACCAAAAAGCGGCCGCGGCCGTGACAGACGCAATACATGCAAGGGGTTGCAATATAAAACCTTGTTGAACAAACATTTTCTTAAGGTAACCCTCTAATTTTTTATCCATTGGATCTGAAAAGGCACAGCTATCCTCCACCGGGATAGTAGTACGCTTAGCCAGAGTAGAAACCGCTCCCTCCACCTTAGGGACCGTCTGCCATAAGTCCCGTGTGGTGGCGTCTATTGGAAACATTTTTCTAAACACAGGAGGGGAGGAAAAGGGTACACCGGGCCTATCCCACTCCTTAGCAATTATTTCTGTAAGCCTCTTAGGTATAGGAAATACGTCAGTACTCGCCGGTACCGCATAGTATCTATCCAGCCTACATAATTTCTCTGGGATTGCAACGGTGTTACAATCATTTAGAGCTGCTAAAACCTCCCCTAACAGTACACGGAGGTTTTCGAGTTTAAACTTAAAATTAGAAATGTCTGAATCCATTCTATTGGGATCAGAACCGTCACCTGCTGATTGAAGCTCTCCGTCCTCATGTTCAGCATACTGTGATGCAGTATCAGACATGGCCCTATTATCAACAGCGCACTCTGTTCTCACCCCAGAGTGATCACGCTTACCTCTTAGTTCTGGTAATTTAGCCAAAACTTCAGTCATAACATTAGCCATATCCTGTAATGTGATTTGTAATGGCCGCCCTGATGTATTCGGCGCTACAATATCATGCACCTCCCGAGCGGGAGATGCAGGTACTGACACGTGAGGCGAGTTAGTCGGCATAACTCTCCCCTCGTTGTTTGGTGAAATATGTTCAATTTGTACAGATTGACTTTTATTTAAAGTAGCATCAATGCAATTAGTACATAAATTTCTATTGGGCTCCACTTTGGCTTTAGCACATATAGCACAGAGATATTCCTCTGAGTCAGACATGTTTAACACACTAGCAATTAAACTAGCAACTTGGAAATACTTTTCAAAGTAATTTACAATAATATGAAAACGTACTGTGCCTTTAAGAAGCACAGAAAAAGGTTATGACAGTTGAGAACAAACTATAACATCAATCTTTTACGGTAAATACACAATTTTAACAAAGGATTGCCCCCATTAGCAATGGATAACTAACCCTGATAGCAGAAAAAAAAAAAAAGTACAGAAATAAACGTTTTTTATCACAGTCAGCTACAACCTCACAGCTCTGCTGTGAGTGATTACCTCCCTCAAAATAAGTTTTGAAGACCCCTGAGCTCTGTAGAGACGAACCGGATCATGCAGGGAAGACAAGAGACTTCTGACTGAATTTTTTGATGCGTAGCAAAAGCGCCAAAATAAGCCCCTCCCCCTCACACACAACAGTGAGGGAGATCAGTAAACTGTCTTAAATAAAATAAAACGACTGCAAAGTGGAAAAAAACAGTGCCCAAAACATTTTTTCACCCAGTACCTCAGAAAATTAAACAATTTAACATGCCAGCAAAAACGTTTAACATCAAATAAATGAAATGACATTAGAAAGCCTGTTGCTAGTCACTGCCAATTAGGCTAAAGTCTTATGCATACAGTATTATCCCAGTGAAGTGCCATTCCCCAGAATACTGAAGTGTAAAATATACATACATGACAGCCTGATACCAGTTGCTACTACTGCATTTAAGGCTGTTAGATTACATTAAATCGGTATGGCAGAATTTTCTCAGTCAAATTCCATTGTCAGAAAATAATATGCTGCTACATACCTCTTTGCAGATTAACCTGCCCGCTGTCCCCTGATCTGAAGTTTACCTCTCCTCAGATGGCCGAGAACAGCAATATGATCTTAACTACGCCGGCTAAAATCATACAAAAAACTCAGGTAGATTCTTCTTCAAACTCTACCAGAGAAGGAACAACACACTCCGGTGCTGTTATAAAATAACAAACTTTTGATTGAAGGTATAAAACTAAGTATAATCACCACAGTCCTTTCACACATCCTATCTATTAGTTGGGTGCAAGAGAATGACTGGGTGTGACGTAGAGGGGAGGAGCTATATAGCAGCTCTGCTGGGTGAATCCTCTTGCACTTCCTGTTGGGGAGGAGTTAATATCCCAGAAGTAATGATGACCCGTGGACTGACCACACTTAACAGGAGAAAGAGCATACATCTTGACCCACAACCATGAACTACCTCTAGCCAACCTCAGCAAGAGGTAAACTTATCTGTTAGATCCTGTAACCCTGACTCAGCAAAATTCTTCACAGAAAAATGAAAAAATGTATCAAACATAGCAGAATCCTTTGTGTACATGATTTTTACAGTGTTCTAATAAGCACAATTTATGACAAATGTGCAATTAAAGGGACACTGAAACTAATTTTTTTTCCCATGATTCAGATAGAGCATGTAATTATGGGCAACTTTCTAATTTACTCCTATTATCAAATGTTCTTCATTCTCTTGGTATCATTATTTGAAAAGCAAGCATGTAAGTTTAAAAGCTGGCACATTTTTGGTGAACAACCTGGGTTGTCCTTGCTGATTGGTGGATAAATTCACCCACCAATAAACAAGTGCTTCAAGAACAAAGGCAACGGCTGCACATCAGGGCCAAAATTCACACAAAGGTTTATTATAGAGATAAGACCCAGACAGACATGGACAAATAGAATAGTCTGACGTGTGGCCCTGTCTGCATCGGCCAGCGGTGAAGCCGATCATTGGTGGGTGGGAGCAATTGCAGGGAGGCGGGTGGGCAGCCCATCGCTGGTGAACTTACGTCCAGCTGCGTGGAAACACTTGCCGGTGCGCGCAGGAGCACGCACGGTGGGTGGGGGCATGGGCGTGCGCGCCCGCGATCTGCACATATGTGCATGAAAATGTAATGGGAGTGGGTGGTGGGAGAGGGAGAGAGAGGGGGGAAATAATGTTAGGAAAGGGATCTGGGAGGGGGGTCGGGTATTGGGGGGGGCAGGTACACTACAGAAAAAAAATGTTGATAAAAGAATTGGGCACAATTTATTGAAAAGCCGGTACTGGCAGACAGCTTCCAGTACCCAAAATGGCAGGAAATAGTGAGAGGGGGAGGGTTAGAGAGCTCTTTGGGGGGGGGATCAGGGAGGTTGGGTGCCAAGGGGGATCCTACACAGCAGAATGTATTTAAAAAAATAAATAGAAAAAGCCTTTTATTTTAGTACTGGCAGACTTTCTGCCAGTACTTAAGATGGCGGGGACAATTGTGGTGTGGGGGGAGGGAAAAGAGCTGTTTGGGAGGGATCAGGGGGTGGGATGTGTCAGGTGGGAGACTGATCTCTACACGAAAGCTAAAATTAACTCCACAAGCTCCCTAATTAACCCCTTCACTGCTGGGCATAATACACGTGTGGTACGCAGCGGCATTTAGCAGCCTTCTAATTACCAAAAAGCAAAGCCAAAGCTATATGTCTGCTATTTTATAGGGAATAGGGATCCCAGAGAAGCATTTACAATCATTTGTGCCATGATTGCGCAAGCTGTTTGTAAATAATTTCAGTGAGAAACCTAAAATTGTGAAAAAGTTAACGTTTTTTTTTTATTTAATCACATTTGGTGGTGAAATGGTGGCATGAAATATACCTAAATGGGCCTAGATCAATACTTTGGGTTGTCTACTACACTACAGCTAAAATTAACCCTACAAGCTCCCTAATTAACCCCTTCACTGCTGGGCATAATAAATGTGTGGTGTGCAGCGGAATTTAGCAGCCTTCTAATTACCAAAAAGCAACGCCAAATCAATATATGTCTGCTATTTCTGAACAAAGGGGATCCCAGAGAAGCATTTACAACCATTTGTGCCATAATTACACAAGCTGTTTGTAAATAATTTCAGTGAGAAACCTACATTTTTTGGAAAAGTTTGTGAAAAAATTAACTATTTTTTTTTATTTGATCGCATTTGGCGGTGAAATGGAGGCATGAAATATACCAAATGGGCCTAGATCAATACTTTGGGTTGTCTGCTAAAAAAATATATACATTTGAAGGGTTATTCAGGGATTCCTGACAGATATCAGTGTTCCAATGTAACTATCGCTAATTTTGAAAAAAGTGGTTTGGAAATAGCAAAGTGCTACTTGTATTTATTGCCCTATAACTTGCAAAAAAAGCAAAGAACATGTAAACATTGGGTATTTCTAAACTCAGGACAAAATTTAGAAACTATTTAGCATGGGTGTTTTTTGGTGGTTGTAGATGTGTAACAGATTTTGGGGGTTAGAAAAAGTGTGGTTTTTTTCCATTTTTTCATCATATTTTATATTTTTTTTTATAGTAAATTATAAGATATGATATAATGATGGTATCTTTAGAAAGTCCATTTAATGGTGAGAAAAACAATATATAATATGTGTGGGTACAGTAAATGAGTAAGAGGAAAATTACAGCTAAACACCGCAGAAATGTAAAAATAGCCCTGGCCCTTAAGGGAAGGAAATTGAAAATAGGCCTTGTCCTTAAGGGGTTAAACAAGAATTTGCTTATTGGTAAAACATTATTTGCATATTTTTCTAAGTTATCATATAAAGTAACGATATAGTTACTCTTAAAAAGGAAACCAAGATTTTCTGGCTGGAGACCTTTATGGTATATTTGATAAATGGGACGAACGAGGTTTAATTAATATTAGTAGATTTGTGATTTTTTTTTTTACTAAAAGCTGTTTACCTTTGATGAGATCCCAATATAATATCTTTGAAACCAAGAAACTACCACACTGACAGGTGTGTCAATATATTAATACAATTCTTAGGGAGTTTAAAGGGACAGTCAACACCAGAATTTTTGTTGTTTTAAAAGATAGATAATCCCTTAATTACCAATTCCCCAGTCTTGCATAACCAACACAGTTATAATTATACACGTTTTACCGCTGTAATTACCTTGTATTTAAAACTCAGCAGACTGCCCCCTTATTTCAGTTCTTTTGACAGACTTGCATTTTAGCCAATCAGAGCTGTCTACATGGTAAATTCATGTGCATGAGCTCAATGTTATCTATATGAAACACGTGAACTAATGCCCTCTAGTGGTGAAAAACTATCAAAATGCATTTAGATTAGAGGCGGCCTTCAAGGCCTAAGAAATTAACATATGAACCTCCTAGGTTTAGCTTTCAACTAAGAATACCAAGAGAACAAAGCAAAATTGGTGATAAAAGTAAATAGGAAAGTTGTTTAAAATTGCATGTCCTATTTGAAACACGAAAGTTTTTTTTGGACTTGACTTTCCCTTTAATGTACATATCATGGAAATTTTAATATCCAGAAAATTTTTAGAACTCTCAGGGTTTTGAACCAATAGATATTAAACCTATTAGTAAAAGTCTAGTTACTATTAAAGGGATACTAAACCTATTTTTTTTCCTTTCATGATTCAGATAGAACATGCAATTTTAAGCAACTTTCTAATTTACTCCTTATATCAAATTTTATTCGTTCTATTGCTATCTTTATTTGAAAAAATAAGGAATCTAAGCTAAGAAGCCAGACAATTTTTGGTTCAGACCCTGGACAGCACTTGTTTATTGGTGCTGTCCAATTAGCAAGGACAACTCAGGTTGTGAACCAAAAATAGGCCGGCTTCTAAACTTATATTCTTGCTTTTCAATTAAAGATAGAAAGCAAATGAAGAAAAATTGATAATAGGAGTAAATTAGAAAGTTGCTTAAAATTGCATGCTCTACCTGAATCATGAAAGAAAAAAATTTGAGTTCAGTGTCCAATATTGAAATTTTGTTTTTTTTTTTCTTCTTACCATAAGATAGGAGCGCCAAAGGAGACAAGGCCAAAGGTTAAGGGAATAGATGGTATAATGTAGTCAGAATTAGGATTAGAATTAGGATTAGAATTAATCCTCTATGATGGTGGACCACAAAGGTTGTGTTAGTCCTACCTAATGTCTTAGTAAATTCGTTAAAAACGTGAAGTCCAAGCGTTTGGCGCTTTGGATTGGGGGTTAGGGTCACATGTACTGTGAAGGCATATATAGGTGCAGGTCAATTTATATTACAGTGGAGAATTGCTATATATGGGAATACTAAATGACACAGAACATACGTCTTCCAAATAAAATATCACAGTTTAATACAATTTCATACAATTCGATACAAGTTACACAAGAAAATATGGATCCATAACAGTGTTAAAAAGGTTTAAAAACAATATGGCGGTAAAATCCTAAAATTCTTAAACAATTAGAAATGGGTGAAGTCTATCTAACAAGATCTCCACGTATGTGAGGGGGAGGGCAAAAAAAGGAACAGCTGTACAGCATATATTAAATATTCTAATAGAATAACAATATAAATATGGCGGTGAAAAAATAATAATGATGATAATACACAAATGAACAAATATGTAGTTAGAAGAAATGTGATCTCTAGACAGACGTGAAGGCAGTCCAAATTAGTGTAAAAGTGGTTCAATCCGTGAAAGAACACAAAAAAGTTCAATGGTTATTTATAATAAAATTCACAAAAAAGTTTTCCAAAGTGTATAATCCTTTTTGAAAAAAACGTGATGTCTCAAAAAGATGATAGAAAAATATCCAAAATATAAAAACATATAAATGTGACTGGTGTGTGCACAAACTAGTGAACGTGATCACTGAAAAACCAAAAATTGTTTAAACTTCAAAAAGCCTGTGGTTCTTGGTAGAGTGCACAAAAATATAAAAATCAAAAATGTAATGCAAAAATTAGAACAAAAAATTAGAAAAAATATATAGAAAAGAACTTGGGGAATCCTCAAAACCTGTAAACAAAAGATAACAACATAGTGTGATATTGTTATAAATAAGCAATAGTTAAAAGGGATAATGCTCACCATATACTTGTCAACGCGTTTCGGCCTGCAGTAGAGGCCTTTCTCAAGACCTTTCTCAGTCTTGAGAAAGGCCTCTACTGCAGGCCGAAACGCGTTGAAAAGTATATGGTGAGCATTATCCCTTTTAACTATTGCTTATTTATAACAATATCACACTATTTTATAAAATTGTATTCTCTGATTCATGAAAGAAAATGTTTGGGTTTCATGTCCCTTCAATGTATAACTTAAAAATGTATAACTTAAAAAATATTGTACGTATCTTTCTTCTCTAAAAATACACAAAACATTATTTGAATATTTCATGTTTGCACTGAATAAATAATTTTATTTTAACACCTGAGTGTTCCTTAATTTTTATAGAAAAACAGAATTTATGTTTACCTGATAAATTTCTTTCTCCAACGGTGTGTCCGGTCCACGGCGTCATCCTTACTTGTGGGATATTCTCTTCCCCAACAGGAAATGGCAAAGAGCCCAGCAAAGCTGGTCACATGATCCCTCCTAGGCTCCGCCTACCCCAGTCATTCGACCGACGTTAAGGAGGAATATTTGCATAGGAGAAACCATATGGTACCGTGGTGACTGTAGTTAAAGAAAATAAAATATCAGACCTGATTAAAAAAACCAGGGCGGGCCGTGGACCGGACACACCGTTGGAGAAAGAAATTTATCAGGTAAACATAAATTCTGTTTTCTCCAACATAGGTGTGTCCGGTCCACGGCGTCATCCTTACTTGTGGGAACCAATACCAAAGCTTTAGGACACGGATGAAGGGAGGGAGCAAATCAGGTCACCTAAATGGAAGGCACCACGGCTTGCAAAACCTTTCTCCCAAAAATAGCCTCAGAAGAAGCAAAAGTATCAAACTTGTAAAATTTGGTAAAAGTGTGCAGTGAAGACCAAGTCGCTGCCCTACATATCTGATCAACAGAAGCCTCGTTCTTGAAGGCCCATGTGGAAGCCACAGCCCTAGTGGAATGAGCTGTGATTCTTTCGGGAGGCTGCCTTCCGGCAGTCTCGTAAGCCAATCTGATGATGCTTTTAATCCAAAAAGAGAGAGAGGTAGAAGTTGCTTTTTGACCTCTCCTTTTACCTGAATAAACAACAAACAAGGAAGATGTTTGTCTAAAATCCTTTGTAGCATCTAAATAGAATTTTAGAGCGCGAACAACATCCAAATTGTGCAACAAACGTTCCTTCTTTGAAACTGGTTTTGGACACAGAGAAGGTACGATAATCTCCTGGTTAATGTTTTTGTTAGAAACAACTTTTGGAAGAAAACCAGGTTTAGTACGTAAAACCACCTTATCTGCATGGAACACCAGATAAGGAGGAGAACACTGCAGAGCAGATAATTCTGAGACTCTTCTAGCAGAAGAAATCGCAACTAAAAACAAAACTTTCCAAGATAATAACTTAATATCAACGGAATGTAAGGGTTCAAACGGAACCCCCTGAAGAACTGAAAGAACTAAATTGAGACTCCAAGGAGGAGTCAAAGGTTTGTAAACAGGCTTGATTCTAACCAGAGCCTGAACAAAGGCTTGAACATCTGGCACAGCTGCCAGCTTTTTTTGAAGTAATACCGACAAGGCAGAAATCTGTCCCTTCAGGGAACTTGCAGATAATCCTTTTTCCAATCCTTCTTGAAGGAAGGATAGAATCCTAGGAATCTTAACCTTGTCCCAAGGGAATCCTTTAGATTCACACCAACAGATATATTTTTTCCAAATTTTGTGGTAAATCTTTCTAGTCACAGGCTTTCTGGCCTGAACAAGAGTATCGATAACAGAATCTGAGAATCCTCGCTTCGATAAAATCAAGCGTTCAATCTCCAAGCAGTCAGCTGGAGTGAAACCAGATTCGGATGTTCGAACGGACCCTGAACAAGAAGGTCTCGTCTCAAAGGTAGCTTCCAAGGTGGAGCCGATGACATATTCACCAGATCTGCATACCAAGTCCTGCGTGGCCACGCAGGAGCTATCAAGATCACCGACGCCCTCTCCTGCTTGATCCTGGCTATCAGCCTGGGGATGAGAGGAAATGGCGGGAACACATAAGCTAGTTTGAAGGTCCAAGGTGCTACTAGTGCATCCACTAGAGCCGCCTTGGGATCCCTGGATCTGGCCCCGTAGCAAGGAACTTTGAAGTTCTGACGAGAGGCCATCAGATCCATGTCTGGAATGCCCCACAGGTGAGTGACTTGGGCAAAGATTTCCGGATGGAGTTCCCACTCCCCCGGATGCAATGTCTGCCGACTCAGAAAATCCGCTTCCCAATTTTCCACTCCTGGGATGTGGATAGCAGACAGGTGGCAGGAGTGAGACTCCGCCCAAAGAATTATTTTGGTTACTTCTTCCATCGCTAGGGAACTCCTTGTTCCCCCCTGATGGTTGATGTACGCAACAGTCGTCATGTTGTCTGATTGAAACCGTATGAACCTGGTCCTCGCAAGCTGGGGCCAGGCCTGGAGAGCATTGAATATCGCTCTCAGTTCCAGAATATTTATCGGTAGAAGAGATTCTTCCCGAGACCAAAGACCCTGAGCTTTCAGGGATCCCCAGACCGCGCCCCAGCCTATCAGACTGGCGTCGGTCGTGACAATGACCCACTCTGGTCTGTGGAACATCATCCCTTGAGACAGATTGTCCAGGGACAGCCACCAACGGAGTGAGTCTCTGGTCTTCTGATTTACTTGTATCTTCGGAGACAAGTCTGTATAGTCCCCATTCCACTGACTGAGCATGCACAGTTGTAATGGTCTTAGATGAATGCGCGCAAAAGGAACTATGTCCATCGCCGCCACCATCAACCCGATCACTTCCATGCACTGAGCTATGGAAGGAAGAGGAACGGAATGAAGTATCCGACAAGAGTCCAGAAGCTTTGTTTTTCTGGCCTCTGTTAGAAAGATCCTCATTTCTAAGGAGTCTATAATTGTTCCCAAGAAGGGAACCCTTGTTGACGGGGATAGAGAACTCTTTTCCACGTTCACTTTCCAGCCGTGAGATCTGAGAAAGGCCAGGACAATGTCCGTGTGAGCCTTTGCTTGAGGAAGGGACGACGCTTGAATCAGAAAGTCGTCCAGGTAAGGTACTACTGCAATGCCCCTTGGTCTTAGCACCGCTAGAAGGGACCCTAGTACCTTTGTGAAAATCCTTGGAGCAGTGGCTAATCCGAAAGGAAGCGCCACGAACTGGTAATGTTTGTCCAGGAATGCAAACCTTAGGAACCGATGATGTTCCTTGTGGATAGGAATATGTAGATACGCATCCTTTAAATCCACCGTGGTCATGAATTGACCTTCCTGGATGGAAGGAAGGATAGTTCGAATGGTTTCCATCTTGAACGATGGGACCTTGAGAAATTTGTTTAAGATCTTGAGATCTAGGATTGGTCTGAACGTTCCCTCTTTTTTGGGAACTATGAACAGATTGGAGTAGAACCCCATCCCCTGTTCTCTTAATGGAACAGGATGAATCACTCCCATTTTTAACAGGTCTTCTACACAATGTAAGAACGCCTGTCTTTTTATGTGGTCTGAAGACAACTGCGACCTGTGGAACCTCCCCCTTGGGGGAAGTCCCTTGAATTCCAGAAGATAACCCTGGGAGACTATTTCTAGCGCCCAAGGATCCAGAACATCTCTTGCCCAAGCCTGAGCGAAGAGAGAGAGTCTGCCCCCCACCAGATCCGGTCCCGGAACGGGGGCCAATATTTCATGCTGTCTTGGTAGCAGTGGCAGGTTTCTTGGCCTGCTTTCCCTTGTTCCAGCCTTGCATTGGTCTCCAAGCTGGCTTGGCCTGAGAAGTATTACCCTCTTGCTTAGAGGACGTAGCACCTTGGGCTGGTCCGTTTTTACGAAAGGGACGAAAATTAGGTCTATTTTTTGCCTTGAAAGGCCGATCCTGAGGAAGGGCGTGGCCCTTACCCCCAGTGATATCAGAGATAATCTCTTTCAAGTCAGGACCAAACAACGTTTTCCCCTTGAAAGGAATGTTTAGTAGCTTGTTCTTGGAAGACGCATCAGCCGACCAAGATTTCAACCAAAGCGCTCTGCGCGCCACAATAGCAAACCCAGAGTTCTTAGCCGCTAACTTAGCCAATTGCAAAGAGGCGTCTAGAGTGAAAGAATTAGCCAATTTGAGAGCATTGATTCTGTCCATAATCTCCTCATAAGGAGGAGAGTCACTATCGAGCACCTTAAGCAGTTCATCAAACCAGAAATATGCGGCAGTAGTGACAGGGACAATGCATGAAATGGGTTGTAGAAGGTAACCCTGCTGAACAAACATCTTTTTAAGCAAACCTTCTAATTTTTTATCCATAGGATCTTTGAAAGCACAACTATCCTCTATGGGAATAGTGGTGCGTTTGTTTAAAGTAGAAACCGCTCCCTCGACCTTGGGGACTGACTGCCATAAGTCCTTTCTGGGGTCGACCATAGGAAACAATTTTTTAAATATGGGGGGAGGGACGAAAGGAATACCGGGCCTTTCCCATTCTTTATTAACAATGTCCGCCACCCGCTTGGGTATAGGAAAAGCTTCTGGGAGCCCCGGCACCTCTAGGAACTTGTCCATTTTACATAGTTTCTCTGGGATGACTAAATTTTCACAATCATCCAGAGTGGATAATACCTCCTTAAGCAAAATGCGGAGATGTTCCAATTTAAATTTAAATGTAATCACATCAGATTCAGCCTGCTGAGAAATGTTCCCTAAATCAGTAATTTCTCCCTCAGACAAAACCTCCCTGGCCCCCTCAGATTGGGTTAGGGGCCCTTCAGAGATATTAATATCAGCGTCGTCATGCTCTTCAGTAACTAAAACAGAGCAGCCACGCTTACGCTGACAAGGGTTCATTTTGGCAAAAATGTTTTTGACAGAATTATCCATTACAGCCGTTAATTGTTGCATAGTAAGGAGTATTGGCGCGCTAGATGTACTAGGGGCCTCCTGAGTGGGCAAGACTCGTGTAGACGAAGGAGGGAATGATGCAGTACCATGCTTACTCCCCTCACTTGAGGAATCATCTTGGGCATCATTGTCATTATCACATAAATCACATTTATTTAAATGAATAGGAATCCTGGCTTCCCCACATTCAGAACACAGTCTATCTGGTAGTTCAGACATGTTAAACAGGCATAAACTTGAACAGAAAGTACAAAAAACGTTTTAAAATAAAACCGTTACTGTCTCTTTAAATTTTAAACTGAACACACTTTATTACTGCAATTGCGGAAAAACATGAAGGAATTGTTCAAAATTCACCAAATTTTCACCACAGCGTCTTAAAGCTTTGAAAATATTGCACACCAATTTTGGAAGCTTTAACCCTTAAAATAACGGAACCGGAGCCGTTTTAAGCTTTAAACCCCTTTACAGTCCCTGGTATCTGCTTTGCTGAGACCCAACCAAACCCAAAGGGGAATACGATACCAAATGACGCCTTCAGAAGTCTTTTATAAGTATCAGAGCTCCTCTCACATGCGACTGCATGCCATGCCTCTCAAAAACAAGTGCGCAACACCGGCGCGAAAATGAGACTCTGCCTATGCTTTGGGAAAGCCCCTAAAGAATAAGGTGTCTAAAACAGTGCCTGCCGATATTATTATATCAAAATACCCATATAAAATGATTCCTCAAGGCTAAATATGTGTTAATAATCAATCGATTTAGCCCAGAAAAAGTCTACAGTTTAAATAAGCCCTTGTGAAGCCCTTATTTACAATCGTAATAAACATGGCTTACCGGATCCCATAGGGAAAATGACAGCTTCCAGCATTACATCGTCTTGTTAGAATGTGTCATACCTCAAGCAGTAAGAGACTGCACACTGTTCCCCCAACTGAAGTTAATTGCTCTCAACAGTCCTGTGTGGAACAGCCATGGATTTTAGTTACGGTTGCTAAAATCATTTTCCTCATACAAACAGAATTCTTCATCTCTTTTCTGTTTCTGAGTAAATAGTACGTACCAGCACTATTTGAAAATAACAAACTCTTGATTGAATAATGAAAAACTACAGTTAAACACTAAAAAACTCTAAGCCATCTCCGTGGAGATGTTGCCTGTACAACGGCAAAGAGAATGACTGGGGTAGGCGGAGCCTAGGAGGGATCATGTGACCAGCTTTGCTGGGCTCTTTGCCATTTCCTGTTGGGGAAGAGAATATCCCACAAGTAAGGATGACGCCGTGGACCGGACACACCTATGTTGGAGAAATAATATTATTATTATTATCATTTATTTGTATAGCGCCGCCAAATTCCATAGCGCTGGGTACAATAATAGGGGTACACAATGACAAAGATTTGTGATAAAATACAAAACATAACAAATCTAAACTAATCTAGTACAGGAGGAAGAGGGCCCTGCTCCAGAGAGCTCACAGTCTATAGGTTTAGGGTGCAGAGACATAAGGTTGGGGTAGCTTGTTACATTGGTTGTATTTGCAGCAGCGAGTCAGGCAGTTTATGTATTAGTTTGGTTCGGATGAGGGATGGAGGAGAGATGGTAAGCCTTTCTGAATAGGTGAGTTTTCAAGGAGCGTCTGAAGCTATATAAGGTTGAAGACAGTCTTATGGAGTGGGGTAGAGAGTTCCAGAGGACAGGAGCAGCACATGCAAAGTACTGGAAGCGGGAGTGGGACGTAGAGATAACAGGAGCATAGAGACGTAGGTCAGAGGTTGATCGAAGAGGACGAGATGGGGAATATTTCACGATGAGAGAGGGAGTTAGACTGTTGAGTGCTTTGTAAGTTAGGGTTAATACTTTAAATTGTAATTCTGGAGTGTATGGGGAGCCAGTGTAGAGACTGGCAGAGCGGAGCAGCTGATGTAGATCGGCGACTTAGGTGGATGAGTCTAGCAGAAGCATTCATAATAGATTGGAGGGAGGAGGGTCGGTGTTTTGGAAGGCCATGTAGGAGTAGATTGCAATAATCAATGTGTGACAAAATGATGGAATGAATAAGTATTTTTTTGTTTTTTGAGTAAGGAAGGGAGGAATTCTGGAAATGTTGCGTAGGTGTGAACAGCAGGATTTGGTAAGCACTTGTATATGTGGGTTTAATGTGAGTTCTGAGTCTAGTGTGACCCCAAGACAGCGGACCTGGGGTGAGGTGTTGAGAATAGAGTCTCCAACCGTCAGAGAAATGTCAGGTGTTGGATGTCTCGAAGAGGGGGGGATAAGAAGCAGCTCAGTTTTGGACAGATTGAGTTGGAGGTAGTGTGTAGACATCCAAGAGGAAATTGCAGAGAGGAAGTCAGAAATCTGGTTGAGTAATCAGGGAGAAATATCAGGAGAGGAAAGATAGATTTGGGTATCATCAGCATATAAGTGGTATTGGAATCCAATGGAGGCTATAAGTTTTCCAAGGCATGATGTATAGAGAGAGAAAAGCAAGGGGTCCAAGACAGAGCCTGAGAGAGGCATAGGATCACAAGATATGTTGTTAAAGGAAACTAAAAATGAGCGGTTTGACAGATATGATGCAAACCAGGAGAGGGCTGTGTCTCGGATGCCAAATGAATGTAGTATTTTTAGGAGGAGAGGATGGTCAACTGTGTCAAAAGCTGTGGACAGGTCAAGAAGAATTAGTAAGACGTAATGGCCTTTTGCTTTAGCTGATAACAGATCATTTGTCAGTTAAGCAAGAGCGGTTTCTGTTGAGTGTTTAGGGCGTAAACCAGATTGTAGTGGATCAAGTAAGGAGTTAGTTGTGAGAAATTGAGTTAGCCGATTATAGACTAGTCGTTCCAATAATTTTGAAGCAAAGGGAAGTAAGGAGACCAGTCGATAGTTAGAAGGTGTGAAACGCTGTTTTAGGATTGGTACGATTGACGAATGCTTGAATGTGTCAGGAAATGTGCCAGCGGTGAGAGATTGGTTAAAGAGATGAGTTAGGGTAGGGGTTAGTGAAGCAGAGAGAGAGGGAATAAGTATTGAAGGAATAGGGTCAAGTGGGCAGGTTGTGAGGAGTGCAGATACTTCTTCCTCTGTTACAGGAGGGAAGTAGCATAGATTTTTGTTAATAGAAGGGGTGGGTAGGATTGCTGGGTTTGAGGGGTGTGATGTGCAGATCTCTTTTCTAATGGTGTCAATTTTATTTTGAAGTGATCAGCAAAAATTTGAGCAGTGAGGTTGGTAGTGGGTGGGGGGGCAGGCGGACGTAGAAGGGAGTTAAAGGTTGAGAACAGCTTTCTGGGGTTGGATGCGTGAGATGACACAAGGGCTGAGCACAGAGTTGTAGGACTTAAGTGTGAATTTATAATGCTGGAAATCAGCACAGGTGCGTGATTTCCTCCACTGCCGTTCAGCAGCCTGTGAGCATCGTTGAAGATAGCTGGTCTGTGATTGATGTATGTCGAAGAGTGGAGGGTGCAGCTTTGTAAAGTGTTGATTTTAGTACCAAATTATACTGTAGAGTCACAAGGTTTGGGCAAGAGAGGGATGAAATGTCAGAGAGCAGAGGACTCAGTTGAGTGGAAAGTCTGTGAGATCCAAGTCATTCTAAATTCCTGTAAGGTAGCAGTAGCAGTTTTTTGGGGGCTTGCAAAGATGTAGCAGGTAGAGTAAGAGAGAAAGTTAGTAGATGGTGGTCAGAGAGCGTAAAGGGGAAGTTAAGGAAGTTGGAAATGACACAGAGATTAGTGAAGACCAGGTCTATAGAGTTGCCTTCACAGTGTGTTGGAGATGTTGTCCACTGGGACAGGCCAAAAGAGGTGGTAAGGGATAGAAGTTTAGACGCAGCAGGCATGTTGGGATTATCAAGGGGTATGTTGAAGTCCCCTAAGATGAGAGAAGGGACATTACAAGAGTGAAAATGTGGAAGCCAGGCTTCAAAGTGGTCCAGAAATTGTGATGCTGGGCCAGGGGGCCGATAGATAACTGCAACACGAAGAGCTATAGGGGAGAAAAGGCAGATGCTGTGAACTTCAAAAGATGAGAAGGAAAGAGAGGGGGGTGAAGGAATGCAGTGAAAGGTACTGTGCGGGGACAGGATAATTCTTCCTCCTCCTCCTTGTTTGTCTCCAGGCCTGTGTGACTGAAGTGCAGGCTGCCATAGGACAGAGAGGTTACTGCAGTTGTATTAGAGGAGGAAAGCCAAGTGTCAGTGAGGGTTAACAGGTTAAGTGAACGTGAAATAAATAGGTTGTAAATAGATGTAAGCTTATTGCATACTGAGGGTGCATTCCAAAGGGCACACGAGAATTGGGGTGTACTAATAGAGGTGCAGTTAATGAGGTTTAGAGGGTTATGTGGGCAAGGTGTATGAGGTGTCATTTGGGGTAGTGGTCTGAGGGAAGCAGAGGGTGGACCTGGTTTAGGCGAGACATCCCCAGCTGCATGAAGAAGAAAGATGGTGAGCAAAATGAGATGAGAGTGTGTCTTATGTGATTGTTTAAGTTTAGGATCAGTGAAGCATGGCTGGCTGAGGGATGTGAGATAGGAATAGAGTTCATGTGTGTTGTAGAGAGGGGAAGGTAGAAGAGAAGGAGAAATATCAATGTTCTGAGTGCTGTTTGTGAAAGGAAGAGCTGTGACTTTAAGGAGGAAATGGTTAAAAAAGATATTAGAAAGTGTAGCATGTTTGCATGTAATTTGGTAAATTTGAAAAGTACTTATCTCTCTTGTCCACTCCTTTGTCTAACTCCATTGTTATAACTCTCTCTACACTTATGAACTAGCACACTTAGAAAACTACGCACATGCAATGCTGCACTGATCTAACAAGCTAAGCTTGATTGTAACAAGCTGGGGATATTCAATTTAAAGGTAATAACAGTCACATGCTTCTAATTAGCAAAGGTCATAAATTAGAGCAGGACCAAACAAGGCATAAGCAAACATTGCAGATGGCACCTTTCTTATCAAACTGGAAGACAGAAAATAAAGGTAATAGAGACATACCAGAGATAAAGATGTGTAGGGAAATATGCAGTTAAATATGTGAAGCAGGGTTAAAATATGCATTTTATAAAGACTGCTCTGTTCATCAAATGGCAAAATGACTATTATTTTATCTATCATACTGAACACTAGATACTGAAGCCATCACATTTTTTAACAAAACATCAGCACACATCATGCACTAGAATAGAGATTTTTTTTCCCCTTTTCAAAATAGAAATGTCCAGATAAAGTGTCACTTATATGTGTGCTCCCTGCATGACAAGTTCACTTTGTCCTGGGACCTGCTGATTCCTTATCCTCTGCTGACAGATGTAAACTTCACAAATCCATGGCATGAAACAGAGAACTTAAAGGGACAGTCTACACCAGAAATGTTATTGTTTAAAAAGATATATAATCCCTTTATTACCCATTCCCTAGTTTTGCATAACCAACAAAGTTATATAAATATACTTTTTACCTCTGTGATTACATTGTATCTAAGCCTCTGCAAACTGCCCCCTTATTGCAGTCCTTTTGACAGACATCCATGTTAGCCAATCAGAGCTGGCTCACTGGATCTCCACGTGCGTGAGCACAGTGTTATCTATATGACAAACGTGAACTAATACCCTCTAGTGGTGAAAAACTGCTTTATTTGTATACTGTCACTAAACACCGCCACTATACTAAACTGTTTAACCATTATCCCGCCGCTCCCGGACCCTGCCACAACTAAATAAAGTTATTAACCCCTAAACCGCCAGCCCCCCACATCACCATAAACTAAATTAACCTATTAACCCCTAAACCAAACAACCCGCTAACTTTATATTAAATATTAACTCATCTCTATCTTATAATACATTTAAACTTAACTTTAGATTTAAATTAAACTATATTAAACAAATAATTAACCTACCCTAACTATTATACTACAATTACATTAAACTATATTAAACTAATATAATTAATCTACCCTAACTATTATACTACAATTACATTAAACTATATTAAAATAATAATTAATCTACCCTAACTATTATACTAAATTACATTAAACTATATTAAACTAATAATTAATCTACCCTATTATACTAAATTACATTAAACTATATTAAACTAATAATTAATATACCCTAACTGTTCTAATAAAACTACATTAAACTACAAATTAAATTAACTATATTATATATTTAAACACCTAACCATACTCAAATAATTTAAATCTACAATAAAAAATTACAAAGTTACAAAAAAACTAACAACTAAGTTCTAAAAAATAACAAACACTAAGTTACAAAAACAAAACAAAACACTGTTACACAAAATAAAAAAGAAATTATCAAAGATTTAAACTAATTACACCTAATCTAAGAGCCCTGTGAAAATAAAAAAGCCCCCCCAAAATAAAAAAACCCTAGCCCACAATAAACTACAAATAGCCCTTAAAAGGGCCTTTTGCGGGGCATTGCCCCAAAGAAATCAGCTATTTTACCTGTAAATAAAAAATACAAATACACCCCCAACAGTAAAACCCACCACTCACACAACCAACCCCCCCAAATAAAACCTAACTAAAAAAACCTAAGCTCCCCATTCCCCTGAAAAGGGCATTTGGATGGGCATTGCCCTTAAAAGGGCATTTAGCTCTATTGCAGCCCAAACCTCTAATCTAAAAATAAAACCCACCCAATACACCATTAAAAAATCCTAACACTAACCCCTGAAGATTCACTTACAGTTTTGAAGATCAGACATCCATCCTCCAAGAAGCCGGGAGAAGTCCTCATCGAAGCCGGCAGAAGTCTTCATCCAAGCGGCTGAAGTCTTCATCCAAGCCTGCAGAAGTCTTCACCCAGATGGCATCTTCTATCTTCATCCATCAGGCGAGGAGCGGGTCCATCTTCAAGACGTCCGGTGCGGAGCATCCTCTTCTTCCGACGACTACCGACGAATGAAGGTTCCTTTAAGTGATGTCATCCAAGATGGCGTCCCTTAGATTCCGATTGGCTGATAGAATTCTATCAGCCAATCGGAATTAAGGTTGAAAAAATCCTATTGGCTGATGCAATCAGCCAATAGGATTGAACTTCAATCCTATTGGCTGATTGGCTTCGATGAGGACTTCTCCCGGCTTCTTGGAGGATGGATGTCGGATCTTCAAAACTGTAAGCGGGGGTTAGTGTTAGGATTTTTTAAGGGTGTATTGGGTGGGTTTTATTTTCAGATTAGGGGAGGATGGATGTCAGATGTTCAAAACTGTAAGCGAATCTTCAGGGGTTAGTGTTAGGATTTTTTAAGGGTGTATTGGGTGGGTTTTATTTTCAGATTAGGGGTTTGGGCTGCAATAAAGCTAAATGCCCTTTTAAGGGCAATGCCCATCCAAATGATCTTTTCAGGGCAATGGGGAGCTTAGGTTTTTTTTAGTTAGGTTTTTATTTGGGGGGGTTGGTTGTGTGGGTGGTGGGTTTTACTGTTGGTGGGTTGTTTGTATTTTTTATTTACAGGTAAAAGAGCTGATTTCTTTGGGGCAATGCCCCACAAAAGGCCCTTTTAAGGGCTATTTGTAGTTTATTGTAGGCTAGGGTTTTTTTATTTTGGGGGGGCTTTTTTATTTTCATAGGGCTCTTAGATTAGGTGTAATTAGTTTAAATCCGATTTCTTTTTTATTTTGTGTAACTTAGTGTTTATTTTTTTTGTAACTTAGTGTTTGTTATTTTTTGCAACTTAGTTGTTAGTTTTTTGTAACGTTGTTATTTTCTATTGTAGATTTAAATTATTTGAGTAGGGTTAGGTGTTTAAATATATAATATAGTTAATTTAATTTGTAGTTTAATGTAGTTTTAGTATAACAGTTAGGGTAGATTAATAATTAGTTTAATATAGTTTAATATAATTTTAGTATAATAGGGTAGATTCATTATTAGTTTAATATAGTTTAATGTAATTTTAGTATAATAGGGTAGATTAATTAATAGTTTAATATAGTTTAATGTAATTTTAGTATAATAGATAGTGTAGGTTAATTAATAGTTTAATATAGTTTAATTTAAATCTAAAGGTAAGTTTAAATTTATTAAAAGATAGGGATGAGTTAATATTTAATATAAAGTTAGCGGGTTGTTAGGTGTAGGGGTTAATAGTTTAATTTAGTTTATGGCGATGTGGGGGTCTGGCGGTTTAGGGGTTAATAGGTTTAGTAAGTGGTAGTGATGTGGGAGGCCAGGGGTTTAGGGGTTAATACCTTTAGTTAGTTGCGGTGGGCTCCGGTAGAGGCGGGATAGGGGTTAATAACTTTTATTTAGGTGGCGGCGGTGTCAGGGCGGCAGAATAGGGGTTAATAAGTATAATGTAGGTGGTGGCGGCGGGGCGGCAGATTAGGGGTTAATAAGTATAATGTAGGTGGCGGCGGTGTAGGGGGCGGCAGATTAGGGGTGTTTAGACTCGGGATACATGTTAGGTGTAAACATAACTTTTATTCTACCATAGGAATCAATGGGATATCGGGCAGCAGCGAACATGAGCTTTCGCTGCTTTCAGACTCCCGTTGATTCCTATGGCATCCGCTGCCTCCAGGGCGGCGGATTGAAAAGCAGGTACGCTGGGCCGGAATAGTGGCTAGCGTACCTGTTAGAAATTTGTTAACTTGCAAAAGTAGTCAGATAGTGCCGAATTTGCATTCGGAACATCTGTAGTTACGTAAGCATCAATCTGTGTCGGACTGAGACTGGCGGATCGTATGTTACGTCACAGATTTCTACTTTTGCCGGTCTGTAGGGTTTGCTAACTAAGGGGAATCAAGCTCGCCACAATTACGCTGCGGAATTTCAGCGTATTTGTGGTTGACGGCTTGATAAATAGGCCTCCTTGTCTGTCCAGAGCATCAGCACTGAAAAACGTTATTTGAGTTGCGGGCCATTTTCCATACATGGGCAGAACACTACCTACATATCTTATTGCTAAACAAAGCAGTGGGGTTTGCTAGAACTATATGCATTTCAAAAGATTGTGTTCTGTAACTCCTAAGTAACTTACTCTGGCTTCATGAAACGTGCTCTAATGCTTTTAAGCAGGTGACGCACACGCTTCATCTGGTTGCTCTCCCAGATAAAATAAATAAATATAAAAACATAAATTATGCTTCACATATAATTTCATTTCCTTCTGTATAAGGAGAGTACACAGCATCATTCCTTACTTTTGGGAAATACTGAACCTGGCCACCAGGAGGAGGCAAAGACACCCCAGCCAAAGGCTTGAATACCTCTCCCACTTCCCCCATCCCCCAGTCATTCTGCAGAGGGAACAAGGAACAGTAGGAAAAATATCAGGGTATAAATGGTGCCAGAAGAAAAATATAATTTAGAAGGCTGCCTATAGGAGAACACTGGCGGGGTTGTGGACTCTCCTTATACAGAAGGAAATTAAATTATCTGGTAAGCATAATTTATGTTTTCCTTCTTAATATAAGGAGAGTCCACGACATCATTCCTTACTGTTGGGAAAACGATACCCGAGCTCTAGAGAACACTGAATGATGACGGAAGGGACAAAAAGAGAGGCGGACCCTAATCTGAGGGGACCACAGCCTGCAAAACCTTTTTCCCGAAAGCTGCTTCAGCCGAAGCAAAAACATCAAACTTGTAAAATTTAGAAAAAGTATATAAGGAGGACCAGGTAGCCGCCTTACAAATCTGATCCATAGAGGCCTCGTTCCTAAAGACCCAAGAGGAAGCCACTGCTCTAATAGAATGAGCCGTAATCTTCTGAGGAGGCTTTTGTCCCGTTGTCTCATAAGCAAAGCGGATAACACTCTTAACCAAAAAGATAAGCAAGTCGAAGAGACCTTCTGACCCTTACGCTTCCTGGAATAGACAACAAACAAGGAAGACGTTTGTCTAAAATCCTTAGTAGCCTGAAGAGAGAACTTCAAGGCGTAAACCACGTCCAAATTATGAAGCAAACATCCCTTCGAAGAAGAAGGAGGAGGATTTGGACACAAGGAAGGAACCACAATATCTTGATTGATGTTGCAGTCTGACACGACCTTAGGAAGAAAACTTAACTTAGTACGTAGGACAGCCTTATCAGAATGGAACACCAGATAAGGAGGCTCACATTGCACATTGGTTTTTGAGGATTGGAACATGAAGTTAAGCATCCTTCAGATCTATAGTGGTCATGAATTGTCCTTTCTGAACTAAGGGAAGGATGGACCTTAACGTCTCCATCTTGAACGAGGGGACATTTAGAAATTTGTTTAAGCACTTTAGGACCAGAATCGGGTGGAAAGTTCCCTCCTTCTTTGGGACCAAGAAAATGTTTGAATAGTATCCCAAACCTCTTTCTGCGATAGGCACCGGGACAATGACTCCTAAGGAGGACAGATCCCGCACGCACCCCAGGAAGGCTTCCCTCTTTTCTGGTCTGGAAGACAGGATTGAGAGGAGAAATCTGCCATTGGGTGGATGAGACTTGAATCCTATCTTGTATCCCTGAGTTATGACCTCCAGGACCCATGGATCCTGCACGTCCCTGAACCAAGCATCTAAAAAGAGACAGTCTGCCCCCTACACGATCCAGAGCCGGATCGGGGTCCGCCCCTTCATGCCGATAATGCCGGGACAATGACTCCTAAGGAGGACAGATCCCGCACGCACCCATTCTGCCATTGGGTGGATGAGACTTGAATCCTATCTTGTATCCCTGAGTTATGACCTCCAGGACCCATGGATCCTGCACGTCCCTGAACCAAGCATCTAAAAAGGGACAGTCTGCCCCTACACGATCCAGAGCCGGATCGGGGTCCGCCCCTTCATGCCGATTTAGTCTCGGCGGGCTTCTTGCTCTGCTTGGACTTGTGGATTGGAACATGAAGGTAAGCATCCTTCAGATCTATAGTGGTCATGAATTGTCCTTTCTAAGGGAAGGATGGACCTTAACGTCTCCATCTTGAACGAGGTGACATTTAGAAATTTGATTAAGCACTTTAGGTCCAGAATCGGGTGGAAAGTTCCCTCCTTCTTTGGGACCAAGAAAATGTTTGAATAGTATCCCAAACCTCTTTCTGCGATAGGCACCGGGACAATGACTCCTAAGGAGGACAGATCCCGCACGCACCCCAGGAAGGCTTCCCTCTTTTCTGGTCTGGAAGAGAGGATTGAGAGGAGAAATCTGCCATTGGGTGGATGAGACTTGAATCCTATCTTGTATCCCTGAGTTATTACCTCCAGAACCCATGGATCCTGCACGTCCCTGAACCAAGCATCTGAAAAGAGACAGTCTGCCCCCTACACGATCCAGAGCCGGATCGGGGTCCGCCCCTTCATGCCGATTTAGTCTCGGCGGGCTTCTTGCTCTGCTTGGACTTATTCCAGGACTGAGCCGGCTTCCAAGTACTCTTGGTTTGCTCGGGCTTAGCGGAGGACTGCTGTCGTTATGATTTATCAGCACGAAAGGAACAAAAATTAGAAACTTGTCCCTTAGAGTTGCTCTTTATATCTTGCGGTAGGAAGGCACCCTTGCTCTCTGTAACCATAGAGATAATAGAGTCCAGGCCTGGACCAAATAAAATCTTTCCCTTAAAGGGGAGGGAAATAAGTCTGGACTTGGAAGTCATATCTGCAGACCAGGACTTCAGCCAGAGCACCCGACGGGCCTGAACCGAAAAGCCAGAAGCCTGAGCATTTAGGCAAATAATCTGCATGTTTGCATCACAGACAAAAGAATTAGCAATTCTCAAGGCCTTAATTGTTTCTTGGATAATGTTGAGGGGACCCTCCACCTCGATTAATTACAATAAAGAGTCGCAACAGCCGCTGCAGGTTGAATCAAATATCCTGTATGTTAAAATATCTTTCTTAGAAGAGTTTACATCTTTTTATCCATCGGCTCTCTGAATGACGATCTATCCTCAAGCGGGATAGTAGTGCGTTTGGCAAGCATGGAGATAGCACCTTCCACCTTAGGGACGGAACCCCACAACTCCAATTGAGAGTCCGGGACCGGAAATCATTTTTTAAAAGGAAGACAAAGGGGAAAAGGAAGATCAAATTCTGTCCCATTTATTCTTAATAATGTTTGCCATCTTTACAGGCACAGGAAAAGTTACCTTGTCCTCGTAAACTCTGTCTAATTTAGGAATCAAAGGTTCATCAGGCAGCTTGGCCTCTGGAACCTCTAATGTAGACAGGACTTCCTTTAGAAGAAAACGTAAGTGTTCAATTTTAATTCTAAAGACTGGTTCCTCCGCAGCAGGAGGCTTAGAGGCAGCCGACTCCGTCCCAGAAAGTTCATCCTCTGAAGCCTCAGAGTGCAACTCATCCTCGGATAACTGAAACAGCGCAGTTAAATCCAATAAATTACATGATGACCCCGGGGCAGGAGAACTATATTTAACCTTTCGCTTGCTTTTAGCAGGGCGAGGTAAAGCACTGAGGGCCTCAGACACCATAATTTTTAACTGTGCTGTAAAATCAGTGGTACTAAAAGGGTTAACCTTCTTTGACCAAATAACATTGTCAAGGCATGTGGAACATAATTAAGAGGGCGGGCATACCAAAGCCTCCTCACAATATAAACAGGTAATACTATTTAGAATAAAGGGAGTACCCGCTAATATATAAGAATCCTCCATAGCTTAAGCTAATGACAGAAGGACACAGAAAATAAACGATCATTATTTCTCAAAAACGGCACCTTTATACTCCCAATGGCTGGGGCACTCGCCACCTCCTAGACCCAGACAATACGGTGAAATAGCGTCTTCCCTGACAGCCAGCTCGGACAGGAAAGAGGAAATTAAAGCAAGATCACTCCCGGTCACATGGTGTGCAAGGCAGGACCACCCCTGCTGTGAGAAAAAGCGCTCCAAGCTACAAGCTGTGCAGCACGTAAAGTTAAAGTAAAAACCTGTGCGTTTCAGTCACATAACAAACAGCCTATGAGCCCAATAAATCTCACACATAAAGCAGCATAAAATCAAAGCAAAACATTTGATTAATCCCCACAGTTCAATAATCCCCCTCAGGAGATATTAACCTATGATTGTATTAAGATAAAAGGAGCCACACTGTGACCCTGTCTTCTAGCGTTTTCAACATATGTAAAAATTTAAACGATCTTACCAGAATCCATGCTGTGGAACAGAAACACAGCCTTTCAAGTGTAACAGTCTTGTAGCATTGCTCCTGACATGGACTTGAGTGAGAAAACAAGCAGGCAGTGAAACGCGTCAACACTGATTGCTTAGGAGCTGTTAGCAGGCAGTCTGGATGGGTTCACAGAAATACTCTCCCTGCATCTCCAGACTCTAACTTTCATCAATGCTCTCACTGAGAGGCTGACAAGACTACTTAAAACTCCAGTCCCATATCGAAGGGCAGAATCCCTTCCTAAGGAACTACTCCGAAATCTTCTGGCACTTCTCTGCCATCCTCCTGTGACGAAAGGCAAAGAATGACTGGGGGATGGGGGAACTGGGAGAGGTATTTAAGACTTTGGCTGGGGTGTCTTTGCCTCCGCCTGGTGGCCAGGTTCAGTATTTCCCAACAGTAAGGAATGATGCTGTGGACTCTCCTTATATAAGGAAATATTAATTTATCAAATACCAAGTATGTGATTTTAGTTAAGGAGAAAATTATGGAAAGGAATGGGTGAAATCAGTGCTGCCATAGTAATGAACACATAAAGAAGAAATAAATAAATCGTTACGCACTTATCTGTGTTTGCCTTTTTTATTTATTTATTTTATTTTAACAATAAGGCTCATTAAAGTTTCAGGGGTTTTAATGATCTCGCTACCGTAACACAATGCCGGAACAAAGGGATAGTCATTTTAATGGAGAGCTGAATGGAGGTTGCACGCATGTGCATCCCTAACAGTAAGCGAACCAGCTCTTTAAGTAAGAAGCATATTATAATTATTATTTTTCATGGAGGTGTCATGGGCTGCAAAAAATAAGTTTGCCAGTTTGACACCCCTGCCTTATGCTGATGCTGTAAGACAGGGAGTTTGTGATAAGTGCAATTTTAAACAACTTTACAGTTTACTTCTATTATTACATTTGCTTTATTCTCTTGGTATCATTTGTTGAAAGGGGAACAATGCACTTTTGGGGACTAGCTGAACACATTTGGTGAGCCAATGACAAGAGGCATATATCTGCAACCATCAATCAGCAGCTAGCCCCCAGTAGTGCACTGTTGCTCCTAAACTTACCTAGGTATGCTTTTCAACAACAAAAATTCAAAGCACTTCTATTATCAAATTTACTTTGTTCTCATGGTATTCTTTGCTAAAGAGAATACTTGGATAGGTAATGTGCACATGTCTGGAGAACTACATAACAGCAGTTTTGCAAGAATGTTTTTTAAAGGGACAGTCTAGTCAAAATTAAACTTTCATGATTCAGATTGGGCATGCAATTTTAAATAACTTTCCAAATTACTTTTATCATCGAATTTGCTTTGTTCTCTTGGTATTATTTGTTGAAAGCTAAACCTAGGTAGGCTCATATGCTAATTTCTAAACCCTTGAAGGCCGCCTCATATTTCAATGCATTTTGACAGTTTTTAAAAACTAGACAGCACTAGTCCATGTGTGCCATATAGATAGCATTGTGCTCACTCCCATGGAGTTATTTATGAGTCAGCACTGATTGGCTAAAGTGCAAGTCTGTGAAAAGAACTGAAATAAGGGTGCAGTCTGCAGAGGTAAAAAGTGTATTAATATAACTGTGCCGGCTATGAAAAACTGGGGAATGGGTAATAAAGGCATTATCTATCGTTTAAAAAAATAAAAAGTCTGGAGTAGACTGTCCCTTTAACACTAAATGACTGTATCGCTTCAACTATGTATAACAATGTGGTCAGCAAAAGTTTATTTCTTAGCAATATTTACTTTGTGGTGTTCATTACAACTTACTTCACTTTCCTCCCACAGCAAACTTCAGCCATTTCATAAAATAAAGCTCATATTTTACTTATGGACCCTAACTTTCTGGATTATTCCACATCACATGTATTTGAAACTTAAAAGTCAGCAAGAAAACTGAGGAATCAGACCAAGGGGGCCAATTTATAATGCTGCGAATACAGCAGTTTCCACGCGAGTCTTCAGACTCACCGGAACATAAGTTAAGACCGCTGCTCCTTAACTCATCCGCCACGTATCCGATCGGGATGATTGACACCCCCTGCTAGCGAATCTGCAGGGGGTGGCATTGCACAAGCATTTCACACAAAATGCTTGTGCAATGATAAATGCAAATAGCATATGCGGTCAACATTTATTGATGTTAAGCGGACATGATCCGCTACAGCGGATCTTGTCCGC